>NC_053441.1:59392411-60102194 GCF_007990345.1 Gossypium hirsutum | reverse complement strand
TGATTGTGGAGTTCTTTTTGGACTTCTAAAAAGTGTGGTTTTTTTCCTTCACCGGTTTCCACGAAATATCGGTGTTCTATTTATTTTTGTTGTGGTTGATTAGTGATTTGTGGTTGATTAAGGTTGCAGAAACTATTTGTGCATGTCTTGCATAATTTTTACAGGTTTAAGGAGAAAGGAAACGTTGGTTTCGTTTGTTTCGGTTGTTCGGTTTTTCAAAAATGGTATAGAGCTTGGTTATTGTGTCAGATAATTATGGGAATGTATACGAGCAAGATATTATGTGATGGCACAAATTATCAACTTTGGCGGAATAAATGAAGACTTGTTGTTTGTGAAGGTTTGCATCTTGGTCTTTATCTCAAAACCCGATTTAATGGAAGATGGAATTTGACCACAATGTGTGCTTTATTGGCAATTTTTGAAAAATGTTACATCAATTGACAGGGAAATGCGAACATTGGGAGACTTGAAGTGTATGCTTCGACGATATATTTTGCTGAGAAATGATGGCGTGAAATAAAAGAAGAATGTCATAGCTGACATGTTAGTGAATTTCAGAGTATGATGAATCAGTTGCTTGGTATGGGTGTCAAATTTGATGACGAGATTTTAGGACTTTTGGTTGCTTGCTACTCTACCAGACTCTTGGGAACCTTTCGAGTCTCACTCATTAATTCTGCCCCACAGGGTATTATTACTTTGGATTTGGCTAAGAGTGGTGTGTTGAATGAAGAGGTTAGAAGAAGATCTCAGGGTTCTACATCACAGTCCGAGGTGTTGGTTATCGAGAACAGGGGGAGAAACAGAGACAAAGATGGAAAGGTAGAGATAAAAGCCGAAGCAAGTCAGATCGAGATACAAGAATCTTGAGTGTCATCATTGTGGTAAGAAAGGTCATATCAAGAAATTGCTTCAAGTGGAAGAAGAGAACAAAGGTGGTGGTGATAACACGATCGGAATGACGATGAAAAATTCGAGCGTGTTGCTACTGTTACTCGTGAAGATCTGTTAGTTATTTGTGATGAGAATTTGGTCAACCTAGCATGCGACGAGACTAGTTGGGTGATTGATACTGGTGCATCACTTCATGTCACGTCGAGGAAGGAATTCTTCACATCTTATACTCCTGGTGATTTTGGGGTATTGAAGATGGGTAATGATGGTTTGGTTTCGGTTATTGGTATGGGAGATGTTAGCTTGGTAAGTAACAACGGAACAAAGTTAACTCTCAGGATGTTAGACATGCACCGGATGTCTGTTTGAATTTGATTTCTGCAGGAAAGCTTGATGATGAGGGATTCTGTAACACCTTCAGTGAAGGGCAGTGGAAGCTGACTAAAGGCTCCTTGGTTGTGGCTCGAGGAAAGAAGAGCTCAAATTTGTACTTGATGCAAGCTTTGACTTCTCGAGAGACGGTGAATGTGACACTGAATGACAACTCAACTGAGTTGTGGCATAAACGACTCAGTCACATGAGTGAGAAGGGGCTTAACTGTTTAGCGAAGAAGAATCAACTTTCAGGTTTAAAGAATGCTACACTGAAGAATTGTGCTCATTGTCTAGCAGGAAAGCAGAAAAGAGTTTCATTTAGAAGCCATCCTCCTCATAGGAAATCAGAGTTGCTAGAGTTGGTCCATTCAGATGTTTGTGGTCCGATAAAGTAAGATCACATGGTGGTGCACTTTACTTTGTGACTTTCATTGATGATTGTTCAAGAAAGCTATGGGTTTACACTTTGAAGTCTAAAAATCAAGTCTTTGAGGTGTTTAAACAGTTTCAAGCATCAGTTGAAAGGGAAACTGGGAAGAAGTTGAAGTGCATTCGTACTGATAATGGTGGCGAGTACACAGGGTCGTTTCATGAGTATTGTCTACGACAGGGAATCAGACATCAGAGAACACACCAAAGACTCCACAGTTAAATGGGTTAGCTGAAAGAATGAATCGAACATTGATTGAGAGAGTCAGATGTTTGTTGTCAGATGCAAAGTTACCAAGATCATTTTGGGCTGAGCTTTGAATACAGTGACACATGTGATAAATCTGTCTCCTAGTGTTCCTTTGAAAGGTGATGTGCCAGATAGAGTTTGGTTTGGTAAAGACGTGTCATATGATCACCTACGTGTGTTCGGTTGTAAAGCATTTGTTCATGTTCCAAAGGATGAAAGATCCAAGTTGGATGCCAAGGCTCGACAATGCATTTTTTATTGGTTATGGTCTAGATGGTGAGTTTGGTTATAGACTCTATGATCCAGTTCAGAAGAAACTCGTGAGAAGCAGAGATGTTGTCTTCATTGAGGATCAGACCATTGATGACATTGATAAGACGGAGAAGTGGTTCACAGGTAGTGGTGATGATCGATGTGAATCCGGTTCCCTTAAACTTTTCACAATCTATCAGGATGATGTGCATGGTGATGTTAGTGGTGACCATCAGACTATAGGTGACTTTAATACTCCCATGGATATGTTGTGAATGATCACAACAAGCACCTATAGCTCCACAGCAGTTCCACTTCGAAGGTCTTCCAGAGATCGACAATCTTTGTCAGGTATTCTCCTGATGAATATGTTCTTTTGATGAGGGGGAGAACCTGAATGTTATGAGAGGCTATGGAGAGTGAATGCAAGATCAGTGGGTTGAAGCATGAAGACGAACTTCATCTTGCATGAGAACATACTTTTGAATTGGTGAAACTGCCTAAGGGCAAAAGAGCTTTGAAGAATCGGTGGGTTTACAGGTTGAAGCAAGAAGAGAAGTCTTCATTTCCACGATACAAAGCTAGATTGGTCGTCAAGGGTTATACTCAGAAAAAGGGGGTTGATTTTGAAGAAATATTTCTCCGGTTGTGAAGATGTCCTCTATCAGAACTATACTGAGTTTGGCAGCTTGTTATGACCTAGAGGTTGAACAAATGGATGTGAAAACTGCTTTTCTTCATGGTGACTTGGAAGAAGAGCTTTACATGGAGCAGCCAGAGGGTTTTGTTGCACAAGGGAAAGAGGACTATGTGTGCAGATTGAAGAAGAGCTTGTATGGTTTGAAGCAAGCTCCAAGGCAATGGTACAAGAAGTTTGAGTCTGTTATGAGGGAGCAAGGCTACAAGAAGACTACTTCTGATCATTGTGTGTTTGTTAAAAGATTCTCTGGTGATGATTTTATTATTCTTTTGTTCTATGTTGATGATATGCTTATTGTTGGTCAGAATGCTTCTAGAATTGAGAAGTTGAAACAAGAGTTGAGTAAATCCTTTGCAGTGAAGGATTTGGGGCCAGCAAAGCAAATTCTTGGCATAAGACTGACACGTGATAGAAAGGCCAAGAAATTATGGTTATCACAAGAGAGGTACATTGGAAAGTACTTCAAAGGTTTAGTATGGACAAAGCTAAAGCGGTGAATACTCCCTTTGCTATGCACTTTAGATTGAGTGTTAAGCATAGTCCTTCCACAGAAAAGGAGAAGGAAGAGATGCAGAAAATTCCTTACTCTTCAGCCGTGGGTAGTTTGATGTACGCAATGGTTTGCACGAGACCAGACTTGGCTTATGCCGTTGGTACAGTTAGTCGGTTTCTTTCTAATCCAGGCAGAGAGCATTGGAATGCAGTGAAGTGGATTATGAGATATCTTCGTGCACTTCCAACATGAAACTTTGTTTCGGCAATGAGAAACCTGTTCTTGTTGGGTATACAGATTCAGACATGGCCGGAGACATTGACTCGAGGAGATCTACTTCAGGTTACTTAATCACTTATGCAGGGGGAGCTGTGGCATGGCAATCGAGACTGCAAAAGTGTGTTGCATTGTCCACACCGAATCAGAGTTCATTGCAGCAACCGAAGCGTGTAAGGAGATGCTTTGGATGAAGAAGTTTGTGCATGAGCTTGGTTTTACTCAGGAGAAGTATGTCCTGTACTGTGATAGCCAGAGTGCTATTCATCTTGGTAAGAACTCAACTTTTCATGCTAGATCTAAGCATATTGATGTGAGGTACCATTGGATACGAGATGTTCTTGAAGCTAAGCTGTTAGAGCTTGAGAAGATACACACTAATGATAATGGTGCTGATATGTTGACGAAGGCCTTACCAAGAGGAAAGTTTGAAGCATGTTGTTTGACCTCCGGCATGGAGGCATTCCCCACATAGTTGGAGGGGGAGATTTGTTGGGTATGGGTCCCACTATGTGGGAAACCCATATTTTCTGGCACAAATGTTTTGCCTTCCTTTTTCTTTTGGTTTTTGTCAAAAGCCAATTTTTTTTGGCTTATTAACGGGAGTGGGCAGAAATTTTTCTGCAGAGAGCTAAAGAAAAAATAGAGAGAAAGAGAATAGAAAAAAATCAGATTTTCAAGCTTGGTGCAGCAGTGATCAACTCTTCGATCGAAGGTCCATCCGTGGTTCGATTGAGCTGATTTTTGGACAGCAGCTAGGTGATAAGGTGTTCTTGACTTTGTACGGTCGGATTTTTCATCCGAGTCTTGTAGCGTCGGAAATACCCATTTTTCAGCAGCTACGTTTTTTGGTGATGTTCTCTCATTTTCTCTCTTTTGCTAAGATTACATGTTGTTAGCCTTGTCGGAGTTGAATGCTTGTTGTAGGCTTGATATTGTGATCTTGTAGTTGAACATTTGATGATAGTGGAGCTCTTTATCGGACTCTAAAGTCCCGTGGTTTTTACCCTTAATTTAGAGGGGTTTTCCACGTAAAAATATCGGTGTCTCTATTTATTTTTGTTGTGGTTGCATTAGTTGATTTGTGGTTGATTAAGGTTGCTAGAGAACATATCTTGTGCTATTGTGCTTGCCATAATTTTTACAGGAGTTATAAGGAGAGAAAGAACACCGGTTGTGCTTTCGCTTTGTTTCGGTTGTTCGGTTTCTTCCCAACACGCCATAATCAAATTCACTTGCTGTGCCGAAGACTACATGAAGACATGTGAAAGAGGAGATGATAAACAAGAAGAAGAAAGCATTAAAACAAAGTTTCGTCCTACAGAATATGGAACAGTCCATATCTATAGACATGAATTTCTTCGGACAGCAAGATTGTGATAAAGAACTTATTGCAAAAGCTTTGAAAATGATCGTAAATATATAGATATCACTCTACATCTCTCACTGGACATGGGAAATTTCCAAGAACAAGACCTCGCAAGACTTTGAAAAGTAAGAGAGGATTATGACAATATTTTATATTTAATCCGAAGGAAGTTTTTGATCAAATCACATTATAAAATGAACACAGCAAAAGACAACCTTATATTTAACAACTAAATAATTTTTGAAAACTGATGTATTTTTTTGTAGACTGACCCTCAAACGTATAAACAATACCAGAAATATGGGTGAAATCATGCCATTTGGTGTGAATGTCTTATATGAATATTTATATAATCAACACCAAAATGTTTAATTTTTTTGATTAATATTTACATATATATATGATAAAATTAAGGGTTAATATATCATTTGGTACTTACATTTGGCTTGAATTTTCAATTTTGTACCTAATCTTTTTTTGTTTCAATTTGAAACCTAAGTTTGGCTTCAATGTTCAATTCGATACCCAAACTAAACGACATCGTGTGGTTCAATAAATATTTGACATGTCCGCCTAGTAAAAAAACATAGATACTTAATTGGGACAAAAAAAATTCAGGTGTTAAATTAAACATTAAAGTCAAACCTGAGTACTGGTATGGGAAAAAGAAAACTCGAGTATCAATACCCAAAAAATCAGGTACCAATTTGGGAAAAAAATTTAAGTATCGAATTGAATATTAAAATTAAAAATAGGATTTTAATATAGGTACTAAATAATATATTAACTTTAAAATTAAAGGAAGTTTAGAGTCATGCCTCGTCTTCTACCTCAATCAATAACGAGTGGTTATTATTATTATAGGCAGGTCCTACAACAGCTGACTTGACTTAAAAACTAGAGCACATGGATGCAATTTCCTGCTATTTGCTAAAAGTGGTCTAATCGTTGATTTTTCAAAGGGTTAAAATATGTTGTAGATCCTGTACGATTCATAAATTTAAAATTTAGTCCCTATATTTTTATTTTCAGGAACTTACTCTTTCTACTTTTTAAATTTTGGAATTTAGGTCTAATTGTTAACACTGTTAATTTTCTTTTTGTTAAATTTAGGTCCCTATATGATAAAGTTAAGGGTTAATATACCATTTAGTGCTTATATTTGGTTTCAATATTTAATTTGGCACCCAAACTAAACATCGTGTACTTCAAAAAATATTTTACATGTGTGCCTTAGTAAAAGAATCATAGGTACTTAATTGGGACAAAAGAAAAAACTCAAGTGCCAAATTAAACATTGAAGTAAAATTTAGGTACTTATATGTGACAAAGAAAAACTCAAGCATTAATATGAAAAAACTCAAGTATCAAACTAAGCATTGAAGTCAAACTCAGATACCAAATCAAACATTGAAATCAAATATGGGTACCAAATAATATATTAACAAGCCGAGAGTCAAGCCTCATGTTCTACCTCAATCCAATAATGAATTATTATTATTTTAGGCCCGTTTGCTATGTTTGGGCTCGATTTGACCCGAAAAATGGGCCTAAATTTTTTTCAAGCCCAACTTGGATAAAAATGCTAAAACTCGAGTCTAGTTCGATCCGCCCAAATTAATTTCTTTATATTATTTTTTATATATAAAAATTAAAAATATAATACATCTAAAATATAAAAAACATTAAAATAAATGATTCTCAAAAAATTGAAAATAAATTTAAAAATAAATTTATACTTAAATAATACTAAGATAGGTGTAACTTAACAAACAAATGTCTCTAAAATAGTAACAAAATTAATAATAAAATAAGAGTTATACAATATCCGAATAATAACAACAAAATAGTAGTAACATAAGAGTGAAATGATAGTAAAAAAGTAAGAAAATAATAAGAAAATAGTATCAAAACAACAAGAAATAGTAGTTTTTTTTTGTCTTTTTGCTAATTAGGGCCGAGATTGGGCCAAAAAGCCTTACCCAAGGTCTGACCCGTTTTTTAAACGAGTTTTTTTTTGTCCAAGTCTATTTTTTGAGCCTATATTTTTATCCAAACCCTTTTTAATTTTCGGATAGGACTTAGAATCAGATCCAATGACCCGTCGAAGACAAAACTACCATTGAGTTATTATTATTTTTAGGTTAATGAATTATTGTTATTACTATTATTATTATGAAAAATAGCAAAGTCAATGTGACTCAGTTTAGTCATTTTTTTGTAGGTTTTGGGTCGAAACAAAAGGATTTTATTGGCAGGTCCTACAACAGTTGACTTGACTTAAAAGCTAGACCAAAGAGATGGATGAAAATTCGTGCTGTTTGCTAAAAAGGTCCAATCATAGAAGGGTTAAGTTATGTCATCGGTCCCTGAACTATTGAAAAATTTTAAATTTAATTTTTATACTTTTATTTCTAATAATTTAACCTTTACCTTTTAGATTTTAAAATTTTGAAATAGAAAATATTTTCAAACCCTATAATTTTCATCAAGCAAATTATTCCTCCACCATTACCAAATTAATCTTCAAGCAAAGGAATTCAAAAAGTTTTAAAAATCATCCCTCTCCTCCGAACTAGATCGTCAATCTCTTCATCCAATTAAGGTTTTTATATCTTCGAGTCAAGTGTGGGATCTAAACTTAAATCTTTTTGTATAATTGAAAGTAGTAGAAAGTAATGGTTAAAATCATACCTTTAATGTTTAGAATAATGTGTTGTGAAAAGTAATGGTTAAAATCATAATCATTATAATAAATTATGTTATGAAAATAATTTATATTTATTTTATAAAATTATAATAAAAATTTATATTATTTAAACTTATTTTTTTAAGTTATGATAAAAAATTATCATAAAAATAATTTGTATATTATAAAAGTGATGATTCATATTTCATTGGATTGTACAAACATGTTGAATAATTCGTAGCTTCATTCATAGATGAATTTGGAATGATTCATACTTTGAAAAGTACACCAAAAAAAAAATCTCGATGATCTTAATGATACAGATTCGGATGATAATCATAATTAACACTGATGTAAACTTCATACGAAATATATTATAACAATAGTAACAAATATCACAATTGTCAACAACCAAACACTTTGATATCGTAATATCTATCTTTCATTGCCTTTTTGAAATTTGAGTGTTATTTACAAGGTCGAAGCTAAAATTGTTGATAAGGGGGCGAGATATTTATATATAATATACATGATCAAAGTGGAAAAGACCTACTTTCAACAACGGATTTTTACATTCGGGATAATCTTAGTCACCAAAATTTAGAAGAAAAAAAAGAGCTAAATGCTCAATTTTTATTAAATATTATAATTATTTAAGTTTATTTTTCATCTAATTAATTTTAGATAATATTTATACTTAGATGTTGCAATTATTACTTTATTACCAAATTAATATTTATATATTACTTTGTATTAATTTATTAAATTTATAATTAAAAAATTATAAATTCTATAAAAGAAATCAAATAAAAAATTGAAAAAATTTTAAGAAGTCAAACACAAATTTGTCCTTTTTTTAGACACTACATTATAATATCAAATTAAAAAAATTGAAAATTCAAAGGACCTTAAAACAAATTTTATAAAATTTAGGGGCAGCTAACCCCCAAAGTTCATATCTAATATTTAACATAACAGTCCTCGTTTATATTAAACATATCAAACAAGTCCATCATATAAATATTTAAATTATCGATTGAAATTAATTTATTACTAATTCATATTCATACCAAACATATCATTAATACATTGGATATTTAAATATGGTTATGAATTATAGGTTTTCATAGCTTTTATCAAACAATAGAGGGGTAAACTAAGTCAAAAGTTGGTAAATGGAAAGCTGAAAACACCAAAATTACAAGGAAATGTTATGCTACATGCCAATAAATTTACTTTTAATTTTTGTAAGAATTTATGTTGGATTTATTTTAATATAAAAAAAAGTATAATTTTTAAATTTATTCGTTTTGGGTACATATTCACATTTAAGGCTAACCCAAACTTTAATCTAAAATAAAATATTTTTTAAAACAATTTTATTTATAACTTTATATTACATTAGGCTTATTAAGCTATAAAAGAAAAAGGATCAATTTACAGAATTATTTGGAAACAGTAAAAGTTGTGAACACTTAGAAGTAACACAAGGCATGGACTAGGTGCTATATTTCAATGGCAATTGTTCTTCTGAATCCACTGGAGGTTCCTCATCTATCACAGATTCTAGGAATCTCTTCGAAAGGAAATATCGACCGCCGAGGCGCTGTTGGTAGTGTATGATCACAGCAAAGAATATACCCAACACAATAATAATGAAGTCCCAAGCAGTTGAGTAGTAATCTGCACCATGATCTGCATAAATGTATGTGTCATCTATATCAACATAGCTGTTTGCCCTGTACAGATCATATCCATGGGGTACGAGGCGAACAAGGGTGATTCCGATGTAAAAGAGTCGAGAAAGAGCCAGTTCTCTCGAGTTGTGGAACATGTTGAAGATGATTTGAGGGAAAAGAAAGGCATCCAGTATCAAACCAGCATAAGCTCTTGAATTCCCCAAAATGATTTCATCTATGTAGTACCAAGAATGCGTTGCCCTTACTGTTCTGTGTACATTCTGCCTTGACTTAACCGAAAAGGCGATAATAGCTCCGATTACGTACACTGGAACACACACATACAGCCCCCTTTTCTCTGCAATCCACAAGGTCTTTTTCTTTTCAGTGGAGCATCTAGCAGTCCATGAGAGCATCAGAAGACGGACTTGCAGCAGAAAAGCCACCATTGTGACGACTCTAATGATCACCTCGTTCATTTCGAGCCACGTTCCACCTCTAATCAAGATCGATCTCTCGCTATCCTGAATGAACGTTGCTTCGAGGTTTAGAACCAAAGGGATGAAGTGTCCCAGGGCTAGAATAACAAGCATGAGAAGTGAAACCATAGGACCAATGCCACGGTGCTTCCTCACATGAAAGATTTGAAATGCAACAAAGATAATTGCAAGAGTGTTGGATACGACCGACACGATCATCTCGAAATCCATTCTCCAAATCGATTCCGCTCCCCAACTGCGAGAATTAGTTGTTCCCAAAATCTGCAGAGGCTTGAAGTACAGACTATCGGTATTTTCACGCGTGCTCTCGATGCTTCCCTTGATGTTATTTATCTTGCGCGAGTTCAATGGAAGAAAGTTGACTTGCACAAGGATATCGCAATCTATCGAATGGCTTGAAAATGATTTGCCGTCTAACCTTGAACGCCTGCAGCCAACCATGCATAGGCTACCTGTTGTTGTATCATAAACCCCTTCAGCAGAAATTTGGATTTTGGTTTGCAGATATTCATATGAAGATTGGTTAACCGGTTTGAGGCCACCATCCAATTCCAAACTAAGTGGCGGGATGCTAATTTTATAGCTGACATTAAGCAAGCCACTGCTGGAATCGGATTCAACGCCAGAACTTTTAGGCTTTGAGCTTGAGGATGGTAATAGAGATGGAAATCTCTGATACTGCTGATCATCTACCGCAAGAATATCCGAAGAACCCCATCCGATGCTTCCTTTGGAACCGTTGATGATGGACATACTAAAACTCATGTCTCCAGAATAGCCATCTGGATAGTGTTCCATACTGCTATTAGTCCTAGAATTCTTCTTTGGACATGATTTCTTCACTTCGTCCATTTCCGTGTACACATACTTCAAACCTTGAAGTTGAATTCCTCCTCCATAACGTCCAGTATTTCGGAACTCGACCCTGTCAAAGAAACCACCTTCATTCCTAGGCTTCTCACTCCAAATTTCTCCTACAATGGTGCTTGGGTTTCTGATAGACAAGATTGCAGGGAATCTTAAGCTCAACCGTGTCGTGCAGTCTCCGACATGAGACTTCTCCAAGGAGCTCGATGCATCATAGATTCGGCAAGCAATGATACAAAGCCGATTACTCTTTGCATCCCAAGATCCTTCTCCAATTAATGAAGTGTTGAGATTGGGAGAGCTATAGTATCCCTGATAGCTGTCGTTCCGGAATTCTATCAGAAACCTCAAGCTTTGCCTATCGTTTGAGCACTGAATCATACTCAACGATATTACTGAAGGTAAATATCCAATACCATCACCAAATGGATTGCAACTCTTTGAAGAATTACAACTGCCAGTATACTCCAATTCGAAAGCATTGCTTCCACCTAACATATCACAAATAGTTCGAGTTTGCGATAAGCGGAGGGACGACATCGGTTGGACATCGGTTCCCCGAGGACACCCTTCACTAAATTGTTTTGAAACCATGGTGTAAGCGTAATTTAGTTGGGGAAACATCAGCAGTGAAATTTGCTCAAAGTGATTTGGATCACCAATTGAATTCAAGCTATCCAGGGTACCAGTCACTAAAGTTCTGATAGTACTTGACTTCCTAAGATTATTAATCTTAAGAACAGCAGCAAGATGAAGCAGTTTACCTTCTTTGGAGTAAGCATAACTCGATCCCACCATGCAAAGCTTCCCGGTTGTTCGAGACCAGAAGCCTCGAAAATCGAAGTCCAGTGTCCCACGGTCGCTTGAATCGCTTGACCTTATAATAAAGTGTGAGCTTCCAGAGGAGATACTCCGTTCATAGTAAAACGAGGTTTGAAAAATCAGGTTTCCTTCCACCATAAAGACATCATCAGCATCGGTTGTAAATACGTGGTGAGTCTCGAAAAGGAGAGTTTTCGATTTGGGTGCATAGTAGGAACGTGAAGGAGGATTGTTTAGGACTTTATCACCACCACTGAAGTAACCATATTGACGTCCAGGGAAAGGCATGATATTGAACTCCTCATCAACTGGTTTGGATTCATGAACAACTGAGTTACAGTGAACGCCATAATCAAATTCACTTGCTGTGCCGAAGACTACATGAAGACATGTGAAAGAGGAGATGATAAACAAGAAGAAGAAAGCATTAAAACAAAGTTTCGTCCTACAGAATATGGAACAGTCCATATCTATAGACATGAATTTCTTCGGACAGCAAGATTGTGATAAAGAACTTATTGCAAAAGCTTTGAAAATGATCGTAAATATATAGATATCACTCTACATCTCTCACTGGACATGGGAAATTTCCAAGAACAAGACCTCGCAAGACTTTGAAAAGTAAGAGAGGATTATGACAATATTTTATATTTAATCCGAAGGAAGTTTTTGATCAAATCACATTATAAAATGAACACAGCAAAAGACAACCTTATATTTAACAACTAAATAATTTTTGAAAACTGATGTATTTTTTTGTAGACTGACCCTCAAACGTATAAACAATACCAGAAATATGGGTGAAATCATGCCATTTGGTGTGAATGTCTTATATGAATATTTATATAATCAACACCAAAATGTTTAATTTTTTTGATTAATATTTACATATATATATATATATATATATGATAAAATTAAGGGTTAATATATCATTTGGTACTTACATTTGGCTTGAATTTTCAATTTTGTACCTAATCTTTTTTTGTTTCAATTTGAAACCTAAGTTTGGCTTCAATGTTCAATTCGATACTCAAACTAAACGACATCGTGTGGTTCAATAAATATTTGACATGTCCGCCTAGTAAAAAAACATAGATACTTAATTGGGACAAAAAAAACTCAGGTGTTAAATTAAACATTAAAGTCAAACCTGAGTACTGGTATGGGAAAAAGAAAACTCAAGTATCAATACCCAAAAAATCAGGTACCAATTTGGGAAAAAAATTTAGGTATCGAATTGAACATTAAAATTAAATATAGGTACTAAATAATATATTAACTTTAAAATTAAAGGAAGTTTAGAGTCATGCCTCGTCTTCTACCTCAATCAATAACGAGTGGTTATTATTATTATTATCGGCAGGTCCTACAACAGCTGACTTGACTTAAAAACTAGAGCACATGGATGCAATTTCCTGCTATTTGCTAAAAGTGGTCTAATCGTTGATTTTTCAAAGGGTTAAAATATGTTGTAGATCCTGTACGATTCATAAATTTAAAATTTAGTCCCTATATTTTTATTTTCAGGACCTTACTCTTTCTACTTTTTAAATTTTGGAATTTAGGTCTAATTGTTAACACTGTTAATTTTCTTTTTGTTAAATTTAGGTCCCTATATGATAAAGTTAAGGGTTAATATACCATTTAGTGCTTATATTTGGTTTCAATATTTAATTTGGTACCCAAACTAAACATCGTGTACTTCAAAAAATATTTTACAGGTGTGCCTTAGTAAAATAATCATAGGTACTTAATTGGGACAAAAGAAAAAACTCAAGTGCCAAATTAAACATTGAAGTAAAATTTAGGTACTTATATGTGACAAAGAAAAACTCAAGCATTAATATGAAAAAACTCAAGTATCAAACTAAGCATTGAAGTCAAACTCAGATACCAAATCAAACATTGAAATCAAATATGGGTACCAAATAATATATTTTAACAAGCCGAGAGTCAAGCCTCATGTTCTACCTCAATCCAATAATGAATTATTATTATTTTAGGCCCGTTTGCTATGTTTGGGCTCGATTTGACCCGAAAAATGGGCCTAAATTTTTTTCAAGCTCAACTTGGATAAAAATACTAAAACTCGAGTCTAGTTCGATCCGCCCAAATTAATTTCTTTATATTATTTTTTATATATAAAAAATTAAAAATATAATACATCTAAAATAAAAAAAACATTAAAATAAATGATTCTTAAAAAATTGAAAATAAATTTAAAAAATAAATTTATACTTAAATAATACTAAGATAAGTGTAACTTAACAAACAAATGTCTCTAAAATAGTAACAAAATTAATATTAAAATAAGAGTTATACAATATCTAAATAATAACAACAAAATAGTAGTAACATAATAATGAAATGATAGTAAAAAAGTAAGAAAATAATAAAAAAATAGTATCAAAACAGTAAGAAAATAGTAGGCTTTTTTTTTTTTTGTCTTTTTGCTAATTAGGGCCGAGATTGGGCCAAAAAGGCTTACCCAAGGTCTGATCCGTTTTTTAAACGAGTCTTTTTATTTTGTCCAAGTCTATTTTTTGAGCCTATATTTTCATTCAAACCCTTTCAATTTTCGGATAAGACTTCGAATTAGATCCAATGACCCGTCCAGGACAGAACTAGGCTGTTTTACCCAAATAACCTAAAAAATATTATATTTACAAAAATAACCCAAGTTTAAAAACAATCACAAAAATAACCTAAAATGAACAGTACCCACTCTTTTTTTGCACCAATGATTGGCTAATCATTATGTTAGACTTAAAAAAATTATTTTTTTGGGTTCTGGCCTGTCAATGGCCGGCACCCAGTACACAGTACAAAAAATTTTTTTATTTTTTTTCGTGTCAGAATAAGATAAAAAATACGAAAAAATTAAAAAAAAATTTTTGGGTGCTGGCCTGTCAATAGCCGGCACCCAGTACACAGTACAAAGAAAAAAAAATTTATTTTTTTGTGTCAGAATCAGATAAAAAATACGAAAAAAAATAAAAAAATTTTGGGTGCTGGCCTGTCAATGGCCGGCACCCAGTACACAGTAGAAAGAAAAAAAATTATTTTTTTTTCGTGTCAGAATCAGATAAAAAAATACGAAAAAATAAAAATAAATAATTTTTTTTCTTTGTACTGCGTACTGGGTGCCGGCCATTGACAGGCCAACACCCAATTTTTTTTTTCTTTTTTTCGGATTTTTTTATTTGATTCTGACACAAAAAAAATAATTTTTTTTTCTTTGTACTGTGTACTTTTTAAATTTATTCATTTTGGGTACATATTCACATTTAAGGCTCACCCAAACTTTAATCTAAAATAAAAATTTAAAATAAAATATTTTTTAAAACAATTTTATTTATAACTTTATATTACATTAGGCTTATTAAGCTATAAAAGAAAAAGGATGAATTTACATAATTATTTGGAAACAGTAAAAGTTGTGAACACTTAAAAGTAACACAAGGCATGGACTAGGTGCTATATTTCAATGGCAATTGTTCTTCTGAATCCACTGGAGGTTCCTTATCTGTCCCAGATTCTAGGAATCTCTTCGAAAGGAAATATCGACCGCCGAGGCGCTGTTGGTAGTGTATGATCACAGCAAAGAATATACCCAACACAATAATAATGAAGTCCCAAGCAGTTGAGTAGTAATCTGCACCATGATCTGCGTAAATGTATGTGTCATCTATATCAACATAGTTGTTTGCCCTGTACAGATCATATCCATGGGGTACGAGGCGAACAAGGGTGATTCCGATGTAAAAGAGTCGAGAAAGAGCCAGTTCTCTCGAGTTGTGGAACACGTTGAAGATAATTTGAGGGAAAAGAAAGGCATCCAGTATCAAACCAGCATAAGCTCTTGAATTCCCCAAAATGATTTCATCTATGTAGTACCAAGAATGCCTGGCCCTTACTGTTCGGTGTACATTCTGCCTTGACTTAACCGAAAAGGCAATAATAGCTCCGATTCCGTACACCGGAACACACACATACAGCCCCCTTTTCTCTGCAATCCACAAGGTCTTTTTCTTTTCAGTGGAGCATCTAGCAGTCCACGAGAGCATCAGAAGACGGACTTGCAGCAGAAAAGCCACCATTGTGACGACTCTAACGATCACCTCGTTCATTTCGAGCCACGTTCCACCTCTAATCAAGACCGATCTCTCGCTATTTTGAATGAACATTGCTTCGAGGTTTAGAACCAAAGGGATGAAGTGTCCCAGGGCTAGAATAACTAGCATGAGAAGTGAAACCATAGGACCAATGCCACGGTGCTTCCTCACATGAAAGATTTGAAATGCAACAAAGATAATTGTAAGAGTGTTGGATATGACCGACACGATCATCTCGAAATCCATTCTCCAAATTGATTCCGTAACCCAACTGCGATAATAAGCTCTTCCCGAAAACTGCAGGGGCTTGAAGGACAGAGGATCGATTTCTTCACGTGTGCTTTCGATGCTTCCTCTGATCTTACTTCTCCTGTCCGAGTTCAATGGAGGAAAATTGATTTTCACCAGGATCTCGCAATCCATCGAATGGCTTGAAAATGTTTTGTCACCTGACCTTAAATGTCTGCAGCCAACCATGCATAGGCTACCTGTTGCTGTATCATAAACCCCTTCAGCAGAAATTTGGATTTCGGTTTTCAAATATTCATTTGAAGATTCGTTAACCGGATTAAGGCCACCATCCAATTCCGAACTACGCAGCATGATACTCATTTTATAGCTGACATTAAGCAAGCCACTGCTGGAATCGGATTCAACACCAGGAATTTTAGGCTTTGAGCTGGAGGATGGTAATAGAGATGGAAATCTCTGATACTGCTGATCATCTACCGCAAGAATATTCGAAGAACCCCATCCGATGCTTCCTTTGGAACCGTTGATGATCGACATACTAAAACTCATGTCTCCAGAATAGCCATCTGGATAGTGTTCCCTACTGCTTTTAGTCCTAGAATTCTTCTTTGGACATGATTTCTTCACTTCGTCCATTTCCGTGTACACATACTTCAAACCTTGAAGTTGAATTCCTCCATAAGGTGCAGTATTTCGGAACTCGATCCTATCAAAGAAACCACCTTCATTCCTAAGCTTCACACTCCAAATTTCTCCTACGATGGTGCTTGTGTTTCTGATAGACAAGATTGCAGGGAATCTTAAGCTCAACCGTGTCGTGCAGTCTCCGACATGAGACTTCTCCAAGGAGCTCGATGCATCATAGATTCGGCAAGCTATGATACAAAGCCGATTACTCTTTGCATCCCAAGATCCTTCTCCAATTAATGAAGTGTTGAGATTGGGAGAGCTATAGTATCCCTGATAGCTATCGTTCCGAAATTCTATCAGAAGCCTCAAGCTTAGCCCATCGTTTGAGCACTGAATCATACGCAATGATACTACTGAAGGGAAATATCTAATACCATCACCAAATGGATTGCAACTCTTTGAAAAATTACAACTGCCAGAATACTCCAATTCGAAAGCATTGCTTCCACCTAACATATCACAAATAGTTCGAGTGCGCGATAAGCGGAGGGACAACATCGGTTGGACATCGGTTCCCCGAGGACACCCTTCACTGAACTGATTTGAAATCATGGTGTAAGCGTAATTTACTTGAGGAAACATCAGCAGTGATATTTGCTCAAAGTGATTTGGATCATTAGCAGAACTCAAGCTATCCATGGTACCAGTGACTAAAGTCCTAATATTACTTGAACTCTGAAGATTATTAATCTCAAGAACAGCAGCAAGATGAAGCAGTTTACCTTCTTTCGAGTAAGCATAACTCGATCCCACCATGCAAAGCTTCCCGGTTGTTCGAGACCAGAAGCCTTGAAAATCGAAGTCCAGTGTCCCACGGTCGCTTGAGTCGCTTGACCTTATAACGTATGAGCTTCCATAGGAGATACTTTGTTCATAGTAAAACGAGGTTTGAAAAATCAGGTTTCCTTCCACCATAAAGACATCATCGGCATCGGTTGTATATACGTGGTGAGTCTCGAAAAGGAAAGTTTTCGATTCCGGTGGAGAGTAGGAACGTGAAGGAGGATTGTTTAGGACTTTATCACCACCACTGAAGTAACCATTTTGACGTCCAGGGAAAGGCATGATATTGAACTCCTCATCAACTGGTTTGGATTCATGAACAACTGAGTTACAGTGAACACCATAATCAAATTCACTTGCTGTGCCGAAGACTACATGAGGACATGTGAAAGAGGAGATGATAAACAAGAAGAAGAAAGCATTAATAAAACAAAGTTTCGTCCTACAGAATATGGAACAGTCCATATCTATAGACATGATTTTCTTCAGACAGCAAGATTGCGGTAAAGAACTTATTGCAAAAGCTTTGAAAATGATCATAAATATATAGATATTACTCTACATCTCTCACTGGACATGGGAAATTTCCAAGAACAAGAGCTTGCAGAAAAATTCGTATGAATAATACTTATTTATATTTTATCACATTAAATAAAGTTTTAGAGTCAAGACTCGTGCTCATCCTCAATCCAACAACGAGTGGTCATGATTATTATTATAGCCAAGTCAATCTCATTGGAGATACACATATTTTTCCTGTTTTTGGGTCCAAACCAAAGACTTTTCCTGGCAGGTACACATATTTTTCCAGATTTTGGGTCCAAACAAAAGACTTTTCCTGGCAGGTCCAGCAGCTGACTTGATTTAAGCAACTAGAGCATAGAGATGAATGAAAATTCCTGCTATTTGTCAATCATTTATTTTTAGAGACTTGAAATTAACTATGTATTTAATTAAATATTGACGTGTCATGCACGTGACTGCTTATGTGTGTCACGTTAGTAAATTATGATGAGATATGAACTCTTAACATAAAAAATTTTAAAATTTTTATGATTTCAATTAAATACTCATTATATAAAATTTTAATTAATATATTAATTATAAAATTTCTTTTCATTCATATTTTGATTGTATGATAGTTTAGAATTGAATTGTAAATGATCGTCTAATTAAGATAATTGAATTAGATGATGAGACCTTGACTCTCTTTACACGGTTGAAAGAGTTAGATTTTGATTTGGACCAATCAAATGCCTACAATGATAAGTCACATTATTTAAATTTTTGAGACAATATTGTTGAGAGAGAAAATCATAAACCTTAAATATGTACATAAAAAATGATAAAAATACCAAAAAAATATAAAAATATCTCATAATTCGTAATCATAATTTTTTTTAGATTTATTATATCGATTTTGATTATACGAATGATTATAATTTAATATCCGATTATGAACTTTAAACATCAACTTCAAGCATGTAATATCTACTGGTACTTGTAGACATCACTCTACATCTCTCACTGGAAATGACATTATGGAAAATGAAGAGAAAATGGCATTATGGAAAATACTAATTATGGAAGGTTTAGGGGTCAAAATGCAAAAAAAAAAATTAAAAATTAAAAAAAAATCCTTCTTCTTTTAACACGAAATTAATTTAGAGAAAATTCAGTGATTACAAATGTAGTAACTTTTAGGTTGGGAGTTGGGACCTTACATTAGCGGTCTCTAATAAGATTATTAATTGTTTAATCTATTTAGACTTACCAATGAAAGCATAGAAACATGGTTATGTAGCTAAACTATAGAAAACTGGCTAATATATATAGAGGTATTTCAACATAGTAATTTATATTTATTGAGTATTTAAATTTAAAAATCACAAGTTATTTTAGGTTTTGATTTTTTTTTAAATATAATGCCTAGAATTATTTATAATACCTTCTCACCTCATAAATAGGAGTATAATGTATTTCAGCATAGTCGAACCCATGGCCTTCTATATTGAATATAGTATTTATGTCAATCGAGTTAAAACTCAATCGACTAAAAATTATAAGGCAAATTGGTATTTTTTGCTCATACTTAACTAACATTATTAATTTTTGGTCTGATGGTATAGAATGTTGAGACGTATCCCAAAAATAATTTTTATAAAAAATTAAAAATATTAAAAATTAGGATTTTTATTTTTTATTTTGCATGCATAATGAATCTGAACAATTAAATTTTTGGACAACCATATAACTAGATTCGCTCGTAATGTCTTTTTTTGTGTTTTTATTTTTTTATAATTTCAAAAAATAGAAATAGAATTTTTTAATATATACTCTTGTATTTACTAAAATTTTACGTTTTTTTTTATAAATTTTGTAGATTTTTTCTTGAATTTTAGGATTTTTTATTTTAAGTGCACAATAAATCTGGACAAATAGTTATTTAGATACAAGTGAATCTGAACAATTATATCTTCAAGTTCATTCCGGACATATATTTATCTAATAATTCTATATATTTTTTTATAATTTAAAAACAAATAATAATATAAAAAATTTAAATGAATTACAAATTAAAATTAATTTTTATCACTTAAGCAAGTCAACAAAGCAAGGGGTTTCGCACTAGTATGAATAGTACTTGTGCCCTACTTCAATCCATGTATTATTATAATTTTGGCATATAGCTAAGTCAATGTCAATCAGCATGCACCTTTCTTCTTCTTTTTGCCAATTTTTTGGGTCCAGACAAAAGGCTTTTATTGGCAGGTCCTACAACAGCTGACATGACTTAAAATCAGAAACTACAACAGAAATCAGAAACTTGAAACCTTCCACCAGCTTTCGCTGTCTTTTTTTTCTGGCCTGAAACGTGCTTTCGGTGTCTACAAACTACAATTTACTATTAAATTTATTCAGGGAAATAAATCTAAACAAAAGTTCACCACAATTGATTGGAGCAATGAAATTGTTATTAATAGATTTCATATATTATGTATCTCTTTAACAGATATCGTATATTATATTTTGTTGATATTGGGTATTAGTAATTGATGAGATGAGGAGAGGTGGTGGTATAAGGAAGATCAATTCACTTAAATAAGTGAAGAGTCGGAAAAAAGAGGAAGGCAGCGAGGGAGGTAAGGTAGCAAAGGAGACAGGGTTCTAAAGAGTGCTTAGGGCTGTTGAAGGCAGAAAGATCCTTCCTTCAGCATTATGGAAGGTATTTATAGGAGGTCTCGTGGTTGTTGGTGCCATGTCACCGATAGTACGAGCGGTGGTTTGATTATATGGTTGGCCAGGTGGTAGGTTAGTTTTGATGATGCTCTAACATTTCTTGGAATGAGGTTGTTACACCTTAGCGGCATGGTTTCCCCTTGTGAGTTAGTGTGTTCCCACTAAAAGGAAGTGGCCAAGAGGATGAAGTGTCCAGATAAATGGTCATTTGAGTGACCTTCAAGTAGAGAATAAGACAAGTGTTGCAAAGAGAAGGATCATTCGTGAGCGTCTCTTAGGTTTCCTCTCGTGGTACCACGTGTCCGTAGCAGGTAAACAACAAGAGCACCAGAGCAAATTTCAATACCCAGCAACAACAAAAATGCTTCAAGGTTGAAGGAAACAAGAATATGTAGAATTGTTTCAAAATGGTGTGTTCCATCATTCGTATGCCTCAACACTTCATAGCCAGTGACACTCGAACACGTGTTTGCTAAAAATTGTTGCTCATCATTGCTCTGACTCTTAATGTGTGGTTGTTTCAACCTCACATTTAGTATGTGCTTGGTGTTGAAAAAAATTTAGTTTCAAAATGGTTTTTTTGCATAACGAAAAATTAATATTTTAAAAATAATCTGGTTTATGATATTTATAGTAATAAATTTTAGACCAAAATCGTATATATGTTTTTGGATATGCGGATCTTTAATATTTTCTGGATTCAACCAAACAATCTTTTCTACTATTCTTAAACCATGAAATGTTTCGAGTGTGAGCACAAACTAATTGAATCAAAACACAAAACTAGAAAATTTTTCTTTAATTATGGGGTGAAAACAAAAATTCTCTCTTCTCAAAAAGAAACTAGTAAAATTATTATTCCGGAAAAATATATTTAATAGTTTCCAATAAAACTCTCTATTTTTCGGTAGCGTAATAATCTTTCAAAGTTCGTTATTTATGCCCTATCGGTGCCATTTATTTATAATAAGATAAGGTAAAATTATTAAGTTGTAGAAGTTTTTTTTATTAGAAAAGTGAAATCCTAGTTCAATCAAGATGTAGAATGGGGCAACCCTAGTTATAACACCCCAAACCTTAGAATCCGTATTTTGGCCGGCTAACACGATGGATGTGATCTTGCAATTTAGTCCTTCTAATCAGCAAGATTAGCCAAATTTTTGGGCAGACTCGCCTAGCGGATTATTTCGTTGTGTTCCGCAGTCTGATGGATTTTCACTTTCTTGCGTTTGGCGAACTCCTTTGCTTGGCAAGTTCTTCCATGTGTGGACACACTAGTGGCAAGTTCTTTTATAGCAAGGTAAGTCATTCGATATTTCTGTTGATAGCCTGGGTAGGTGGGACATGCATCAATTATGTGTCAAAATTTTAAGTTAGGAACTGTCATTTTTGCAAGACATCTGTAGAACCTCGTTTGATTAGTGGAATAGTGTGTGTATGTAAAATGATTAGGTAACTTGTTATAGTGGAATTACGGGCTAATTCCTATATAAATAAGATAAGAGCTTAACAGAGGATGACTTTATTCACCATTTTTCACTGTTCATTCCTGTTCCCCCAGAAGAAACTTAGTGTGTTCTTCGCTGCGTGAAGAAGGTACCAGTTTTTGAGCTAACAACTGGTAAATTCTTAGGTCCTTTAGTTTTATATGAAGAATGATAGGGTAGTAGGAACCATTACTATAGGTTTCTACTAGAGGTAGATAGGAAAGAAACTTCCTTCTGATTAATGTTTGCATGTTTTCGATTCTTGTTTTTACCTTTAAGTTTAGATTGATTTTGTACTTAATAAAATGTTTAATCTTATTTAACTAAAGAAATGGGAGAAGGCCCTAGTGCAAAAGGGAAAGAACCCATAGAATAAGCAAAGCTTTTCCTGGTAATATCTGGTGAGTTCCTTTCACTTGTGCTCCAGTTAAATTCCATCTAATTTCATGATAATATTCTTCTCCAAGTAAGCAAGTTTATTTAAAATCAATTGTGCATGTCAGTGATAACAAACTAAAATGATAATAACGATATGCGTAAGAAAGATTGTGAATGGATACTTATCCTTGGTGCACAAGCTCCGTATCTTGGATGGTGGAAGGGGGAAAGGGTGGAAACTGTTGAGATATGATGGCAAAATGTATGGAGATTATGATTTGAAATGAGATTTACCTCCAATAGAACATGTAAATGCAAACCACAATTGGTGAACGCCTCGACCTTATGGGGGAATATGTAAGTGTTAGAATTAACAAAGAGGATCTATGAAAGTTCGGTTGGATATATAAATATCAACTTAAAAGGCAGCACCAATTCAAAGTTGAATTTGATTTTTCATTTTGGGTAGAGTCCATATTGCATAGATTTTGGGATTACATTCTAAAAGACAACCTAAAAGAAAATTCCAAATGATATAGACATGAGAGGAGGACCGTAAGCCAACCATTTCTTTGCCTCCATTATCAAGATTCGTTTCCTTTGTAGCAGAGGCGTGTGCTTCTCTCATGCCTGCTTGGGCCCCTACAGATGCCTTCCCTTTGCACCATTTCAATGTACTTCCTCTTCTATAAATACATCAAGTGCATAGCTTTGGATATACATAGCAAGCTAGCTTAACTACTTTAGAAACTCAAACAAACCTTTTACTTCTCAACTTTTTCAAATTCACCATGTCTGACAAGTGCGGCAACTGCGACTGCTCTGACAAGAGTCAGTGCGTGTAAGAAATCATCCTTTCATCATCAGCTTTCGACCAGTTTCTACTGTTGTGTGTGGTTCTTTGATTTTGTTATTGTTCCTAAGTTAGTTCTGCATGTTTTTTAGCTGTAGTATGCACTACTAGGGGCAAATTCAAAAAAAATATTTATTAGCTGCCGGAATTTAATTATAATTTTTTTCATAGATAAAATATAAATTTACTAAGGTTGCTGTGACTAAATGCATGAGTTTGCAATCAATTATCATTGAAACTGAAGGCTTTTTTTGTTATGCTTGCAGGAAGAAAGGAAATAGCTTGGTCATTGAGACTGAAAAGAGGTATATTAGGACCAATATTGAATAATTTAACCAAAATTGAACCCATTTGGATAAGTAATCATATTATTACCTAGAGAAGCAAAAAAAAAGCTATGTCTTGCACAGTGGAACACATATGCTTAAATATAATCTGTTGTGATATTTCTTTGCAGCTACATCAGCACTGTAGTGGTCGAGGCTGTGGCAGAGAACGATGGCAAGTGCAAGTGTGGAGATAGCTGCAGCTGCACAAACTACACATGTGGCACTCATTAAGCAGACATAGAACCATGATGTTTTAGTCCATAGCAATATTAGGACCTAAAAATAATAAATTTGAGTTGAATAAATTGGTGTTTTGTTGTTGAGTTTGAGACATTGAGTGCGTTTTCATGCCTGTTTGTCTTATGTCTGAATCTCATTGTACACTATGATGGAATGGTCATATCTATGGACTTCGTATGATTAATGAATTATTATCAGTTTAAATCTTCTCTTTGTATCCATGTTGGATACATATTTAAACATGGATAAGGAGATGTACTCTTCAAACTTATTCATATTGGAGGTATATTCTTACCCAACACTTACCCAAGCTACAATAAAACATTTTTTAGAACAGTTCTATTTATTATTTCGAATCAGTACTAAAAACAAGTCCACGGTAACAAAAGTAGTTAACACTTAAAGCATGCACTAGGTGTTATATCTCAATGGCAATTGTTCTTCCGAATCTACCGGAAATTCCTCATCTATCACAGATTCTTGGAATCTCTTCGGAAGGAAATATCGACCACCGAGGCGCTGTTGGTAGTGTATGATCACAGCAAAGAATATACCCAACACAATAATAATGAAGTCCCAAGCCGTTGAGTAGTAATCTGCACCATGATCTCCGTAGATGTATGAGTCATCTATATCAGCATAGTTGTTTGCTCTGTACAGATCATATCCATGGGGTACGAGGCGAACAAGGGTGATTCCGATGTAAAAGAAATGAGAAAGTGCTGGTTCTCTCAAGTTCTGGAACATATTGAAGATTATTTGAGGAAAAAGAAAGGCATCCAGTACCAAACCAGCATAAGCTCTTGAACTCCCCAAAATGATTTCATCTATGTAGTACCAAGTTAGATGTACATTCTGCCTTGACTTAACTGAAAAAGCGATAATAGCTCCGATTACATACACCGGAACACACACATACAGCCCCCTTTTCTCTGCAATCCACAAGGTCTTTTTCTTTTCAGTGGAGCATCTAGCAGTCCATGAGAGCATCAGAAGACGGACTTGCAGCAGAAAAGCCACCATTGTGACGACTCTAATGATAACCTTGTTCATTTCGAGCCGCCTTCCACCTCTAATCAAGACCGATCTCTTGCTATCTTGAATGAACATTGCTTCGAGGTTTAGAACCAAAGGGATCAAGTGTCCCAGGGCTAGAATAACAAGCATTAGAAGTGAAACGAAAGGACCAATGCCACGGTGCTTCCTGACATGAAGGATTTGAAATGCTACAAAGATAATTGCAAGAGAATTGGATATTACCAACATGTCCATCTCGAAATCCATTCTCCAAATTGATTCCGTAACCCAACTGCGATAATAAGCTCTTCCCGAAAACGGCAGGGGCTTGAAGGACAGAGGATCGATTTCTTCACGTGTGCTTTCGATGCTTCCTTTGATCGTACTTCTCCTGTCCGAGTTCAATGGAGGAAAATTGATTTTCACCAGGATCTTGCAATCCATCGAATGGCTTGAAAATGTTTTGTCACCTGACCTTAAATGTCTGCAGCCAACCATGCATAGGCTACCTGTTGCTATATCATAAACCCCTTCAGCAGAAATTCGGATTTCGGTTTTCAAATATTCATTTGAAGATTCGTTAACCGTATTAAGGCCACCATCCAATTCCGAACTACGCAGCATGATACTCATTTTATAGCTGATATTAAGCAAGCCACTGCTGGAATTGGATTCAACGCCAGAACTTTTAGGCTTTGAGCTTGAGGATGGTATTAGAGACGGAAATCTCTGATCTTGCTGATCACCTACCGCAAGAGGATCCGAAGAACCCCATCCGATTCTTCCTTTGGAACCTTTGATGATCGACATTCTAAAACCCAGATTACCAGAATAGCCATCTGGATAGTGTTCCCTACTGCTTTTAGTCTTAGGATTCTTCTTTGGACATGATTTCTTCACTTCGGCCATTTCCGTGTATACATACTTCAAACCTTGAAGTTGAATTCGTCCTCCATAACGTCCAGTATTTCGGAACTCGACCCTATCAAAGAAACCACCTTCATTCCTAGGCTTCTCACTCCAAATTTCTCCTACAATGGTGCTTGTGTTTCTGATAGACAAGATTGCAGGGAATCTTAAGCTCAACCGTGTCGTGCAGTCTCCAACATGAGACTTCTCCAAGGAGCTCCATGCATCATAAATTCGGCAAGCAATGATACAAAGCCGATTACTCTTTGCATCCCAAGATCCTTCTCCAATTAATGAAGTGTTGAGATTGGGAGAGCTATAGTATCCCTGATAGCTATCGTTCCGAAATTCTATCAGAAGCCTCAAGCTTTGCCTATCGTTTGAGCACTGAATCATACGCAATGATACTACGGATCCAATACCATCACCAAATGGATTGCAACTCTTTGAAAAATTACAACTGCCAGTATACTCCAATTTGAAAGCATTGCTTCCACCTAACATATCACAAATAGTTCGAGTTTGCGATAAGCGGAGGGACGACATCGGTTGGACATCGATTCCCCCAGGACACCCTTCACTGAACTGATTTGAAATCATGGTGTAAGCGTAATTTACTCGAGGAAACATCAGCAGTGATATTTCCTCAAAGTGATTTGGATCATTAGCAGAACTCAAGCTATCCATGGTACCGGTGACTAAAGTACTAATATTACTTGAAGTCTGAAGATTATTAATCTTAAGAACAGCAGCAAGGTGAAGCAGTTTACCTTCTTTGGAGTAAGCATGACTCGATCCCACCATGCAAAGCTTCCCAGTTGTTCGAGACCAGAAGCCTCGAAAATCGAAGTCCAGTGTCCCACGGTCGCTTGAACTTATAACGTATGAGCTTCCAGAGGAGATACTCCGTTCATAGTAAAACGAGGTTTGAAAAATCAGGTTTCCTTCCACCATAAAGACATCATCAGCTTCGGCTGTAAATACGTGGTGAGTCTCAAAAAGGAGCCTTTTAGATTTGGGTGCAGAGTACGAACGTGAAGGAGGATTGTTTGGGTCTTTATCACCACCACTGAAGTAACCATATTGACGTCGAGAGAAAGGCATGATATTGAACTCCTCATCAGCTGGTTTGGATTCATGAACAATTGAGTTACAGTGAAGGCCATAATCAAATTCATTTGCAGTGCCGAAGACTACATGAAGACATGTGAAAGAGGAGATGATAAACAGGAAGAAGAAAGCATTAATAAAACAAAGTTTCGTCCTACAGAATATGGAACAGTCCACAGCCATAGACATGAATTTCTTCAGACAGAAAGACTGTGATTAAGAACTTATTGCAAAAACTTCGAAATTGATCATAAATATATAGTTATTACTGTACATCTCTCACTGGACATAGGAAATTTCCAAGAACAAGAGCTTGCGGAAAAATTCGTATGAATAATACTTATTTATATTTTATCACATTAAATAAAGTTTTAGAGTCAAGACTTGTGTTCAACCTCAATCCAATAACGAGTGGTTATGATTATTATTATAGCTAAGTCAATCCGTAAATACTCATTATATAATTTTTTAATTAATATATTAATTATATAATTTCTTTTCATTCATATTTTGATTGTATGATAATCTAGTATTGAATTTTAAATGATCATCTAATTAAGATAATTGAATTAGGTGATGAGACCTTGACTCGTTCACACAGTTGAAAGAGTTATATTTTGATTTGGACCAATTAAATGCCTACAGTGATAAGTCACATCATTTAAATTTTTGAGACAATATTGTTGAGAGAGAAAATTATAAACCTCAAATATGTACAATAAAATAAAGATAAAAAATACTAAAAAAATATAAAATATTTTATAGTATTTAATAGTTTAAAATATTTTAGTTATTCAAAATTGTAAAGTGTTAATTTGAACTTTAGATTTATGACTTTTTCTTGCTTGTTATCAATGTCGTCATCAAAGACTTCTTCCGTATTTGTTAAACATTTCTCAACTCTTATCTCTTTTGTGATTTGGTGTTGATTAAGTGTTAATTTGATTGATATAGATATTGTTGTCAACATAGGAGAACGTAGATTCGAGTGCGCTGAAACGCATTATCCTCCTATTTATGGGTTGGGATGGGTTATAGGTAGTTCTAAGTATTGTGTCAAAATAAATAAATATAATCAGAACCTATATTGAGATATTTCAAAAAAAATTTAAGTTTGGTAAAAAAAAGTAATTATTCTATACATCGTTAGAATAAGTGTTATTAAAATCAAATAATAGTAAAACTTTCGAATATCAAATAATAACAACTAATCTTATAAAACAATAATAATCATACATTTTTTGTGATGCAAATAAAATTCTAAAATATGATTTTTCGAGTAATTCTTTAGATGTTATTTGAATGAAAATATTTTACTAATGCAGATATTTATAGTTAAGATCCTTTTTAATTCCGAATGGTTCAACGGACAATAATAAATTAAGATCGAGTGAAAAATCAAGCTAGAAATGCTCAGATACGTACTCATACTAATTAGTTATATAAAAAGAAATAAGGTAAGTTGAATGTTGAATTGATAGTATAATGTTATATTTTAATGTGAATTTTGTGATAATATATGTTAGGCCTAATGATGTAAATGTAAATGTATTATAAAAAGTAATGGTTAAGTGTACTAATATTTGAATGGGTATTCGGTCAAAGGAGAATTTTATGCAAAACTTATATGTTTTGACTTATGAAATTATAAGTTGGAAAGGTATATGAGTTACTAATGGTTTATTTCGGTTTGTCTAGATTAATTTTGTATATGATTAAATGTTTCCATTGCTTATGACTTATTAAGCTGTGAAAGCTTACTATGTGTATGTTTGCTGTTTTTTTTTAGATTTTGAAAGTTGGTTACGAGCTCGGGGATCGTCAAAAAATTCTATCACACTATCGACCATCTTTGGTATTTTATAAATTTAAATTTGAACCTATGGCATGTATAGTCTAGTTAATATGTTTGATATTAGGATATGTAAATATAAGCCATGCGAAAAATGGCTTATTCATTTTGGTTAAGCTTAGTTTTATATGTTCTTGGTTAAATACTTGATGGGTTTGATTTTGGGATATATATAAGGCATGAAAATAATGGGTTATGTTTTATGATATTCATGCTTGTGATGTTTGGCTTGTGACTGGGTAATATGGCAAGTAAGTATGTCAGTAGAGTTAGATTATTTCATATGTTAGTTGAGTGGTATATGAATGTGATATATGTGATAAATAACTATGTTTTGTAGTAATGACAATCGGTCAAATGATGATATAGGTATGGACTATGATATTTGAGCTATTCATGATTCAGCACTTATACTTATATTCGTGATGAATTTGTTTGAGATGATGCTTAAATGGTACATAGTAAAAGAAACTTATATGATTAAAATGATGATAATGAAATAGGTGTTCCAGAAGTTTAATATTTGTAGGGTTATATAACTAAATTAGATGTGAATTAATGGATAGTTAGATATCATTTTTGGTATTTAGATAAATGTTTATTTTAGATGTGTGTGCTAAGTTGAAGTTGTTCGACGAGTGGGTATATTAGTTTTAGGATTTGGGTAATTTTACTAAGGAAAAATATGTTTTGTTAAAATTTGGACATTAAATATATATATATATCGCGTTTTTGTTAGAAATAGTATGAAATATGGGAGTATTAAGTTGATGTTTCATATGTAGATCTTATTCAATTATTTATATGCAGATGAAAGTGAAATATGATTGATGTTTATTATAGGAGTACAAAGACTAAAATATTTAGTCAATAGGTTCGGATAATGGATGTTCGGAAATGGCTCAGTTGGTGTATGCATATGCGTATAATCTTGTAATAAGAAGATAAGCATGTTTTGGTCTT
Organism: Gossypium hirsutum; assembly: GCF_007990345.1. Lineage (NCBI taxonomy): Eukaryota > Viridiplantae > Streptophyta > Magnoliopsida > Malvales > Malvaceae > Gossypium > Gossypium hirsutum. Next base: position 60,072,375 of record NC_053441.1, on the reverse strand, counting down.
ATAGATTGATGTATAGTTGAATTGAAAATAAGTTTAAAATTAGTATTTATGCACATGCAGATTCGGCTAATGTTAGTTAAATGAGTATTGCATGATTTGAGTTCAACTTTTATAGGTTAACTGGCTAGCCGAATTGGGGATTGTATGATTGACATCGTGTGCATATAATTGATTACTCAATGAAGTATATTAAATCAATTGGTACATTTGTTAATGCCGGGCATAAGCTTTGTGATATGATTTGTTTGGTCTATTAAGTGCATGGTTATTATTAAGAAATAAAATGTTTAAAATTTATTATTTATTTAAATACCATTTTAATGATAAGCACACGATTCGTGCATTTATTTTGAAGTACATGATTATTAAGTTGTAAATATGATTATATGCATAAGATATTATATTTGTTTTGCGATTAATAATGTATATTTAATATGTAATCAGTCATTTGTTTTATTAATTTGAATATAACAGGTGTGCATATATAATTGTTTGAAAGTTATGTCTTGATCGGTAATACCTTGTAACCCTAATCCAGCGACGAATACGGGTTAGGCGTGTTACATTTGGGAGAGGGTAGAAGAAAAATGCTTTTACATTTTGTTATTTCCTACATTTTAAAAATTTTCTCTTCTTTTTAAATTTTTATAATTTTAAACTAAAAATTTTGTGTCATCAATGATGTCATCAACTAAGGTGTTGCCACGTTGGACAAAAATATTTGTTGATATTTCTTGACGATTTTCATTAAGTTTGGCCTTACTTGAAATTGTTTGCAACACTATGGGTGGGAAAGTGAAGAAAAAAAAAAGTTAAGAGCCAAAGTGAAAAACTCACGAACATTAGAGGTGAATTTTGTAATTCTACCTTTTTGAGATAATTGATTAAATAAGTGGAATTCCACACAAAAAGGGAAATAGATAGAGCACAAGTTGTACCTTCCAAGCCATTTTTTTCAAACTTTGATTTTATTTCCATTTGCTTTATTTTGTAACTCTTTCCAAACCCACTCCTTTTGTTTAGGTGATACGAAATTTTAAATTAATAATAAATTAAAAAATTAAAATTTGGTGTCGATTGAGTGTTAATTTGATTAATATGGGTATTGTTGTCAATATAGGAGAACGTGGATTCGAGTGCGCTGAAACGCATTATCCTCCTATTCATGGGTTGGGGATGGGTTGTAAGTAGTTCTAAGTATTGTGTCAAGATGAACAAATATAATTAGAACATATATTGAGATATTTCAAAAAAAAAATTAAGTTTCGTAAGAAAAAAAGTAATTATTCTATACATCGTTAGCATAAGTGTTATTAAAATCAAATAACAGTAAAACTTTCGAATATCAAATAATAACAACTAATCTTATAAAATAATAATAATCATACATTTTTTTGTGATGCAAATAAAATCCTAAAATATGGTTTTTCGAGTAATTCTTTAGATGTTATTTGAATGAAAATATTTTACTAATGCATATATTTATAGTGTTAAATATTAATTTTAATTGGCATATAATTGTAACACTAGTAAAGTGATAATCTAAAATAATAAGCGTAATTTAATATGGATTCAAAGTATAATTAAGTGATAATCACTATTACACTAATAATGAAAGCATTATTAGTAAAATAATTATTACCATATTGAAAATAAAATCATATTTATAGATTTATTTTTTATTAATTATAAAAAAATTAATTTTAACATGATTAATTATTTTCATATTTAAAATAAAATCATAATTATATATAAAAATTATATCTATTTAATTAAAAACTTTTGTTTATTTTTTTAATTTATCTAATTACATTCATTTATTTTATAAATTTTAAAATTTTAATTATTAATAATATATTTTTTTTATGAACTTTTAAAAGATATACTGAAATTATTTAATTTCACATTAATATACTCTTCTATTAATTAATATTACTTTCATTATTATCACATTAATATTCATTATTATCTACCAGAAAAAGATACTAATAAATTATTTTTAATGTCAATTTAGTAGTATAATTAATAATAAAAAGTATCATCGTCTGTTCAAAAGTTTCTTCACATTAGGAGTGAGCATTTGATGGAAACGAGTGAAAAAATTTCGAGTTAATCGAACTGACAAGTCTTATTTTATCATCCTAACTTGATTTGAAAATTTTTTTGAATCAAGTTGAGTGAAATGAAATTCGAGTCAAGTCGAATCAAGTCGAGTGAAATTGTTCAAGTTAAATTAAAAAAATTAAACATGTCAAATTAAAATATTGTTTCAATATAACTAATTTCATGTTAGAGCACATAAATTTGAAACAATATATATATGAAAACTTTTTCAAAGCAAAGAAAAAAAAAGGTATTTTAATATGATAAACTCAACCTATTAATTAACTTATTTAGATCTCAAATTTATTATTTTAGAAAATTTAAAATTTTAACTTTCTTTATATATTCTTTAGAATTTTTTTAAAATTTATAATTTTTTAAAAAATATAAATTTTTGAATTTTTGAAAATTATTTTAATTTTTTTGTAAGTTTTGTTGAGAGGGACCAATTTACTCATTTTCAAAATTGATAAGGACCAAAAGGGTATTTATACAAATCTGTTATTCAAATTGTAAAATTTAATTTGACTCAAACTCGAAATTTGAATAACTTGATCGATTAATTCAAAATTTAAATTTTTTTAATTTTTTCGAATCGAATCGAGTTTTATTCACCCCTCCTTCAAATTCATGTTTTTATATATATCATAAATAAATATTAGTTACGGTTTTTAAATATCACATGGAAATTTAAATTTCACTTTCAATATACCAAATAATTATATTTAATTGTTAAGAGTGGTTGGGAAAATTTGATGCTACTAGCTATATACATACATATATATATATATTCAACTTTTTACAATGACCTTTCTATAGGATAGCAATCTTAAAAGAATATAGTTTTTTTTTATTTTTCTTAATTTGTTCTCTTCACTTTTTTTGAATTCATGACTTGCATGAAGAGAAGGAATTTATACTTTTTAAATGAGGCAAAGGTGAAATTCTCCATCAATCTTCCCAACCTAGATGCTACCATTTTGGTTGTCAAATGGAACATTTCTTGAGAAAGTGAAATTTGAGAAAACAAAATCAGGGGTATAGTTGGGGCAGGCAAAAGAAGCCTTAGCACCCCCAGTAAGTGGTGTCAACATATGTGATATATGTAACATCCCAAAAATCGGGTTAGAAGAAATTGAGTTTTGAAACCAAGAGTGGTCATCCCTCGGTTTGAGTTTAGACTTTGGAAATTTTTGGTAAGTAAATTGGTTTGGTTTAGTGGTTAAGTGTTCTAGTTATGTATGTGAGGTTCTAGGTTCGAATCTTATCTCTTGAAATTTTGCTACTTTGATTAAACCACTGTCTTTGGACATGTGGGTTAAAAGTTAAATTTAGTCAATTGATGACAAGAATGAGCTTGCTGGTTTAATGACCTATGTTTAGTTTTTCTTTTTACTTTTCGTTTCTATTGTTACCATTCCTCTGTTCTTTCTTTATTTTTTTCATTTTGATTATTCTCTTCAAACTACCTTTCTTTTTTGTTATGTTACGCCAAATTGATCACGTACGAGATTAGACTTCTACTTTCTGGTTCAATTCGTTACCTATAAGTTTGATTTAAAGTTTGTGTCAGGGCGTGTGTCCAGACCATGTGTGTTTATGTGTTGAGTAGGATTCACATAGGCCAATGACACTAGCATGTGTCTAGGCCGTGTAACCCACTATTTGCAAATTAGGACCACACGGGCAAGCACACGGGCGTGTGCCAAACCATATGGAGGCACGCGAGCCAGCTTTCCAAGCCATGTGAAACCACACAAACGTGTGGACCAATATTTGAAATTTTTTCCTCAGGCCACAAGCATCATTCGAAACGAACACAGGCCTACTGTAGGGTCCGTACGATCATAATTAAGCTATATAATTTGATATCTGATAATCTAATGATGAATAACTTGTGATCTATACATATGTCTGCTATGTTGAACCTAAGTAAGTAGGGTCTGTCAGAACATAATGTGCCCTTGCTTAATGCATGGGAATTATCTAGGTACAATTTGTATTCAGTTAAGTTTGTTGGTGTTCCTTTACGTTACTTTGTTGCTTAAGAACATGTGATATACGAATATGTTGAATTGATTGGTATTGACTCTAACTTATAACCGTGCATGTGACTTCATGAAAAATCTGATATTATTTGTTAAGTTTTGATAAATCTGTTTTATAACGCATGGACTCCTATGTCAACTGACTCTGTTACAGTACGATAGTGTGATAGTGTGGAGACATAATTAGAACGTTTTAAAATTTTTAGTGCAATTAATTCTTATTGGTAATACTCTGGAATGACATATTTTTATGTATTAATTACATATTTATTTTGAGTATGATCCTACTATTTTGAGCTATTTATGGTGTTTTATTTTGTAGGGACTAAATTGAAGGAAAAAGAAAATTTAGGGGCCAAAAGCATGAATTTGAAGATAAAATGGGCCAACATGCGAACTAGGAAAGAAATGGTGCTGAAAATGCAAAGTGTGGAAGACTTGGGGGGCAACAGTTTAAAGAAGAGATTTTATAAACACACTACTCTATTTAAATTTTAATTATATTAGGATTATTGTTAAGATTTAATTTTAGATTTTATCTTTATTTATCTTTTAAAATTTAGATAGGAATAAACTATGTCTTCTGAGTACTATAAATAGGGGATGGATTGACACCAATTTCACTATCTTTTCTGTAAAAGCTCCCTCTCCCAAAAAGCTCTAGCTTTGTTCCTTTCGTTTATTCAATAAAATTTCATTTTTATTAATTTTATTTCTTTTTTCCCAAAAAGCATGAGCCACTAAATTAATCTAGCCAAAGGTTTTTGAGATTCCCCAAAAGGATTCATGAGGCTTAGAATCTGAACTTAGTCTTTTCAACGAGTATTCATCGTTTCTCCGTACTACAGGACTGACACTTCGTCCATGTCCCTTCAAAAGTTATTTTTTAATCTTGTGCAAAGGCGGCCGCTTTGTATGTGTTGATAAGGTTGCATAGTCAGTTCGTTAGCCTACTGTGTCAGTGGTTGTCGAGCCCAAGAGACAAGATTGTGTGGCATTCGCCATTGAGAAGTGATGATCTAGTGTAAGACGGTCCACAGAAGCAATGGTTGGCTAGGGTCAAGTTCCTCTAAATCGTAAGTCTAAAACTTAAGTGGAGCTAGTGGTCGTGGGCATCCTCTTCCATTATAACTGGCTTATTCTGTTCAAGAAGGATCACCTAAAAGCCTAGGATTGAACCGAAAGAGGATCGAGATAATCGAAGGTTGAAATCTCTCCATCAAAAACTCTCTTTTCTCAACTCTATTTACTTTTACAATTTTAATTTCAATTTACGTAATGTCAATTCAACCAAACTTTTAATTCTATTTTTTTTCAGGTATGTCGTTTTTCTTGGGCACGACACTACTTAGTTTCTCGAGAAAAAGGAACTTGTACAAGTCCAGTCCCGAAGGATTTGACCCTACTTACCTTATATTATTCTTTTTGTTATTTTATAGGAATAGGATATTTTTGGTGCTCTCAAATACACATCACTTATTTATTTGTAAGATTTTTATTTAGATCAAAATCCTAATGTCTTTGAAAACTATGATCCTGATAAGGCAGCACCAATTCAAAGTTGAATTTGATTTTTCTTTTTGGGTAGAGTCCGTATTGCATAGATTTTGGGATTACATTCTAAAAGACAACCTAAAAGAAAATTCCAAATGATATAGACATAAAAGGAGGACAGTAAGCCAACCATTCCTTTGCCTCCATTATCAAGATTGTTGAAAGCTGGACTGCATTGCAACATGAAACCAGTAGCATGGTTGGCCATCGAGCTCAGCAGCATTGCTTGGTGCGCAAGGATGAAATTGGACCAAATAAAGTAATCTGATTGGGCCATTTTGTTGTTATGTAATTTTACTTAGTTCAGTTTTAACTAGCTTCTAAAGTTAGTAGGATTAAGTTTGTGATTGGATTTTTTATGTAAAAGCTAGTATGTCAGCTTATCTTTGTATTTGACTTTAGCTTGTATTAGTTTAGTTTAAGTGGGAGCAGTTATATCATTAGGTAACTGTCAACTATGTCAAATTGTAACTCCAGTATATGTTTTTCAAATTTGAATGAAAAAGTTAAGTTGTTCAGTTACATTTTGCTGAATATGCAAGTCTTGTTTATTACTTTTGCTTTGTTTTCTTTTCTGCTTCGATCTCATTTGGTTTTGCTTGCTAATTGGGTTGATACATGCTGCCATTGTTCCAACAAATAGTATCATGAGCCCGAGTCTTTGAGGGGCCTTTGCATTTTGTTGTGTTCAAACCAAAACCAAAAGCAAAGCTTAAAATTAGAGAAGATTAAAGCAGTTAAACTCAAACAAGAAGAATGAGTTTCACTCCACCACCTCCACCAGCGTTCACTGGAGAAAACTATCACATCTGGATAGTTAAAATAAAAACATACCTCCAGGCACACGATCTTTGGAGTGGAATCGAGAATGAAGCTGAACCACCTCCATTGAGAGCCAATCCCACTATTGCTCAAATGAGGCAGCATGCTGAGGAGCGATCCAAGAAGCACAAGGTTATGGCCTGTCTGTAAAATGGAGTGTCTAATGTGATATTCACTCGCATCATGGCCCGTGACTCACCAAAGCAGGCATGGAAGAAGCTAAAGGAGGAGTTCATGGGGACTGACAAGATAAAGCAGCAACAGGTGATCAATCTCAAGAGAGACTTTGAGAATTTGAGGATGAAGGAGTCTGAGACCATTAAGCAGTACTCAGACAGAATAATGGCCATTGACAACAGCATAAGGCTCCTTGGAGTGGACTTCATAGAGAGCAGAGTTGTTGAAAAGGTCATCACAACTCTCCCTGAGAAATTTGAGTCAAAGATCTCTTCAATTGAGGACTCGAGGGACTTATTAGCCATTTCATTTTCTGAGCTGATAAACTCCCTGTATGCACTTGAGTAAAGGAGGGCAAATAGACAGGAGGAAAATCCTAAAGCTACTTTCCAGGCAAAAGCCAGTGAAGGCTCGAGTTCAAGTGCAAAAGGCAAAAAGCCTTGGCACAATAGGAGGGTCAAACCAAGAAGAGATGAAGCAAAAAGGGTGTTTCCACCATGTGTTCACTGCAAAAAGACAACTCATTCAGAAAAATACTGTTGGTTTAGGCCAGACATCCAATGCAAGAAGTGCAAGCAGTTTGGTCATGTGGAAAAGGTGTGCAAGGGCAGGCCAAAGGAGGTCACTCAGCAACAGGCTCGACCTGCTGAGGATTTGCAAACTCAAGAGGAGCATGTGTTTACAGTAACTTGTTTTGTTGGTACAATAAAGGCCAGCAATGATTGGCTACTAGACAGTGGCTGCTCACACCATATGGCAGCTAATGAGAAGCTGTTTAAAGGGCTAGACAGAAGCTTCTACTCGAAGATCAGAATTGGATATGGGAAGCTAATTGTGGTTAAAGGCAAATGCAATGTGTTGGTCAACACTGGCTCAGGTAACAAGCTAATCACTGATGTGCTCTTTGTACCTAACTTAGACCAGAACTTGCTTAGTGTAGGCCAATTAGTTGAAAAGGGCTATACATTGGTCTTTAAGGATGGCTATTGTATTGTTCAAGACATGCATGGTCAGGAGCTAGTTACAGTCTCTATGGCTGATAAATGCTTCATGCTGGATGTTAGCCAAGTGGAAAGAAAGGCATACACCAGCCTTGCTGATAGCACTGACTTGTGGCATAAGAGATTAGGCCAAGCTAATTTCAGATCCATTGATATGTTGCATAGACTAAATTTGGTTGAAGACATGTCTAAAATTGAAGCTAGTGGGACTGTTTGTGAGGTTTGTCAGCTTGGTAAGCAGGCTAGACTGCATATTCCTATTAACAGTGCTTGGAGAGCTCAAGATAAGCTCGAATTAGTGCATTCTGATGTTTGTGGTCCTATGAGAACACCTTCAATCAGTGACAACGGGTATTTTACCTGTTTATAGATGATCTAACAAGGTTGTGTTGGGTCTACTTCTTGAAGCAAAAGTCAGAGGTATTTGAGGCCTTCTGCAAATTTAAGGCATATGCTGAAAATCAGTCAAGTTGTAAAATTAGAGCCTTGAGGACTGATAATGGCTCTGAATATGTGTCTGATAGATTTCAGAAGCTTTGTGAAAATGCTGGGATTCACCATCAGCTTACAACAGTCTATACTCCTTAACAGAATGGAGTTTGTGAAAGGAAAAATAGAACAGTGCTAAACATGACCAGATGCTTGTTGTTTCAAAGCAAGCTTCCAAGTCAGTTTTGGGCTGAGGCAGTCAACACCTCAGTATACCTGCTCAATAGGCTGCCAACTCGAGCAGTCAAGGGTAAATCACCTTTTGAGGCTTGGCATGGAGTCAAACCAGTGGTAACTCATCTGAAAGTTTTTGGCTATGTGTGCTATACACATGTTCTAGTGGAAAAGAGAACCAAGCTCGAGAGCAGAGCTATTTCATGAGTCTTTGTTGGCTGCAGCAGTAACAAGAAGGGTTATAGAGTGTATGATCCTTCAACAAAGAAGGTCTTAGTCAGCAGAGATGTGAAATTTGATGAAGAAAAGGTGTGGAACTGGAATGGTACTGAGGCAGTCATGTTTGAAATGGATCAGATGGACTTGGTTATTGAGCATACAGAAAAGGGACCAATTGATGATACTATTGATGATACACCAGTGAGGGGCACCAGAACCTTGACTGATGTTTATTAGAGGTGTAGTATTGCTGTGATCGAGCCTACAGATTTTGAAGAGGCTGCCAAAGATAGGAACTGGATGAAAGCTATGGAAACTAAGTTGGAGATGATAAACAAGAATCAAACATGGGAATTAGTGACAGATAAGACCACAAGAAGGTCATAGGTGTTAAGTGGGTGTACAGAGCCAAATATAATGGTGATGGCTCATTGAACAAGCACAATTAATAGCAATATGGTGTTAAGACTAGGCGTAACACCATAAGAAGGTCATAGGTGTTAAGGCTAGGCTTGTGGTGAAGGGCTACAATCAGCAATATAGTGTTAAATTCTTGGAGACATTTGCACCAGTAGCAAGACTGGACACAATCAAGCTCCTATTTGCTTTAGCAGCTCAGAAACATTGGAGGGTTCACCAATTGGATGTGAAATCAGCATTTCTGAATGGTTTTCCCAAGGAGGAGATCTTCATTGAGCAACCAGATGGATTTAAGATTGCTGGACATGAAGACAAGGTGTGCAGGCTGAGAAAGGCTCTTTATGGCCTGAAGCAGGCCAAGAGCCTGGTATGACAGAGTTGACACCTATCTGTCCAAACTTGGATTTGTGAAAAGTCCTAATGAACCTACCCTTTATGTTAAGAAGTTAGAACAGGAGACCTTGTTGATTGTTTCCTTGTATGTGGATGATTTATTAGTGACAGGGAGCAAAACTAAGCTCATTGATGAGTTCAAGGTTCAAATGCAGCAAGTGTTTGAGATGACTGACTTAGGGATCATGACATACTTCCTTGGAATAGAAGTGCACCAGTCTGATCGAGGCATCTTCATCAGCCAACACACATTTGCTTTGAAGATCCTTGTTAAATTTTGTATGCAGAACTGTAAAACAGTAAGCACACCTGTGGCTCAAAGAGAAAAACTGACTAGTAGTGGCGATCAAGAAAGGGTTGATGAAAGGCAGTATCGAAGCCTAGTAGGTTGCCTGTTGTATTTAACAGCAACTAGGCCAAACATTGTATTTGGTGTCAGTTTGCTATCAAGGTTCATGCACTGCTGTAATGAGGCTCATTTGAAGGCTGCAAAGAGGCTCCTTAGATACATCAAAGGGACAGCAAACTTTGGTGTAAAGTTTAAAAGTGGAAAGGAGTTGAAACTTGAAGGTTATTCAGACAGTGACTGGGCAGAATCCCTTTATGACATGAAGAGTACCTCTGGATACTTCTTCATACTTGGATCGAGTGTGTTTTGCTGGAGTTCAAAGAAGCAATAGACTGTTGCTCAATCTACAGCTGAAGCAGAGTACATTGTAGCTGCAACAGCTGCTAATCAGGCCATTTGGCTTAGGAAACTGCTTCAAGACCTTAATGAAACTCAAGCTGAAGCAACTGAGATTTGGGTGGACAATTAATCAGCAGTTGCCATAGCTAAGAACCCTGTGTTCCATGGTAAAACTAAGCACTTTAAGATTAAGTTGCATTTTGTTCGAGAGGCTGAGCAAACAAGGGAAGTCAGCCTTGTTCATTGTAGCTCAGGGGCACAATTGGCTAATATGCTAACTAAGCCCTTAGGAGTTGCTTGCTTTGAGGCATTGAGAAGTGCAATTGGTATGTGTTACATACAGTCCAAGGAGGAGTGTTAAAAGCTGGACTGTATTACAGCATGAAACCAGCAGCATGGTTGGCCATCGAGCTCAGCAGCATTGCTTGGTGCGCAAGGATGAAACTGGACCGAATGAAGTAATCTAATTTGGTCATTTTGTTGCTATGTAATTTTACTTAGTTCAGTTTTAACTAGCTTCCAAAGTTAGTAGGATTAAGTTTGTGATTGGATTTTTTATGTAAAAGCTGGTATGTCAGCTTATCTTTGTATTTGACTTAAGCTTGTATTAGTTTAGTTTAAGTGGGAGCAGTTATATCATTAGGTAACTATCAACTAAGTCAAATTGTAACTCCAGTATATGTTTTTCAAATTTGAATGAAAAAGTTAAGTTGTTCAGTTACATTTTGCTGAATATTCAAGTTTTGTTTATTGTTTTTGCTTTGTTTTCTTTTCTGCTTCGATCTCATTTGGTTCTGCTTGCTAATTGGGTTGATACATGCTGCCATTGTTCCAACAAAGATTCCTATCCTTTGAACTCTTGTAACAGAGGCGTGTGCTTCTCTTATGCCTGCTTGGGCCCCTACAGATGCCTTCCCTTTGCACCATTTCAATGTACTTCCTCTTCTATAAATACAACAAGTGCATAGCTTTAGATATACATCGCAAGTTAGCTTAACTACTTTAGAAACTCAAACAAACTTTTTACCTCTCAACTCTTTCAAATTCACCATGTCTGGAAAGTGCGGCAACTGCGACTACTCTGACAAGAGCCAGTGCGTGCAAGAAATCATCCTTCCATCATCAGCTTTCGACCAGTTTCTACTGTTGTGTGTGGTTCTTTGATTTTGTTATTGTTCCTAAATTAGTTCTGCATGTTTTTTAGCTGCATACTACTAGGGAAAATTCAAAAAAAATATTTAATAACGGTCGAAATTTAATTATAAATTTTTTCATAGATAAGATATAAATTTATTAAGGTTGATGTGACTAAATGCATGAGTTTGCAATCAATTATCATTAAAACTGAAGGCTTTTTTTGTTATGCTTACAGGAAGAAAGGAAATAGCTTGGTCATTGAGACTGAAAAGAGGTATATTAGGACCAATATTGAATAATTTAACCAAAATTGAACCCATTTGGATAAGTAATCATATTCTTGCCTAGAGAAGCAAAAAAAGGAGCTATGTCTTGCACAGTCGAACACATTGTTGGAACATTGGAAGCATTTACAGCAAACAATGTAACAAGACAGAAGCAAAGGTGATTGAGCAAAAGGAAAACAAGCAGAACAGCAAGAAACTTGAATCCACAGACAAATTTTTTTTTGCAACTGAACATTTCCGTTTTTTCATTCAAATTTGAAATAAAAGGGAGTTACAATTTTGGCTCAAATGACAGTTACCTAATAATCTAACTGCCTCCACTAATGCTTAACTAATACAAACTTAAACAACTAAAAAGATAAGCTGACATATCAGCTTTTACATCAAAAATCAAATCATAAACTTAATCCTACTAACTTTAAGAGTTGGTTACAATTGAACTAAGCTAAATATCATTACAACAAAATGATTAAAATCGGTTACTTCATTCGGTCGAGTTTCATTCTTGCGCACCAAGCAAAATGAGCTGAGCTTGATAGCCGCTGGCTTCATGTTGCATTGCAGTCCAGCTCTCAACACTCTTCCTTGGACTGTATGCAACACATTCCAATTGCACTTCTCAATAATTCAAATCGAGCAGCCCCTAAGGGTTTGGTCAGTATATCAGCCAATTGTGCCCCTGAGCTGCAATGCACAAGGTTGACTTCCTTTGCTTGTCCAGCTTCTCGAACAAAATGCAGTTTAATTTTAAAATATTTAGTTTTACCATGGAACACAGGATTCTTGGCTATGGCAACTGCTGTCTGGTTGTCCACCCAAATTTCAGTTGCATCAGCTTGTGTTTCATTAAGATCCTGAAGCAACTTCCTAAGCCAAATGGCCTGATTGACTACTGCTGCTACAGCAATGTACTCTGCTTCAGCTGTGGACTGAGCAACAGTTTGTTGCTTCTTTGAACTCCAGCAAAACATGCCCGATCTAAGTGTGAAGAAGTATCCAGAGGTACTCTTCATGTCATCGAGGGATCCTGCCCAGTCACTGTCACAGTAGCCTTCCAATTTTAATTCCTTCCCACTTTCAAACATCACCCCAAGGTTAGCTGAGCCTTTGATGTATCTAAGAACCCTTTTTGCAGCCTTCAAATGTGTCTCATTACAGCAGTGCATGAACCTCGATAGCAAACTAACACCAAACATGATGTCTGGCCTGGTTGCTATTAGATACAACAAGCAGCCTACTAGGCTTCGATAATGCCTCTCATCCACCCTTTGCTGATCACCACTGCTAGTCAAGTTTTCTCCATGAGCCATAGGTGTACTTGCTGCTTTACAGTTTTGCGTGCAAAATTTGCCAAGAATCTTCAAAGCAAATGTGTGTTGGCTGATGAAGATGCCTCGATCAGATTGGTGAACTTCCATACCAAGGAAGTATGTCATGACCCCCAAATCAGTCATCTCAAACACTTGCTGCATTTGAACCTTGAACTCATCAATGAGCTCAACTTTGCTCCCTGTCACTAACAAATCATCCACATACAAGGAGACAATCAGCAAGGTTTCAAATTCTGACCTTTTAACATACAGAGTAGGCTCACTAAGACTCTTCATAAATCCAAGCTTGGTCAGGTAAGCATCAACTCTGTCATACCAGGCCCTTGGTGCCTATTTCAGGCCACAAAGGGCCTTTCTCAGCTTGTATACTTTGTCTTCATGTCCAGCAACTTCAAAACCTTCTGGTTGCTCGATGAAGGTCTCCTCCTTGAGAAAACCATTCAGGAATGCCGACTTTACATCAAATTGATGAACCCTCCACTTCTTCTGAACTGCTAAAGCAAATAGCAGCTTGATTGTATCCAGTCTTGCTACTGGTGCAAATGTCTCCAAAAAATCCACTCCATATTGCTGACTGTAGCCCTTCACTACAAGCCTGGCCTTGTACTTGCTCAGTGAGCCATCAGCATTGTACTTGGCCCTGTACACCCATTTGACTCCTATGACCTTCTTGTGTTCTAGTCTGCTCACCAATTCCTATGTCTGATTTTTATTGATCATTTCCAACTCAGCTTCCATAGCCTTCATCCAGCTTTTGTCCTTAACAGCCTCTTCAAAGTCTGAGGGCTCAATCACAGCAAAATTGTACCTCTAATAAACATCAGCCAAAGTTCTGGTGCCCCTTACTGGTGTATCATCAACAGCATCATCACTTGGTCCTTCTTCTGCAGGTTCAACAACCAAGTCTAACTGGTCCATTTCAGACATATCAGCTTCAACACCATTCCAATTCCACACCTTATCCTTACCAAATTTCACATCCCTGCTAACTAAGACCTTCTTTGCTGTAGGATCATACACTTTATAACCCTTCTTGTTGCTGCTATAGCCAACAAAGATTCCTGGCGCAGCCCTACTCTCGAGCTTAGTCCTCTTCTCTACTAGAATAAGAGTATAACACACACAGCCAAACACTTTTCGGTGTGTTACAACTGGTTTGACTCTATGCCAGGCCTCAAAAGGAGTCTTATCCTTGACTGCTCGAGTTGGCAGCCTGTTGAGCAAGTACACTGAGGTGTTAACTGCCTCAGCCCAAAACTGGCTTGGAAGCTTGCCTTTAAACAAGTGACACCTGGCCATGTTCAGCACAGTCCTATTCTTCCTCTCACAGACTCCATTCTGTTGAGGAGTATAGACTGTTGTAAGTTGATGATGAATCCCAGCATTGTCACAAAGCTTCTGAAATCTCTCAGACACATATTCAGAGCCATTATCAGTCCTTAAGGCTCTAATTTTGCAGCCTGACTGATTTTTAGCATATGCCTTAAATTTGCAGAAGGCTTCAAACACTTCTGACTTTTGCTTCAAGAAGTAGACCCAGCACAACCTTGTTAAATCATCTATAAACAGGACAAAGTACCTGTTCTCATTGATTGAAGGTATTCTTATGGGACCACAAACATCAGAGTGCACCAATTCGAGCTTATTCTGAGCTCTCCAAGCACTGTCAGCAGGAAAAGGCAGTATAGCCTGCTTACCAAGCTGACAAACCTCACAAACATTCCCACTAACCTCAATCTTTGAAATGTCATCAACCAAATTTAGCCTATGTAGCAGATAAATAGATCTGAAGTTGGTATGGCCAAGTCTCCTATGCCATAAGTCAGTGTTGTCAGCAAGGCTGGTGTATGCCTTCCTTTTTACTTGGCTAACATCCAGCATGAAGCACCTATCAGTCATAGAGACTGTGACTAACTCCAGACCATTCATGTGTTGAACAATGCAGCAACCATTTTTAAAGACCAAGGTATACCCTTTTTCAACCAATTGGCCTACACTAAGCAGATTCTGGTCTAAGTCAGGTACAAAAAGTACATATGATATTAGCTTCTTACCTGAACCAGTGCTAACCAACACATTGCCCTTGCCCTTAGCTTCAATCAGCTTGCCATCTCCAATTCTGATCCTCGAGTGAAAGCTTCTGTCTAGGCCCTTAAACAGCTTCTCATCTACTGCCATATGATGTGAGCAGCCACTGTCTAGTAGCCAATCATTGCTGGCCCTAGTTGTGCCAACAAAACAGGTTGCTGTGAATACATGCTCCTCCTGAGCTTGCATGTCCTCAGCAGGTCTAGCTTGTTGCAGAGCAGCCTCCCTTGGTTTGCCCTTGCACACCTTCTCAACATGGCCAAACTGCTTGCACTTTCTGCACTGGATATCTGGCCTAAACCAACAATACTTTTCTGAATGTGTTGTCTTCTTGCAGTGAACACATGGTGGGAACACTCTTTTTGCTTCATCTCTTCCTGACTTGACCCTTCTATTGTGCCAAGGCTTCTTGCCTTTTGCACTCACACTCGAGCTTTCACTGGCTTTAGCCTGGAAAGTAGCCTCAGGATTCTCCTCCTGCCTATTTGCCCTCCTTTGCTCAAATGCATACAAGAAGTTTATCAGCTCAGACAATGAAATGGCTGATAAGTCCCTTGAGTCCTCAAGTGAAGAGATTTTTTACTCGAATTTCTCAGGGAGAGTTGTGATAACTTTTTCAACAATTCTGCTCTCTGTGAAGTCCACTCCCAGGAGCCTAATGCTGTTGACAATGGTCATTATCCTGTCTGAGTACTACTTGATGGTCTCAGATTCCTTCATTCTCAAATTCTCAAAGTCTCTCCTGAGATTAATCACTTGTTGTTGCCTTGTCTTGTCAGTCCCCATGAACTCCCATGAACTCCTCCTTCAACTTCTCTCAGGCCTGCTTAGGTGAGTCACAGGCCATGATGCGAGTGAATATCACATCAGAGACTCCATTTTGCAAACAAGCCATAGCCTTGTGCTTCTTGGCTCTCTCCTCTGCATGCTGTCTCATTTGTGCTATAGTGGGATTAGCTCTCAATGGAGGTGGTTCAGCATCATTCTCGATCACACTCCAAAGATCGTATGCCTGAAGGTAAGTCTTCATTTTGACTATCCAAATGTGATAGTTTTCTCCAGTGAACACTGGTGGAGGTGGTGGAGTAAAATTCATCCTGCTAAACTGAGTTTAAAAAGCTTCGATCTTTTTAAATCTTGAACTTTGCTGTTGGTTTTAATTTGAACACAACAGATTGCATACAAAGGCCCCTCAAAGATTCAGGCTCATGATACCATTTGTTGGAACATTGGCAGCATTTACAGCAAACAAAGTAACAAGACAGAAGCAAAGGTGATCGAGCAAAAGGAAAACAAGCAGAACAGCAAGAAACTTGAATGCACAGACAAATTTTTTTTTGTAACTGAACATTGCCATTTTTTCATTCAAATTTGAAATAAAAAGGAGTTACAATTTTGGCTCAAATGACAGTTACCTAATAATCTAACTGCCTCCACTAATGCTTAACTAATACAAACTTAAACAACTAAAAAGATAAGCTGACATATCAGCTTTTACATCAAAAATCAAATCATAAACTTAATCCTACTAACTTTAAGAGTTGGTTACAATTGAACTAAGCTAAATATCATTACAACAAAATGATTAAAATCGGTTGCTTCATTCGGTTGAGTTTCATTCTTGCGCACCAAGCAAAATGAGCTGAGCTCGATAGCTGCTGGCTTCATGTTGCATTGCAGTCCAGCTCTCAACACACATATGCTTAAATATAATCTGTTGTGATATTTCTTTGCAGCTACATCAGCACTGTAGTGGTCAAGGCTGTGGCAGGGAACGATGGCAAGTGCAAGTGTGGAGATAGCTGCAGCTGCACAAACTGCACATGTGGCACTCATTAAGTAGACATAGAACCATGATGTTTTAGTCCATAGCAATATTAGGACCTAAAAATAATGAAATTGAGTTGAATAAATTGGTGTTTTGTTGTTGTAGTTTGAGACATTGAGTGCGTTTTCATGCCTGTTTGTCTTATGTCTGAGTCTCATTGTACACTATGATGGAATGGTCATATCTATGGACTTCGTATGATTAATGAATTATTATCAGTTTAAATATTCTCTTTGTATCCATGTTGGATACATATTTAAACATGGATAAGGAGATGTACTCTTCAAATTTATTCATATTTAAACATGTTGGATATATATTTAAACATGGATAAGGAGATGTACTCTTCAAATTTATTCATATTGGACATATATTCTTACCTAACCCTCACCCAAGCAACAATAGAACATTTTGTAGAACATTTCTATTTATTATTTCGAATCAGTACTAAAAACAAGTCCATGGTAACAAAAGTATTTAGTACTTAAAGCATGCACTAGGTGTTATATCACAATGGCAATTGTTCTTCCGAATCTACCGGAAATTCCTCATCTATCTGAAATTCCTCATCTATCACAGATTCTTGGAATCTCTTCGGAAGGAAATATTGACCACCGAGGCGCTGTTGGTAGTGTATGATCACAGCAAAGAATGTACCCAACACAATATAATAATGAAGTCCCAAGCAGTTGAGTAGTAATCTGCACCATGAACTCCGTACATGTACGAGTCATCTATATCAGCATATTTGTTTGCTCTGTACAGATCATATCCATGGGGTATGAGGCGAACAAGGGTGATTCCGATGTAAAAGAGTCGAGAAAGAGCCAGTTCTCTCGAGTTGTGGAACATGTTGAAGATGATTTGAGGGAAAAGAAAGGCATCCAGTATCAAACCAGCATAAGCTCTTGAATTCCCCAAAATGATTTTATTTATGTAGTACCAAGAATGCCTTGCCCTTACTGTTCGGTGTCCATTCTGCCTTGACTTAACCGAAAAGGCGATAATAGCTCCAATTACGTACACCGGAACACACACATACAGCCCCCTTTTCTCTGCAATCCACAAGGTCTTTTTCTTTTCAGTGGAGCATCTAGCAGTCCATGAGAGCATCAGAAGACGGACTTGCAGCAGAAAAGCCACCATGGTAACGACTCTAATGATAATCTCGTTCATTTCGAGCCACCTTCCACCTCTAATCAAGACCGATCTCTTGCTATCTTGAATGAACATTGCTTCGAGGTTTAGAACCAAAGGGATCAAGTGCCCCAGGGCTAGAATAACAAGCATTAGAAGTGAAACCAAAGGACCAATGCCACGGTGCTTCCTGACATGAAGGATTTGAAATGCTACAAAGATAATTGCAAGAGAATTGGATATTACCAACATGTCCATCTCCAAATCCATTCTCGAAATTGATTCCGTAACCCAACTGCGATAATAAGCTCTTCCCGAAAACTGCAGGGGCTTGAAGGATAGAGGATCGATTTCTTCACGTGTGCTTTCGATGCTTCCTTTGATCTTACTTCTCCTGTCCGAGTTCAATGGAGGAAAATTGATTTTCACCAGGATCTTGCAATCCATCGAATGGCTTGAAAATGTTTTGTCACCTGACCTTAAATGTCTGCAGCCAACCATGCATAGGCTACCTGTTGCTGTATCATAAACCCCTTCAGCAGAAATTCGGATTTCGGTTTTCAAATATTCATTTGAAGATTCGTTAACCGTATTAAGGCCACCATCCAATTCCGAACTACGCAGCATGATACTCATTTTATAGCTGATATTAAGCAAGCCACTGCTGGAATCGGATTCAACGCGAGAACTTTTAGGCTTTGAGCTTGAGGATGGTATTAGAGATGGAAATCTCTGATCTTGCTGATCACCTACCGCAAGAGGAACCGAAGAACCCCATCCGATTCTTCCTTTGGAACCTTTGATGATCGACATTCTAAAACCCAGATTACCAGAATAGCCATCTGGGTAGTGTTCCCTACTGCTTTTAGTCTTAGGATTCTTCTTTGGACATGATTTCTTCACTTCGGCCATTTCCGTGTATACATATTTCAAACCTTGAAGTTGAATTCGTCCTCCATAACGTCCAGTATTTCGGAACTCGACCCTATCAAAGAAACCACCTTCATTCCTAGGCTTCTCACTCCAAATTTCTCCTACAATGGTGCTTGTGTTTCTGATAGACAAGATTGCCGGGAATCTTAAGCTCATCCGTGTCGTGCAGTCTCCAACATGAGACTTCTCCAAGGAGCTCCATGCATCATAGATTCGGCAAGCAATGATACAAAGCCGATTACTCTTTGCATCCCAAGATCCTTCTCCAATTAATGAAGTGTTGAGATTGGGAGAGCTATAGTATCCCTGATAGCTATCGTTCCGAAATTCTATCAGAAGCCTCAAGCTTTGCCTATCGTTTGAGCACTGAATCATACGCAATGATACTACTGATCCAATACCATCACCAAATGGATTGCAACTCTTTGAAAAATTACAACTGCCAGTATACTCCAATTTGAAAGCATTGCTTCCACCTAACATATCACAAATAGTTCGAGTTTGCAATAAGCGGAGGGACGACATCGGTTGGACATCGGTTCCCCGAGGACACCCTTCACTGAACTGATTTGAAATCATGGTGTAAGCATAATTAACTTGAGGAAACATCAGCAGTGATATTTGCTCAAAGTGAGTTGGATCATTAGCAGAACTCAAGCTATCCATGGTACCGGTGACTAAAGTACTAATATTACTTGAAGTCTGAAGATTATTAATCTTAAGAACAGCAGCAAGATGAAGCAGTTTACCTTCTTTGGAGTAAGCATGACTCGATCCCACCATGCAAAGCTTCCCGGTTGTTCGAGACCAGAAGCCTCGAAAATCGAAGTCCAGTGTCCCACGAACGTATGAGCTTCCAGAGGAGATACTCCGTTCATAGTAAGACGAGGTTCGAAAAATCAGGTTTCCTTCCACCATAAAGACATCATCAGCTTCGGTTGTAAATACGTGGTGAGTCTTGAAACGGAGCCTTTTCGATTTGGGTGCAGAGTAGGAACGTGAAGGAGGATTATTTGGGACTTTATCACCACCACTGAAGTAACCATATTGACGTCCAGAGAAAGGCATGATATTGAACTCCTCGTCAGCTGGTTTGGATTCATGAACAATTGAGTTACAGTGAAGGCCATAATCAAATTCATTTGCAGTGCCGAAGACTACATGAAGACATGTGAAAGAGGAGATGATAAACAGAAAGCATTAATAAAACAAAGTTTCGTCCTACAGAATATGGAACAGTCCACAGCCATAGACATGAATTTCTTCAGACAGAAAGACTGTGATTAAGAACTTATTGCAAAAACTTCGAAATTGATCATAAATATATAGTTATTACTGTACATCTCTCACTGGACATAGGAAATTTCCAAGAACAAGAGCTTGCGGAAAAATTCGTATGAATAATACTTATTTATATTTTATCACATTAAATAAAGTTTTAGAGTCAAGACTTGTGTTCAACCTCAATCCAATAACGAGTGGTTATGATTATTATTATAGCTAAGTCAATCCGTAAATACTCATTATATAATTTTTTTAATTAATATATTAATTATATAATTTATTTTCATTCATATTTTGATTTTGATTGTATAATAATCTAGTATTGAATTTTAAATGATCATCTAATTAAGATAATTGAATTAGATGATGAGACCTTGACTCGTTCACACAGTCGAAAGAGTTAGATTTAGATTTGGACCACTCAAATGCCTACAATGATAAGTCACATCATTTAAATTTTTGAGACAATATTGTTGAGAGGGAAAATCATAAACATCAAATATGTAGGATAAAATAAAGATAAAAAATACTAAAAAATATAAAAATATCTCATAATTCGCAATCATAACTTTTTTAGGTTTATTATATCGATTTTGATTATACGAATGATTATAATTTAATACCCGATTATGAACTTTAAACATCAACTTCAAGTATGTAATATCTACTAATTATGCATTAGTACATGAGCAGTGATATCGATACTTGTAGACGTCACTCTACATCTCTCACTGGACAGGAATTTCCAAGGACAAGAGGCTGCAGAGAATGGCTATGAAAAGCAATGGAAGGTTTGGAGAGGTTGAGCAAATGACATTATAAAATGAAGAGAAATTGATATAGTGAAAAAGCAAGACACCTTAACTTTTATGTTGGGAGTTGGGACCTTACATTAGTGGTCTCTAATAAGATTATTAAATGTTTAATCTATTTAGACTTGTTGCAACCGATGAAACCATAGAAACATGGTTATGTAACTAAATATAGAAAACGGGCTAATGTATATAGAGGTATTTGAACATAGTAATTTATATTTATTAAGTATTTAAATTAAAAATAAAATTAATTTTTATCACTTAAGTCAAGTCAACAAAGCAAGGGGTTACTTGTACCCAGCTTCAATCCATGTATTATTATAATTTTGGCATATAGCTAAGTCAATGTCAATCAGCATGCACCTTTCTTCTTCTTCTTTTTGCCAATTTTTTGGTTCAAACAAAATGAGTTTTAATTAGAAAAAAATTTCAATTAATTAATTTAAAGTTATTACTTTTACTCTCGAAAGAGATATTAGCATAATTTAGGAATTTTTACAAATCACGAAACTAAGTAAATAAATTGTGTGATTTAGATTGATAGTGACAAATAAAGTATAGGTAGATTCTTTTCTGAGAATTGTTACGCTTCTTGGTTGTTAATCTTTTTCTTTCATGAGCTATTCTTTGTCGTGTTCGTAGTTAATTAATTTAGTTAATTTTAGTTTTCCATCAATCACTCAAATTTATCTGTTAAATAATAGAAATACGATAATTACTAGTACTTTTAATTTTCGTGAGAACTATATCTTTATTCATCATAACTATACCATTAATTGATAGGTGCACTTGTGTTAGTCAATTTTTTAGTTGGTTTACGATTTCATCAATTGCCATCACCAACTCAAACATATTCATAATCCCAACTGAAAACTAAGCATTCAAGAGAATAACATGAATTAACCAAAGCATATACTAAGTTATAAGGCATGCTTAACATTCACCTTACCATTCCCAAAACATTAATCGCCTAGTTGATAGCTTTAAGTGTGCCAAACCAATCAAAAGAAAAATCAGCACTCATATAGCATCAAACTTAACTAAAATATGCATCATTAAGTTTCATGCCAAAGTTACATTCAAAATCAATCATTACTACCATTAACACAAAACTATCGATTCTCAAAATAGTCATTTACAAACTAGAAACCCTTAAACACATGTCACACGGTCTAAAATCAAAATGAACATATAACTATTATCTTAAGATTGTGTTTGATCCTTCGCTGATTCAATTCAAGAGTTCTGCAAGGTAAAAAGATACAAGTAAGGAAAAACAACCAGCGTAAGACTCCTTTGAGCTAATTGTCATGGGGGTTGCAACACCAAAGCTTGAATGTCATAGGGGTCGTGGCAACAAAGTCTGGATGTCACGACATTGAAGCCTAATAATAAATGGAAATATATAGAGCCAATTTTGTATCCAAACAAGCTCCAATCATCCACATTTTGGAAGGAATTTTTATCAATATTAGAGTTGTAGTGTCAAGCTATTTAATGTCTCTTTATGAAACAAAAAACTAGACATCCAATATTCTTATAATCATCTTTTTATTCCCTTGATCATTTTACATTCTTATGTTTTTTTTTTCTAGGTTAGACTTTATTTTGCCTTTTTTTTTTTCACTTTTCTTCTATAACTAAAAGAGGTACAAGGGCCTCTTGCGTTATTTGGGGGTTTTCTTCATAGTATTTAATAGTTTAAAATATTTTAGTTATTCAAAATTGTAAAGTGTTAATTTGGACTTTAGATTTATGACTTTTTCTTGCTTGTTATCAATGTCGTCATCAAAGACTTCTTCAGTATTTGTTAATCATTTCTCAACTCTTATCTCTTTTGTGATTTGGTGTTGATTAAGTGTTAATTTGATTGATATAGATATTGTTGTTAATATAGGAGAACGTGGATTCGAGTGCGCTGAAACGTATTATCCTCCTATTCATGGGTTGGGGATGGGTTATAGGTAGTTCTAAGTATTGTGTCAAAATGAACAAATATAATCAGAACCTATATTGAGATATTTCAAAAAAAAAATTAACTTTGGTAAAAAAAAAAGTAATTATTCTATACATGGTTAGCATAAGTGTTATTAAAATCAAATAACAGTAAAACTTTCGAATATCAAATAATAACAACTAATCTTATAAAACAATAATAATCATACATTTTTTGTGATGCAAATAAAATTCTAAAATATGATTTTTCGAGTAATTCTTTAGATGTTATTTGAATGAAAATATTTTACTAAGGCAGATATTTATAGTTAAGATCATTTTTAATTCCGAATGGTTCAACGGGCAATAATAAATTAAGATCAAGTGAAAAATCAAGCTAGAAATACTCAAATACGTACTCATACTAATTAGTTATATAAAAAGAAATAAGGTAAGTTGAATGTTGAATTGATAGTATAATGTTATATTTTAATGTGAATTTTGTGATAATATATGTTAGGCCTAATGATGTAAATGTAAATGTATTATAAAAAGTAATATTGGTTAAGCATACTAATATTTGAATGGGTATTCGGTCAAAGGAGAATTTTATGCAAAACTTTTATGGTTTGACTTATGAAATTATAAGTTGGAAAGGCATATGAGTTGCTAATGGTTTGTTTCGGTTTGACTAGATTAATTTTGTATATGATTAAATGTTTCCATTGCTTATGATTTACTAAGCTGTGAAAGCTTACTGTGTGTATGTTTGCTCTTTATTTTTTTTTTTTAGATTTTGGAAGTTGGTTACGAGCTCGGGGGTCATCAAAGAAGTCTATCACACTATCGACCGTCTTTGGTATTTTATAAATTTGAATTTGAACTTGAGCCTATGACATGTATAGTCTAGTTAATATGTTTGATATTAGGATATGTAAATATGAGCCATGCGAAAAATGGCTTATTCATTTTGGTTAAGCTTAGTTTTATATATTCTTGGTTAAATACTTGATGGGTTTGATTTTGGGATATATATATATATATATAAAAGCCATGAAAATAATGGGTTATGTTTTATGATATTCATGCTTGTGATGTTTGGCTTGTGATTCGGTAATAAGGCAAGTAAGTATATTAATACTAAACGCCCAAACTCGACTTGGACAAAATTTTTGTTGATATTTCGGGTTAAGCTGAGCTAAGAACCTTGGACAAACATAAAGTATATTAATACTAAACGCCCAAACTCGACCTGACTAGCCCATAAACACATTTATAACTTAAATATCTTAACCCACTACCATTCATCCAAAGTGTATAATTAGTACAACTTTTTTTAATCTTTATTGTTTTCAATGAAAGAAAATTATTGATATTGTTTTCAGGGAGTAGTGTTTGGAAAGACTAGTAATTGAATTTGAATATATTTGGTTGTAATTACTAATGAGTGACATGTTTGGATAATGTTTGTGTAATAATTCATTTTTGTCCGGGCCCAAAACTAAAACCCAAAATAAAAAAATTACAGTCCATCAAAGCGCAATTCAAATTAAATTAACTTATTACATATCAAGCACAAACCCTAAACCCAAACTAAACTCTAGCCCACAAAACTTAAAAAATTTTCAGCCAAAAGAAACCCTAGGTGCGCTGCACCTAGGTCTGCCCTTAGGCTTGCTCCTAGCCGCCGCACGCCAGCAGGACCTCCTCGCACGCCACCACCCCAGCACGCGTCTGACACTTGCAAAATGAAGAACTACACGCAATAGCAGAAAAGACAATAGCAAGACAACAAAAAAAATAGAAATTAGGAGTTTTGTTATCAAGCTATAAAAGCCCGAATTTCATCTTTGTATTTTTTTTACGCGGACACTGATCCTAAATAAAAAAATCCATCAAAAAACTGAGGAAGGTTTTAAAGGTGATTAATTTTTATTTTGATTTAGGGTTTCTCTATTTTTTATTTTTATTTTATTATTATTTTTAAATACAAAAATAAAAAGAAAAGGAAATAGAAGCTTTCCTGATAGATAGGAACTTATCTCTTGTATATGTCAAATTCATGGATGATTTTTAATGAAAAAGTTTGACACCTAACTTTAAGCACACTTTGCTTCTATAAAATAAAAGATAAAAAAAATTATTCAAAATTCAACTCTCTCAAAATTTTTTTCATTCGATCTTCTTGAAAACATTCCATTACATTGACAGTAATTTATGAGGGTTAGATTGAGTTAAACGGTTAAAATTTTATTTTAACTTAAATTTGATATTCGCGGGTGCCGAGCTCCATAAAAATGTATTTATTAAAGTTAAATTTACGGAAAATAGTAAAAACTTAAATATATAGAAATTTGACATATGTGGATGTATACATTTATTAGGTTTAAGTTTATGGTAAGTGATGAAAACTTAAACATAATTAAACTCAACACTTATGGGTATCGAATTCTATATAATTTATTGATTAGGGTTAAGTTTATAATAAATATAAACTTGATATTTGCAAATGTCAAGCTAAAGACTATAAATTTATTAGGTTTAACTCCCAACAAAAAAAAAATTCATATCTCTTATATATTATATGAAACTTGACAGTGATAGCTTCATCATTACAGGATTATTACTTGGGACATGAAAAATTTGCAAGCATAGGTTTCACATAAAAATTTGACATAAGATTGTTGTAAAAAAAGCGGATTCTAAACGTAACTTTTACATAAACTTTTTTTAATAAATAATATATTATTTGACTATATCAATATAAAAATAAAACCTAAAAATATGATTATTGTCAATTTATATTATTTGTTAATAAGTTTTAAATAATTTCTTGCTTGTCAAAAAATAAAAATAAAAATTGATTACTTGAGTTAATCTCTAGTCTCTAGTTAACTTTTAAGTTAGATAATTTTTAAATATGATATATTAAATGTTGATAATTTAAAAAATTATATAAAAGAAATGGTTTTTTCTTTAAAGAATAGTTTTTAAATAATTCTTTTTAAAAAGTATTTAACTTTTTTTATAAAAATATATTATGTGGGATTAAAAAACATAAACACCTTTATTATGTTTATCAATAATTTATATATAAAAAATTAATTATATTTTAATCAAATTGTCACCGTGACTTTGAATGAGCTTAAATGTATATTTTGTTTCGAGATTTAAGAGTTTGAGAAAATTATAATAGAATTAGAATTTTTTTTTTTAAATTATTAAATAAAATTGGTTTTTACTTCATTCTTAACTTAGTTTTTGACTCTAATAATTGAGTAGGGTGTCATCACTCAACTAATTCAGGCTACAATCTTTTATACAAAAAATAAAATGAGAATAAACTTAAAATAAACCATTTGCAAACACTACCTAGGAGATAGCTCACTAATTGAGACCTCGTTGCGGGACAATGGTGGCAACTCTGTGTTGGATTGGTTTGAAGCTGATGCCGATGAAGTTGACATATTGCTCTGCATGACAAATGCTGGTTGTGCCGGCACGGCGAGGGTGGTCGAGAAGCTATTCAGCATCAGAACAACCGAAGCCATGGTTGGTCTGGCTGCTACTTTTTCCTGAACACATAGCAATGCAATGTGAATGCATCTCATTATCTCATTCCTTGAACCACCACCCAATGTGGGATCAACGAGATTCAATACCGTCCCTTCTCTCCAGCTTCTCCATGCCTACCAAGGAATCAGCCAATGTCCAATTTCAACAATGTAAACATATAACTCTTTTAACATTGGCTTTCAGTCACTAGAAATCATATGTATACTTACAAAACCTAGTATGTATTCGAACTGCTCATCATAACGGAAGCTATTGTTTCTCTGGCCACTTATAATTTCTAAAAGTAATACACCGAAGCTGAACACATCTGATTTTACTGAGAATTGTCCATGGAAAACATATTCGGGAGCCATATATCCACTGCAATTAAGGGAAGCTTCATTAGTACAGTTCATATACATATGTTTAATATCTAAAAGGCTCCTAGGATGTCTTGATACTTACTGAGTTCCCACAATTCTGCTAGTGCTGCCTTGTGTTTCATCCTGTCCAAACAATCTTGCCATCCCGAAATCTGCAATTTTAGGAACCATCTCTGCATCTAATAAGATATTACTTGCTTTGAGATCACGGTGAATAATTCGAAGCCTAGAGTCTTCGTGAAGGTAAAGGAGTCCACGAACAATGCCATGTATGATTTTGAACCGTATTTCCCAATCTAGTTCTGCACGCCTGATCCGATCTACGTCATCACAAAACTTTCAGATTAGTGGAACAAATTCAAGGATTAAATTTGGTGCATGTCCTTGCTGATGGCTATACACAGTTAAAAGGAAAAATATACAAAGTTGTAATAGAAATGCAATCTGAAAATGAAATTTAAACTGAAACATTACCAAAAATGAAATGATCAAGGCTTGCATTTGGCACAAACTCATAGATGAGAAGCCTTTCCTGTTCTTGCAAGCAAAAACCAAGGAGCCTAACTAAATTGCGGTGTTGAAGCTTGGCAACTAATTGCACCTCGGTCTTAAATTCTAAGTCTCCTTGACCTGATCCTTTAGACAGTCTTTTCACAGCAATCTCTTCTCCATTTGGAAGCTGACCCTGAAAACATAACAATATACATATGAACCATAAGTGGCTTTTGATAGATTTAGAAATACAGTTCATGTATATTCATTGACATAGCAGTACTATTCTTTGCCTTTATTGGAACCCACCCATTGTTTGAAAAGTCAAAAAGGGTGGGCACCAAAAGTAGAAAGTAAAATTGGTTGGCAAGTTGGGTTAAAAGTTGGCATGGGATAATTGCAATTTTGGTCCCTAATTGTATAGGGACATTGCAAGTTGATCCTTGAACCTCAACTATAAATAGGCCTAACCATTTCTTACTTTCTTCATCCCACACTTGCCATTCTCTACTTAAGGCAATTGTTCTCTCTCCCTATTTGTAAACTTTCACTTGTATTTTTGGAGTGAAATATATTTGGTAGTGCCTGAGGACGTAGGCAAAATTTGCTGAACCTCGTTAAAATTCTAGTGTTCTTTATTTTTGTTCTGCATATTTTGCAAGTGTCATTGTAGTGATTTATTGTGCTATTAAATTACGATAGAGGGATATTCTGGCTAGGAAAGATCTGGTATGTAAGCGATCCTCGTGATCCACCTCTCTTTCCTGGGAATTGAACTTAGTGTGATTTTTCAGTACAATAATTTTACTCTTTCACACGCTTCCGCGCAACAATTGGTACCAGAGCCAGGTTCGTACTTGGGGAATACGACCGTTTACGGTACTATTCACGTATACGGCACTATTCACGTATACGGTACTGTTCACGTATACAGTAGTTGGGATTGAGGAGAAAAATGGCAGCAGCATCGTCATCAGCAAGGACTACTGTGACAAATGCAAAATTTGAAGTAGAAAAATTTGACGGTACCAATAATTTTGGTATGTGGCAGTGTGAGATCCTGGATGTCTTATGTCAGCAAGAGCTGGATATAGCCCTTGAAGAAAAACCTGACAAGATGGATGACAAGGAGTGGGCCAAGATTAATAGACAGGCGTGTGGTACAATCCGCCTATGTTTGGCCAAAGAGCAGAAGTACTCCGTCATGAGGGAGACATCAGCGAAGAAGCTGTGGGATACATTGGAAGAAAAGTTTCTAACGAAAAGTCTTGAAAATAGGCTTTATATGAAAAAGAAACTTTTTCGGTTCACTTATGCACCCGGTATGTCGATGAATGACCATGTGAACTCATTCAATAAAATTTTAGCAGACTTGCTAAATTTGGATGAGAAATTTGAAGATGAAGACAAGGCATTATTGTTGTTGAATTCCCTTCCTGATGAATATGATCATCTTACCACCACATTGCTTCATGGGAAAGATTCAATCACATTTGATGCAGTCTGTAGTGCGTTGTATAGATCTGAGACTCGAAAGAAAGATAAAAGAGATCACAGAGATACAACTGCAGAAGTCTTAACAGTAAGAGGTCGTTCATACAGCAGCAAACCTGGTAGAAGGGGTAAGTCCAAAGGGAGACCCGCCAAAGATGAATGTGCCTTTTGTCGTGAGAAAGGGCATTGGAAAAAGAATTGTCCTAAGTTACAAAAGGGCAAGTCTATTTCTAATGCATGTGTAGCGGAGCATGATGAGGAGTCAGACTTTAGCTTGGTTGGCATGGCAATGGCATGTCAAACGGATGAGTGGATATTGGATTCGGGATGTACTTACCATATGTGTCCTAATAAGGACTGGTTTTCTAGTCTTGAAGAACTAGAAGGTGGAGTTGTTTTTATGGGCAATGATAGTGCCTGTAAGACAATGGGTGTAGGTACAATCAAATTGAAGAACCATGACGGCTCAATCCAAGTTCTGACAGATGTTCGCTATGTACCCAGCTTGAAGAAAAATCTCATCTCATTAGGGGCCCTAGAATCTAAAGGGCTCACAATCACTTTGAGAGATGGATTACTAAAGGTAGTAGCTGGGGTATTGACGGTGATGAAAGGCACTAGAAGAAATAACTTGTACTATTTAAATGGAAGTACAGTTATTGGATCAACATCAACAGCTTCTGCGAAAGATGCAGATTCAGAGGCTACCAGGTTATGGCATAGGCGATTGGGACATGCTGGTGAAAAAGCTTTGCAGACTTTGGCGAAGCAAGGCTTGTTGAAAGGTGCAAATTCTTGCAAATTGGAATTCTGTGAACATTGTGTTCTGGGCAAGCAGACGAGGGTAAAATTTGGTTCAGCAATTCACAATACGAAAGGAATTCTGGACTATGTTCACAGTGATGTGTGGGGACCTACCAAAGTGGCTTCTTTGGGAGGTATGCACTATTTTGTCACTTTTCTTGATGATTATTCAAGAAAAGTATGGGTGTATCTAATGAAAAGAAAAAATGAAGTTTTGGATGCATTTCTGAAGTGGAAGAAGATGGTGGAGACTCAGACAGGTCGAAAGGTCAAACGACTTCGATCAGATAATGGTACTGAGTACAAAAATGATCCATTTCTACAAGTATGTCAAGATGAGGGCATTGTGCGACACTTCACTGTTCGAGATACACCACAGCAGAATGGGGTGGCAGAACGCATGAATCGGACTATACTGGAGAAAGTTCGATGTATATTGTCCAATGCTGGATTGGGCAAGGAATTTTGGGCTGAGGCAGTTACATATGCGTGCCATCTAATTAACCGATTGCCATCAGCTGCAATAAATGGAAAAACTCCTATGGAGATGTGGACTGGTAAACCTGCTACTGATTATGATTCTTTACATGTTTTTGGTTCCACTGCATATTATCATGTAAAAGAATCTAAGTTAGACCCAAGAGCAAAGAAAGCATTATTCATGGGTATAACTGGTGGTGTAAAAGGATACCGTCTCTGGTGTCCTGATACAATGAAGATTGTTTTCAGTAGAGATGTAACTTTTGATGAATCAACCATGATGAAGAACGAGGATTCACAAAAGGATGACAAAACCAGTAGTACTTTGCAGCAGGTGGAGTTTGAAAAGGTTAATGATGATCCAGCTAATATTGAAAGAACAAATGATGAAGAAGTTTCGACCCAAGAACTTCTACAGCAACAAGATTCAATTGCATATAGGAGGCCAAGAAGAGAGATTCGTAAGCCTGCTCGCTTTGACGATATGGTGGCCTATGCACTTCCAATTGCAGATGATGATGTTCCTTCCACTTACACAGAAGCAATAAGTAACTCTGATGGTGTAAAGTGGAAGCAAGCTATGAATGAAGAAATGCAGTCTCTTCATAAAAATAGGACTTGGGAGTTGGTGAGACTGCCCAAGGGAAAGAAGGCAATTGGATGCAAATGGGTATATGCAAAGAAGGAAGGATTTCCTGGTAAAAATGAAATTCGATACAAGGCTAGATTGGTAGCAAAGGGTTACGCTCAGAAAGAAGGAATAGACTACAATGAAGTGTTTTCTCCAGTTGTGAAGCATTCGTCTATTCGAATTTTGCTAGCCTTGGTTGCGCAATACGATCTTGAACTAGTTCAGCTTGATGTGAAGACAGCATTTTTACACGGTGATTTGGAAGAGGAAATCTATATGACTCAGCCTGATGGATTCAATGTTGCTGATAAAGAAAATTGGGTTTGCAAACTGACAAAGTCGCTTTATGGATTGAAACAATCTTCGAGGCAGTGGTACAAGCGATTTGATCAGTTCATGAAAGGGCAAAGGTACACAAGAAGTAAATTTGATCATTGCGTATATTTTCAGAAGCTACAAGAAGGAACTTTCATATACTTGCTCTTATATGTTGATGATATGCTAATAGCATCTAAGAGCAAAGTTGAGATTGAGAGATTGAAGACTCAACTCAATCTCGAGTTTGAGATGAAAGATCTAGGTGAAGCTAAGAAGATTCTTGGCATGGAAATATGTAGAGATAGAGCTCATGGCAGAGTTAGCTTGTCTCAGAAGCAGTATTTGAAGAAAGTACTACAGCAGTTTGGCATGAACGAGCAGACCAAACCTGTAAGTACCCCGTTGGCTTCTCATTTCAAGCTTTCTGCACAACTATCTCCTTCGACGAATACAGAACGAGAATACATGTTGCAAGTTCCGTATTCTAATGCA
The DNA here is from genome assembly GCF_007990345.1 of Gossypium hirsutum. NCBI lineage: Eukaryota > Viridiplantae > Streptophyta > Magnoliopsida > Malvales > Malvaceae > Gossypium > Gossypium hirsutum. The sequence goes on along the minus strand of NC_053441.1, from coordinate 60,040,863 downwards.
GTGGGTAGCTTGATGTATGCAATGGTGTGTACAAGACCCGACATTTCACAGGCAGTTAGTATAGTGAGCAGGTATATGCATAATCCTGGAAAAGGACATTGGCAAGCTGTGAAATGGATTCTACGGTATATTCAGAAGACCGTGGATGTTGGATTACTGTTCAAGCAGGATAATACACTTGGTAAAGGTGTTATTGGGTACGTTGATTCTGACTATGCCGGTGATTTGGACAAGCGAAGATCAACCACCGGTTATGTGTTTACACTTGCTGGAGGACCAATAAGTTGGAAGTCTACACTACAGTCTACAGTTGCATTGTCAACCACAGAAGCCGAGTACATGGCTGTAACAGAGGCTGTAAAGGAGGCTATTTGGTTACAAGGTATGGCTAAAACCTTGGGGTTGGTTCAGGAGCATATTAACGTGTATTGTGATAGTCAAAGTGCTATTCATTTAGCAAAGAATCAAGTCTATCATGCACGTACAAAACATATCGACGTACGATTCCATTTTGTGCGGGAAATTATTGAAGAGGGGAAAATTTGTCTTCAGAAGATCAAGACTGCAAATAATCCCGCAGATATGATGACCAAGGTGGTAACAGCAACCAAGTTCGAACATTGTTTGAACTTGATTAATATCCTGCAAGTTTAACAGTTGAAGAAGGCACTATAAGTATTGTTGTCAAAGGCAGAAAGAATTGTGTGAAGATAAGATTATCCTAATCAAATCTTCAAGGTGGAGATTATTGGAACCCACCCATTGTTTGAAAAGTCAAAAAGGGTGGGCACCAAAAGTAGAAAGTAAAATTGGTTGGCAAGTTGGGTTAAAAGTTGGCATGGGATAATTGCAATTTTGGTCCCTAATTGTATAGGGACATTGCAAGTTGATCCTTGAACCTCAACTATAAATAGGCCTAACCATTTCTTACTTTCTTCATCCCACACTTGCCATTCTCTACTTAAGGCAATTGTTCTCTCTCCCTATTTGTAAACTTTCACTTGTATTTTTGGAGTGAAATATATTTGGTAGTGCCTGAGGACGTAGGCAAAATTTGCTGAACCTCGTTAAAATTCTAGTGTTCTTTATTTTTGTTCTGCATATTTTGCAAGTGTCATTGTAGTGATTTATTGTGCTATTAAATTACGATAGAGGGATATTCTGGCTAGGAAAGATCTGGTATGTAAGCGATCCTCGTGATCCACCTCTCTTTCCTGGGAATTGAACTTAGTGTGATTTTTCAGTACAATAATTTTACTCTTTCACACGCTTCCGCGCAACAGCCTTGTAAACAGCTCCAAATCCTCCTTGACCAAGCTTATTTGCATCAGAGAAGTTATCGGTTGCAACCAAAACAGAATCGAAGCCGAATTGCAAGGAATCGGCCCCGGACATCTCATTATCCGCATCCTTAGCTGCAAAAAGGCAATATAATTATTGTACAATTTCTTCGGCAGATGATCTACACTTACTAGTTGTTTGTTTGGTCTTTGTTTCATTATATTTTAGAGAATCCATGTCATGGTTGTGAGTGAATTTACTTACTTTCAACTTTTATAGGTATGTCTTTGTTTCTTTTGGGCCTCTTAAAAATGCAGATGGAGATGGTAATTAGTATTAGAAGGCCAACAACAGAAGCAATAACAATGATTACAGTTCGAGTTGTGTTATTCCCATTTCCTGCAAAACACAAATTTAGAATGTTATCATTCTTACGAACATACATATAATATATATGCAGATAAACCTAACAGGCAACCTCCAAACAGAAATAAGTAAGCACATATTAAACCACTGCTCATTTTGTTGGTATTTTATTTATTTTTTATTTTATTTTATTGTTAATTGCTTTGCTCAGGAAAAAGAAAAGAGTACAAATCGATTCTTTACCTGGAGATGGCGTCGGAGAAGAAGTTGTTGGAGGTGACGGTAAAGGAACTGCGGTCTCATTATAAAAAGGGTTAGACTCAAACCTCAAGACACAGGTTGGTCTAAGAACCCTGCATCCCATCCTTCCAAGGCAACAGAGTCGAAGCTCCCTCCTGCCGTAATTTAGACAAGCAGTGCAATTTTCCTGGGTCATATCTGGAGTACACTGTACCGTGGCATATACCGTTTGCAAGATACCAGTCGGTGCATTGCCAGCTGCGTACTTGCGGAGTGGGCCACTGGCTGCAGCTTCGCTGCTTAGATTATTCAATAGTTCACTTAATGCTCGATTGAACTGAGTAGGGTTCGATGCATTCATCGGGTTGAATGCACAAGTATGAGGGTCGTTCTCCAGCAGCCCGTACAGGTCTCGGTTGGCGTACCGCACCAAACAGAGCTCGGACCAAGCGATGGCGATCTTGTTCCGGGGACAAAACTGCTTGAGTTCGGTTGCGGTAGAGTTGAGGCAAGTGTTGCAATCGGCTTGGTTCATGTCACCCCTGCAAAGTGCGATTGAGTAAACCTTGTTGGGGCTTTCTCCAGCAGATAGATTGAAAAAGCCGTAATTGAAATAACTAAGGGTGGGGAATCGGGAGATGATGCTATTGAGGTTGGCCTCGTAAGTGCTGTTTGGGGTGTAATTGCCGCTGCCTTGATTACAATCGTGCTCAAAGTAAACAGGATTAAGCTGTGCAACGATAAGAGTAGGGAGGAAGGAAAGAACAAGTGAATAAGAAAACAGTGGAACTGTTGTTAAAGATCCCATTGCCAGTGGAACAATCAATTACGAAAACATGACTCACCCTTCTTACTTGTAAGTTTGGCGCAGCCGCCTACGCCGGTCACTAACCAACAATCAGTAAGTCAATATTACAGGGCCCTACAGAAGACCTTGAACATACAAAGTTGAAGCTCAATCATACCCCTTTTTTTAATTTTATAATATATTAAATTATGTTATTTTTATGTATTATATAATTTATAACATAAAAAATTTATATTTATGTATTAATATATTTATGTATTAATCGGTCAAATGATGATATAGATATGGACTATGATGTTTGAGCTATTCATGATTCAGCACTTATACTTATATTCGTGATGAATTTGTTTGAGATGATGCTTAAATGGTACATAGTAAAAGAAACTTATATGATTAAAATGATGATAATGAAATAGGTGTTCCAGAAGTTTAATATTTGTAGGGTTATATAACTAAATTAGATGTGAATTAATGGATAGTTAGATATCATTTTTGGTATTTAGATAAATGTTTATTTTAGATGTGTGTGCTAAGTTGAAGTTGTTCGACGAGTGGGTATATTAGTTTTAGGATTTGGGTAATTTTACTAAGGAAAAATATGTTTTGTTAAATTTTGGACATTAAATATATATATATATATCGCGTTTTTGTTAGAAATAGTATGAAATATGGGAGTATTAAGTTGATGTTTCATATGTAGATCTTATTCAATTATTTATATGCATATGAAAGTGAAATATGATTGATGTTTATTATAGGAGTACAAAGACTAAAATATTTAGTCAATAGGTTCGGATAATAGATTTATAAAGTAATTGAAAAGTGATATGTTTAGTATGGATGTTCGGAAATGGCTCAGTTGGTGTATGCATATGCGTATAATCTTGTAATAAGAAGATAAGCATGTTTTGGTCTTATAGATTGATGTATAGTTGAATTGAAAATAAGTTTAAAATTAGTATTTATGCACATGCAGATTCGGCTAATGTTAGTTAAATGAGTATTGCATGAGTTCAACTTTTATAGGTTAACTGGCTAGCCGAATTGGGGATTGTATGATTGACATCGTGTGCATATAATTGATTACTCAATGAAGTATATTAAATCAATTGGTACATTTGTTAATGCCGGGCATAAGCTTTGTGATATGATTTGTTTGGTCTATTAAGTGCATGGTTATTATTAAGAAATAAAATGTTTAAAATTTATTATGTATTTAAATACCATTTTAATGATAAGCACACGATTCATGCATTTATTTTGAAGTATAATTTGTATGGCTTGAGGCATGATTATTAAGGTGTAAATATGATTATATGCATGAGATATTATATTTGTTTTGCGATTAATAATGTATATTTAATATGTAATCAGTCATTTGTTTTATTAATTTGAATATAACATGTGTGCATATGTACTTGTTTGAAAGTTGTTTCTTGATCGGTAATACCTCGTAACCCTAATCTGGCGACGGATACGGGTTAGGGGTGTTACATTTTGGAAGAAATTTTATTATTTCCTACATTTTAGAAATTTTCTCTTCTTTTTTATAATTTTAAACTAAAAATTTTGTGTCATCAATGATGTCATCAACTAAGGTGTTGCCACGTTGGACAAAAATATTTGTTGATATAGCTTGACGATTTTCATTAAGTTTGGTCTTACTTGAAATTGTTTGCAACATTATGGGTGGGAAAGTGAAAGAAAAAAAAAGTTAAGAGCCAAAATGAAAAACTCACAAACATTAGAGGTGAATTTTGTAATTCTACCTTTTTGAGATAATTGATTACATAAGTGGAAGTTTTTTAGAATTAAGAAATGTAGAGTGTATATATTGTGTTTATAACTTCTTTAATATCAAATGGAATATGAAAATTAGTAAGAGAAAAATGATTGAATTCCACACAAAAAGGGAAATAGATAGAGCACAAGTTGTACCTTCCAAGCCATTTTTTTTCAAACTTTGATTTTATTTCCATTTGCTTTATTTCATAACTCTTTCCAAATTTTGAAGGACCACTCCTTTTATTTAGGTGATACGAAACTTTAAATTAATAATAAATTGAAAAATTAAAATTTGGTGTGGATTGAGTGTTAATTTTATTGATATGGGTATTGTTGTCAATGTAAGAGAACGTGGATTCGAGTGCGCTGAAACGCATTATCCTCCTATTCATGGGTTGGGAATGGGTTATAGGTAGTTCTAAGTATTGTGTCAAAATAAACAAATATAATCAAAATCTATTTTGAGATATTTCAAAAAAAATTAAGTTTGGTAAGAAAAAAAGTAATTATTCTATACATCGTTAGCATAAGTGTTATTAAAATCAAATAACAGTAAAACTTTCGAATATCAAATAATAACAACTAATCTTATAAAATAATAATAATCATACATTTTTTTGTGATGCAAATAAAATCCTAAAATATGATTTTTCGAGTACTTCTTTAGATGTTATTTGAATGAAAATATTTTACTAATGAATATATTTATAGTGCTAAATATTAATTTTAATTGGCATATAATTTGTAACACAAGTAAAATCATAATCTAAAATAATAAATGTAATTTAATATGGATTCAAAGTATAATTAAGTGATAATAACTATTACACTAATAATGAAAGCATTATTAATAAAATAATTATTACCATATTGAAAATAAAATCATATTTATAGATTTAATTTTTGTTAATCATAAAAAATTGATTTTAACATGATTAATTATTTTCATATTTAAAATAAAATTATATTTATATATAAAAATTATATCTATTTAATTAAAAACTTTTGTTTATTTTTTTAATTTATCTAATTACATTCATTTATTTTATAAATTTAAAATTTTATTAATTAATAATATATATAATTTTTTTATGAACTTTTAAAAGATATACTCAAATTATTTAATTTCACATTAATATACTCTTCTATTAATTAATATTACTTTCATTATTATCACATTAATATTCATTATTATTTACCAGAAAAAGATACTAATAAATTATTTTTAATGTCAATTTAGTAGTATAATTAATAATAAAAAAATATCTTTGTCAGTTCAAAAGTTTCTTCACATTAGGAGTGAGCATTTGATGGAATCGAGTGAAAAAATTTCGAGTTAATCGAATTGACGAGTCTTATTTTATCATCCTAACTTGATTTGAAATTTTTTTTTGAATCAAGTTGAGTGAAATGAAATTCGAGTTGAGTTGAATCAAATCGAGTGAAATTGTTCGAGTTAAATTAAAAAAATTAAACATGCCAAATTAAAATATTGTTACAATATAATTAATTCCATGTTAGAGGACATAAATTTGAAACCATATATATATGAAAACTTTTTCAAAGCAAAGAAAAAGAAAAGATACTTTAACATGATAAACTCGACCTATTAATTAACTTATTTAGATCTCAAATTTATTATTTTAGAAAAAATTTAAAATTTGAACTTTCTTTATATATTCTTTATAATTTTTTTAAAATTTATAATGTTTTAAAAAATATATAAAATTTTGAATTTTTAAAATTTATTTTAATTTTTTTGTAAGTTTTGTTGAGAGGGACCAATTTACTCATTTTCAAAATTGATAAGGACCAAAAGGGTATTTACACCAATTTGTTATTCAAATTGTAAAATTTAACTTGACTCAAACTCAAAATTTGAATAATTTGATCAATTAATTCAAAATTTAATTTTTTTTTTAATTTTTTCGAATCGAATCGAGTTTTATTCACCCATCCTTCAAACTCATGTTTTTATATATGTCATAAATAAATATTAATTAAGAACATGTTACGGTTTTTAAATATCACATGGAAATTTAAATTCACTTTGAATGTACCAAATTATTATTTAATTATATACATACATATATATTCAACTTTTTACAATGACCTTTCTATAGGATAGCAATCTTAAAAGAATATAGTTTTTGTTATTTTTCTCAATTTGTTCTCTTCACTTTTTTTGGGTTGATGACTTGCATGAAGATAAGGAATTTATACTTTTTAAAAGAGGCAAAGGTGAAATTCTCCATCAATCTCCCCAACCTAGATGCTACCATTTTGGTTGTCAAATGGAACATTTCTTGAGAAAACAAAATATAGGGTAAATTTTCATCAAAATTTGCTATAAAAACTACTTAAATCTCATATTTATTAGAAATAAAATAATGATATAATATGAAGAAAGAATATATGATGTGATGTCAAACCCATTTATATAACCATCAAATAAGTTTTAATTTAATTAGTATAATTATTTATGATAAGATTTTAAATACAATTAAAAATATATATTTTTTCGATTTAAGAATAAAAATGAAAACATTATATCAAAAAAGAAATATATATAGTCATATGAGTTTGATGTAATTGACTGCCACTCAAAATGTATTTGAAAATCAGGGGTATAGTTGGGGCAGGCAAAAGAAGCCTTAGCACCCCTAGTAAGTGGTATAATACCTTGGCCTATTAAATTAAGTTTTTTTAAAAATAAGTTTTTTATCTTTGGCTCCTTCAAAATTTTTAAATTTTATCTTTGCTTTTCTAACATTATATTTTTAATTGGGTAAACTACACAAGTCACTCTAAAATAGATTCGTTTCTATTTTAGTCTTAAAATTTATTTATCAATTTACTCACTCTAATTAGTAATATTGCTCGAATTGGTCACTGCCATTAAAATATTCATTAATTCACTAACAAATTACTAGTGAGCCATTTTTTTTACTTTTGACTAAAGTTTGGGACCTCTTTATAATTAGTCCAAAACACTTTCTTTTGGTTTATTTGCAACATGAATATTTCAATGGTAGCATCAACATTTGAATCCACTTTAAGAAGAGAAACTCCAACAATGGTGACAATGGACCATGACCCCCACCTTTTTCGATGAGCATGCCCACTGTGTAACAGCCTATTTTCAATGGTGTCTGAAACAATGATTTTAGGACCACAATTTCAATGAGTGAGTTAGTAATTTAATGTTTATTTAATGTTTATAAGGTTATATTAGGGTTGAATTAAATTTTCATTAAGAAATTTTAAAGTTTAAATGGTTAATTAGGTAAAAAGGACTAAATTAAAAAAGGTGCAAAAGTTAAATTCTACTAATTAAATGGATTGAATGGCCTTGAAAATGTAAGTTGGTCGATCTATAAGGTAATTATGTCATTTATATTGGTGGTGGACAATGATGGACATGGGTTGGTTATCTTTTAAGTGTTAATTAAAAGGTAAAATAGTAAAATAATAAATAAAAGCATGTACAAGTAAAATAATGCTATCATCTTCTTCCATTTTCTGCTCTGTTATGTTCTGCTCTATCCTATTATGGTTGGGTTGTATTGTTCAATTATATTACACTTGCTATTAAGTTCAATGTGTTTACTCCGACTTATATACAATGTTTTGTTAACTATAATTAATGTTGGTTATTCATTAGGCTTTATAGCTCACCTTTTGGTTTTATCTTTGTGTGTTCAGTTAAATCTCTGATTGAGGAACGGACAACATGTGGAGCTCAAATTGTTTTGCAATAATGTATAAATGTTTGATCTTGTGAGTTGCAATCTGTTTCTGAGCTCATTTTGATTTTTGCTAAATTCGTCAGTAATTGATAATTTTTAATGTGAAACTATAAAATCACTCAAGTCGGCAAAATAAATTTTGATTTTCAAAATAAAACTCTGAAAAGATCCGTTAATAGTCGAGTAATCTTTGAACGTTTCTGTATACTTATTGAAATCAAATTTTGAAGTTGATGTAACTCTTCCGGATTTGATCTTACCTTTTAGGCTGGGTTTAGGGTGTTACAGTATATAGTTTTAAATAAAATTATTAAAAATTTGTTGAAATTTAACCCATTACCATCCTTTTCCTAGTGTGTCAAAGCATAAAATACCTACCAAATAATCTGGATAAAAAAATTCACTTATATATTCGAAAATAAACTTTGAACGTTAGCATTTGAATTTCACATACCATATAAATGAAATGCATACATGATATATAAATTAGTAGATTCAATATAATAATATATAAAAACATGTAATAAAAAGCTTGGTTCTGTACCAAATATATGTATGTAACAAATTCACAACTTTGAAAATTTTTATCACAATTTATACTACTTTTGAAATCCAAATTCTCTAACACAACCCTGAAAAGAAAAAAATTCCAAATGATATGGACATGAGAGGAGGATAGCAAGCCTAGCATTCTCCCACCTCCTTTATCAAGATTCCCTTCCTTTGAACTCCACCAGAGGCCCCCACAGATGCCTTCCCTTTGCACCATTTCAATGTACTTCCTCATCTATAAATACATCAAGTGCAAAGCTCTGGATATACATTGCAAGTTAGCTAACTACTTTAGAAACTAAACAAACTTATTAGTTCTCAACTCTCTCAAATTCACCATGGCTGACAAGTGCGGCAACTGCGATTGCTCTGACAAAAGCCAGTGCGTGTAAGTAATCCATAATCATCCATCCAAGATGGAACTTTCCGGCAGTTTCTTGTGTTGTGTGTGATTTGAGATTATGTTGTTTTTTTAGTTCTGCATGATTTATAGCCGCACATTACTACATGTATGTCACCATTATGCTGGACAAAAGCTTTTCAAAAGTATTTATGATCCCATGTTTCCTGAAGGAGATCCTATGTTACCCGGTATATCCGATAAGGATAAACATAGCTAACTGCTTTGTTTAATAAGCTTGTTGTATCTAAGAGCAAGAATTTGCAATCAATATTCATTGAAACTAAAGGCTTTTTTTTTCCTATGCTTACAGGAAGAAAGGAAACAGCTTGGTCATTGAGACTGAGGAGAGGTATATTTTCTGATCTTCAAAGACTGATATCTGCAAAGAAACAAACCAACATACACAACTTCTCGCATGCAGCTATCAAATAACATCTGAACCATCCCTGAGAATTTTTCAAACAAGCAAAAAAAAACTTGTCTGATGCCTGATCTGCTACATGCATGCATCAGTACTTTCGTCTCTTATTTATCATTTACTTACCTAGAGAAGCACAAAAAGGAATTGCTTGCACGGTTGAAAATTGAGAATTAAGTTTAAAGTTGCAGTCACATATGCTAAATATAACCTGTCATTTCATTTCTGTGCAGCTACATCAGCACTGTAGTGGCCAAGCCTCTGGCAGAGAACGATGGCAAGTGCAAGTGCGGAACTAGCTGCAGCTGCACAAACTGCACATGTGGCAGTCACTAAGCAGACATATAGAATGGTGAAGTTTGGGACCTAAAAAGAATAAAAGTTGGGTTGAATAATTTGTGTCTTTTGTTGTAGTTTGAGTGTGTTTTCTTGTCTATCTGTCCGATGTTTGTCTATGTCTCTCATTTTATACAATGATGGAATGGCCATGTCAATGGCCTTTGTCTGATTAATGAATTATTATTAGTATAAATCTTCAGTCTCGACTCTAAACTGCATTTGGATATCAACAACAAAGAAGCCTTTCAAGTTTCAAATGGTAGCTCCATATATCAAACTGATCAAGTCATTACCGGACTTATAATCACTGCAGTTGCGGAGTGCAACGCAGGAAAATGCTACACCCTGAATATTAATAAGCTAAAGCTGTTCATTGTTCCAGGCGACTAGCAATATGCAGAGATTTATCTTACAGAGAACAAAAAGGAACTAGAACACCAGGTAGTTTGACAAAGAGAATAGCTCAATCCTAACAATTATGTTCATTACTTTTTTTATGCTTTTCTACAAAGGAAAACAATTCAAACATAAAGATATAAAGGAAAACGAAAACCACAAGAATTTATTCCCCATGTTGGCCTTCATTATCAATTAAGCTGTCACCAGGATGCCATTCTTGCACTAAGGCCATTCTAGCATTAAGGGTGCTTGATTGAATGAACAAGCGGGAGGAAGAGTGGAAGAAGACAATGGAAAAGAGGAAAGAAAATAATCTTTTAAGTGTGCTTGGTAGGAAAGAAAAGTGAGAACAAAGAATATAGGAAAGATGATCATTTTTCATTTTAATGTATGAAAACAAATCATTCCAAATTGGAATAATAAGAGGAGAAAACGAGAGAGAAGTAAGTTAAGTGTTCAAAATTATACATTTCTTATAATTTTCATTTTCTTTCCTCTCATTTTTTTAACTCTACCAAGCAATGAATGGAAAGAAAATTACTTTTTCTTTCAATTTTTCATATTTTCTACCCAGCACACCAATGGAAAGAATATACATATTTGCTATCTTTCCACTTTTGCACTTCAATTTTTCATCTTTCCAACTTTCTTTTCATCTTAGAAAGCAAAGCTTAAGGATGTGCTTGATTGAGTGGAAAAGTGGGAGGAAGGAAAGAGGAATTGAAAGTGGAAAGAAAATAAATATCAAGTGTACTTAGTATAAATAACAAGTGGAAGGAAAATAAGAAAGATGATCATTTTCGTTCTTAATGCATACAAATGAATCACTCCAAATTGAAATGATAAGCAAAGAGAAAATGAGAAAGGTTGAAATCAAAGGTGAACTTTACAAAATTATGTTACTTTTAAAATTTTTTTCCACTCAATTTTCAACTCTACTAAGTAGTGAATGGAAAGATTTTTTTTCATCCTTTCCTACCAAGCATAACAATGGAAACTTATATATATATATAATATATATGTTTTCTCCTCCAATTTTTCATCTTGTTGATTTTCTTTCTACCCTACAAAGCAAATCTTAAGTTTGAGCAATCTTCTTTGGTCAAAATTTTTACCAACATAGGTTACACAATAACACAAGTAGTAATAGAAATTGAATACGAGAGTCGGCTAATATAGAAGTACAGAAGGGGAAATGTTTACTCAAGGAACCAAGGCATACAGAGTTTCGCTCTATCCTATCATGATTCATAGAAGTATTCCAGATGTTTCAATTCATTTATTAGAGGTAAATAACCTCATAAAAAAGAAAAATACAAAAACAAAAATGAACAATTTAGGATAAAGCTTTCTTTTTATTTCTGGATTCTTTTTTGTCAAATCATATCTGTTTAATCCTCTAATAATAGTTTGTACCTCAAATTATTTTCATTCTATGAACTTCGAATACCAATTTCAAACATTGAAGCCCTCTGCACGAAGGCATATACGATGAGCCTCTATCCATTTTGCACAAGCTTCTTCACCATGCTCCACAATGCATTCATCTCTCAGCTTCTTTGTCTCGGGGCAAGCACAGCAAATTTTCTTCTTTGGCTTTGATTCTGGACCAGATGTTGCCGTTGTTGATCCCCGGTTTAGCTGTAAGCGAGGTGAGGCCAAGGCAGATGTGCTTTGTGTTGGCAACTCATCCATTGTCTTGGACAGTAAGCAAACGTAAGATACTGTTACGGAAATCAAGAAAGAGAAAAACATATCACAAGAAAGCAGAAGAACAAGGAAGTGTCACTAAGCATAATGAAGTGCCACTAAGCACAATGAAGTAATTTCATCAAAAAAGACAACGAAGAACAGCTTAGGCCATGATAACATGAATCTTATCACAACCAAAAAACTGCAGATAATGTCTATTACTTTTTTGTTTTTGATCATTCAACTACCAATATCAGCATTTATACATTTTATACCATCCTTAATTGATACTGAAAGAAGCGCATAACAATCACAAATCCAATTTATCTAGTATGATTTGAACTGAATTCGATAAGAACATCACAAATTTATGTGAACAGCTAAAAACAGGCCATCACTCAAGAAAACAAGAAAAGGTTCTTGAAAAGTTTAAAGTGCCAATTTAGGTGTTCATATGTATAATTCGGATAAAACAGTAAACGAATAGGCATTAACTGAATTATTTCATCTACCCTTAACCAAACCATTTTTCGAATTAACCCAATTTTCGGGCAACTTAACAGTAAATCAAGATCAAGCCCACTAAAGTTCAGTAAAAAAAACATAGCCAATTTTCATCAAAAAAAAAAAAGGGAAAAGCAGCCATAATTCATCAGAAAAACAAAAACCCAGACAGAAAATGACATGAATCAAACAAATCAACACTTTCCAATGATAAAAATTTAATCTTTTATCTCTACAAGTTTTTATCTTTTTCCTTTTGTTTCCTGTAGTTTAATCATTTGCCTCTAGTGAATCAAGAAATAGATAGAAAAACAAATGATAATTAATAAAAAGAAGAGCTTACCCTTGAATTTTTAGTAAACGAAGCCGGCAACCAGGTGAGGGGTTTTCCAGAGGTTTTGAGGGAGGCAACAAAGGAAGAAAAGTGATTCGGTTTTACGGTTTTAAAGCAGGCCACGTTGATGTCGGGTCGGGTCAGACCTTTTTATTGGTTGAAAATATTATTCCCAAGAAAAGTAAAATTGGAAATGCTCATCCCACATTGTTTCCAATGATATTTAGGCAAGAAAAATTTTGAACAATGCAATTTTTATTTGGAAATAAATAATAATTTAACAATATTAACATAATAAGTATTCAATTTAATATAATTGAAAATGCAAATATCCATTGATTTGTTGTTTGCTTACTGGCTTCATATAATTCGAAAAATACTAATTTTCTCGAAATCTCTTATTTATATTTCTCATAACATAATGTTATTCGATAATGTCTATATAGTAGACTCCCTACTAACCCAAGCGAGCATTCAAATAGCTATCCTACATTTATTCGAGAAGGTACTCCTAATGGCTTGAAGTCCATATCAACAAATATTTCGTCTTATAAATAAGGCATATCTCGCTTAGGTAAAATTTTTGAAATAATCCATTTATTTTCATGTCTTCCGGCTACTTTGATTTCATGTTTTTATGAAATATATACACGAATAGTTTTCGGATTATTACACTTTAGAGTGTGATCGATAAATCAATGAAACTTCCCATTTTATTGAAATTAAAAAAAAATTCAACATTGAATTTCTTAATTAGGTTTGATAAATATATTAAATTTTTACTTAATAAAAAAATTTCAACAAAAAGTGTTGAATATGATAAATAAATAGTTACATAACATTTTATGTAAAAATATTAAGTTGACGTCGCTATTTTATTAAAAATTAAAATATTCAAAATTTAACTTTTATATAAAACTATTCAAAATAAAATTATTAAGATTACAATTGCGAAGGAAAAAAAAATTTAATCAAGATTTACTAAATTCAAATAAAATAATTATATTCGGAGTTTAATCTTTACTAATATATTAAACAATTTTATAATGTAAAATCAATATTTTAAATCTTAAACTTTATTTCTTTTTTAATTCAATGTTATCCCTATGTTATTATCCCAAATATCTTTTCTATAAATGTTGGATTTTTTTTTGTACGGAATCATCTAAAATAAAGGTAAGCAAAACTCGATTCGATTTAAAAAATAAAAAAATTTTAAATTTTGAGTTATTCGAGTCAACTCGAATAAGTAATTCGAGTTTTGAGTTTCAAGTTTGAATCAAGTTGAATTTTACAATTTGAATAATTTGAATAATAGATTGGTGTAAATATCCTTTGGACCTTGTCAATTTTGAAAACGAACAAATTGGTCTCTATCAACAAAAATTATAAAAAAAAATCAAAATAATTTTTTAAAATTCAAAATATTTATAAAAATTTCAAATTTTATATTTTAAAAAAACTATAATAATTTTTTTTTAAAAATCTAAAGAATATATAAAGAAAGTTAAAATTTTAAAAATTTTTTAAAATAATAATTTTAGGAACTAAATAAATTAATTAATTGTTCAAATTTATCATACTAAAATATCTTTTATTTATTTATTTTGCGAAAAAATTTTTCTAACAATCATAAAATTACATGGAAATTATTGCTTTACATTAAAATACATTGAGCCATGAAAAGCATTTTCTCACCATTGCAATAAAAGCAAACATGGCAACCTCATATCACATTCCTTTGCATTTTTCTTTCAACTCAAGCATTTTCCTTACCTTATGCAAGAATCAAGTAAGACAATCTAAGATCCCCTTTTTAACTCATTTAAATAATCATCACAATATGATACTATAATCTATTTTTGGTATATAGATTAATCATTTCTGATCCGAATTGAAATCTTTTATTTAATTAAGTTAAATAAAAATTTGACCCGACTTTATTTGATTGTAAAAAAGTAACAACTTAAACCCATACAATCATTTAAATCTAAATTGATTCAGACAGACACGAAATAACTTTAAATTTAGATAAGCCCAAATAAATAACCAAAATTATTCAAACCCAAGATGATCAAATTTGTAATAATTCAACCCCTTTCCTAAAGAAACTTGAACCAAAATAAAGAACTCAAAATATTATGGGCATGAAATTGACACAAATCCAAATAAAAAAAAGTTGGTTTAAATTAACCTTGCCCAAAATCAATTTCACCCACTAAAGAAGTCTAGCTATACATGAAATCTAACCAGAAACACATGCTATTGCAATTTAGATTCAGATTTTATCAGTTTGGATTGAAATTCCAGAAATCCCCACCACTATGAACATACAATTTATTCTGTTTTTCAATCAAACTAATCATATTTTTCCCTCCATGAACACACCAGAAGGAAAACCCAAGAAAGTGCCAAAGCAATATCCCCAAGAGCTTGTCTAAGCCATTCATGACCAAAACCCAGAAGTTTTCCTTCAAAACAAACTCTCCAAATAGCCATAGAAACATGAACCAACACACACCCTTTAGCAAAGAAGCTTTGGAACTCTCCATCTTTAACGAATGCCACCATGAACAACACAAAACCAATAGTGAACAAAAGCAACCCAGAAAAGGATTCTGAGGTTTGGATCAAGAGTTGATCATGAGGCGTTGAACCTTGCAGTTTGCTTGCTATTTCATGACCGTGACCCAAAACTGTGACTTCCTTAGTGTAAAACATCATTAAAGCTCCACAAGTAATAGCGACTATGGATTGGAGCATACAGATACTGAAGAACCCTGGTAAGCTCATTGATCAAAGAAACTAAAGGAAACCTTTCCTTTTCTTTAACCAAGAACTGATTCAATGATTAGAAAACTTTGTAAGACATGATCTATATGTAAAAAAGAAAAAGAAAAAAAAAGAACTTACTGGTATTCGAGTATTTGATTCAATGATTGGTGCATGATCTCGATTCTCGAGCCATTTTTTTTGTAAATAAGATGGAAGTTTGGATCCAAAACACTGACCCCAGAGCTGAGATTTTGGAATTAAAAGGGACTGGATGGAATGGAAGAAGCAAAAAGGTGCTTATTACAAATTTTACCCTTAATGTTTATATTTTTATTAATTTGATCCTTATTTTTTTAAAATTAAATTTAACTATTAACCTTCTAAAAATAGTGAAATAGTTTTTTTAATGAACAGTGACGAAAATATTAATCTTTTAATTATTATTTTTGGTGTAAAAAATACCTAATTAAACTAATTCCCTAGAATTATCATTCATTACTCCTATCGTTCGTATAATTTCCTAAAATACCTTCATCATCTAAGTTATTCTCGCTACTTCGACCCCAACTTTGTGCTAAGTTATATTGTATTGCCCAGCATAATGAAATCTTAATAGTTTCTAAAAAATTCCAAGAAATACCCTGAAAGACAAAAAGATTTATATTCTATATACGCCATGCTAACAACCTGAAGAGGGTTGGCCATAGAACCCCATTCCTCAACCTCCAACCTGAGTTATCCAAATTAGCCTTGGTCCATTCCGATAGATTTCCTGCGAAGAACTTGTTCAGTGCACGTGTAAATTATACTGATATGACACTATTTATCTCATATGACACATCAAGAAATATTTTAAATTTTATAAAACTATTCAAAAAATAAATAAACATAAAGTACACTGAATTGTCATGCAGGCTGTCATATCTAAAAAATTAAAATATTTTTGTTATAAAAAAGAAATCCATTCTTTTTTACAGGTTAAGTCAAATTTAAATAAAAAAAAGGGAATACAAACTAAATTGACAGAACATGTAAATGTTAAGGGCTATATTTATTATAATACCTTTTTATGGTGGATGGAAATCAAGCCAAGCATCCAAATGTCCAAATAAATATAATTTTGACTATTTTACAAGAGATTTTATTTGGATATAAATAAATAAATAAAAAGTATTAATAGAATTGAGAGATTGCTTACTTTCCATACTCAATCAATGGCATAAAATGTCATGTTTCTATGTTTTGGGTTACTTCCAAATTGTGCAAAGAGACTTGAAACATAGGTGGGGTATGAAGTGATGGGTGAAAACCTTTTTTTCCTTTTCCACAATAATTACAATAATGGTGAGATATGTTGTCCTAATGTTTATTATATATGGAATTGGATAAGTGGGGCCAAAGCTTTTACACATTGTCTTGGCCTATTGATAAATGCTAATAAAATTTTCTACCTAAAAGTGCTGCTTTCTTTTAATATCTTGAATAGGGGAGATGTGATTGGTTGATTGGTCCCTAATTTATAGAGTAATGGGTCACCATGTTAGATACTTTTTGGCTTATTTGCACTACTTTAGATTATATTTTATTCTTTTTATTTAAAAATTGTTAAAAATTTTATCTATTTCTGTTGTTAAAATTTAGTATTTGTACGTCAACATGAGGTATACATGGTACGCCATGTGTTATTGTCGAGTTATTCTATCAGTCATGTCAGTTTTTACTAGTACAAATGGATAAAAATTTTAATAGAAAGGATACATTTGTTCTTTAATTTAATGTACAGAGATTAATTTAACCATTTTTAGTAGAAAGGCAAAATACAATCTGACTCCTAATACAAGGGTCTCCATAATACTTTTATCTTTTCTATTTCATCATTACCAATTAATAGTGTCACCCGGTCTAACGAATGTTAAAGATTTTGTACTAGCATAATTATTTATTTCTTAACTAAACTATAGTGTAAAAATTTAAAGGTTACAATTCGCTCAAAATTTTAGTACTGTTTGTATATTTGGATTTTAATCTCCACACTTTTATTTTTAGAAATTTAGTCTCTACTTTTCGAATTTAAAAATTTAGGTCTATATGTTAACATTGTTAGAATTCTTCTATGTTGGTGTGACATATTGAAAAAAAATTGGTATCCACATAACAAAAAAATAATATTGCAACGGACCTGAATTTAATAAATAATTTTAACGATGCTAACAATTCTTAAAATTCACATCATCATTTTAATTAGAATAAAGTATTTAGACTAACTAATGACATTATAAAATTTAAAGTATTAAATTATGTCAAAATTAAAGTATATAGATTAAATCTCAAATTTGAGAGAAATATAAGAATCAAATTGAAATTTACCCATAATATTGTATATATTTAATAGGTTTATATTTAAATTTAAATGTTTATACATTTAAAAAAATCATAGTATAATCAATAAGTAGTTAGGTGTAATGGTAAGTTATATAATGCACTTTCAAAGGGAAGATTTAGGTTTGAACCTTAGAGACGACATTGTTGAGAGAAGTAGCCATAAACCTCGAACATGAACCATAAAACAGACATAAAGATATCAACTAAAAAAACTTGATGACTAAAAATATCACATACAAATATTTTGGGGGAAAATAGAGTAACACAAGTCCATAATTTTATGAAAAAATAAACATAATCAAAGATTATCCCTTTTTCTTTAGATGTATAAGATAATAGAACCTTGAGCTCCTCAAAGACTTTGTATGCTTACCATCCAATTAAGGAAAAGGAAATCTCATTACAAAAATTTCTCAGAAAAATAAAAATGGTTAAAATTCAAAGACGTATTATGTTTGCTTTCTTGTAAATAAAATGTTTGGGTTTATTAATTTAGTGCTTTAAGTCACCAAGAATCAAAGTCTAAATCTATTACATTTTGAAGTTGAATTACCAACCAATTAACTAAATCTCATATTCAATTGCATTCCAATTTTGGTTTAATGAATACTATGGTACCTGAGTTTGCATTTTTTTTAAATGTGGTACTTGTATTGTTTTTTTTTATTTTATATGGTAGTTGTATTTGACGAAAATTATAGATTTTAACACCTGAAGGTAGAAGTGTTTACTTTTTAGTGTTTAATCCGAGTTTTAGACTCGATTTGATGAAAATTCATAATTGGCTTTGTAATTAGCTTTTATCAAACTAACCCTAAAATCAGAATTAAGTCACTTACATTGAACCGTATTTGACAAATTAAATACAAAATCAAATAAATTCAAAATTACCATTGAATCTATTCTATTAACAAAATCATGAAAAATTCGAACCTAATAATATTAGCAATTAACTTTCATCAAATCAACCCTAAAATCCAAATAAAACACTAAAAAGTTGACACCATTATCTTTGGGTACAAAAATATTTAATTTTTGGCAAATATTAAGTACCAGATTGGGCTAAAAAATAACACGTATCACATTAAAAAAAAGTGTCAAACTCATGTACAAAATGATATATTAAGCCTTCAATTTTTACCAGATATGCATATTCCCATGAATTATTCGCCATCTAAATCAAATTTTCATAATTAAATTGGTAGTCTAACTGGTCAAGTCATCGATCCAATCAAATAAATTATTAAAAATTTATAATATTAAAAAAATAAAAAAAAAGTAAAGAAAATTAATTCAACTAGTTTTTTGGCCCAATTTAACCATTCGTACCGATTTTGCTGGTCAATCAATTTAACTCTTCTCTCCCGACCGATACTCCCATTGATTCTCAATCCAATCTGCCAGCCTGCTTCCGAAAACAATCGCCTAAATCATGCTGAAACCTTAAAAGGATAAAGATTTCCACTTTGGGCTGAAGTCCTTGTAAATTTATCAAATAGTAGTCATATACCTCCTTTAGATCATGCGAATGAAAGAATAGACTAAAATGGTCAAGATTTATGCCTGGCTTTTACAGGAAACTCTACAATGGTCTATCAGCATATTAGCATGAGCAAGAGATTATCAAAATCTGCCTTCTGGAGACTCTTAATTCACTTCCTTAAAAACAAGATCATATTATTACAATCAAGTGGTGTCCAACAAATCTCATCATTTGCATCCCATTTTCTATTCTCCACTTGCAACCAAATGTATAACCTTGGGTTCAAGATGGAAAATTATTGCAAGGCTTGACCCCCAAAGAAGTGGCAAACAAGGTTGAATGCAAAAGATACAAGGAAAATGACAGCAGCTTGTATGATTAAGCTCAATCAGGATGTATAACAATTAAAGAATAGATATCAAAATTTCAGACAAAAAAGAAGTGCCAATTTACTCTTTAAATGATCCTAGAATCATCTAACTATTACTACTCCGTGATGACAATCAGAAACAATTTGATTTTGTTCAAGAAAAACGAAAACAAGAAAGCTACATTGCCTTCCCCACTCCCCACCCCCCTTTGGCTCAGAAAGTACTTAAAAGAAACTGATCTCTATTACCAGTAGCAGCCTTACGGTGACGCCTTGAACTGGATCTCCGTCTGGTAATCCTCTTCCCTGGTGTTCTTCTACGCATACTAGGCAAAGCTGGAGGGCGTCGAATCATATTAGCAACTGGTGGAGGCATTTGCTCCAATAAATCTCTATGGTATGTCTGTTAAGAAAAAAGAAAAAATCACTTGAAGAAGATTACTTGCACCTATCGGAACTGTAAATGCCCCCATCCAAGCACATACATATCGAGAATGTTCGTTGTATCCAATCAAAAGCCTCAATTTTTTAATTAAGCACTAATAAAATGATTTTTGACATAGCAAGATAATTGAAACATGTCTTCTTCTTTGCATGTAATCTTCTTTGCAAACGCTCTTGGAAAAAAATTGGAATAACAAAATACAGTCAGCCCTCTCAACAACAAAGTCATTTGTCTGTTATAGAGAGGTGGCTGTTATACACCTATAACAGCATGCTGTAATAGAGAGAAAATCGTTGCAAGTTTATTATAGAATTTATATAGTCAATTCCCTTCAAATAAAGAAAGTAAAAATTATATTAAAAAACGAAAGAAAGTAGAATCAAAACAAAATAAAAAACGTATAATAGGTGCATGAATTGTAGCTTGAATGCATCTTTTATTTTACATTCTTTCACGTGATTAATTATAAAGTTCATAAATCTAACAAGTTCAATTAATTAATGATTTATCAAATTAAATTAATTAATTTATCATAAGTTATAGAATTCAAGTAATCAATTTATAAATTTCTGATGTTCCAAATTCATAGTAGAGTATTTAATTAGAGAACTTAATAGTTTATTGAATTGAGATCTTTAATCCCACTCATTGAAGATTACTTTCATTTTATAAAATAAGATTAATAAATTTCTTCACATGAAATTTAATCATTTTATTGAAATAATGTTTCAATTAAAATTATGTTTATTTAATAAATGATAATTAATAGCTTGCTTATATGAAATAGCTATAGTTTTACTTAAAAATTTAGACGATATGTTGTTATGGAGAACTAATTTAGTAAAGAACACCCTTCATAACTATAGATGTTTCTGTTATAACTGAAAAGCTATTATAGAGGGTTAAAATAAAATATAAAAAATCAGTTTTAACGATCTAGATTCATAATCCTATCAAGTTAATATGCCAATATTGAATAAAGAGAGATATATTTATACCTGTACGACAAAATTGCGTCTTTCACAATCCAAGAACATATTGATATTCCAATCAACTTTTGCCATTATTTTATCTCTTACCATCGCAAAGCTTAACTGGTCCCTGGATGTAAAACGATCAACTTCATTGAACCACAGGCAGGTAAACAGATTTGTGATCGGAATATGTTCCTTTATGAGTACACAACCTTCAGGAACATCTGAAGAAATCAGTCACACACCAAAAGGCTAGAATTTTTAATAGAGAAATGGTTGAAATATCTTAGAAGGAAAAGGTGTGTGCATATTAGTAATTGCCTAAAATACCGTACGTACCACTGGTTATAGGAAACTTGGCCTCAGAATATGGTGTCAAACCCTCTTGTTTATAAAAATCCACCTGCTCGTCGATCGAGGAATTATCATATTTTCCGGCAGCTTTATTTGCTTCAGCCTCTACAAAGACATCAAACCGTCTGTAGTGTCTTGAGATTGCAAAATTAGCATTTTGGCGCCACAAGAATCTAAGAAGAAAAATGACCAAATAAGGTAATGAAAAAATAAAAGTTAAATTATACCCTCAGATCTAAAGACAACTTTAAAGCATGCTTGCCGCAAATCACTATGCCTAACCGGAGGCCATCTTCACTAACCATCTTCACTAAGTTACAAAAGTTTTATAAAGGACCAAGTTTCCTTAATTAAGTCCTCGGGTTGTACTGCCTTTTCTCTCTGCCATACTTAAATCAAAAGAATAACTCAAGAAATCATAATGTCAAACATTTACAAGTGTTCAAAGATATAAATCTAGCAAAAGTCGCATAACTTTTTGGTTAATGAAGACTTTATATCAAATACAAGATGAAGCAAACTGTTCATTCCCATAGCATCACCAACATATGATATCATAATTTTGAGATTGCATTGTAGATGCTCTCGTTGTACTAACACAGAGTATTAAACCACAGTGATGGTTATACTTAAGTAGCTATGTAGCAAAACTTTGGTTAATAATCTTGAATGACAATGAGCCCTGGTGTTTCATAATAACTTAGAGATGCAGTACATATGAAAAAAAGGAAATCATATAATCTAATTTAAGAACCAATTCTAAAAATCAGTGGCATATAAATATAATCACAAAATGAAGGTTACTTCTCAAGAATCTGGTAAGGGTCCACAACTAGCTGGAGCTTTCCATCAATCCATATAGAGTAGCGAACATTGGGGAAGATTCTATGTAATAAAAGCTTCGGGACCTGCCATAAATACATGTGACGTAAAAAAGACTCAGAATCCTTTAAGTGTAGATAACCTATGAAATTTCTGATAAGGATTAATCACCAGTTATTCCTGAAATGTCACCAAAGAACAACCTAGTCATGACACTTATTTCTGAATTTAAGTAAAAAAATTTATGTCCATTTTGAAGAAGAAAAACAGAGACAAAAATGAGAATCAACAACCCGATCCCCTCCCCACCTCTTTTCTTCTCATCCTTGCTCTGGCAGTGTCCAAAAAGCTTTATAAGAAGAAATCCAGTCTCTGAAATTGAAAGTGAATTCAACTACCATAGGACAAGTTCACCATTGTTGCTAAAACTGTAAGGGACTAACTTTCAAATTACGTTTACTTGTACTAGTTTCAAAAATTATGATGGCATCTCTGCACCTAAAGATATGGGCGTCTTCCAGTTTATCTATTACAACCAAACAAAACTGAAACACATATAACAGCAAACTGCAAAATGAAATACACTAAGACACGATGAATGTTAAGCTTCTAGCAGCCTAGACCCTAGAGAAAAAAAGAATACAAATGAATCAAATTGCAAAATCTGCCTTTACATTCCAGGCAATAGATTGTAAAGTTATACACAAAAAGCACAATGATTTAATGAACTCAACAATAGTGATTCCTACTTTCTTGCATATGTATTCAGAATTTAATATTGTTGATATAAGAAAAAAGGAAAAAGAAATAAATATCTAATCTAAGTTTCAATGATCTCATGAATGCTCAAACATGAATCAGATTGCCAAAATTCCAAGTAGTGATCAGAAGTGCGTATATACATACATACGTAATTCACACACACATATATATAATCAAAGTGCAAACTAACCAAACTGAAGTGTGCTAACCTTCCCATTACGTCTTGCATCACTGTAAGGAACATTGCGGACAACAACAATTCTCCACAATCCCACCCTTTTACTGCTGTCCAAAATACTTTTTTTCTTAATATATGCCTCCGTTTCTTCATCAATAAACATGTAAAAAGGAATATTTTTCTTTGCTTCTTCACTAATGTTCCTGGGCTGTTGTATTACATCATAGTTCCCTAGAGAAAAATAAATAAAGCAATGATAAGGATCAATCATGCATAAAAGCAAGAAGCTTTTGTGGAAGCTTGAACACCTAAAAGTACCAAATATGGCCGATGCAACAATGATGTCATGGAACTGCTGCAACTCTGCAACGTCAGACTCATCAAAGTCGAAACCAGTCTGCAGGCCTGGTTTACTTCGCTTAACAAATCTGACAGAGAAAGTATATAAATCTAATATTAAAAAGAAACTAGAGGAATAGGGCATATTATGAAGAAAAATTATTAATTGAATCACTTAAATGCACCATATAAGCCATGAGAACTGCACAAGTATCAACCTGAAAAGTCCGCATAGAATATGCTAAAGGAGAGTGAAACCTACCCGCAATGCACTGTCATTGACTCTTTTACATCAAAGGAATCGCTTCTCTGCTTTATAGAAGGATATCCACCAAAGTCAGAGCCCCCATGTGGTTCAGTTTTTATTGGATTTTCGTCGTGAACATATGTCAAATTTTGAAGCACTGGAGATGCTGAGGGGGAGCTTGGCATGCTAGCGATAGCCTGATCCACAGGGAGGTAACATACTGGACATGCTGAAAAAGGGACGAGCAATAATAAAAGCGACGAACAAATTGACACACTGATTACAAGATAAGAAAATGTTATTTCATTCTTATGATTATGCTTGGATCAGTTAATTTTGGTGCAATAGTAATTATGATCTTAAAAAGAAAAGGCACAGAAATAAAAATCCAATGGTTTTCTGGTAATATATTATGCTGTAAAAACTCAGAGGAAAAAATTCTGTTATTATTTCTACTGCTTTAGTTTTCAGATTTATATAGAGAGAAATAATCATTTTAAAGGAAATAAATCCTAATTCCTAAGAATCAATAATTGATATCCTAATTTCCTAAAAATCAGTAACTGAGATTAGTTTCTATTTACAAGGGATTCCAACAGATTTCTATCCTTAATTATAGGGATTCCAATACCATCAGATTTCTATCCTTAATTATAGGGATTCCAACACTCCCCCTCAAGCTGGAGTGTAGATGTTAATCAAACCCAGCTTGCCACTAAGTTCTTCAAACATGTTTCTGTTCAAACTTTTAGTTAACATGTCTGCAACTTGTTGTCTAGTAGGTAGGTAGGTGATGCATACTTCTCCTGAGTGTACTTTTTCTTTTATAAAGTGACGATCTATTTCCACATGTTTGGTCTGATCATGATGCACAGGATTATGTGCTATGCTGACAGCAGCCTGGTTGTCACAGTACATCTTCATAGGTCTGGTATAAGGCACTTTTAGTTCTCCCATAAGTCTTGTATCCAAACTCCTTCGCATATACCATGAGATAGTGCTCGATACTCTGCCTCTGCACTGCTGCGTGCTACCACAGACTGTTTTTTGCTCCTCCACGTCACGAGATTACCCCAAACATAACTACAATAGCCGCTTGTAGAGCGTCTATCATTAACAGATCCAGCCCAGTCTGCATCAGTGTAGACTTCCACGCTTCGGTTGACAGTCTTCTTGAAGTACAGGCCTTTACCAGGAGTTCCTTTTAGATATCTTAGTATTCTATATGCAGCTTCCAGGTGCTTCTCCCTCGGGGCATGCATATACTAACTAATAACACTCACACTGAAGGCTATGTCTGGACGGGTGTGAGATAGGTAGATGAGCCTTCCTACTAGACGTTGATATCTCCCCCTGTCGATTTCTTCTCCATCCTCATTAGTTCCCAATTTGAGGTTAAACTCCATAGGAGTTTCGGCTGGTTTGCTGCCCATCAAACCAACTTCCGACAGTAGATCAAGAACATATTTCCTTTGGGAAATGAAGATACCTTTTTTCGACCTTGCTACCTCCATACCAAGAAAATATTTAAGACTCCCCAAGTCTTTAAGTTCAAACTCTGTACCAAGAAATTCTTTCAATCTCAAAATTTCGCTCGAGTCATTTCCTGTTAATATTATATCGTCAACATAAACGATAAGGATGCAGCATTTACCCTCTTCCGAGTGCTTGTAGAACATGGTGTGGTCTGCCTGTCCTTTAATGTAATTTCTGCTAGTCATAGCTTTTGCAAATCGGCTGAACCATGCTCGTGGAGATTGTTTCAGCCCATACAAGGACTTCTTCAACTTACACACTTGGTCCTTGTTTTCTTCAAACCCGGGTGGGAAATCCATGTACACCTCCTCATTTAATTCCCCGTTGAGAAAAGCATTTTTTACATCCAATTGAGTCAAGTGCCAATCAAGGTTGGCAGCAAGAGATAGCAGGACCCGAGCGGTGTTTAGCTTGGCAACCGGTGCAAACGTCTCGTTGTAGTCGAGACCATAAGTTTGGGTGAATCCCTTAGCCACAAGTCGAGCTTTGTATCGATCAATACGGCCATCGGGTTTAAATTTCGTAGTGAAAATCCATTTGCACCCTACGGTTTTTTTTCCTTTAGGCAGATCCGAGACTTCCCATGTTTCATTGTTTTTGAGGGCCTTCATTTCTTCCATCACGGCTTGTCTCCACTCAGCTGATTCAAGAGCCTCTTCTATATTTTTTGGAATTTTTATAGAATCAACATTAGTCACAAAAGCTTTATAAGACTTAGATAAATTTCCATAGGATACAAACCGAGAAATAGGATGTTGAGTGCAGCTCCTTGTACCCTTTCGAACTGCAATTGGAAGATAGATGGATGGTGACGGAGGTGGGACTTCTGTTTCAGAACAGTCGTCGGTTGGAGATGTAATTGGCACTGCTGTATCAGTTTCAAGAGAACGATTTCGTCGGGAGTAAACCTGTATTTGCTGTTTTCCTTGATCAAGTGGCTGTTGTACTTCGGTGGAGGTATTGTCATTGGGAAGGGCGGTGTTAAATTCTTGCTGCATAGGGGAAACAACAACTAAATCTGGGATAGGTTTGTTTGTGATAGTAGTAGTAGGATCAGGCGGTATAATGAGGAGAGTATTAAGGGTCTCATCTTCATTAAAAATCTCCCCCTAAAGATGAGATGCTGCAAAGTATGGTTCATTTTCAAAGAAGGTAACATCCCAAGAGACAAACATTCGGCGCAATGTTGGTGAGTAACACTTATAGCCTTTTTGTGTAGGGGAATATCCAATGAAGATACAAGTGTGGGCTCGAGGATCAAGTTTGGATTGATTTGGTTGATGGTTATGGACAAAAGATTTACAGCCGAATATTTTGGCTGGAAGATTAGGAACATGAAATAGAGGGAAGGTCTTTAAAAGAGTATTTAGAGACATTTGGAAATAGAGGATCTTTGATGGCATTCGGTTTATGAGATAGCAGGCAGTGAGGACAGCTTCTCCCCACAAGTATTTTGGAACATTCATAGTGAACATTATGGCTCGAGCCACATCAAGGAGATGACGATTTTTCTCTCAGAAATCCCGTTTTGTTGAGGAGTGTCAGGACAAGGGCTTTCGTGTATAATGCCTTGGTCAGAAAGGTATGGACTTAAGACAGAGTTGAAGTATTCTCTCCCATTGTCAGTACGGAAGGTATGTATGGTAGAGTTGAATTGGGTTCGAACCATTGAGTGAAAATTTTGGAATACTTTGGGTGTTTCAGATTTTTCTTTGAGTAGATAGATCCAACAGACCCTAGTTTGATCATCAATGAATGTTATAAACCATCTAGCCCCTGTAATATTTTTCACTCGGCTGGCTCCCCATAGGTCACTATAGATTAACGAAAAAAGTTGGGACTGAATATGTGGTTTTAATGGGTATGGCACACGGGTATGTTTAGATAATTGGCAAATTTCACACTTCAAGGAATTAGGACTTTTATTTCGAAATAACAGCGGAAGATGTTTTTTCAAATACACAAAGTTTGGATGTCCTAACCTACAGTGCCATAACATAATAGTGTCCTCTTTTGAAGTGGATAGAGCCAATCCCCCTTGTGTATTGTTTTTATTCCAAATATATAGTCCATCATCAACTTTAGCAGTGCCAATCATCCTCCCCGATTTTTGTTCCTGTATCATACAACCAATTGCAGAAAATTCAACAAAAACATTTTCATCCTTAGTAAGTTTACTAATTGAAAGTAAATTACAGGACAAGTTTGGGACATGTCGGACTTTATCGAGAGAAAAACTCTCTGTCATTTGTACTTCTCCTATTCCAGTCACAGGTGAGTAAGAACCGTCAGCTATTCGGATTCGAGATTTGTTATGACAAGGAGTGTAGGTGTGAAACAATATGGAGTCACCTGTCATGTGATCGGAGGCGCCCGAATCGAGTATCCAAGGAGATTGATTATTAGATTCAAAAGCAATGTTGAGGGCAGTACCTTGAATGGCTAGAGATCCATGAGTAGTGGGAGTACCAAGTATCTTATGGAGAGTCTCAAGCTGTGTTTTGGTTAAGCGAACATCAAAAACATCATCAGCAGTAGTGGAGGAATTAATTTCACCTTGAGTGATTCCCTGATTGATATTCTGAGTTATTTGTGATGTCTCAATTTCAAAGAAATTTCCATTGATATCACCCATTGAAGGACTAAACCGAACGAATTTTTAGGAAGGGAAATTAGAGAAAAAAAAAATTAGGATCGAATGAATCCTAAAGCCCTGATGCCATGTAAAAACTCAGAGGAAAAAATTCAGTTATTATTTCTACTGCTTTAGTTTTCAGATTTATATAGAGAGAAATAATCATTTTAAAGGAAATAAATCCTAATTCCTAAGAATCAGTAATTGATATCCTAATTTCTTAAAAATCAGTAACTGAGATTAGTTTCTATTTACAAGGGATTCCAACAGATTTCTATCCTTAATTATAGGGATTCCAATACCATCAGATTTCTATCTTTAATTATAGGGATTCCAACATATGCTATTCTTAAACAAACATGTTTCCTACTGTCTCGAACTACTGCATCTAATACATTCGTGAGAAACAAACAATAAAATACATCCAAGTGCCAAATTCCAATATTTAATGCCACTCTGATGATGAGAACAAGAAGAATGAACTGAAACTTACGGCGAGGTCCAATCCGTCTAAGATTAGGTGGAGGCGGAGGAGGAAATGTGAACTTCGCGCATGGATGGTTTGATGGTAAAACACTTGCACCTTTGGAACCAACAATTCGAAATCTATTTTCATCGTCTTCGTTCAGAATGTTTGCCACTAAATAATTTTCATCTTTCTGCTTATCTTTCTTGCCAAAGATCCATGAAGCTCCAGGATTGCTTGGGGCACCATTCCCATAAGGAAGAACCATGCTTAGAGTTCCAATCTGTTGATCAACATTCAGACTAATGGTTTCTGGTTCATCAATCATACAAAACACAAACCAGAAAATATGAATAATTATTGCTTCAATCAAATTACCATGCTGAGAAATAAAAGTCACAAAACTTAACACTTTACCAATCAAGATCCAAGAATCCAATTAGAACCTAGAACCAAGAATAACAGAAAAAGGGACAAACCTTTGTCCACTGCTAAAGAACCCAAGACAAAGACCAAAAGGGCAAAGGCAATCAGAAGCAGCATGGAAAACTTCCGACAACCAAGACACCGGCACCAAACCAAGGGGAGAGACCTCTCCTTTTCTCTAAAACCTGAAAACATCTTGGTTGAATTCTTTCGTACATTGACCAAAGATTTGGACTGCAATAACTTTTCATCCCCAGGAATAACACCATTGATGTCCGGCAATGTCCCATAACTCCACATACGTACACCCAATGACCCTCCAGTCATTGTATCTCAAATCCAACCCCAAATTCCTCACTCATTTCCTTTCAAAGTCTCATTCACTCAACCACCCACAATATTGTCCTTCCCAAAAACTATACAAAATGGAACATTTTTCTTGCTATGGCAATTCAGAAGCAAAGCCAATAACACAATTCTCCATTTTAAACAAAGAGTACTACTAAAATTGGCTAAAAATCAAACATATATACCAAAAACACAGCTCTCCAAAGCTCTTCACTTTCCAAACTGTTCACCAAAACCAGTGTGATTAACTTCTGTTACAGAATGAAAAAAAAGAAAAAGTAAGAAAATTCTTTCTCCAAAACACTATAAACAAAGATTATAACTATTTTCTTTTTCCATATTTGCACTTAGGAACTTCAGATTGTATAAACAAAAACCAATGACCCAATTCTCCATTTTTGAGTAAAAAATCACTAATCATGAAAATACACAAACTTAATGCCAGATTAAAATGAAAAAAAAAATGCTCCTTTAACCAAAGTGATTGAATTCTGCAGAATTGAAACTTTCTCTACATCAATCCTTAAAATAACAAAAACCCATTATTCCTTTTCAGTAAACTTGATCTCAGAAACCAATGCGAAGGAATTCTATCAACCCAACCAATAATAATTATTAAACATAGAAACATAAAAGAAATGGTATTGAAAGTTACCGGTTCTGAATTTTACTAAACTTCATCTCAAAAACCAATATGATGCAATTTATTAAATCCATGAAATGAGGGGGAAACGGGTAAGACCCAACCTCCTCCCCCAAAACAGAATTGTAATCACAGTTTAAATGAAAGAATTCTATTTACAGGAATTTTCATTCCAGACCTAAATCAAACCCCCCAAAAAAAGAAAGAAAAAATATTACTAAAAGACGAGTGATTAAAATACTTACCTTTAACAACAACAACAACAACAACAAAAAATATGTCCCTCTTATGATTCTGAATTTTTTTTTATTTTCTGTTTTTCTTCTTTAATTTTCTGTTGAATGTTTTGAGTTTGTTTTCTGATGGTGACTGTGTTTAGGTTGGTGGAAAACGAAAATTTTATTTTATTTAATTATTATTTATTTATTTAGGTTATTTTTGTAAAATAAATAAGATCTCGAGACAAACCTGAGATTTTAGGACAAGAATTCAATTTTATCTTACGTGGATAATCTGTCCGGACGGCGAGCAATCAAATGCGGATGTTCCTATTTTATTCTTTTGAAGATACCACTTGGCATCTAGATATTGGCTACTCTAGAAAAGAAGAGAAAAATAAAAGAATTAAATATTACCTCAACATCAGATTATGATACTGATTAAAGGTTTTTTTGTCTTTTTGTGAATTATTATCCTTTAAAGTTTGTATGAGTCATTGTAGCAAAAAGCTTTATATAAGCTTTGGATACATTTACTTTTATTAAAGTTTGTATGAGTACCATAAAGTTTCATATGTTTATAACTTTAAAGGTCTGAGATTCTTTCTTATCTTTAGAAGGATGAAGGTTAATCTTTCTCTATATAAAGGGAAAGAATTCTCAGTTGTAAGATATATCGAATCTTAGAATAAAAAAATACTAGAGTGCTTTTGTAAAATGTCTTACTAAAACTCTTTGTTCTCTTCCTTCTTGATTATGGTATATCGATAAAAGAAAATCTCCCGTGAGTTTAGAAGTATGCTTTGTGATTACCATAAAATGGATCATACACACCAGAAACTAAGCTTAGATTAGGGGTACTAAACTCAGTTAGGTTTAAGGAAGTAGTCTGAATTAATAGTATTAACAGCTAAAAGGCAATGTCTGTTTAAGTGGTCAAAAGGAGAAGGCCTGGTTTTTGGCATAGCATACATGCTGTTATGATCTATTAATTCCAGATATCCCAGCTTCAGACCCACCTATCAAGGTTGTGCAAGCTAGAATAAGATGTATTAATATACAAAATTACAAGTTTTAAAGGGACTAAATCATAAATTTTCGTTTTAGATGTTAGGGTACATGCCTGCCTCTTCTAGACCCACTATAGTTACTGAGAATTGAAAGGTGTAGATAAAAAAAAGAGCTTAATGATAAATTTGACCACAAACGTTTACATGTTTTGTCAAAATAATATTTGTCGAAACTATTTTTTTTTGTAAAAGGGTCGACTTTTTATTTAAAAACGAAAATGGAGTCGCCACCAATCATTTTTATTTAGGTGTGATTGGATCACCTCATAATTTGATCATTTTAATAAAATTTTAAATATACTAAAACGATCATTTTTGGTCTACAAAATCCAAAAAATAGGTTCGGGAGTCGGTTACACACGAGGAAGGATTAGCACCCTCAATATGCCCAAAATTGGTACCTAGTTGATTACTTAATGTCTTAATGCCGAAAGTTGAAATTTTGAAAAAGATTTTAAAATAAGTTGAAATTTTGAAAAAGATTTTAAAATATGATCTTTTTTTATTGATGTTAATTTTAAAAACGCTTGAATTAAATTGAAATGAGTATCAAATGCCCACTCGTCCCGCGATAACAATATGCCGCATCCCGTAAGTTAGGATGCGACATTTGAACCCTCAAGAATAAGCTTGCCTTTGATTTTTATTTGAAACTTAGGTATTTTAAATTTAGAAGGATGTTCGGTTGTTTAGATTTAACGAGAAAATCGAAACCCCGTAAGTTGTGGTATGACTTCTTGAATTTCTAAAAAACGAAACATTGCCTTATTATTTTTTAAGGAATTTTTGAAGTGATTTTAATGAAATGTGATGGAAGGATAATATATAAGATGGAGAAATAACTTATGAACAAAATGTTACACTAATGAATCACAATAGCATGAAAATACGAATAAACGAATTATAATGCACATAATGACAATAATTACACAACACATCATTTTTAATATCAATATTAACAATCAAATAAAATGAAACAAAATAATATATAAAACAATTTAAAGTAAATAATAGTTTAAAATAAATGATTTATAAGAACAATTCAAAATAAATAATAAAAAGTTTCAAATAAACAAAATATAAAATATAAAAAATGAAAAATAAATAACAATAAAACAATTTAAAATAAATAATATAAAAAATAACATATAAAACAGTTTTAAAGAATAAATATAAAAATTTGAAAGATATATATAATAGTTTAAAATAAATAATACATAAAAGAAATTTAAATAAATAATATGTAAAATAGCTTAAAATAAATAATATATATAAAAACTTAAAATAAATGATGATAAAAGAGCATTTTTTAAAATAAATTAATTAATTAAATGGACTGAGGACGAGATTAAAATCGAATTAAAATTCGGGGTATAAATTAAAAAATACAAAAACCAATAAAACAAAAATAAGGGTTAAAATAAATGCGCAAAGGAAGAATAGGGACCAAATATGAAATTATCCCAATTCTTGGGACACGCGTCCCTTCAGTGGATGCGAGACTGAATTGAAAACAGTAAAAAATTCCAGGGGCGAAATTTATAAAATATAAAAAGTGCCAATAGGACTAAATTAAAACAATCCAAAAAGGCTAAAGGACCGAAAGGGTAAATAACCCAATTATCAAAAACACGCGGATCCTCCGTAAGGGTCGGTTGAATTTTGGGTTTGCCCCGAAACGACGCCGTTTTGAGGCTTCTGAGCACTAGCCAAAATGACGTTGTTTAATCACCTCTATATAATTCAATTTTTTTTAAAAACTTTTCATTCTGCTTAGATTTTAAAAAAAATTGAAGCCTTTTTTCTCTCAAAAACTCCCTATATCTGGCCTGGCTTTGGTGTCGGCCGTCGTGGCGGCTGCCGATCGCTGGCGCCGCTGCCGCCGTCCACGATGGTCGGGTAGCACCAAAAAAACCCCTTTCGAAGCCCGTCACGCGTGGAGCAAGGATTCGAGGCCAAAACCCCCGAAAACTCGACCAAACCCTGTGGAGCAACGAAGAAATGTTTCGTTTCTTCTCCTTTTCCGCCATGGCCTTCAACGGCGAGTAGATCAACCGACTTAGGTGAGTTTCCTTTCCCTTCTTTATTTTTGTATATAAAAAAATGAAAAATAAATAGAAACTTAAAACTAAAAATAAATAGAAAAAAAAGATCACCTTTAGAAAATTTTATTTCTGTTTTTGATTAATCTCGTTCGTAAAAAAAAATACAAAGATGAAGTTTTGGCTTTTATAGCCAAGTTACAACTTTTAATTTCTATTTTTTTTGTTTTTTTTTTCAAGTTGTTTCTTCTGCTTGGCGTGCCTTTCCTGTTGTTGTAGTCAATTTTTGCAAGTGTCAGACGAGCGTGATGATGGTGTGCGGCGGTGGACTGGTGGCGCGCGTGAGGAGGTTGGCGGCTAAAGAGGATTAGGGAGGCTAGGATTTTCTGACATTGTTTAAATTTTTGGGCTTATCGGCCGCTTAGAGTTTTTTTTTATTTTGGGTTTGGGTTGTTTGGGCCTATTGTAAGTGGACTGGGACTGTTAATTTTTTTTTGGTTTTTTTGTTGGGCCCGGGTAAAAATGACCTATTACAATTTTAATTGTATTTTTTAGCCTTTTTTGGCAATCGATCTTTATTTTTTTTCAAATTACTTTTTTTTAACAGATTTGATGAAAGTACCATTAAAAATTTTAACGGGATGATGTGGAATTTCATATGTGAAATATTTTTAATGAGATGTAATCTATACCAAAAATATTGAATGTCTGCATTCATTTTGAAACATTTTTTAGATAATTACGTTTATTTTCTTTAAATTAAGAGTTATTTTTTTAACTTCTTGAATTATTTATTTATTTTATTATTTTTCACATGTAATTATTTTATTGGGTTACCTAAGTAATATATTACATCTCATTAAAAATATTCCACATAAGGAATTTCACATCATCTCGTTAACTTTTTTAACGGTACGTTCATTAAAATCTGTTAAAAAAACAATTTGAAAAAAAAGAATAAAGGTTAATGGCCAAAAAAGGCTCAGAAATACAATTAGGGTCATTTTGTCAAAACATGTAAATGTTAGTGGCTAAATTTAATTTTTCAATTTTTATAGAATATGTGTTTAATATTATACGGAGGTAAAAAGTTTCACGAATTTCTATATACTTAGGAGAAGATTGTATTTCGGTTTTTTTAAATTGAAAAATAGATAAATTAACTCTCATATATTTTGAAATGTGTAAATTAACTTTCTTTTAGAATTTTCTATTAAATAATGGCTTGGAATATGTTGAAAATTATTTTTTATGAGTAAATTATAAACGTGGTCATTCAATTATGTCTTTCATTCTATTTTGGTCACCCAACTATTAATTTTTTTGATTTAATCACTAAAGTTTTCGTAATTAAATATTTAGTCACTCTGAGCTAATATAGCCTTTTTTTTATCGGTTTAGTAACAAATTAGCTCTCTAATGTTTACATATTCTATCAATTTGATCCTAAATATAAAAAAATCAATAAATTTAGCCTTCAATGGTTACAAAAGTTGTTATTTTAGTTCTAGATTTAAAAAATTCAATAAATATGACCCTCAATATTTACAAAACCTGTCAATTTAGTCCTAACTCTAAAAAATTTTAAATATATATATTCTTTAAAAATAATTCATTTTTAGCCCTTTATAACACATCAACTAACTAGTGATGGCAATGGGGCAAGGCAAGGTGGTTTTTTGCATGATCTAATCCAACTCGATGCTCTACCACCATGCTCCAACTTCAACCCCAAGTTTAAAAAATTTAACCCACTTTAAACCTGAACCTAAAAATCAATAATATACCTAACTTTAATCCAGTCCGATCCGATTTTATTTATTTTATTTTTAAGTTTTTTGTAAAATTGTAATTAATTAATTTTTTTAAATGAAAGATTTTGACACTATTTCTTATTAGTTTTGCTTAATAATTTATTTTTAGAGTTGTGTGCTAATGTATATTTACACACATGTTGTAATTATAGCACAAAAGAAAAAGGAAGGAATAAAAATTATGTTAATAAATTATTAAATTAAGATACAAAGTGGGGGGAATAACCTTCTAGGGGTAAAAGGGCACTAGTATAGAGGCGGTAGAATGAGATTAGTAGTGATAAATTTTAGGGGTTTTTAACTTAATTAATATTATATATGTATATAGAGTAATTTCGTAAATGTCTTGAGGCAGGGTGGGCAGTTTCATTCTAAACTTGACCCCGGTCCAACTCAACTATTTTTAAAAATTAACTTGCCCTGCACTGACCCTGAACTTCAATTAAAAAACCCAACTCTATCGGGTTGGATTGACTCAAAACCTGTCAGATTCAGGTTTTTTTGTTATCCATATGACTAACCCAGATGAGATATTAAAATAAAAAATAAGCTGGGGGGTCAGTGCAAAGTAGTTTTTTTTTGTCTTTGAAAGAGATGTTGATATTCCTCAACATATTCATTTAATTGCTATTGCCAATGATCGGCTAAATATAAAAAAATCAATAAATTTATCTCTAAATGTTTACAAAATTTATCATTTTAGTTTTAATTCTAAAAATTTAATAAATTTAACCCTCAATATTTACAAAATCTATTAATTTAGTCCTAACTCTAAAAATTAAAAAATATATATTTAAAGAAAAATCATTTTTAGCCTATTATAACCAATGGGCTAACCATGTGAGATATTAAAATAAGAAAAATATTGCTCCCTTTCAAGTCACTGCTTTTTAGAGTTCTTTTGCAAGTGGCTTTAAAGAGAGTATTTTTTTTAAAGAAAAAAACTCAACATCCTCAAAGAACAAGCATTATACATCTTAAAAAATATATAATTTTAGTAGTGGGATTAAAAAAATTATTTTAACCCTTAGATCTTTCAGACTATCCAAAAAATCGAAAGGGTAAAAACATATCGTCGGACACAAGTCTCTCAATTCTCCTTTTGGAGATATAACCTAATCTCTTGTACCACAATGAAGTTAAATTCTTAGGAGTTAATTTGTGTCTCTTACCTATTAAGATAGTATGCAAGGATTCATTAAATGAAATAGTAGTATTAAGTAAATATAGATTATCATAAACTAAGAAAGAACTGAAACAAACCAAATTTGAATTATGAAATAGACTAAATTTTCCATTTTCAAATGAACTAAAGTAAGCAAATTTGCCCGGTGTTGAAAAGAAAATCATGTTTCGCTTAAAAGATGGTACAACAAAGTTTCATTCAAATCCAAATAAAATCCAATTCTTAATAATAATCTAAAAGTACCTATTGCTTCAACTTCTACTAATTTACTGTTGCCTTCATAGATGTATATTTCACCATCATTTGACTTTCGGTAGTTTTGACAATCTTGCATAGACACATTGATGTGAGTTGTTGCACCAGAATATATCCACCAAGTATGTTTAGGTACTGAAGTCAAATTAACCTCAAAACAAACAAAACTAAGTAGTGCGCCTTTTGCATCAGAGTGTAAACAACCATCCTTAGTTGAATCCTTTTGTTGTTTCTTTTGCAGTGTCATATCTGTAACTTTGTTATTTTTCTTTACATATCACGTTGAAATTAGATTTGTTAATGTACCAATTTTAGTCTTTTCGTCATTGACAAATCTCTTTTCAATGTCGGCCATGAATTCTTTAGTTATGGTAAGCTTATCAGACATAATGCCCTTAAATGTTTCAATACATGCAATGATGCTGACAAATATAATAATAGTTAAATAAATATAAAAAAAGCTAACATAAGAATTCAAGTTTAAACCAAAATCATTTGAATAAAGGTAAAATCCATATATATTAAGATACCGGGCACTCCATTAATTTTTCAAATTTGGACAAACATATTAACTTGTAAGTGATATCTTATTGTAGTAGTCAAACATTTATAATAAAAACATGTCGAACAATAAATCTTTCATTTGGTCGGTTTACTACTTACATGTAAAATTGAATAAACTGTGACATGTTTATTATCACAATAAAACATATAATTTTGTTAAACAACCACAAAATAATAAAAAACTATTCACACATGAGATTCATTTAACCGAACAACACAAAACTTGTAAGCTTTGCCATTGTAAATTTACATTCTAAAACTTTACATACAAATATTTAAAATAATAACCAGAAGAAATATTTTTTTCTCCAATTTTCGGCACTGACTATCAAATCAACTTGGAACTAAGATATGCTTTTCAACTTATTGATGGGTATTGATCCACCATACTGATCTTTGAATCGTCACTTGGAGCTTGCTAGTTGGACTTTAGAAAGAAAAAACCCTAATGGCCTAAATAAAATTTTCAAATAGTTAAGTAACTTAAATGAAAACTTTCGAATAGTTTAGTAATCGTTTTGTAACTTTTCAAAATTAAACGATCAAAATATAAATTTACTAATAATTTAGTGACATTGAATGTAGTTTATCCTTTTATTAAAGTATATAAACTTAATTTTTTAAAATTTAATTAGTACTTGAACTTAAATCCCGTTATACACTTTAATACATTTACAATAACACCGTTAGATATTGATTTTGTAATATCAATTCTGTAGAATCACTCATGCGGTGAACCAAAGAAGCATTTTATTGTAAAACATTGATGGTGATAGAATAAAATATCCATTCCATTGAACCAAACTTGTTGAGAGTGTTCAAAGTCGAACCTTTAGTTTTGCACTACCCTTGATTGATTATTTAATTAAATTAAGGTTTTTACTATTTATTCTTCATTTTTCTTTTTTTTTTGTCACTTCATCTAAAGAAATTAAGGATTAAAAAAAGTTTAGCACTAAACTGACAGAATATATAAACATTGAGCACTAAATTTATTGAATATTTTTAAAATTAGGACTAAATTGAAGAAATCTCGAAATATTAGAGGGCTAAATTTTTATTATGTCATTAAAAGGGACACATTAGCCTTCGTTTAATGATTTAACCGTAAAGTGACCAAAAAATCAAAATTTAAAAACGTTAGTGACTACATAAAAATATTTGATAGTTAGGTGGTCAAAATAGAAACATTGTCATAGTTGAGTGGCTATCTATTTAGTTTACCTTAAAATTTTCTTTGCAATTTCTTTTTAGATAAATTGTTTTCTTTTAATAAAAGTGTAAAGACTGAATTTCAAAATCTACATTAAACCTATTAGTATTTAGCCGAATTTGAGCACTAATGGCGTGTTTAGATAGATGAAAAAGTGAAAGGACAGGAGAAGAGAGTAAAGAGTGGAAAAGGGGGAAAAAGTAAATTTTGAGTGAACCTGATAATAAAAAATAGTGAGAGGAAAGAAAATAGGAGGGATAGTCATTTTCCATTTTAATCAATATTTGCAAATTTAAATGACGAGAGGAAAGAAAATGAGAGAGATTGTGTATTTTAGTTCAAAATATACATTTTTCAAATATTTTATTTCTTTTCGTTTTTCAACTCTATTAAGTAATGACGAGAAATAATTTTATTTTATTTTATTTCTCTTTTTTCCATCTTCCCAACCAAATACATCTATAGAAAGATGAATAATTATTTTTTTTATCTTTTCAATATTTCGATCTTCCTAATTTTCTTTTCACTCTATTAAGCAAAACCAGTAATACCGAACCCAAATTTGGAAAATAATTTTGACACTTCTTTTATTAGGAAATTATAAATAGATATGATCCTAAAACAACCCCAAATTTAGAAATTAGAACTTTACAAAGATTTCATTCCAAAAAAAATAAAATTACCATAATACAAGGGTGTGATAGTGAATTTGAAACAATATAGGGGGTATTATTGTACTTTTGCTTTTCAACAGATTTGTCTCCCGTAATCATCGACTCGACATTCTCGTGAGAGATATGAAATTCATGCAAAGAACACGTGTTAAAAGGAAAATTCTACTAAAATCAAGCTTTTTAATTTGGATTTATTTCCTTCTTTTACTTTTCTGTTTCTTCTTTTTGTCTTTTTCTTATTTTTATTTATTTATTTATGCCCTAATTATTATTATTATTATTAATTTTAAACAATCTAATATTAATTATCATATTTATTCTTTTTGACACAATATTTAAAATTATCAATAACTTTTTCCCAACACAATAAATAGGAGGATAATGTGCTTCAGCACACTCGAACAATGCTCATGCCAATTAAGTTAAGATACAATCGACTATGACTTAATTATTTCATCTTTACAGTGTTTAAACTATTTTTTATGTTGGTTTTATAGTCTTAATTTATTTTTAGAGACTGCAATCGGTAAAATAGCTAGTATTATATATTGATATGTTTCGATGTACTATTTGGAATTTATCCTATTTTGAATTTTTTTCATATAAATATATGGTGTAATTTTTAATTTCTTATCAATTACAGACAAATTTATCTTAATTACGTTCATATAAATATATTTATAGGTAAAATATAAGTTTTAAAATTATTAATTAAGTTCAACAATTTAATTTAATAATCAATAATTTTAAATGTAATTATGGAAGAATTAAAATGATTAACATAAAAATTAATTTAAAATGTCAAAATTTTATATTAATTATTAAAATAATTTTTTTAATATTTAAAAGAAATAAATAAACAAAATAATAATTTCAGTCTGATTGGTACAATTGAATAATATTATTAAAAAATTTAAAAATTATAAAATAATTTATGCCCTTATTTTTTAACCTCAACAAGTTCCATTCTATAAATATTTTTTTAAAAATATAAAAAAATATTTTTTTATGTTTTAAAATACTAATCAGTATTTAAAAATCATAATCAATTTATTATTTTTGAATTACCTTAAAAAAGTTCAATCTGTTGAATTTCTCTCTCTAGAAGACAAGCATTAATACAAAGCTAAAATCTTTCCCTTTCAGAAATTCCTTCCTTTTCGTACGTTTCTCTTTCTAGTGATGAAGCAGAACTGAAATTGAAGAGAAACAAAACTGAGATTTCACCCCATTTCTCCTTCATTTCCAAACTCTCTTCTAAATTTTCTTTACACCCTTTTACTCCACAAAAAGGGTCTTTCACCTCTTAATAATCTCTCTAAAAGGTTAATCATCTAGTTTTTCTTTCATTTCTTATGTTTTTATTTCTGGGTTTTTTTTTGTTTTTCATTTTATCTCATGTTTATAAATTTCTGGGTTTTTTTTTCTTTTCTATTAGTTTCATATGATTTTGCATGTTAATTTTCTCGATGGATAAAGGCTTGATCTTTTGTTATAGCATGAGCTAATGTACTTATAATTTAGTTTTTATTCTAGATTTTATCTGATTATTGTTTTTCTCCATTATAGTTTATCATTTATTTAGAATATATACATATATTTTTGCAATTCTACTGTTTGTTCACTCTTTTGATCTGATTAATGAGAAAACTAGCTAAAGGAATGGCTTTAGATTGCACCATTTCAAATTGTAATGGCTACACTGTTCTTTAAAATTTATTTATTTAATATATATTGTTTTATACATGTCTATCAGGCGTCTGGTTTTAAAATTTTTATTTTATGAATGAAATAATATTTTATATTTATATTTGTTGTTATATGGTATCATAATCTTTGGTTTTGGATGTTTTCAGGTAGCTCAATTTTGTGTTTAATGGGTGTAGAGGTTGTTGATTCAGACCTGGCACAATTGTCTATTGACAAAGTGACTGAAGTAGACAAATCATTTCTTCATGAAAATAGGAAACTGGATAAGGATCCAGTTTATAATAACCCCATTGATGTTGATTCACATAGTGAGGAACCTGATAAGGAAGAAGAGAATGGTGCATCCGATCCCGACTTTCCGAAGGATGCGGTCATCGAGTGGCCTGCACCTAAGCAGATCCACTCTTTTCATTTTATTAGGTATTGCTTCTACGAAGATCCGGCTATAAAAGCCAAACTTGATCAGGCTGATAA
This sequence comes from Gossypium hirsutum, assembly GCF_007990345.1. NCBI lineage: Eukaryota > Viridiplantae > Streptophyta > Magnoliopsida > Malvales > Malvaceae > Gossypium > Gossypium hirsutum. The sequence continues at coordinate 59,999,588 of NC_053441.1, read as the reverse complement.
AGAGATACAAAAGTGGAATAAAGCCAGGTTTAAGCTTACCGATGAATTAAAAGCAAAAAGGGTGAGTGAAAAGTTATTAATTTCAATTAGATGTATAGCATGGTAGCCATTAATTGTCATACTTTTAAGATAATTATTAGCCCTATCATTATGTCATTACGGTGTGCTTATTGTAATATGATGAATGTAGGGGAATTAAACCCGGAAGCATTTATTTGAATGTTTGAAATTTATGTCCTTGAAATGTAGTGACACTTACAGATATGCTATTGGTATAATGATTCGTTATTGTTGTGCTTGCCTTCAGAATTTGAGAAAAAATGTGAAAGAAGTAAAAAATAATGGCACTGTGAGTTGGCTAAATTGTGATTATCTTTATGCTAATGCAGGCAGAGCGATCAGAGATGCTTTCGCAAGTGAGAGCGCTGAATGTTGATTTTGAGCAATTTAAGACAATTTTAGATGAGAAAAAAAAGGAAATAGAACCACTGCAGCAGGCTTTAGGCAAGCTTCGCAATAATAAAGATGTTGATAATCGACTTAGTTTATGTGCATCTGAGGAGGAGCTCGATTTTATTGTATGATACTTCTATAAACTTTGACTGCATTTAGATTTACTCATAGTTTTCTGCCGCAGTTAATGCTTTTCTTTTTCTCCTTTAGTCACTTCAATGGAATTTATGAATTGCAGATCCATAGCTTGCAATACCGCATTCAGCATGAAAGCATCTCGTTGAGTGAGGAGAAGCGAATCCTTAAAGAAATCAAACACCTGGAGGGAACCCGCGAGAAAGTTATTGCTAATGCTGCAATGAGATCAAAGATTCAAGATTCATTAGGCCAGAAAGAAGACATTCAAGATCAAGTTAAAGTAAGATAATTCTATTTTCTGTCTTTATCCATCGGAGTTTGCTCCTCTTTTTATATGTGAATATAGAGCACCATTGTGTTACACTAAAAAAAAAAAATGCTATATTTGTTATTGTAGCTTATGGGTGTCGATTTGAATGGAGTAAGGAAGGAGCAGCATGCAGTCTGGTCCAAAAAAAAGCAAATTAAAGATAAATTGGATGAAACTGAGACTAAAATCGAGTCTTTACAAAATGAGCTGAAAGCTGTGACCCTGAAGAGGGACAAAGCTTTTGACAACATTCAGGAGCTGAGGAAACAAAGTGATCAGGGGGTATCGCCTTTTCTTTGCTTCAACTCTTAAGATATCTGTTTCGTATATATACTTGACCATGTCGGAACATTTTCATCGGAACATTTTCATTTATGCATGAATAACTAGTGTCACTTAAGATATTAAATGATACATATTATGTCTACTTCTAATATTCCTGTGCACGATGTTACTAATGAATCATTTTAATTACTTTCTTTCTCAAAATTTCAGAATTCTCACTTTTACCAGAGCCGTACCATTGTACACAATGCCAAACTGCTTGCTGCACAGAAAGATATAAAGGCTCTTGAGGAGTTATCAATTGTGGAGGTTTGTTGAGACTGCTTGTTAATGTTACTTCCAATGTATCTCATTTGCTTTATAATTAGCCGCTCACTTATCTTTTATATTCCTTTTAGGTTGAGAAGTTTATGGCTCTCTGGAATGGCAATAAAGCCTTCAGGGATGATTATGAGAAAAGAATTCTGTCATCCCTGGACAGTCGGCTATTGAGTCGGGATGGTCGGATAAGGAATCCTGATGAGAAACCACTGGTTGCACCCGAGAAACCAGTGGATTCTGAAACCGAAACAATTCTGAGACCTAGTGTAAGAAAACCAAAGGAAGAGGCCAAATCAGGTCCCCAAACAGATACTAAACCAGCCAAAAAGGCCCCAAAAGATGCCGAGACTATAGCAATGGAGTCGAATCCTTTGTCAGATATTAGTGTTGTAGCAGAGGAAATTTTGGTATCCGGAAAATTGCAAAAGAACAAGGAAGTCGATGCAGCAAAACTGAAAGAATTGAAGAGAGAAGAGGAAATAGCGAAAGCAAAGCAAGCCATGGAAAGAAAAAAGAAGTTGGCTGAAAAAGCAGCAGCCAAAGCAGCTAGAAGAGCTCAAATGGAAGCTGAAAAGAAGCTCAAGGAAATCATTTGCTTCCTTATCTGGTTTCACTTTATCGGTTATTAGTTTGTGGGTTGAAACTGAAACTCTTTCGATCTTTTTTTCAGGAGCGTGAAAAGAGAGCTAAGAAGAAGGTGGCAGGATCGACAAATGCTGTGAATCCCGAGGAACTGATTGAAGCTGTGGCACAAGATTCAGAACCCGAGAAGGTCGATGTTAATACTGATGCACCTGTTCCTGCTACCGTTTCAATGAAGGGTAAAGTACCAAAGGAGACTACTAGTAGGTACAGGAATCGAACCAAAAGAACCGAGTCCCTCCCAAAAGCCATCCTGAAACGTAAGAAGTCGATGAACTATTGGATATGGGCAGCTCCTGCTGTGGTGGTCGTGCTGGTTCTTTTAGCATTATGTTACTATTATCTTGCCTGAAGAAGTTTTAACTTGAATGGAACTAGAGTTATAGGGCAATCTCTATTTTATTTAGTTGAACAAACATTCTATAGTGGCAAAAGTTAGTTAATTTTGTTCTTTGCATCCTCATGAAGGATGGACCAGAAACTCATAATGTTACCGGTAGTTCAATCTGAATGGTTTATCTCATAAGCCGGATTTGGCTCAGGCTTAGACAAGGTATTGCTAACTGTTATTTTTGCTCAAGCTTGGCCTAATATGAAAAATGGGTTTAAATATTTTATTCAAGGTCGACCCAAATTTTTGAGCCCAGCCTGCCCTGCCTGGACCAAAAAAGGCTGCAGAACGACACTACGGTTTTCAACTCAGTAATTTATGGTCTAAACTGCAAAATAGCTTAAGCAATGGTGAGTGATGGCTGATGGTTGAAGGTGGACATGAAAATGATTGAAAGTGGAAATGAAGGCCATTTCTTTTGCTTCATCGTTTGGTAATGGCCCCATCCATTTATTATGCAATTATGATAGGAGACGACTTAGAAAAAGGTGAGTCTTTGGGTCATATTGTAACTCTGCTTTCCACTTTCTCACTTTGTCCTATAGCAGAGTTAATTGTTAGCACCATTAGAAATGAGTTAATTGCATCAACCACCCCTAAATTTTGACCATTATTTTAAATCTATTTTCAAACTTCACACCGCTCTAATTACATTTCTAAACTATTAATGTTATATTAATCAGGTCATTTTATTATTAAAATCATTAAATGACATGTTAAATTTTATATAGCTACTTTTAAAATGAAAATTTTAAAGAAACTAAAAATAAATAAAACTGAATTTTTTAAAAAAATTTTTGTAAAAACTTTAAAACCATGATTTTTAAAACAACTATTTTTACAATCTTTTTTTTTTCAAATTTTCTTTTTAAATTATTTCACATAAGATTTAACATGTCATTTAATTATTAAACTAGGTAAAACGACCTCTCTAGTCCCTTTCAATTTTGATATTTGACAACTTGGTCCCTCTAAACAAATCGAAGCAATTTAATCCCTACCAATTTCGAAAGTGAGCAATTAATCACAATATTAATATTTTTCATCAATTTTACATACATTTGATTGATATGATAATAAATTTAGCTCGTCATATTTTTGTAAATGTGTAAATGTTAAGACTGAATTTATTTATTTATTTATTTTAGAATCAAGACCAAACTAACAAAATATGTAAACATCAAGGGCTAAATGTGTTATTGTACCAATCAAAATTATGCACAATTGACGAAAGACATGAACATCATGGTTCATTGTCCTTAGTTGCTCCTACAAAGCGCTTTTTAGGAAAGAGAATAAAACGCATCTCACGTTTTCTCTAGAAGATCAGAGAAAACATGTTCTATAAGACGCGTTTTCATTTCTATTTGTAAAAAAAAAAATATAAATTGATAAAATTTCAAGAAAACAACATAAATTTTCAAATTTTTTTCCAGAATAAAAAGAAATTATGGTATTTATTTATAATGATAAAAAGGTAATTTATCACTTTAAATTTTTAAAACCTTTGCTATCTAAAATACCATTATTTTGAATAATTGATATTTAAATTATATTATATTTTTAAACCCTATCAAATTTCTCTATTTTATCCATATTCAACACTCATTCTTTCAAAACAAACATAAAAAACATATGAAGCAAATTTATATGTTTTCTTTACCTCTTTCAGCTTTTATATTATAAGAAAAAGAGAACAGAAGGAATGGTAAGAGAGGGACAATGTTTCCAATGTGGAGCCTCTTAACCTCTTCCTTCCATTATTCCTTTTCTCCTCTCTTTTGCACTATCCTCCCCCCTCCTTCTTTCCCACCAACCCTTTCATCTTTCTCTTCATCGATATCTCCAAAAACCCCTGAAATTTTATTAATATGGAGAAATTAGATTTATAAAAATAAAAATAAATAAACTAAACTATAAATGGTTCATACCTGTCTTCCTTCCAAAGGGGTTGAAGAACATTTTTAAAGTTTGGATGGTCATCCCACTCCAACGATTCCCACCATTCTTTCCTTGACGTGATGGTAAGAGAAGGTGGAGCATATGCAAATGGCTGCCCATTGCCAACAAGGGGAACAAATGGAGGAATTCTCTTCAGTCTATCACATATAGTAATATTGATAAGTTGGAGAGAATCGCAAACCATCACTCCACTTTTGCTGCATATGCTCTTCAAATTTGGTAATACCCACAATTCCAACTTTCTCAATTTGGGAAGATGGAATTTGATTAATGCATCACTCCCATTTTCTTCAACTTCTGATGTTTCTGCTCCCAATATTTCTACTAGCTGACTAGAACTACGCACCAAAATTCGTTCCAGGTTTTGGAGGTTTGGAAGCAACCAATGTGGAAGCAACGTCTTCATACTTGAGCAGCTGTATATCGTAATTTCCTTAAGATGAGAAAAGGTGGCAGACGGAACCAATGTTGATGTTGTTGCTGAACCAATTCCTTCATCTTTCATAATAAGGGCACTCAACTTTGGCAGATCTTGAAGATACAACATCTCGAGGCACTGACATGGATGAGCGGAAGAAGAGGCAAAAGAGGACAACGAAACAACACACTCTATCCCTTCACACCCCAAAATCCTACAAACCCTCAAGTCAATCGCATTTTTGAAGGAAGAATTATCATCGACTAAGTTTCTCAAATAGTCGCACTTTAAAATATTCAACTCTTGAATTTCAATTGGGTGCATAATTAAATCACCTTCCCAATTCTGGACTCCTGCAATTGTTAATCTTTTATCTCTTCTATAAAGGGAAATAGGTAAGATGTACTTCATGAAATTTTTCTTATAAGATAAGCCCACATGTAAAGAGTACTTGATGAGATTTTTCTTACTTTGTTGCAATGAGGAGATGAACTTATTGAATTCATTGATGTCTTCGAAACGTCCGGTAAAGCACTCCAACTTCTTCAATGGTTCCATCTCCTCTGCTTTTAGACTTGTTTTTTCATTGTCCACTTCAAAACTCAAGTGCTGAAGGTGAACGAGTTTTGGTAAAAGTCCAGCGGGTATCTCTTTCAGACTGAACACTTGAAGACCAAGATATCTTAGCTTTATCAGCATATCCATTCCTTCAGGGACTTCCTCAATTTTAGTCCGACTTAGATCCAACTTCTTCAATTCTTGAAGCATCAAAAGACATGGTAGATCTCTTAATTCAAAACAACCACAAAGCAACAATGTTGTGAGGTTCTTTAGTTCAGAGATGGAATTTGGTAAACTTTTGATCTTCGTATAGGACAAATTGAGAACACTAAGACAAGGCATGTTTGTGAAGAAAGAAATTGAGATCTTCTTTATAGGGTTGTTCCCCAATAACAAGGTTGTGAGCAGTTGGCATTTTGTAGGCAGCACATCTATGGAAACTTCTGATATGGAGTTATACATAAGTGACACTTTCTCAATATCCGGACTCCACTGCACCTTTTCTGGTAACTCTTCTAATTGCAAACCTGCTTGTATCATGTATCGAGGATTCATTCTTGTGATCGACAATGCCATGTCTCTCACTGCATCATGCATTTTTACTCTTTCACTCGAGACATTTTCCAACAAGCAATTAACTTCTAATTTCTTCAAAATAACATGGCCCTTATCTTTCATTTCTTGTCTTGTAGTCATATCACCTATGAATCCCTCTTCAATCCAGCACTCAATTAGTTCATCCTTTTCAATTCCAAAATCTTCGGGATATAATGCGCAATGTAAGAAACAATATTTCACTTTCTCGTCCTTTAAGTGATCGAAGCTAAATTTCAAGCGCTCGATTACCTCAGCTTCCACTCCTTCCACTTTCCCTATTCTCTCTTTCAATTCTTTGAGTGCATTTTTCCAAATACGAGGGTTATCTTCTCCTTTCATGGTACCAGCTACCACGACAATTGTAAGAGGTAGACCCGCACATTCGTTGACAACAAGCTTCAAAGTAGGCATTATAGTTGGACTTTGAACTATGTTAGGTCCAACTTTATTCAAGAATAGTATCAATGCCTCTTCTTTTGAAAGTGGCTTCACTTTTATCACCTTACAACCCATATACTTACAGACATGCTCCGAACGGGTTGTCAACACCAACTTGCAGCCATTGCTACCACTTGGCTCGGGGATCCCAACTTCCTCTAGAGCGACTTTATCCCACATATCATCTAGGATTAGAACATGCTTTCCTGCGTTCTTCAGCATTTCTGACAAGATTGCTGCTCGTCTGAGCTTGTCTCCACTGGGCCAACCTTCCTTCAACTTCAAAGCATCTGCAATATCATCTTGTACCTTCATGACATTGAACTCCTTTGATATGGTAACCCAGATTACCCTTTCGAATCTTTGTTCTTTCAAAAGATCATTGTGGATGTGCTTTATGATAGTGGTTTTACCCACACCACCCATCCCCCAAACCCCAATCTTGCTCACCTCCTCCTGCATCAAACATGCCCAAATCTCATTTCTGACAGCTTCTTCTCCAACTAGTTCTGATGTTGGCAGTGGCAACCCAGCACTTGGACCATCCATGGCAAGACCTTCAGAGGCATTAGGAGCGTTATTAAGAAATTCCTTCATTTCTTGAGTCTTTTCATCAACCAGCTTCCCGTTGCAAGCACGACAGAGATATCTCCCGTTACTGACTTTGTTTTCAACAACTTGTGCTTCCCTAATCATCTCTTTCACAGCTTTCAACCAATTTTCAACTCCCTGCTTTGGTATCTTCCCCAGAGGACTAAGAAGCTCTGCTTTCAATTGCAGCTTTATATCTTCCATTTTGCAATTCAAATCATCTCTGATCCTCTTGAAGTTTCTCACATAATCGTTCAGCTTTCTGTGATATTGCAAATATTTACAAACAGGAGTTCCGAGACAATTTGCAATGCCGACAACAGGCTCTACGTACTCCATTACTATGTCCCTGCAATGCAATCATATATAACAGTAGCAGAGAATGAAAATCTGTGAATGAATTGGATATTTTATGAAGTATTGATATGTCAGTGTAAGCATGAAAAGGAAAACATGAATGCAAGTTTCAAGAAATGGCGTCTATTAGATGAAGCTATGGATGGGTGGCAGACAGAAACATGATGAAATTCTGGTCACCAGAATCAAGCTCTCGATGTATATAAAATGCTAGATTCAAGTGTGCAAGAGTTTATTACAGAATATTAAGAGTTAAAATGTTGACAGTTTGAGATTTCAACATTATATTGCTTCTGGGTAGTTCTTTTTGTATTAATTTCTAGCTATAGTAGATTATGTCTGCTGGTCATCCACTCTTAAAATCTAAAACTGCTGATAATCAGTAGAGGAAATCATTGCTTCAGATCTTATTACCTGACTTAGTGGCTGGAAAGTGTTGAGAGATTAGAACTGAGAAGGAAGCAGTGAAGTTGACTTCCTTGACAATCTTACAAAGCTAGCTGCTATAACAGTAGCAGATAATCAAAAGCAAAGAAAAGCATGTGATGAATTAAGCAAATGAAAGAAAATTACGTTGACTGGATGCTTGCAATATCGCATTCAGCATGAAAGCATCTTGTTGAGTGAGGAGAAGCGAATCCTTAAAGAAATCAAACACCTGGAGGGAACCCGTGAGAAAGTTATTGCTAATGCTTCAATGAGATCAAAGATTCAAGATTCATTAGGCCAGAAAGAAGACATTCAAGATCAAGTTAAAGTAAGATGATTCTATTTTCTGTCTTTATCCATCGGAGTTTTCTCCTCTTCTTATCTGTGAATATAGAGCACCATTGTGTTACACTAAAAAAAAATGCTATATTTGTTTATTGTAGCTTATGGGTGTCGATTTGAATGGAGTAAGGAAGGAGCAGCATGCAGTCTGGTCCAAAAAAAAGGAAATTAAATGATATATACTTGACCATGTCGGAACATTTTCATTTATGCATGAATAACTAGTGTCACTTAAGATATTAAATGATATATATTATATCTACTTCCAATATTCCTGTGCATGATGTTACTAATGAATCGTTTTAATTACTTTCTTTCTCAAAATTTCAGAATTCTCACTTTTACCAGAGCCGTACCACTGTACACAACGCCAAACTGCTTGCTGCACAGAAAGATATAAAGGCTCTTGAGGAGTTATCAATTGTGGAGGTTTGTTGATACTGCTTGCTAATTAATGTTACTTCCAATGTATCTCATTTGCTTTATACTTAGCCGCTCACTTATCTTTTATATTCCTTTCAGGTTGAGAAGTTTATGGCTCTCTGGAATGGCAATAAAGCCTTCAGGGATGATTATGAGAAAAGAATTCTGCCATCCCTGGACAGTCGGCTATTGAGTCGGGATGGTCGGATAAGGAATCCTGATGAGAAACCACTGGTTGCACCCGAGAAACCAGTGGATTCTGAAACCGAAGCAATTCTGAGACCTAGTGCAAGACAACCAAAGGAAGAGGCCAAATCAGGTCCCCAAACAGATAGTAAACTAGCCAAAAAGGCCCCAAAAGATGCCGAAACTATAGCAATGGAGTCGAATCCTTTGTCAGATATTAGTGTTGTAGCAGAGGAAATTTTGGTATCCAGGAAAATTGCAAAAGAACAAGGAAGTCGATGCAGCAAAACTGAAAGAATTGAAGAGAGAAGAGGAAATAGCGAAAGCAAAGCAAGCCATGGAAAGAAAAAAGAAGTTGGCTGAAAAAGCAGCAGCCAAAGCAGCTAGAAGAGCTGAAATGGAAGCTGAAAAGAAGCTCAAGGAAATCATTTTCTTCCTTATCTGGTTTCGCTTTATCGGTTATTAGTTTGTGGGTTGAAACTGAAACTCTTTCGATCTTTCTTTCAGGAGCGTGAAAAGAAAGCTAAGAATAAGGTGGCAGGATTGACAAATGCTGTGAATCCCAAGGAACTGATTGAAGCTCTGGCACAAGACTCAGAACCCGAGAAGGTCGATGTTAATACTGATGCACCTGTTCCTGCTACTGTTTCAGTGAAGGGTAAAGTACCAAAGGAGAATACTAGTAGGTACTGGAATCGAACCAAAAGAACCGAGTCCCTCCCAAAAGCCATCTTGAAACGTAAGAAGTCGATGAACTATTGGATATGGGCAGCTCATGCTGTGGTGGTTGTGCTGGTTCCTTTAGCATTATGTTACTATTATCTTGCCTGAAGAAGTTTTAACTTGAATGGAACTAGAGTTATATGACAATCTTTATTTTATTGGGAATGGTAAAAAACAATATAAACTAGGTAAAACAACCTCTCTAGTCCCTTTCAATTTTGATATTCAGCAACTTGGTCCCTCTAAACAAATCGAAGCAATTTAATCCATACCAATTTCGAAAGTGAGCAATTAATCACAATATTAATGTTTTCATCAATTTTACATAAATTTGATTGATATGATAACAAATTTAGCCCGTCATATTTTTGTAAATGTGTAAATGTTGAAACTGAATCTGTTGATTTTTTTTAGAATCAAGACCAAACTAACAAAATATGTAAACATCAAGGGCTAAATGTGTTACTGTACTAATCAAAATTATGCACAATTAACGAAAGACATAAACGTCGTGATTAATTGTCCTTAGTTGATCCTACAAAGCGCTTTTTAGTAAAGAGAATAAAACGCGTCTCATGTTTTCTCTGGAAGATCAGAGAAAACATGTCCTATAAGACGCGTTTTCCTTTCTATTTGTAAAAAACAATATAAATTGATAAATTTTCAAATTTTTTTTCAGCATAAAAATAAATTATGGTATTTATTTATAATGATAAAAATATAATTTATCACTTTAAATTTTCAATACCTTTGCTATCTAAAGTACCATTATTTTGAATAGACTTAATTTATCAATTGATATTTAAATTATATTTTATTTTTAAACCCTACCATATTTCTCTATATTATCTATATTCAATACTCATTCTTTCAAAATAAACATAGAAAAAATATGAAGAAAATTTATTTGTTTTTTACCTCTTCAGCTTTTACATTATAAGGAATGGTAAGAGAGGGACAATGTTTACAATGTGGAGCCTCTTAACCTCTTCCTTCCATCATTCCTTTTCTCCTCTCTTTTGCACTATCCTCCCCCGGCCCCTACTTCTTTCCCACCAGCCCTTTCATCTTTCTCTTCACCAACATAAAAAATAGACCTGAAATTGTATTAAAATGGAGAAATTAGGTTTATCAAAATAAAATAAAAAAACTAAACCATAAATGGTTCATAGTTCATACCTCTTCTCCTTCCAAACGGGTTGAAGAACATTTTTAAAGTTTGGATGGTCATCCCACTCCAACGATTCCCACCATTCTTTCCATGACCTGATGGTAAGAGAAGGTGGAGCATATGCAAATGGCTGCCCATTGCCAACAAGGGGAACAAATGGATGAATTCTCTTCAGTTTATCACAACTAGTAACATCGATTAACTCGAGAGAATCACAAACCATCACTCCACTTTTGCTGCATATGCTCTTCAAATTTCGTAATCCCCACAATTCCAACTTTCTTAATTTGGGTAGATGGAATTTGATTAATGCATCACTCCCTTTTTCTTCAAATTCTGATGTTGCTGCTCCCAATATTTCTACTAGCTGCCTACAAGTAACCACAAGTATTTCTTCCAGGTTTTGGAGGTTTGGAAGCAACCAATGTGGAAGCAACGTCTTCATACTTGAGCAGCTCCATACTTCAATTCGCTTAAGATGGGAAAAGGTGGCAGACGGAGCCGATGTTGATGTTGTTGCTGAACCAATTCCTTCATATTTCATAATAAGGGCACTCAACTTTGGCAGATTTCTAAGATCTAACTCCTCGAGGCTCTGAAATGGATGAGCGGAAGAAGAGGCAAAAGAGGACAGGGAAACAACACACTCTATCCCTTCACACACCCAAATCCTCCAAACCCTCAAGTCAACTGCATTTTTGAAGGAAGAATTATCATCGGCTAAGCTTCTCAAATAGTCGCACTTTACAATATTCAACTCTTGAATTTCAATTGGGTGCATAATTAACTCACCTTTCCAATTCTCGACTCCTCCAATTGTTACTCTTTTATCTCTTACACCACCCAGAATAACTGAGCCCACCTGTAAAGAGTACTTGATGAGATTTTTCTTACTTTGTTGCATTGAGGAGATGAACTTATTCAATTCATTGATGTCTTCGAAACGTCCGGTAAAGCACTCCAACTTCTTCAATGGTTCTATCTCCACTGCTTTTAGACTTGTTTTTTCATTGTCCACTTCAAAACTCAAGTGCTGAAGGTGAACGAGTTTGGGTAAAAGTCCCGCGGGTATCTCTTTTAGAGTGTGCACTCCAAGATCAAGATATCTTACCTTTATCAGCATATCCATTCCTTCAGGGACTTCCTCAATTTTAGTCCCACAAAGATCCAACTTCTTCAATTCTTGAAGCATCGAAAGACATGGCAGATCTCTAAATGTAGAACAACCACGAAGCAACAATGTTGTGAGGTTCTTTAATTCAGAGATGGAATTTGGTAAACTCTCGATCTCCGTATAGGACAAATTGAGGACACAAAGACAAGGCATGTTTATGAAGAAAGAATATGGGATCTTCTTTATTGGGTTATGCTGCAATAACAAGGTTGTGAGCAGTTGACATTTTGTGGGCAGCACGTCTAAGGAAATTTCTGATATGGAGTTATACATAAGTGACACTTTCTCAATATCCGGACTCCATTGCTTCTTTTCTGGTAACTCTTCTAATTGCAAACCTGCTTGTATCATATATCGAGGACTCATTCTTGTGATCGACAATGCCATGTCTCTCACTGCATCATGCATTTTTACTCTTTCACTCGAGACATTTTCCAACAAGCAATTATCTTCCAACTTCTTCAAAATAACTTGACCCTTGTCATTCATTTCTTGTCTTGTACCCATATCATCTATGAATCCCTCGTCAATCCAGCACTCAATTAGTTCATCCTTTTCAATTCCAAAATCTTCGGGATATAATGCGCAATGTAAGAAACAAGATTTCACTTTCTCGTCCTTTAAGTGATCAAAGCTAAATTTCAAACGCTCTATGACTTTAGCTTCCACTCCTTCCACTTTTTCTATTCTCTCTTTCAATTCCCTGAGTGCGTTTTTCCAAATAAGAGGGTCTTCTTCTCCCTTCAATGTACCAGCTACGACGACAATTGTAAGAGGTAGACCCGCACATTCCTTGACAACAAGCTTTAGAGTAGGCATTATAGTTTGATTTTGCACTATGTTAGGCCCAACTTTACTCAAGAATAGTGTCAATGCCTGTTGTGCTGAAAGGGGCCTCACTTTTATCACCGTGCAACCCATATACTTACAGACAAGCTCCGAACGGGTTGTCAACACCAACTTGCAGCCATTGCTGTCACTCGGCTCAGGGATCCCAACTTCTTCTAGAGAGACTTCATCCCACACATCATCTAGGATTAGAACATGCTTTCCTGCTTTCTTCAGCATTTCTGACAAGATTGCTGCTCGTCTGAGCTTGTCCTCTTCTTTGTCTAAATATTCCTTTGCCTCCAACGCACTTGCAATATTATCTTGTACCTTCATTACATTGAACTCCTTTGATATGGTAACCCAGATTACTATTTTGAATCTTTGTTCTTTCAAAAGATCATTGTGGATGTGCTTCATGATCGTGGTTTTACCCACACCGCCCATCCCCCAAACCCCAATCTTTTTTACCTCCTTTTGCATCAAACATGCCCAAATCTCTTTTTTGGCAGCTTCCTCCCCAACTAGTTCTGATGTTGGCAGTGGCAACCCACCACTTGGACCATCCATGGCAAGACCTTCAGAGGCATTAGGAGCTTTATCAAGAAACTCCTTCATTTCTCGAGTCTTTTCATCAACCAGCTTTTCGTTCCAAGCACGACAGAGATATCTCCCGTTTCTGACTTTATTTTCCACATCCTGTGCTTCCGTAATCATCTCTTTCGCATCTTTCAACCAATTTTCAACTCCCTTCTTTGGTATATTCCCCAGAGGACGAAGAAGCTCTGCTTTCAATTGCAGCTCTATATCTTCCATTTTGCAATTCAATTCATCTCTCATCCTCTTGAATTTTCTCACATAATCGTTCATCTTTCTGTGATATTGCAAGTATTTACAAACAGGAGTTCCGAGACATTTTGCAATGCCAACAACAGGCTCTACGTACTCCATTGCTCTGCCCCTGCAACGCAATCATATATGTTAGTGTATTGGATTTTTGAATAATTTTTTATATGTTAGTGTAAGCATGAAAAGGAAGCATAAATGCAATTGCCTTTATTAGATGGAGCTATGGATAGGTGGCAGACAGAAACATGATGAAAATCTGGTCACCAGAGTTAACCTCTCAATGTATATAAAATGCTAGATTCAAGTGTGCAACAGTTCATTACGGAATAAATGTTCAACAGTTTGAGATTCCTATCTATGCTAGATTATGTTTGCCGGTCATCCTATCCTGTCTTAAAATCTAAAACTGTTGATAATCAGTAGAGGAAATCATTACCTTATTACCTGACTTAGTGGCTGAAAAGTGTTGAGAGATTAGAACTGAAAATGAAGCAGTGAAGTTGACTTCCTTGACTATCTTACAAAGCTAGCAGATAATAAAAAACAATCATTGCATAGTCATGAATGAAGCAAAGAAAAGCATGTCATGAATGAAGCAAATTAAAGAAAGTAGATAAAAACTTTAAAAATAAATAAAGTGAGAAAATGAGAGATAATTGTTTTTGGGCCCTACAAAATTTCTCAATATTATTTGTATCGAAGTATCCAATACACATTCTATAGTAAAAAACGTAGAAAAAAATTTAAGTAAAATTATTTGTTCTTTGTTCCTTGACATAGCTTTTATGTTATAAATTTTTTTTCTAAATATAATTTATTTTTATAATTTGAGTTTTGAAAAATAATTTAAATGTAATGAAAAATTGAATTAAGTTTGAAAAAGGAAATTTTGTTATATATCTTGACTAAAAAAATGACATTAGGGTCAATTTCATAAGCCTTGGTGATATGAGTTCTAGATGTTCTTCAAGGGGATGAAACTCAACTTGATAATATTACTAATTTGGTTTCAAGAAACATTGAATGGTAATTTGCTTTATTTCTCGTACAATTTAGTTATTCAACAACATATTCAAGATTTTATTTTTCTAGAATTTTTATAAACATTTTTCTATTTTTAAAATTATGAGTTTTTTTAATAATTTTATGTAAAATTAGAGTCAAATTGATAGAAAATATAAAAGAAAAGAGGACTAAAATTATTTTTATACCAATTAAAACAAGTATTACAGTGATCTTGGTGCTCAATTATAACATCATCATCATCATCACGATAATAATGGGAAAGTATGGGAAACTAGGGTATAAGAATGTCTAATATACTGGTAAATGACTTTAATTAGGTATAACAAAAATATATAAGTATTGTGAATTGAGTCTTAGCTTCATTGTCATAGTAATTGTTGTCAATGTAGAAGGATGTGGTTTCAAGTGTACCGAAACATATTATCTTCCTATTTATGAGTAGTTGAAGTTGTTGATTTTAAAAATTGATTTTAATTCGGGAGAATTGCTTACATCGGGCCACCAGAGTTAACCTCTCAATGTATATAAAATGCTAGATTCAAGTGTGCAACAGTTCATTACGGAATAAATGTTCAACAGTTTGAGATTCCTATCTATGATAGATTATGTTTGCCGGTCATCCTATCCTGTCTTAAAATCTAAAACTGTTGATAATCAGTAGAGGAAATCATTACCTTATTACCTGACTTAGTGGCTGAAAAGTGTTGAGAGATTAGAACTGAAAATGAAGCAGTGAAGTTGACTTCCTTGACTATCTTACAAAGCTAGCAGATAATAAAAAACAATCATTGCATAGTGTTAAGTTTAGTTCCCATGCAAAGGTGGCCATGCACGATATGCAAAGGTGGCCATGCTTCTGAAATCGCAGCAGGCAGTGGTGCCATGGTGTGCAGCAAGCTGAAGCTATTCATTTAGTTTCCTTAATTGAATGTTTTGTATTTAGTTAGGATCAAACTTAGTTGGTAGCTGCATTTTGATGTAATTAGGTGCTGAATGACAAGTTTAGGTAGAAGTTTTTTGTTTTTCAATCAAGTTTACCAAGTTACTAGGCAATTTAGTGGTGTTAGGTATGTTATTAGGTGATTACTTGTTTACTTCACTTGTTGACTGATATATGTAATGGCTTAATGCCTTGTTTTTGTTTAATGAAAGATATCAGCTCATTTTTCATTCAATCTCTTTCTCTCTTTTCTGTTTTCACTTGCTAGCTTCATCTTTCTGTTGTTTTCTGCTTCCGAGTTTGCTTCCTCACCAAGCCTTGAGGCTTACTACACAAGCAAGACAATAAACAGCTTGCTGCTGCCTCTTGCACCAACAATTGGTATCGAGAGCTCTTGTCTTAGTGGACCTGTTGCTTCAAAACAAGGAACTTGATGGCTTCTTCAGGTTTTTCACCAGCAGCCCCACCAGTCTTCAATGGAGAAGGCTTTCACATATGGCTGGTCAAGATGAAGACTTACCTACAGGCCTTCGATCTGTGGGAAGTTGTCAACACAGATACTGAGCCAGCACCACTGAGGGCTAATCCCACAGTAGCTCAGATTAGGCAACATGCTGATGAGAGGACCAAAAGGCACAAAGCCATGTCCTGCATCCAGAACTGTGTGTCAGATGTCATCTTCACCAGAATCATGGCCTGTGAGACTCCAAAACAGGCCTGGGATAAGCTTAAGGAGGAGTTTCAAGGCACTGAGAGAACAAGGCAACAGCAGCTGTTAAACTTGAGAAGAGATTTCGAGAATTTGAAGATGAAGGAAGAAGAAACAGTGAAGCAGTACTCAGATAGAATTATGGCAGTGGTTAACAGCATAAGGCTCCTAGGTGAGCACTTTGATGAGGCAAGAATTGTGGAGAAAGTCCTCTCCACTTTGCCTGAGAGATATGAGGCCAAGATATCCTCTCTAGAGGACTCAAGAGACCTTGCTAGCATCTCTTTGACTGAGCTAATCAACACCTTTTATGCTCAGGAACAAAGGAGAGCTAGCAGAGCTGAAGATCACCAAGAAGGTGCATTTCAAGCCAAGGCCAAAGAAACCTCGAGCACTAATGCTCAAAGAGGCAAAAAGCCTTGGAAAAACAGGCCTAAGCCTGATGCTGCAAGGAGCAATGACCAGCCCTGCAGATATTGCAAGAAGCCTGGCCATCCAGAAGATAGATGCTGGTTTAGGCCAGATGCAGTATGCCAACACTGCAAGAAGAAGGGCCATGTTGAAAGGGTCTGCAAAAATAGAAGTAGGCCAAGGCAGAATCAATTTCAGCAGTCAAAGGTTGAAGCTCGAGTAGCTGAGGACAGTAGTGACCAAGAAGAACAGGTCTTTGCTGTTTCCTGTGTAGCTTCTGAGAAGAAATACTCTAAAGGCTGGTTGCTGGACAGTGGTTGCACTAACCACATGTCACCAGATGCCTCCTTGTTTAAAACCTTGGACAAAAGTTATAAAACCAAGGTCAAGGTTGGAAATGGTCAGTTTATAAGGGCTGAAGGAAGAGGTGAAGTGCTGATATGTACTCCCACAGGCAACAAGATCATTCCAAATGTGCTGTTGGTACCACAGATTGACAGAAACCTTCTCAGCATAGCTCAACTGCTCGAGAAAGGTTATTCTGTTGTGTTCAAGGAGAAACAATGCCACATTACTGATCCAAGTGGATCAAGCCTTATGACAGTCACAATGACTGATAAATGCTTTGAGGTTCACTGGGCAAATGACTCAAACTCAGCATACACAGCCTCTGTTGAAGACTCCAAGCTCTGGCATCAAAGGCTTGGACATGCCAACTTTAGATCAATGGCTCGATTGGCCAAAGAGGGCTTGGCAGAGAACTTCATCAGCTCAGTGGAGCATGATGATGTGTGTGAAGTTTGCCAAATGGGGAAACAGGCAAGACTGCCATTTCCTACAAATTCAACCTGGAGAGCTACTGAAAGACTACAGCTGGTGCACTCTGATGTATGTGGCCCGATGAGGACTGAATCACTCAGCAAAAACAGGTATTTCATCCTCTTTATTGATGACCTTACAAGGTTTTGCTGGATTTTCTTTTTAAAACACAAGTCTGAGGTAGCTCAAGTGTTTGTGAAGTTTAAAAATGCTGTAGAAACAGAAACAGGTTGCAAGCTGAAATCGATAAGAACTGATAATGGCACTGAGTACACTTCAGCTCAGTTTCAAGCCATTTGCAATGATGCTGGTATCAAACATCAGCTTACAAATGTCTACACACCTCAGCAGAATGGGGTAGCTGAAAGAAAGAATAGAAGTCTGATGGATATGGCCAGATGTCTGCTGTTTGAGAAGAAACTGCCCAAGACCATGTGGGCTGAGGCAGTAAACACTGCTGTTTACCTTCAGAACAGGCTTCCTACTAAAGCTCTTGCATCCGAGACACCTTTCGAGGCTTGGTCTGGCTTCAAGCCTTCCTTAGCACATCTGAAGGTGTTTGGTTGCCTGTGTTATGCACAAATACCAGCAGCAAAGAGAGACAAGCTCTCTAAAAGGGCTCAACCAGGTGTTCTAGTAGGCTACAGTTCAGTCAAGAAGGGCTACAGGGTTCTGGATCCCTTGACAAACAAAGTCCAGGTGAGCAGAGATGTCATCTTTGATGAAAAAGCCTGCTGGAATTGGGAGAAAAATGAGCCAGAAGCAGTTTCAGAAGACCTAGTGCCTATTCAAGCTGAACTTGAGCAGCTAGGACCTGAAATGGATGTTGATGATGTGCCTGTGAGAGGCACAAGGCCCCTAGATGATATTTATGAAAGGGCACAGGTTGCAATAGCAGAACCTAGCAGTTTTGAAGAGGCTGAGGCAGATGAAGGCTGGAAACTAGCTATGATCAATGAAATCAACATGATTGAAAAGAACCAGACATGGGAGCTTGTTGATAAACCTGATGGAAAGAAGACCATAGGAGTAAAATGGGTCTATCGAGCAAAACAGAATGCAGATGGCAGTCTGAACAAGCTAAAAGCCAGGCTTGTTGTCAAAGGATTTAGCCAAAGGTATGGTCTGGACTACCTGGAGACATTTGCACCAGTAGCCAGGCTAGACACAGTTAGAATGATAGTTGCCTTGGCTGCTCAACATCAGTGGACCATTCATCAGCTTGATGTTAAGTCTGCATTTCTCAATGGCTTCCTGGAAGAAGAGATCTACATCGAGCAGCCTCAAGGATTTGTGATCACTGGCAAAGAGCACATGGTGTACAGACTGAAAAAGGCTTTATATGGCCTGAAACAAGCTCCTCGAGCCTGGTATGCTCGAATTGACTCTTACTTGCTCAGTTTGGAGTTTGAAAGAAGTCCCAGCGAACCAACACTGTATGTGAAGAAGAACCAAGCTGAAACTCAGCTTATTCTGTCACTCTATGTTGATGATCTATTGGTAACTGGAGGAGATGGAAGAATGCTGGAAGATTTCAAAAGAAAAATGATGGAAATGTTTGAAATGTCTGATTTGGGCAGAATGAACTACTTCCTTGGAATGGAAGTGAACCAAACAGAAAAGGGAATCTTCCTTAGCCAGAGTTCTTTTACTATGAAGATCCTGGACAAGTTCTCTATGAAGAACTGCAAGCCAACAAGCACACCAATGGCTGTTGGAGTGAAGCTTTCAAGGCAAGGGAGTGGTGAACCAATCTGTGAGACCATGTACAAGAGTCTCATTGGTAGTCTGTTGTATTTGACTGCCACAAGGCCCGATATCATGTTTGCTGTTAGTGTGCTATCAAGATACATGAATTGCTGCAATGATCAGCACTTTCGAGCAGCTAAAAGAGTGCTGAGATACATCAAAGGCACCATTGGTCATGGTGTATTGTTCAAAAGGGCCAAAAACATGAAGCTAATAGGCTATGTTGATAGTGACTGGGCTGGATCAAGTGATGACATGAGAAGCACATCCGGATATGCATTCAGTCTTGGCTCAGGCATGTTTTGCTGGAGTTCTAAGAAACAAAGTCTGGTGGCACAATCAACAGCAGAAGCTGAATATGTTGCTGCTGCATCTGCTGTGAACCAAGCCTTATGGCTTAGAAAAATCTTGACTGATTTAAACCAAAACCAAAAGGAGGCAACAGAGATTTATTGTGACAACAAATCTGCTGTTGCAATTGCAAAGAATCCCATTTTTCATGGCAGAACCAAGCACTTCAATATTAAGTTGCATGTTATAAGGGAGATGGAACAAGCTCATGAAATCGAGCTGATTCATTGCAATTCAGAAGTGCAAATTGCTGATATCTTCACAAAGGCACTCAATGTGTCTAAATTTGTTAAATTCAAAAGGGAATTAGGTGTTACTAGCATGGAAACTAAGGAGGAGTGTTAAGTTTAGTTCCCATGCAAAGGTGGCCATGCACGATATGCAAAGGTGGCCATGCTTCTGAAATCGCAGCAGGCAGTGGTGCCATGGTGTGCAGCAAGCTGAAGCTATTCATTTAGTTTCCTTAATTGAATGTTTTGTATTTAGTTAGGATCAAACTTAGTTGGTAGCTGCATTTTGATGTAATTAGGTGCTGAATGACAAGTTTAGGTAGAAGTTTTTTGTTTTTCAATCAAGTTTACCAAGTTACTAGGCAATTTAGTGGTGTTAGGTATGTTATTAGGTGATTACTTGTTTACTTCACTTGTTGACTGATATATGTAATGGCTTAATGCCTTGTTTTTGTTTAATGAAAGATATCAGCTCATTTTTCATTCAATCTCTTTCTCTCTTTTCTGTTTTCACTTGCTAGCTTCATCTTTCTGTTGTTTTCTGCTTCCGAGTTTGCTTCCTCACCAAGCCTTGAGGCTTACTACACAAGCAAGACAATAAACAGCTTGCTGCTGCCTCTTGCACCAACACATAGTCATGAATGAAGCAAAGAAAAGCATGTCATGAATGAAGCAAATTAAAGAAAATTACCTTTGACGGGATGCTTAAAATTTGGTGATAGACCTTGGAGATGAAAACAAAATAAAAACAGTGAAGAAGAAAGAATGTTGTGGGTAGAAAGGCAGAACAATTAAGCAAAGAAAAACATGTAATGAAAGAAGCAAATGAAAGAAAAGCAGGTTGAAATTTTGTGAAAGAAGAAAGAATAATGTTGTGGGTAGAAAGGCAGAAGTATTAAGTAAGGAATCCCATCTTTTTTTACTTTTCCTTTGCTTCTGCCATTATAGTTGGCATTTTGGGTATTTGATTCTCAGCAGTTGTATCTATCAGCTGATTTACAATTTGATTCTTCTTTAAATCTGTAATAATTCACTAATCTGCCATGTCCTTTCCCTTCATTCTGGACATTACTAACAAGTTTTGCAGTCATCTTGGTGCTCAATTGTAACAACAACATCAGCAGCAGCAACAACATAATAATGGGAAAGTAAGGTATAAGAATGCCTAATTACATGTTACAACTTGAAATTAAATATTCCAGTCGGTATCCTGTAAAAAAAATATAGTTGTTCTTACATATAATGTTTGTAAGACGTGAATAATGTGAATAAATCTATTCAAGTACATATAAATTCCTTCATAAATTACGCTTTTAAATCCAAATTGTGGTTTATTGACGGGGTGTTCACTGTTTTTAGAAATAGCCGAAATTCAAATTATCATTGTACCCAAAATTGAAATTGTTTTAAAATTTCAGAACATTATAAAATTAAAAATTAAATAACAGTAAATAAACATTTCAAAAATTAATAAAATGAGGGATAATTATTTTTAAACCCTCTAAAATTTCTCTTTATTAGCTATATCGAAATATCTAATATCCATTCTTCAAAAGAAATATAGAAAAAAAAATTAAGCAAAAACATTTGTTTTCTGTTTTTTTACCTCTTATGTTCCTTAACTTCTACATTATAAGAAAAGATAAAATTCTAAATATAATTTATTTTTATAATTTGAGTTTTGAAAAATAATTTAAATGTAATGAAATTTTGAATTGAGTTTGAAAAAAAAATTTGGTGGTATATTTTGTATTCTTGATACTAAAAAATGACATCAAGCTCAATTTCATAAGCTTCTGTTATATCAGTTCTAGATGTGCTTCAAAGACATGAATCTCAACTTGATAATATTACTAATTTGGTTTTGTTTTATTTTTAAATTGATAGTGGATTCTACTGAATGATAATTGCTTTTATTTCTCATACAATTTAGCCATTCAACAATATATTCAAGATTTTATTTGCAAAGTAAGATAGATGATTATGAGGGTGTTTTCGTCTTTTCATATATTTATAAATCAATAAAAATTTATCCATTACAAGATTTGAACCAAGGACACCATGCATATAAATATTTTTCATTTACTTTTCAACTAAAGCAATTTTTACTTTTTAGTTTTCACTTTAAACTTTAATAAGTATATATGTATTCTAATTTTTTATTTATTAAAAAATGTTATTGATTTAGTGTCACAAATAAACACAACACCAGCTCAGGATTGAAGAAAAAACAATGATAAACAATTGTATTCATTTAGTATTTTTAACCTGATGTGTTTTTTTGTTTAGATTTCGTTTTACTCACAATTTATTCTAATTTTTATTTTAATATGTTATTATTAATTAGTTCCAAATCTAATAGCAAGTTAATTTTTTATATTTAATATACCCAATTTTGGTAAACTTTTTAATGGAATTCTACTAAACTTATGATTTATTGCCTGAATTTTATCATGGACACAATTGGAGTGCCGAAGTTCAAAAACAAACAGATCGAGCTAAATTGGAACAAAAAACAAGTTGGGGGGTTGAATTGAAAGTTGCAAAATTATTTTTGGGTTGATAAAAAATATTAGATTTTTTACTTTGACAAATTCTATATTTAGAAAATTTTGATTTAGTGGTTGCTTGTTAAGCATGATTCTAGGAGTAAAATCATGTGAAATTGGTTCTCTGGGATCGGTATATAAAGGTTTTTAATTGTGGCATGAATACACACTTTGAATTTAAAAGACAATTTAGCACATTCTTGCGTCTATTGCATTTGAAGCAATCTGCCATTATTTTTTTATTTTTATATTTTGGTGCAATTTCCCTTTTAGTTCTCTTCTTTCTTCACATATTATCTTTCATTAAAATTCACTCTCATCAACCAATCAAGTATGATTAATTTTGTAACACCCCAAACTCGACCTAGACGTTATGGTCGAATCTGGCGATGTCACATGGAAAGGGATTTGAAGATAAGATTGTCGAGTTTAAAAATCGTTACAGTAAGTTAGCTTTTATTTAATTCAGAAAAAAAAACTTGTTGATTTGCTTTAAAATTTGTCTCTTAGCGGAAACTTTTGTAACCAATTAATTTAGGGAAAATCGTTTCTATTTACGAAAATCCTTAGTTTTTTAGAAAAAAAAACTGTGTTTTGTGGAGTTGTAATTTTAAAAAAAACCCATAAAAAATAGTATAAAATCCCAAAATTTAAAGCCAACCAATCCATAGTCCAGAAGATACATCAAAAACCTCAAATAAGTAATAAATTCTATGCATTAACGGAAAACAGTCCGAAATTTACGTGTGGCCACCGTCGAGTCCTCCACTGGTGAGTTTTCGCAAACTCAGTGTGTAATCCTCACAGAAAACATGCATATAGATAATCAACATAATCAGTTTGGACCTTAGCCCATTCAGATACAGTCTCAAAAATACATTAGGGCCTTGACTCATATCAGATATAGAATGCAGATACAGTAAATTAGAATCCTACCCACTAGCCTCTACACACCATCTCCGTCGAACCCTACACACCATGTGGAGATTAAATCAACCCACACATCCTTGCACACCATGCTGTACCGAAATGCAACATATAATCAGAAGGTTGTAGCCAAGCTGCCAGATAACAGGCTTAATAGCCTTTCAGACACTTCATCCAAATATCATCAACCCACCCCGATGCAATGAAACATACAAAATATGTCATGCAATTATGCAATTAATAGTACATACATTCAGATATTATAAGTCATACTCAGTATAGAAATCAGTCAGACAGATCACATATATAGGGGTCTAAGTAGAGCTTATCGACCCTACAGTAGATCCACAATCGACTTGGGCGACCCGTGCAACCTTACAGAACTTTTCAGAAAAATAGGCTCACACGCCCATGTGGCCTACTCAGCCCAAATTGGCTTTGGCCGCGTGATCCATTTTTAATGTAACTCGTGCTAGCTAAATATTTATATCTGTTTCTTTGCTAAAAATTAATTACCTCTTAGTACAGTAAAATCTTCAAACTTACCCCTATTCTGTTGTTTGACAGCTTCGACCATTCTTGCTAAAAATTAATTACCTCTTAGTACAAATTTGGATGAAGTTCCCATTTGTTTCTATTAAAAATAGACTCGTTAATAATTTAAACATGTAAATTTTAACCCCTAATTATTTTTCGAGAAATATTTAGGAAACATGTAATAATTTAACTTTTTTATCCTTTTATTTTGATTTTAATTTGTTATTGGATGTTATTGAACTATGATTTCCTTTATTTCTCATACAATTTAGTTATGAAACAACATATTCAAGATTTTATTTTTCTAGAATTTTTATATACATTTTTCTATTTTATAAATAATTTTGAGTTTTTTTTATAATTTTATACAAAATTTAAGCCAAATTGACAGAAAATATAAAAATTAATGAGGACTGAAATTATTATTATACCAACTAAAACAAGAATGACTTAACAGTTAGGTGACAAAAAAAAAACAATTTCGAAAGCATTAGTGATCAAATTGTAATTTTTTTTAGTTAAGTAACCAAAATGAAAACTTACCTATAATTGAATAACTAAATGGTGTAATTTAACCTAAATTTTTTTTTAAAAATTTTAGTTTAAATCTTTTTTTTTTATCTATACTGTGTTAAAGCCTTTTACTGAGTTTGCGTCAACCATCAATCGGATCCCAACTCGGTAAGAAAATTACCAAGAACAAGACAAAAAGAACCAAAATTGGAAGTCAATTGTTATGGTCTTTGCTGCAATATTCAATCATTAATGGTGGATGCCAACAGATTAGATTGTTACAGCTAATAGCAATCTGGCGAAAGGTTCCATCCTTTTTAGTTGTGGTTTAGGGGTATCAATTAAACTTTTAACCACTCCAAAAACTATTAAAGTGATTGACCAAAATGTCCTTTTAAATTAAAGTATTTTATTTTTTATAAAAAATATTTATTTCTTATTTAATTATAAATTATTAATTTATTTAATATATCCTTTTAAAAATTTCAATTTAATTTTTTTATATTATTAGAATCTTAAAAATTTAAGTTTAATTTAAAATTTTTTTAATTGTTGAAATTAGATAGGAGTTTTTTAATTATTTATTTAATAATAACTATAAATGAATGGATGTAATTAATCTAAAGATAAATCTTTTGGTCATTGGTCAATGATTATATCACTTAATTTTTGAAAAAGAATTATACTGTTTGAATAGTTATAATATTAGATGAATAATTATATGTCTTTTTAAAGATGTTATTATTCAGAAAATACACTTATTGAAAGATGTCTCTATGAAAGGCAAAAAAATTCCTATATAATTGTATTTCATTTGGAAATCACACCAACAATCTAAAATTCTTCCAATCCTTCCTCATTTTCTAGTATTATTAGATTGTTTTATAAAGAGTTATTGCAAAAATTCTTTGTAGAAATTGAGTTTCTTGTTATACATTGCCCAGTGCTTAGTGAACTATTCACATTAGTGTAAACCGCAAATAGTCATTGGCTTCATTGTATTCTCAAGGTTAATTTGCTTTAAATTCTTTTGAACACCGAATATAGGTGAGAGCGGATATAACTTTAAAGATAGTGGTTTGATACAAGCCTTGAAGCCTTGTCATATTTCTTTATTTTTTGTGCGAGTTTCATTCGTGTGTTCAAATTTTTTCTCATTGGAGATTTGTTCTAATATATATTTTTTTAATAGCAAATGATCTAAGAAGACATGTATATATATACATGATAGGTTCTAAAAGTAACATGTTTTAATGTCATTCTTAATGCGTTTTTGGGTGATTATTCAATGTTAATAGTGAATTTTATGCTTCCAATCCTTTAAATTCATGTTTCTATACTTAAGAGAGCATTTGGGAGCAAAAAGAGCGAAAATCAAAAAAATAGAACAAGTTTCAGGAGCCATACGGTCGAGTGAGCCATACGAGTTGCCACACAACAATGTGTCAAACCATGTGGAAAGAACAAATTGCACTCTAAACACGCAGAAAATTGTAATTTTTAAGTTTTCTGAGCATTCTAAGACATATATGAAAGAGATAAGAAGAGGGGAGTGAGTCGTCATATAATATTGAAGAAAATAATTAGAAAAATACCATTGAAGCCGACTTTGAAGCATATTGCCATCAAAATTGAAGTTCTCCTTTTGATTTCTTTGAAATTTATTATGAGTTTCTTTATTCTTTATAGTTGTACTATCTTTGAGATGTTTTTATTTACTATATGAACTAATTTTTTCCAAATACCTAGGAGATGAATCTTAGGATGAATTCTATTATTTGATTTTTATTTTTATGCAATAAATACTTAAATCTTGTTCTCAATTATGTGTGCTTAATTCATGGTTTAATATTTCTAGACTATTGATCCATGTTTTATGTGCTTAAATCAGAGGAATAGACATTGTTTAAGAGTAGATCTAGCATAATTGAGTGGAGTTACATGCAATCCTAGAAATAAGATGACATAAATCTACTGGATTAGAGTCAAATTTAATAGAAGGATCTATAGATCGTGTTAATGCGATAATAAGGGTTTTAATTAGAAAGAATTTTCAATTAATCAATCTAGAATTAGTTGATCTTAGTCTTGAAGAGAGATATTAGCATAATTTAGGGATTTCTTCGTATTAAGATACAAAGTGAAGAAATTTGATTTAGATTGATAATGACAGATAAAGTTTAGGTGGAATCTTTCCTAGATATTGTCTCGCTTATTGGTTGTTAATAGTTTATTTTTCTGATATGTTCTTTGTCGTGTTCTTTAGTTAATTAATTTAGTTAATTTTAACTTTAATTAATCACTCCAATTTGTCGATTAAATAATAGAAAGACGGTAATTACTAGTACTTTTAGTCTTCGGGGGAACGATATCTTTGCTCACCGTAACTATACCATTAATTAATAAATGCACTTATTATAATTAAAATTTTAGCTGGTTTACGACTGTAATCGCTACACATAACTTTAAAAGATTAATTGAAGAAGCCGAAAGACTAAAACTATTACTATAAGTGTTCTAAAACAGTGTCAATGAATAATAACTCAGCCTTAACGTCAAAAAAAAAAACTTGTTATTTTATGCAAATATAATTGTTCTAAAACTATTGCTTAGGGTGCAAATATAATGTATGCGATCAAGTAAATGTTGAGCAAATAAATATTTGAATATGACAACTCAAGTTCGGGCACCCTTACTTTGTTCAGCATATATATTGCAGTTTTTACTAATAAAATGATCAATCACCTCACAATTCAGTGAAAACATTTTGAGTTAATCAAGTTTACAGGTTTTATTTTATCACCTTAACTTGATATGAATTTTTTTTCAAATCAAATCGAATGAAATGAAATTCAAATAGAGTGAAATTATTTGAGTTGACTTAAAAAATTAAACATGTCAAATTAAAATATTTCATCTCGATTTAAAACCATATATATTTAAAAACTTAAATAAATATTGATAAATTTGAATCATTAATTAACTTATGTAAGTGCTAAAATTATTATTTTAGAAAATTTTAAAATTTCAACTTTATTTATATATATTTTTAGAATTTTTTAAAATATAAATTTTGAAATTTTATAAATATTTAAAAATTTAAAAATTATTTTGAATTTCTTTGATGTGGCGAGATAAAAGAAAGGGTTGTGTTGGTTATGATGAGTAAGGCTACCAATGAGGTGTTGGAGAGGAGAGGTGGAATTTTAGCATTGAAACATATAGTGAGGGTAATAGTTCATCCTCTTCTGCTTTAATTTTTTACTTGACATCAGTTAATTTGAAATGTAGGGGATTTTGTAGTGTGTCACGGGTGCAGAGTGACAAAGAAATTATGAAAGAAATACAGGCAATCATGGCACAAATTGCTTCAACTATCACTTGCCATGCCTTGATGAACCATGTAGAGCACTATTTGTGTTCAATTTTTTAAAAGCTTTCCAATGCCCCAATATGTGTTAATGATGTATGATTTCTTATGGATGATACATTAGTTTTTAAATAATTTTTTAGGTTTTAAAAATAGATATAACTTATTTTTTAAAATTTAAAATTATTAAAAAATATTTATTATTATTTTTTAAAACTTTAAAATATTAATTAAATGCTTTTATGTCATGAGAACAATCATATATAACCCGAATCATAAAATAATATAATTGCATGCAACAATCATATATAACATCTTTTTTTCCTTATAAGAACATCTTTTAAATATAAAGATTTTTTTATATATTTAAATAGGATCATCAACTTTGGAAGCTTAACTGTTAAAGTTGAAGATAACCCATCAAACCCTACATTGACATTAACTTGTAAAAGAAAAAGTAATTATTTTTTAAAGCTCTAATTCTAATATCCAAACACGACCTAGATGTTATAATCAGATTGTGGAGATTACATTGCATGTGAAAACAATATTACTTCATTTAGGCAAAAACTATTTAACTCAAAAGAAAACAAGTTTAATTAACCCATTGAAGATGTACCATTTTTGAAAACCCGTGAATATATTGAAGAAAGCAATATTTGTTAATTTTACCAAAATGCATTTAATTTACTTACTTTGTTTGTGAGATAAAACATCTTAGCAAATTTCAATAAAACTTGCAGCGGACAGCATTATAGCAAATTGACCTTAAAACTTGCAGCAAAAAGCATTATAGCAAATTTATCTTATAACTATGGTTTATTTTTAGTTGTCTTGATTTAAGGGTCTGTTTGATTGGCAGTAAAATGTTTTCCGTAAAATGATTTCTGGAAAATGTTTTACTTTTCTGTAAAATGATTTACTGGAAAATATTTTCTGGTGTTTGATTGAATCTGTGTAAAATATTTTCTGCTGTTTGACAGATTTCCTGAAAATATTTTCCGGAAAAGTTGTTTTTTACATATATTAATATATATTAATAAATTTTTATATTTTAAATTGTTTTTACATATATTGTAATGATTTATTTATAATAATACTCAATAATAAGCTACAATATTGATCGTTATAAATTGAAAAAATATTATCCACAATGAGTACTAGTAAGAATATTGAATAATTATAAATTGCTTCGAAACCATAATGAGTACTAGAAATAATATTATCCAAATACATAATTAGTAGTACACCACATAGTAACAACATTGTCCAAGTGCATAATATTACACCACATAAAAGTATCAATATCTTCAACCCTGAGAAAATTTTTGAAGCCAAATTTTTCTATGCTTCTTACTTTTAACTAAAAACATTTTGGCCTCTGATTCATGATTTCCTAGATAATCAAACACAGAACACAAGAAGTCATCATCAAATCCTTCTTCCTCCATCGACATCACTTGTTCGTAAAGCTGTGCTGTCTTGTCGGCAGTAAATTGTTTCAAAGCATTAGCAATTTCGCCAAGTTGCTCACCCACAAATTTAATTTGTTCATCAACGAGACTTTCTTGACCATTTTTTCTTTTACGTTTGGATGTGCCAGATGAAGATACATTTGTTCTTAACTCTTCAGCCTCTTCATTGTCGCAGTCTACAAGCATTGAATCTTCATTACCATCATCCAAATCTATGTCAGCAAATTATCTGGCAAAACTCCCTGTTGCCATATCTTTGCCAACAACCACAGCCATTTCATCATAATGATCAATGCTTTTATTCAAAAATGGTTCATACTTCTTGTGTGCCTGTTGGATATTATACACAATTAGAATAACAAGTAAAAAACAATTGAAATATACTTAACATATATATACATATATTACCATCACTGTTGCATCGTATGTCACTCTATCACATGTGATCATTTTCATGTTATCATCCCATCCAAAATCACTTTCACCTCGAATTTTGCATATAATCTGCCACTGGTTTTTTACTGTCATCAAATGATTTTCCACGTGCTTCGTATCGCATTGGACTTGGAATCTTTCAGAAATGGCGTTGGTAACTCGATTAATAGAAACTGATTTGAAAGTATTAGAAGGCTTATTTCCTTTTCGAGCCTCCTCTGCTAGAATTTCAAGGAAAACATGTTCCATCGGTTTTATCCACCTGAATTGCTTGGAGGTCCCTTCTTTGTTGCCCTTACCCATTCTACATTAAATAATTGTCATTGTCAATAATTTCAATATCCAACAAGCTTAAAACATAATAATCAATTCAATATCCAACAATGTTAAAACATAATCAATATCTAACAAATTCAAGACATATATCAAAATCCAACAATCTAAAATTTCAATATCATTATCCAACCAACATTTACAAAAAAAAAAACAATTTTTATACTAAAACATACATAACAAACAATAACCCTAAGCCCTAAATCTACCTAATATTTCTAGCCATATAATCAATCCACGTAGTTTGTGCAATCTCATCTCTCTTAGCAGACCATTCTCTTGCTTCTCGTCTTTCTTCTCGCTCCGTGAGAGTTTGTATTATCGAATCAAACTCAGACTCCTCGTATAATCCTTGATTAAGTAAATCACTAGGATCAACTCCCATTATATGATTATGAATGATACAACAAGCCAAAACTATATCTACTTGAGTTTGAAAATTCCAAAATGGTTCAGCATCTAATACACGAAACCGTTTCTTCAAAATCCCAAAAACACGTTCAACAGTGATCTGTAATGATGAATGTCGAAGATTAAAGAGTTCCTTTGCATTTTTAGGCCCTTCAGCACCAAACTCTTTTAAATGATATCGGACACCACGATATGGGGTAATACATCCAATTCGGATGCCATATCCAGCATCAGCAAGATAATATTTACCTACAATTTTACAATACGTAATTAATACTGATAAACTATGAGCTTACTGGAACTATTTGTGATAAATATTACCTTTTGGAATTCTTAATCCTCTTGGGCGTGAAAGTGCATCACTTAAAATACGAGAATCATGTGCACTACCTTCCCAACCAGCTAGAACATAGGCAAATTTCAAATCAAATGTAATGGCAGCCAATACATTTTGTGTCGTCCCCCCTTTACGGCTACGAAATCTTCCTTGCATGCTAGGTGGAACGGATGCACGAATATGAGTTCCATCTAATGCTCCAATACAATCTTTAAAATAAGGAAAAAACCTTGGATTGTTTCTAATTTCACTAGGAGTTAACTCATCAGGTAATCTAATAACTAGTCTATACAATTTCAAAATAGCTCTCAATACAACCCTAAAGTAATGGTGAACTGTCTGAATTGATCTATAATATCTAGATCCAATCACTCGAAACCTTACATTATGACCAATTATATGTAAAAATATAACTACTTGCTCCCTAATATCGACAGATTTAGACGATTGTAACAAATTATTCGTACTAAGAATATCACATAAATTAAAAAAGGCGATCGGTCTCATCCTTATTATATTAATGCAATGGTGGTCACCACTATATAAAATACTATTAATATATTTTTCTCTTTCATAATCTCGATTCACACGAGGGCGAGAAGCAATTTCCTTCCTAGTTTCTAATTTTTTAATCCAAAGAGCCCCAAAAGCTAAAACTGAAGCCACGACTCCGGCAATTGCCATTTGATGTTGATTACGATCCATCTACACAAAATAATGCACAAAAATATATGATCACTACTACAAAAGATGCAAGATTTTCATAAGATCACATAAAGTTACCATGACTAAAAAAGTGCATACATACATATCAAGCTAATTATAATAGCCCAATAATAATTTTTTGAAAGTAGCACTTAAAATATATTGATCGTAGTTAATACAATACTTCAATTGGTGCAAGAGTTTGTTATATATTATTAGGTTATCTTTCATGTAAAAATATAAAATATTTTTATTATTTAAGTTACCATGACTTAAAATATATTGATCATGTATTTATAAAGTTACCATGACTTAAAATATATTGATCATAGTTAATAATATGTTTTAATAAAGTTACCATGACTTAAAATATATTGATCATGTATTTATAAAGAGTTTTAAATTATAATATGTTTCATGTATTTAAAGAGTTTTAAATATATTGATCATGTATTAAAGTTACCATGACTTAAAATATCTTTCATGTATTTGTTATATATTGATCATAGTTAATAATATGTTTTTATAAAGTTACCATGACTTAAAATATATTGATCATGTTTTTATAAATGTTGATGCCTCTTTTTTTAAAATATAAAAGAGTTTTAAATACTTCAATTGCTATCAATTGTGTTTTCTTTTTTTATTTCAATATAAACAAAAAAATTTGACAATGTTATAAAAAAAATTTATTTCTATTTTTTATAATTTTTTAAATTATAAAATGATTACTTTTTATAAAAAATAAATAATGTTTAAGTGCACTGCTACAATTGCTATATATACAGTTAAAATTTCGGACATAATTAACAAAAATATCAGTCCCTAATATGCCTATATAGATGAGTTATTACTAGCTTCCTGATTTCTGAAATCAAAATCTACTTGAAAAGTTAAAAACAAATTTGATTTTGGTTCATCTGTCATTTGCAAAAGTTTTGAGACTCTCCCGTTTCTAACTTCATCTTTTCTTTAATTCTGAGACTTTGAACTGTGAAAAAAATGGTGGGGTGCATGAATTATTTCCCTCCTGTTCATACTGTATATTCACTACAATCTCTTTCATGCAAATCGATATCAATGTGTAATATTTAAACAACATTTCCTTATATTTTAAAGAAAAAAACATAATTCCTTGCCGTAAACTCTATATTTCTACATATATTTAAATCTATAACATCTACCATCAACCAAATATAACAGCTCATCACTGCCATTTCCCAAGTAATACGTAAACAAATTACAGACAAAATGTAAATCAATAATAAACCATACCCAAACACATCCAACAACCATTTAATTCACTTGAACCGAATTATAACAACCACAAATGCATATTATACCAAATCATAAATCAAGCACACCACAAACCTCTTATGAAAATATCGACCAAGGCCACCAACAGGAGTAAGAATGCTGAGGTAGAGGCTAGGACAGCAACAACTATACAGCTGGAGGTCAAGCATAGAAAGAAATTAGAGCAGTTAGGAGCAATAAAAAATAGAAGCTAAGACAACATCAGTCTTGCCATCATCAATAAGTCTGGTTCGTTCAAACCCAAAACCTAAATAAACATAATCAAAATCCCTGCCTGCTACTGCTTAATGTAATAGAAAGTAAAGAGATTGTAGGGGGTTTCGTTTTCATCTACAAAGAATTGGGATCTAGCTTAGGCATTTTGTTTTCCCGTTTATTTTTGGTAGCAGCTGGTGCCGAGTTTTGAACTGCATGTTTATTATTTGCCGAAATAACCGAATTGAACTTCATCAGTTCGATTAGGTTTATTCTTTAATGTTTAAATGAAGCAATCTTTCTTTAATTCTTGCTTTTCAAGTCAAGAAGAAGAGAAAGTCATAATTTAGAGGTTGCTTGAAACCAGGTATACAAGCTAACCAAAACCAGTCAATTTCATTAGCAGTCAAAAGGTTTGCCTAATTTTTGGTGACTTGGGTTTTCTTCATGGCCTAATTTCCATCTAATCAATCGACATTTTTTTTACTCTGAAGATGATGATCTAAGCTTATATACCTATAACTAATATTTCATGTCCTAAACAAATTTGGATGTGGGCTTTTTCAACCAGCCACGATTTTGATACCAATTTTAATCATTTTAGTAAATAGTTCAGAGCTAACACCAATAGTAGTGAAAAGATAGGCAAAATGCTCATCCTAATTACCCAAGCAGTCCAAAGAAAAAACAAAAACAACAGTTTAATATCAGAAACAGGTCAAAACCAACAATGTAGCACAAACAATCCAACAAAAACAACCAATAACAGTTTAACTACACATGCAGTTCAAAAAACCAAATACTGGCACTTTACAAGTATTCCAAATGCAAAAACAACAACTAGCAACAGTTTATTATTTACCAAAAATACGAAAATTTGCAGGATCAGACATTACTGCTTTGCATATTTATTATTTACCTTGCATTACCCAATTTCGTGCATAAAAACCTAAAACCCTTTTACAACTGAACAATGCATAACATAGAAACAGAAAGTACAAACCCAGCAAGTCTTTTTCGACATTGAAAATAAAACCATAAAAAATCAAATAATGTCTACAATAATAAGGTTACCTAAAATTTCCCACAGATCTGACGGAAATTGGGGTGGAGATAGCAAAAATAAATGGTGGTCGGAGAGAACGTTTAGATCGGTAACTGAATCAGTCGGAGAAGAGGGAACCGAGGAAATGAAAGAAAACTACGATAATCTGCCACTGGGAACCGAGGAAATGAAGGAATGAAGGAGTTCTTGTGGGGGATTAGTGGAAAATCAGTCGACAGATCTTGTGGGGGGTGTGGAAATGGAAGGAAATGAAGGAATGAAGGTATTAGAAGGCTGGAGAGAAAACGAAAAATGTCTTACCGAAATGAAGGGCGTAAGACATTTTCCCCAAATTTGTAATAGGTTTTCTCGTGTTGCGAATTGGTTTTACAAAAGGAAAATATTTTCCTGCTATCAAACACTGGAAAATGTGTAAAACCAATTCCGGAATTGGTTTTCCCCTATCAAACACAGCCTAAGTATCGGTAAAAGTTAAAACTTCTGCAAAATAAATGCCAAAATAATTTTTAGCGTCCCAAATAAATTTAAAATATCCAAAAGCCCAAAAAGTTCATATAAACAAAAGAGAGTCCAATGCATACTTAAACCGAAAGAGTGAAAAACGAGCTCTATAGTCATCGTCCAATCCTAACTTTGAAGATCACCTAAAACAGAATTAACAAAGGTGTAAGCTTAACATCCAGTATGTGATTTAACCCACACATCATAGTATATATAAAAATCAGAATGTATCATAGCATATCGGAGCACATCTTATATCATATCGATTTTCATATCATGTTATAGCATGCTTCATATCATATCTTATCCTATCATATCTCATATCATATGATATCATACCTCCAACTGCTACATGCCATCTCCGTCCAAGCAATATCACCAATTAGGACTATATGAGTCCATCCATCCAATCACACCAATATGTGACGGCATGCCACTCATAAATATGCAACTAATCTGTCAGATAGACATTTTATGGTCTAGTCGCCATAGTTGTAGTAAAAACTATCATATAATACTTCCTCCATCATATCATAACCCATCCCAAAACATAGGCATAATCATAATTATAATATCGTAAATACATATATCATAAGTCGTATGACATGCATACACATATTTTTATAAGGAACATAACATAGCATATGATTTAAATACAACCTACTTAACATACCTCCTAAGCTTAGCCATAATATTTGAGTCCTTTAATCAGCCCCTAATTGGGGCTTAAAATTGGCCAAAATACCCACATAGTCGTGTGGCCCTTAATTTTCTCGAGTTTCGATTGAGTTTTCAGGTTAATTTCATACACCTATTGCTGATTTGATCAACCGCTCAATTGGAACTCACAAATCTTATAAACGTTCATCAAACCATATGGATTAACTAACAATACTTATCCAAAATAACATCGTTGAATCAAAATTTCAGCCATAAAATAGAATACGAATACTTAGTTCTCCAAAGCAACGTCGAAAATTGTGACTACTTTGCTGGAGCGTTAGGATTCTCACACCTTTCGCCTAATCGAGAACCACAAAAATACTAATCATGATAATGAATAGAAAATACCAACACAAACTCAACTTGTTCAAGAAACGAAATAAAACTAAACTATTAATGGGAAGAGAACAAAAGTAACCAAATGAAACTTACACTGCAAATAGAATACGATACAAGCTACAGAACTCACAAAATAAACGGTAGTATTCAGGAATAATCAAAGAGGAGAAAGAAGGAAGATAAAAGAAGATAAAACGGCAGAATAAGGAAACAAAAGAAAGTAGCGTACAAAGTGGGGTGAACGTGTGGACGGTTGAAACAATGAGTGAAAATAGAGATTTAGTAAAATTAAATTAAAATAAATAAATAAAAAGATTTAAGTTAATCTAAATCCCACTTACCAGATTTTATAAAATTTAAATTGGTGATAAGCTAAAGTCTTATCATTGAATCAGTATATTCATCATTGAAAATAAGAGATAAGACCTAAGGCTCAAGTTGAACATAATACCATATAATAGGAAAAATTTAACAAAAAATATTGAACTCAAGACCCAAAACATACATTCAAGGCACTTAACCACCACACCAAATCAAATTACTTGACATGTTTAACACCTAAAATTTATAAAATTTGGGGCATTAAGCCAATGTAAAATAAAAAAGTTGGATTTTTTTTTATCCAGAAGCTCTGTATCTATGCCTTTCTCAACAACAAAAACATCCTATTTTGACTTTTCTTTTTAAAAATATAAACTTTCTGGCCTTACAAAGTACATAATTATTTCTCATGTTTTTATTTCTGGGTTTTTTTTTTGTTTTTCATTTATCTCATGTTTGTAAATTTCTGGGTTTTTTTTTCTTCTTTTCCGTTAGTGTCATATGATTTTGCATGTTAATTTTCTTGGCGGATAAAGGCTTGATCTTTTGTTATAGCATGAGCTAATGTACTTATAATTTAGTTTTTGAACTAGATTTTATCTGATTATTGTTTTTCTCCATTATAGTTTATCATTTATTTAGAATATATACATATATTTTTGCAATTCTACTGTTTGTTCACTCTTTTGATCTGATTAATGAGAAAACTAGCTAAGGGAATGGCTTTAGATTGCACCATTTCAAATTGTATTGGCTACACTGTTCTTTAAAATTTATTTATTTAATATATATTGTTTTATACATGTCTATCAGGTGTCTGGTTTTAAAATTTTTATTTTATGAATGAAATAATATTTTATATTTATATTTGTTGTTATATGGTATCATAATCTTTGTTTTTGGATGTTTTCAGGTATCTCAATTTTGTGTTTAATGGGTGTAGAGGTTGTTGATTCAGACCTGGCACAATTGTCTATTGACAAAGTGACTGAAGTAGACAAATCATTTCTTCATGAAAATGGGAAACTGGATAAGGATCCAGTTTATAATAACCCCATTGATGTTGATTCACATAGTGAGGAACCTGATAAGGAAGAAGAAAATGGTGCATCCGATCCCGACTTTCCGAAGGATGCGGTCGTCGAGTGGCCTGCACCTAAGCAGATGCACTCTTTTCATTTTATTAGGTCTCGCTTCTACGAAGATCCGGCTATAAAAGCCAAACTTGATCAGGCTGATAAAGAGATACAAAAGTGGAAAAAAGCCAGGTTTAAGCTTACCGATGAATTAAAAGCAAAAAGGGTGAGTGAAAAGTTATTAATTTCAATTAGATGTATAGCATGGTAGCCATTAATTGCCATACTTTTAAGATAATTATTAGCCCTATCATTATGTCATTACGGTGTGCTTATTGTAATATGATGAATGTAGGGGAATTAAACCCGGAAGCATTTATTTGAATGTTTGAAATTTATGTCCTTGAAATGTAATGACACTTACAGATATCCTATTGGTATAATGATTCATTAATATTGTTGTGTTTGCCTTCAGAATTTGAGAAAAAATGTGAAAGAAGTAAAAAATAATGGCGCTGTCAGTTGGCTAAATTGTGATTATCTTTATGCTAATGCAGGCAGAACGATCAGAGATGCTTTCTCAAGTAAGAGCGCTGAATGTTGATTTTGAGCAATTTAAGACGATTTTAGATGAGAAAAAAAAGGGAAATAGAATCACTGCAGCAGGCTTTAGGCAAGCTTCGCAATAATAAAGATGTTGATAATCGACTTAGTTTATGTGCATCTGAGGAAGAGCTCGATTTTATTGTATGATACTTCTATAAACTTTGACTGCATTTAGATTTATTCATTGTTTCCTGCCGCAGTTAATGCTTTTCTTTTTCTCCTTTAGTCACTTCAATGGAATTTATGAATTGCAGATTCATAGCTTGCAATATCGCATTCAGCATGAAAGCATCTCGTTGAGTGAGGAGAAGCGAATCCTTAAAGAAATCAAACACCTGGAGGGAACCCGTGAGAAAGTTATTGCTAATGCTGCAATGAGATCAAAGATTCAAGATTCATTAGGCCAGAAAGAAGACATTCAAGATCAAGTTAAAGTAAGATGATTCTATTTTCTGCCTTTATCCATCGGAGTTTTCTCCTCTTCTTATCTGTGAATATAGAGCACCATTGTGTTACACTAAAAAAAAAATGCTATATTTGTTTATTGTAGCTTATGGGTGTCGATTTGAATGGAGTAAGGAAGGAGCAGCATGCAGTCTGGTCCAAAAAAAGGAAATTAAATGATATATACTTGACCATGTCGGAACATTTTCATTTATGCATGAATAACTAGTGTCACTTAAGATATTAAATGATATATATTATATCTACTTCCAATATTCCTGTGCATGATGTTACTAATGAATCGTTTTAATTACTTTCTCAAAATTTCAGAATTCTCACTTTTACCTGAGCCGTACCATTGTACACAACGCCAAACTGCTTGCTGCACAGAAAGATATAAAGGCTCTTGAGGAGTTATCAATTGTGGAGGGTTGTTGAGAGTGCTTGTTAATGTTACTTCCAATGTATCTCATTTGCTTTATAATTAGCCGCTCGCTTATCTATTATATTCCTTTTAGGTTGAGAAGTTTATGGCTCTCTGGAATGGCAATAAAGCCTTCAGGGATGATTATGAGAAAAGAATTCTGCCATCCCTGGACAATCGGCTATTGAGTCTGGATGGTCGGATAAGGAATCCTGATGAGAAACCACTGGTTGCACCCGAGAAACCAGTGGATTCTGAAACCGAAGCAATTCTGAGACCTAGTGCAAGACAACTGTTGTGCGGAAGCGTGTAAAAGAGTAAAATTATTGTACTAAAAAATCACACTAAGTTCAATTCCCAGGAAAGAGAGGTGGATCGCAAGGATCGCTTAAGTACCAGGTCTTTCCTAGCCAGAATATCCCTCAATCGTAATTTAATAGCACAATAAATCACTATAATCACACACACAATTCATGCAGAATAATACAATAAAGAACACAAGAATTTAACGAGGTTCAGCAAATTTTGCCTACGTCCTCGAGCACTACCAAATATATTTCACTCCAAAATACAAGTGAGAATTTACAAAGAGAGAGAGAGAAAACAATGCCTTAAGTATAGAATGGCAAGTTTGAGATACAGAATGAGAGATGGTTATGCCTATTTATAGTTGAGGTTCAGGGATCAACTTGCAAAGTCACTTTACAATTAGGGACCATATATTGCAAATATCTCAGATTTTATAATGCCAATATCTCGATACCCATATCTTTGACTTTCCAATATTTGATACCCATATCTTTGACTTTCCATAAATATGGATAATTCCCAATAATCTTCACCTTGAAGATTTGATTCGAGTAATCTTATCTTCACACAATTCTCTCTGCCTTTGTCAACAACACTTGATAGTGCCTTCTTCAATTGTTAAACATGCAGAATATTGATCAAGTTCAAACAATGTTCGAACTTGATTGTTGTTACCACCTTGGTCATCATATCTGCGGGATTATCTGCAGTCTTAATCTTCTGAAGGTGAATTTTCCCCCATCAATAATTTCCCGCACAAAGTGGAAACGTACATCGATATGCTTTGTACATGCATGATAGACTTGATTCTTTGCTAAATGAATAGCACTTTGACTATCACAATACACATTAATATGCTCCTGAACCAATCCCAAGGTTTTAACCATACCTTGTAACCAAATAGCTTCCTTTACAGCCTCTGTTACAGCCATGTATTCAGCTTCTGTGGTTGACAACGCAACTGTAGACTGCAGTGTAGACTTCCAACTTATTGGTCCTCCAGCAAGAGTAAACACATAACCAGTGGTTGATCTTCGTTTGTCCAAATCACCGGCATAATCAGAATCAACGTACCCAACAACACCTTTACCAAGTGTAATATCCTGCTTGAACAGTAATCCAATATCCATGGTCTTATGAATATATCGTAGAATCCATTTCACAGCTTGCCAATGTCCTTTTCCAGGATTATGCATATACCTGCTCACTATACTAACTGCCTGTGAAATGTCGGGTCTTGTACACACCATTGCATACATCAAGCTACCCACTGCATTAGAATACGGAACTTGCAACATGTATTCTCGTTCCGTATTCGTCGAAGGAGATAGTTGTGCAGAAAGCTTGAAATGAGAAGCCAACGGGGTACTTACAGGTTTTGTCTGCTCGTTCATGCCAAACTGCTGTAGTACCTTTTTCAAATACTGATTCTGAGACAAGCTAACTCTATCATGAGCTCTATCTCTCCATATTTCCATGCCGAGAATCTTTTTAGCTTCTCCTAGATCTTTCATCTCAAACTCAAGGTTGAGTTGAGTCTTCAATCTCTCAATTTCAACTTTACTCTTAGATGCTATCAACATATCATCAACATATAAGAGCAAGTATACGAAAAATCCTTCTTGTAGCTTCTAAAAATACACGCAATGATCAAATTTACTTCTTGTATACCTTTGCCCTTTCATGAACTGATCAAATCGCTTGTACCACTGCCTTAGAGATTGCTTCAATCCATAAAGCGACTTTTTCAGTTTGCAAACCCAATTTTCTTTATCAGCAACCTTGAATCCATCTGGCTGAGTCATATAGATTTCCTCTTCCAAATCACCGTGTAAAAACGCGGTCTTCACATCATGCTGAACTAGTTCAAGATCATATTGCGCAGCCAAGGCTAGCAAAATCCGAATAGACGAATGCTTCACAACTGGAGAAAACACTTCATTGTAGTCTATTCCTTCTTTCTGAGCGTAACCCTTTGCTACTAATCTAGCCTTGTATCGAATTTCATTTTTATCAGGAAATCCTTCCTTCTTTGCATATACCCATTTGCATCCAATTGCCTTCTTTCCCTTGGGTAGTGTCACCAACTCCCAGGTCTTATTTTTATGAAGAGACTGCATTTCTTCATTCATTTCTTGCTTCCACTTTACACCATCAGGGTTACTTATTACTTCTGTGTAAGTAGAAGGAACATCATCATCTGTAATTGGAAGTGCATAGGCCACTATATCATCAAAGCGAGCAGGCTTACGAATCTCTCTTCTTGGCCTTCTATATGCAATTGAATCTTGTTGCTGTAGAGATTCTTGGGTAGGAACCTCTTCATCATTTGTCCCTTCAATATTAGCTGGATCATCGTTAACCTTTTCAAGCTCCACCTGCTGCAAAGTACTACTGGTTTTGTCATCCTTTTGTGAATCCTTGTACTTCAACATGGTTGATTCATCAAAAGTCACATCTCTACTGAAAACAATCTTCCTTGTATCAGGACACCAGAGACGATATCCTTTTACTCCATCAGTTATACCCAAGAATAATGCTTTCTTTGCTCTTGGGTCTAACTTAGATTCTTTTACATGATAATATGCAGTGGAACCAAATACATGCAAAGAATCATAATCAGTAGCAGATTTACCAGTCCACATCTCCATAGGAGTTTTTCCATTTATTGCAGCTGATGGCAAACGGTTAATTAGATGGCACGCATATGTAACTGCCTCAGCCCAAAATTCTTTGCCCAATCCAGCATTGGACAACATACATCGAACTTTCTCCAGTATAGTTCGATTCATTCGTTCTGCCACCCCATTTTGCTGTGGTGTATCCCGAACAGTGAAGTGTCGCACAATGCCCTCATCTTGGCATACTTATAGAAATGGATTGTTTTTGTACTCAGTACCATTATCTGATCGAAGTCGTTTGACCTTTCGACCAGTCTGAGTCTCCACCATCTTCTTCCATTTCAGAAATGCATCCAAAACTTCACTTTTTCTTTTCATTAGATACACCCATACTTTTCTTGAATAATCATCAACAAAAGTAACAAAATAGTGCATACCTCTCAAAAAAGCTACTTTGGTAGGTCCCCACACATCACTGTGAACGTAGTCCAGAATTCCTTTCGTATTGTGAATTGCTGGACCAAATTTTACCCTCTTCTGCTTGCCCAGAACACAATGTTCACAGAATTCCATTTTGCAAGAATTTGCACCTTTCAATAAGCCTTGCTTCACCAATGTCTGCAAAGCTTTTTCACCAGCATGTCCCAATCGCATATGCCATAATATGGTAGCCTCTGAATCTACATCTTTTGTAGAAACTGTTGATGTTGATCCAATAACTGTACTTCCATTTAAATAGTACAGATTATTCCTTCTTGTGCCTTTCATCACCGTCAATACCCCAGCTACTACCTTTAGTAATCCATCTCTCAAAGTGATTGTGAGCCCTTTAGATTCTAGGACCCCTAATGAGATAAGATTTTTCTTCAAGCTAGGTATGTAGCGAACATCTGTCAAGACTTGAATTGAGCCATCGTGATTCTTCAATTGGATTGTACCTACTCCCATTGTCTTACAAGCGCTATCATTGCCCATAAAAACAACTCCACCTTCTAGTTCTTTAAGACTAGAAAACCAGTCCTTATAAGGACACATATGGTAAGTACATCCCGAATCCAAAATCCACTCATCTGTATGACATGCCATTGCCATGCCAACCAAGCAAAAGTCTGACTCCTCATCATGCTCTGCTACACATGCATTAGAAATAGCCTTGCCCTTTTGTAGCTTAGGACAATTCTTTTTCCAATGCCCTTTTTCACGGCAAAAGGCACATTCATCTTTGGCAGGTCTCCCTTTGGACTTTCCCCTTCTACCAGATTTGCTGCTGTGTGAACGACCTCTTACTGTTAAGACTTCTGCGGTTGTATCTCTGTGATCTCTTTTATCTTTCTTTCGAGTCTCAGATCTATACAACGCACTACAGACTGCATCAAATGTGATTGTATCCTTCCCATGAAGCAACGTGGTGGTAAGATGATCATATTCATCAGGAAGAGAATTCAACAACAGTAATGCCTTGTCTTCATCTTCAAATTTCTCATCCAAATTTAGCAAGTCTGCTAAAATTTTATTGAATGAGTTCACATGGTCATTCATCGACATACCGGGTGCATACGTGAATCGATAAATTTTCTTTTTCATATAAAGCCTATTTTCAAGACTTTTTGTTAGAAACTTTTCTTCCAGTGTATCCCACAACTTCTTCGCTGATGTCTCCCTCATGACAGAGTACTTCTGCTCTTTGGCCAAACATAGGCGAATTGTTCCACATGCCTGTCTATTGATCTTGGCCCACTCCTTGTCATCCATCTTGTCAGGTTTTTCTTCAAGGGCTATATCCGGCTCTTGCTCACATAAGACATCCAGGATCTCACATTGCCACATACCAAAATTATTGGTACCATCAAATTTCTCTACTTCAAATTTCGCATTGGTCATAGTAGTCTTTGACGATGACTTTTCCATTTTTTTCTCCTCAATCCCAACTACAGTACGTGAACAGTGCCGTGAACGATCGTATTCCCCAAGTACGAATCTAGCTCTGATACCAATTGTTGTGCGGAAGCGTGTAAAAGAGTAAAATTATTGTACTAAAAATCACACTAAGTTCAATTCCCAGGAAAGAGAGGTGGATCGCAAGGATCGCTTAAGTACCAGGTCTTTCCTAGCCAGAATATCCTTCAATCGTAATTTAATAGCATAATAAATCACTAATCACACACACAATTCATGCAGAATAATACAATAAAGAACACAAGAATTTAACGAGGTTCAGTAAATTTTGCCTACGTCCTCGGGCACTACCAAATATATTTCACTCCAAAATACAATTGAGAATTTACAAAGAGAGAGAGAGAGAAAACAATGCCTTAAGTAGAGAATGGCAAGTTTGAGATACAGAATGAGAGATGGTTATGCCTATTTATAGTTGAGGTTCAGGGATCAACTTGCAAAGTCACTTTACAATTAGGGACCATATATTGCAAATATCTCAGATTTTATAATGCCAATATCTCGATACCCATATCTTTGACTTTCCAATATTTGATACCCATATCTTTGACTTTCCAATATTTGATACCCATATCTTTGACTTTCCATAAATATGGATAATTCCCAATAACAACCAAAGGAAGAGGCCAAATCAGGTCCCCAAACAGATAGTAAACTAGCCAAAAAGGCCCCAAAAGATGCCGAAACTATAGCAATGGAGTCGAATCCTTTGTCAGATATTAGTGTTGTAGCAGAGGAAATTTTGGTATCCGAAAAATTGCAAAAGAACAAGGAAGTCGATGCAGCAAAACTGAAAGAATTGAAGAAAGAAGAGGAAATAGCGAAAGCAAAGCAAGCCATGGAAAGAAAAAAGAAGTTGGCTGAAAAAGCAGCAGCCAAAGCAGCTAGAAG
Source organism: Gossypium hirsutum (assembly GCF_007990345.1). Taxonomy (NCBI): domain Eukaryota; kingdom Viridiplantae; phylum Streptophyta; class Magnoliopsida; order Malvales; family Malvaceae; genus Gossypium; species Gossypium hirsutum. The sequence continues at coordinate 59,955,383 of NC_053441.1, read as the reverse complement.
AGCTCAAATGGAAGCTGAAAAGAAGCTCAAGGAAATCATTTGCTTCCTTATCTGGTTTCGCTTTATGGGTTATTAGTTTGTGGGTTGAAACTGAAACTCTTTCGATCTTTTTTTCAGGAGCGTGAAAAGAAAGCTAAGAAGAAGGTGGCAGGATTGACAAATGCTGTGAATCCCGAGGAACTGATTGAAGCTCTGGCACAAGGCTCAGTACCCGAGAAGGTTGATGTTAATACTGATGCACCTGTTCCTGCTACTGTTTCCGTGAAGGGTAGAGTACCAAAGGAGAATACTAGTAGGTACAGGAATCGAACCAAAAGAACCGAGTCCCTCCCAAAAGCCATCCTGAAACGTAAGAAGTCGATGAACTATTGGATATGGGCAGCTCCTGCTGTGGTGGTTGTGCTGGTTGTTTTAGCATTATGTTACTATTATCTTGCCTGAAGAAGTTTTAACTTGAATGGAACTAGAGTTATAGGACAATCTTTATTTTATTTAGTTGAACAAACATTCTATAAGAGAGGGAATGGTAAAAAACAATATAAACTAGGTAAAATAACCTCTCTAGTCCCTTTCAATTTTGATATTCAGCAACTTGATCCCTCTAAACAAATTGAAGCAATTTAATCCCTACCAATTTCGAAAGTGAGCAATTGATCTCAATATTAATGTTTTCATCAATTTTACATAAATTTGATTGATATGATAACAAATTTAGCCCGTCATATTTTTGTAAATGTGTAAATGTTGAAACTGAATCTGTTGATTTTTTTTAGGATCAAGACCAAACTAACAAAATATGTAAACATCAAGGGCTAAATGTGTTACTGTACCAATCAAAATTATGCACAATTAACGAAAGACATAAACGTCGTGATTAATTGTCCTTAGTTGCTCCTACAAAGCGCTTTTTAGTAAAGAGAATAAAACGCGTCTCATGTTTTCTCTGGAAGATCAGAGAAAACATGTCCTATAAGACGCGTTTTCCTTTCTATTTGTAAAAAAACAATATAAATTGATAAATTTTCAAAAAAAAATTTCAGCATAAAAAGAAATTATGGTATTTATTTATAATGATAAAAAGGTAATTTATCACTTTAAATTTTCAATACCTTTGCTATCTAAAATACCATTATTTTGAATAATTGATATTTAAATTATATTTTATTTTTAAACCCTACCAAATTTCTCTATATTCAATACTCATACTTTCAAAACAAACATAGAAAAAATATGAAGCAAATTAATTTGTTTTTTACCTCTTCAGCTTTTACATTATAAGAAAAAGAGAATAGAAGGAATGGTAAGAGAGGGACAATGTTTACAATGTGGAACCTCTTAACCTCTTCCTTCCATCATTCCTTTTCTCCTCTCTTTTGCACTATCCTCCCCCCTCTTTTCCCACCAACCCTGTCATCTTTCTCTAAACTATAAATGGTTCAAACCTCTTCTCCTTCCAAAGGGGTTGAAGAACATTTTTAAAGTTTGAATGGTCATCCCACTCCAACGATTCCCACCATTCTTTCCATGACCTGATGGGAAGAGAAGGTGGAGCATATGCAAATGGCTGCCCATTGCCAACAAGGGGAACAAATGAAGGAATTCTCTTCAGTTTATCACAACTAGTAACATCGATTAACTCAAGAGAATCACAAACCATCACTCCACTTTTGCTACATATGCTCTTCAAATTTCGTAATCCCCACAATTCCAACTTTTTCAATTTGGGAAGATGGAATTTGATTAATGCATCACTCCCTTTTTCTTCAACTTCTGATGTTGCTGCTCCCAATATTTCTACTAGCTGCCAGCAAACAACCACATGTATTTCTTCCAGGTTTTGGAGGTTTGGAAGCAACCAATGTGGAAGCAACGTCTTCATACTTGAGCAGCTCCATACTTCAATTCGCTTAAGATGGGAAAAGGTGGCAGACGGAGCCGATGTTGATGTTGTTGCTGAACCAATTCCTTCATCTTTCATAATAAGGGCACTCAACTTTGGCAGATTTCTAAGATCTAACACCTCGAGGCTCTGAAATGGATGAGCGGAAGAAGAGGCAAAAGAGGATAGGGAAACAACACACTCTATCCCTTCACACACCCAAATCCTCCAAACCCTCAAGTCAACCGCATTTTTGAAGGAAGAATTATCATCGACTAAGCTTCTCAAATAGTGGCAACAAAAAATAATCAACTCTTGAATTTCAATTGGGTGCATAATTAACTCACCTTCCCAATTCTGGACTCCTCCAATTGTTACTCTTTTATCTCTTACACCACCCAGAATAACTGAGCCCACCTGTAAAGAGTACTTGATGAGATTTCTCTTACTTTGTTGCATGGAGGAGATGAACTTATTCAATTCATTGATGTCTTCGAAACATCCGGTAAAGCACTCCAACTTCTTCAATGGTTCCATCTCCTCTGCTTTTAGACTTGTTTTTTCATTGTCCACTTCAAAACTCAAGTGCTGAAGGTGAACGAGTTTTGGTAAAAGTCCCGCGGGTATCTCTTTCAGAGTGTGCACTCCAAGATCAAGATATCTTAGCTTTATCAGCATATCCATTCCTTCAGGGACTTCCTCAATTTTAGTCCCACGAAGATCCAACTTCTTCAATTCTTGAAGCATCGAAAGACATGGCAGATCTCTAAATGTAGAACAACCACGAAGCAACAATGTTGTGAGGTTCTTTAATTCAGAGATGGAATTTGGTAAACTCTCGATCTCCGTATAGGACAAATTGAGGACACAAAGACAAGGCATGTTTATGAAGAAAGAATATGGGATCTTCTTTATTGGGTTATGCTGCAATAACAAGGTTGTGAGCAGTTGACATTTTGTGGGCGGCACGTCTAAGGAAATTTCTGATATGGAGTTATACATAAGTGAAACTTTCTCAATATCCGGACTCCATTGCTTCTTTTCTGGTAACTCTTCTAATTGCAAACCTGCTTGTATCATATATCGAGGACTCATTCTTGTGATCGACAATGCCATGTCTCTCACTGCATCATGCATTTTAACTCTTTCACTCGATGCCATGTCTCTCTCTGCATCATGCATTTTTACTCTTTCACTCAAGACATTTTCCAACAAGCAATTATCTTCCAACTTCTTCAAAATAACTTGACCCTTGTCATTCATTTCTTGTCTTGTACCCATATCATCTATGAATCCCTCGTCAATCCAGCACTCAATTAGTTCATCCTTTTCAATTCCAAAATCTTCGGGATATAATGCGCAGTGTAAGAAACAAGATTTCACTTTCTCGTCCTTTAAGTGATCGAAGCTAAATTTCAAACGCTCTATCACTTTAGCTTCCACTCCTTCCACTTTTTCTATTCTCTCTTTCAATTCCCTGAATGCGTTTTTCCAAATAAGAGGGTCCTCTTCTCCCTTCAATGTACCAGCTACGACGGTAATTGTAAGAGGTAGACCCGCACATTCCTTGACAACAAGCTTTAGCGTAGGCATTATAGTTTGATTTTGCACTATGTTAGGCCCAACTTTACTCAAGAATAGTGTCAATGCCTGTTGTGCTGAAAGGGGCCTCACTTTTATCACCGTGCAACCCATATACTTACAGACATGCTCCGAACGGGTTGTCAACACCAACTTGCAGCCATTGCTGTCACTCGGCTCAGGGATCCCAACTTCTTCTAGAGAGACTTCATCCCACACATCATCTAGGATTAGAACATGCTTTCCTGCTTTCTTCAGCATTTCTGACAAGATTGCTACTCGTCTGAGCTTGTCCTCTTCTTTGTCTAAATATTCCTTCGCCTCCAATGCACTTGCAATATTATTTTGTATCTTCATTACATTGAACTCCTTTGATATGGTAACCCAGATTACTCTTTCGAATCTTTGTTCTTTCAAAAGATCATTGTGGATGTGCTTCATGATCGTGGTTTTACCCACACCGCCCATCCCCCAAACTCCAATCTTTTTTACCTCCTTTTGCATCAAACATGCCCAAATCTCTTTTCTGACAGCTTCCTCCCCAACTAGTTCTAATGTTGGCAGTGGCAACCCAGCACTTGGACCATCCATGGCAAGACCTTCAGAGGCATTAGGAGCTTTATCAAGAAACTCCTTCATTTCTCAAGTCTTTTCATCAACCAGCTTTCCGTTCCAAGCACGACAGAGATATCTCCCGTTTCTGACTTTATTTTCCACATTCTGTGCTTCCGCAATATCTCTTTCACATCTTTCAACCAATTTTCAACCCCCTTCTTTGGTATCTTTCCCCCAGGAGAAAGAAGCTCTGCTTTCAATTGCAGCTCTATATCTTCCATTTTAAAATTCAATTCATCTCTGATCCTCCCGAAGTTTCTCACATAATCATTTAGCTTTCTGTGATATTTCAAGTATTTACAAACAGGAGGTCCAAGACAATTTGCAACGCCAACACCGGGCTCTACGTATTCCATTGCTCTGCCCCTGCAACGCAATCATATATGTTAGTGTATAGGATTTTTGAATAATTTTTTATATGTTTGTGTAAGCATGAAAAGGAAGCATAAATGCAATGGCCTTTATTAGATGGAGCTATGGATAGGTGGCAGACAGAAACATGATGAAAATCTGGTCACCAGAGTTAACCTCTCAATGTATATAAAATGCTAGATTCAAGTGTGCAACAGTTCATTACGGAATAAATGTTCAACAGTTTGAGATTCCTATCTATGATAGATTATGTTTGCCGGTCATCCTATCCTGTCTTAAAATCTAAAACTGTTGATTATCAGTAGAGGAAATCATTACCTTATTATCCGACTTAGTGGCTGAAATGTGTTGAGAGATTAGAACTGAAAATGAAGCATTGAAGTTGACTTCCTTGACTATCTTACAAAGCTAGCAGATAATAAAAAACAATCATTGCATAGTCATGAATGAAGCAAAGAAAAGCATGTCATGAATGAAGCAAATGAAAGAAAATTACCTTTAACGGGATGCTTGAAATTTGGTGATAGACCTTGGAGATGAAAACAAAATAAAAACAGTGAAGAAGAAAGAATGTTGTGGGTAGAAAGGCAGAACTATTAAGCAAAGAAAAGCATGTAATGAAAGAAGCAAAGGAAAGAAAAGTAGGTTGAAATTTTGTGAAAGAAGAAAGAATGTTGTGGGTAGAAAGGCAGAAGTATTAAGTAAGGAATCCCATCTTTTTTTACTTTTCCTTTGCTTCTGCCATTATAGTTGGCATTTTGGGTATTTGATTCTCAGCAGTTGTATCTGTAATAATTCACTAATTTGCCATGTCCTTTCCATTCATTCTGGACATTACTAACAATTTTTGCAGTCATCTTGGTGCTCAATTGTAACAACAACATCAGTAGCAGCAGCATCATAATAATGGGAAAGTATGGTATAAGAATGCCTAATTACATGTGACAACTTGAAATAAAATATACTAGTCGGCATCCTGTAAAAAAATATAGTTGTTCTTACATATGATGTTTGTAAGACGTGAATAATGTGAATAAATCTATTCAAGTACATATAAATTCCTTCATAAGTTACACTTTTAAATCCAAATTGTGGTTTATTGACGGGGTGTTTACTGTTTTTAGAAATAGCCGAAATTTAAATTATCATTGTACCCAAATTTGAAATTGTTTTAAAATTTCAGAACATTATAAAATTTAAAATTAAATAACAGTAAATAAACATTTCAAAAATTAATAAAATGAGGGGTAATTATTTTTAAACCCTCTAAAATTTCTCTTTATTATCTATATCGAAATATCTAATATCCATTCTTCAAAAGAAATATAGAACAAAAAAAAATTAAGCAAAATCATTTGTTTTCTGTTTTTTACCTCTTATGTTCCTTAACATAACTTCTACATTATAAGAAAAGATAAAATTCTAAATATAATTTATTTTTATAATTTGAGTTTTGAAAAATAATTTAAATGTAATAAAATTTTGAATTGAGTTTGAAAAAGAAAATTTGGTGGTATATTTTGTATTCTTGATACTAAAAAATGGCATCAAGCTCAATTTCATAAGCGTCTGTTATATCAGCTCTAGATGTGCTTCAAAGACATGAAACTCAACTTGATAATATTACTAATTTGGTTTTGTCTTGTTTTTAAATTGATAGTGGATTCTATTGAATGATAAATATTGCTTTTATTTCTCATACAATTTAGCCATTCAACAATATATTCAAAATTTTATTTGCAAAGTAAGATATATGATTATGAGGGTGTTTTCGTCTTTTTATATATTTATAAATCAATAAAAAATTATCCATTATAAGATTTGAACTAAGGACACCATGCATATAAATATTTTTCATTTACTTTTGAACTAAAGCAATTTTTACTTTTTACTTTTCACTTTAAACTTTAATAAGTATATCTGTATTATAATTTTTTATTTATTAAAAAATGTTATTGATTTAGTGTCACAAATAAACACAACACCAGCTCAGGATTGAAGACAAAACAATGATAAACAATTGTATTCATTTAGTATTTTTAACCTGATGTGTTTTTTTGTTTAGATTTCGTTTTACTCACAATTTATTCTAATTTTTATTTTAATATAATACATATTTCATATGTTATTATTAATTAGTTCCAAATCTGATAGCAAGTTAATTTTTTATATTTAATATACCCAATTTTGGTAAACTTTTTAATGGAATTCTACTAAACTTATGATTTATTGCCTGAATTTTATCATGGACACAATTGGAGTGCCGAAGTTCAAAAACAAACAGATCGAGCTAAATTGGAACAAAAAACAAGTTGGGGGGTTGAATTGAAAGTTGCAAAATTATTTTTGGGTTGATAAAAAATATTAGATTTTTTACTTTGACAAATTCTATATTTAGAAAATTTTGATTTAGTGGTTGCTTGTTAAGCATGATTCTAGGAGTATAATCATGTGAAATTGGTTCTCTGGGATCGGTATATAAAGGTTTTTAATTGTGGCATGAATACACACTTTGAATTTAAAAAGACAATTTAGCACATTCTTGCGTCTATTGCATTTGAAGCAATCTGCCATTATTTTTTTATTTTTATATTTTGGTGCAATTTCCCTTTTAGTTCTCTTCTTTCTTCACATATTATCTTTCATTAAAATTCACTCTCATAATCCAATCAAGTATGATTAATTTTGTAACACCCCAAACTCGGCCTAGACATTATGGCCGAATCTGGCGATGTCACATGGAAAGGGATTTGAAGACAAGATTGTCGAGTTTAAAAATCGTTACAGTAAGGTAGCTTTTATTTAATTCAGAAAAAAAACTTGTTGATTTGCTTTAAAATTTGTCTCTTAGCGGAAACTTTTGTAACCAATTAATTTAGGGAAAATCGTTTCTATTTACGAAAATCCTTAGTTTTTTAGAAAAAAACCGTGTTTTGTGGAGTTGTAATTTAAAAAAAACCCATAAAAAATAGTATAAAATCCCAAAATTTAAAGCCAACCAATCCATAGTCCAGAAGATACATCAAAAACCTCAAATAAGTAATAAATTCTATGCATTAACGGAAAACAGTCCAAAATTTACGTGTGGCCACCGTCGAGTCCTCCGCTGGTGAGTTTTCGCAAACTCAGTGTGTAATCCTCACAGAAAACATGCATATAGATAATCAACATAATCAGTTTGGACCTTAGCCCGTTCAGATACAGTCTCAAAAATACATTAGGGCCTTGACTCATATCAGATATAGAATGCAGATATAGTAAATTAGAATCCTACCCACTAGCCTCTACACACCATCTCCGTCGAACCCTACACATCATGTGTGGATTAAATCAAGCCACACATCCCTACACACCATGCTGTACCGAAATGCAGCATATAATCAAAAGGTTGTAGCTAAGCTGCCAGATAACAGGCTTAATAGCCTTTCAGACACTTCCTCCAAATATCATCAACCCACCCCGATGCAATGCAACATACAAAATATGTCATGCCATTATGCAATTAATAGTACATACATTCAGATATCATTAGTCATGCTCAGTATAGAAATCAGTCAGATAGATCACACATATAGGGTTCTAAGTAGAGCTTACCGACCCTCCAGTAGATCCACAATCGACTTGGGCGACCCGTGCAACCTTACAGAACTTTTCAGAAAAATGGGCTCACACGCCCATGTGGCTTATTCAGCCCAAATTGGCTTTGGCCGCGTGATCCATTTTTAATGTAACCCGTGCTAGCTAAATATTTATATATGTTTTTCACTATTTACTTATGTGTTCCTTTAAAGCCATCTACTTGAGTCACTGTTACTAAATTATTTATATCTTGAGCTATAGAATTTCGAATTAAAATCCACTTAATATCTTTGAAAATAGACTCAGATAACTTTCTACCATAAAATTTTTAGAATTTTTGGTTCAGCCAATAAGTACAGTAAAATCTTCAAACTTACCCTTATTCTGTTGTCTGACAACTTCGACCATTCTTTGCTAAAAATTAATTACCTCTTAGTACAAATTTGGATGAAGTTCCCATTTGTTTCTATTGAAAACAGACTCGTTAATAATTTAAACATGTAAATTTTAACCCCTAATTATTTTTCTCCCAGTTTTGATAATTTTCCAATGTCAGAATAGGGGAACCTAAATTCATTCTGACATTGTCTCACAAAGTTTATTATATCTCACGATTTAGAATTCAACTACTTACACTGTTTCTTTTATGAGAAACTAGACTAAATAAAATTTAATTCCATATTTTTTTCATCCTCTAATTCGATTTTCACAATTTATGTCGATTTTTCAAAGTTAGCCTACTGTTATTGTCTAAATAGCAAGCAATTTTGACTTTTCACCTAATCCTTTTTTTTTGCGTTTTGGGTACACACCTGGTTTTGTTTGATGCTAAAACAGTCCTCAAGCACTCCAAAGCCTATAATCAAGATACTCAACATCAATTTAATGGATTTACAAGCGAATTGACAACCAAGAACGAACAAAAACTCAACTTACCACCAACGATAACCCTCCGTTTAACTGTTGTTAAGATGAGAATACTGAATTCACCAGTTCGAGCCTCCCCCTACGTCCAAATCATAGAGAAAAATATTACCACTTCAGTCGCTAGGAGATTCATGACAGAAACGAAGAGAAACACTTACTGAAACTAAGCGAGCACTAACCGCGTGCGAAAACGAAGGAAAATAAATGGATTAGGGAGAAATCAAGAAGAAGAAAAAGAAGAGAAAGATGAAAAAACTCAGAGAATTTTGGCAAGAGGAGAGGGAGAAGAATATACAGCAGAATTTTTTTGGAAAAGAGAGTTCGGTTATGGGAAAAAATAAATTAAAATCCTGATAACCCCCAAAATCCCTTAATATTCTCCCCTAATTCCCACTAAGGATCCACTACTCAGAATCTCCCTATTACACAACTCTATCCCGAAATCTGAGCAAAAAAAAAATACTCTTGCTTACATAGAGATTCAAACACATGACCTCCACCTTAATAACACACCATTTAACCATTAGACCAATAAGCTCATTCTAATGTAATTTACCCAGCAATCAAATAAAAGCCTACTGAATAAGAGTAAAGCCTAATTCATTCAAAATACCAAAATTTGCCCAAGCAAAAGCTTGAACTTTGGACCTTCCAAACACTCCCAAAACACATAACCATTAAAGTTGACAGATATTTGTATCATATTTTCACAATAACAAAATTAAAAATTTTGGGGCGTTACAAAATCAGAATGTATCATAGCATATCGAAGCATATCTTATATCATATCGATTTTCATATCATGTTATAGCTTGTTTCATATCTTATCTTATCCTATCATATCTCATATCATATGATATCATACCTCCAACTGCTACATGCTATCTCCGTCCAAGCAATATCACTAATTAGGACTATAAGAGTCCATCCATCCAATCACACCAATATGTGACGGTATGCCACTCATAAATATGCAACTAAGCTGTCAGATAGACATTTTATGGTCTAGTTGCCATGGTTGTAGTAAAAACTACCATATAATACTTCATCATATCATAACCCATCCCAAAACATAGGCATAATCATAATTATAATATCATAAATACATATATCATGTCGTATGACATGCATACACATATTTTTATAAGGAACATAACATAGCATGTGATTTGTATACAACCTACTTAACATACCTCCTAAGCTTAGCCATGTATATATACATACTAAAACTTACATTTTTTTGGGCTTATATGATGGCTATGGACTAATATTTGAGTCCTTTAATCGGCCTCTAATTGGGGCTTAAAATTGGCCAAAATACACATATTCGTATGGCCCTTAATTTTCTCGAGTTTCGATTGAGTTTTCAGGTTAATTTCATACACCTATTGTTGGTTTGATCAACCGCTCAATTGGAACTCACGAATCCTATAAACGTTCATCAAACCACACGGATTAACTAACAATACTTATTGAAAATAACATCGTTGAATCAAAATTTCAGCCCCTAAAATAGAATTCAAATACTTAGTTCTCAAACCAACGTCGAAAATTGTGACTACTTTGTTGGAGGGTTAGGATTCTCACACCTTTTGCCTAATCGAGAACCACAAAAATACTAATCATGATAATGAACAGAAAATACCAACACAAACTCAAATTGTTCAAGAAACGAAATAAAACTAAACTATTAATGGGAAGAGAACAAAAGTAACCAAATGAAACTTACACTGCAAACAGAATACGATCCAAGTGACAGAACTCACAAAATAAAAAATAGTATTCAAGAACAATCAAAGAGGAGAAAAAAGGTAGAGAAAAGAAGATAAAACGGCAGAATAGGGAAACAAAAGAAAGTAGCGTACGAAGTGGGGTGAGAGTGTAAACGGTTGAAACAATGAGTGAAAATAGAGATTTAGTAAAATTAAATTAAAATAAATAAATAAAAAGATTTATGTTAATCTAAATTTCACTTAGCAGATTTTATAAAATTTAATTGGTGATAAGCTAAAATCTTACCACTGAATCAGTAGATTCATCATTGAAAATAAGAGAAGCCCTAAGGCTCAAGTTGAACATAATACCATAATAAATAGGAAAAATTTAACAAAAAAAACATTGAATCCAAGACCTAAAACAAACATTCAAGGCACTTAACCACCATGCCAAATCAAATTACTTGACATGTTTAACAACTAGAATTCATAAAATATGGGCATTACGCCAATGTAAAATAAAAAAAGTTGAAGTTTTTTTTTTATCCAGAACCTCAAAACCTCTATATCTGTTGCCTCTCTAGACAACAAAAACATCCTATTTTGACGTTTTCATTTTAAAAATGTAAACTTTCTAGCCTTACAAACTACATAATTATTTCTCATATTTTTATTTCTGGGTTTTTTTTTCATTTTATCTCATGTTTGTAAATTTCTGGGTTTCTTTCCCCCTTCTTTTCCATTAGTGTCATATGATTTTGCATGTTAATTTTCTTGACGGATAAAGGCTTGATCTTTTGTTATAGCATGAGCTAATGTACTTATAATTTAGTTTTTGATCTAGATTTTATCTGATTATTGTTTTTCTCCATTATAGTTTATCATTTATTTAGAATATATACATATATTTTTGCAATTCTACTGTTTGTTCACTCTTTTGATCTGATTAATGAGAAAACTAGCTAAAGGAATGACTTTAGATTGCACCATTTCAAATTGTATTGGCTACACTGTTCTTTAAAATTTATTTATTTAATATATATTGTTTTATACATGTCTATCAGGTGTCTGGTTTTAAAATTTTTATTTTATGAATGAAATAATATTTTATATTTATATTTGTTGTTATATGGTATCATAATCTTTGTTTTTGGATGTTTTCAGGTAGCTCAATTTTGTGTTTAATGGGTGTTGAGGTTGTTGATTCAGGCCTGGCACAATTGTCTATTGACAAAGTGACTGAAGTAGACAAATCATTTCTTCATGAAAATGGGAAACTGGATAAGGATCCAGTTTATAATAACCCCATTGATGTTGATTCACATAGTGAGGAACCAGATAAGGAAGAAAAGAATGGTGCATCCGATCCCGACTTTCGGAAGGATGCGGTCGACGAGTGGCCTGCACCTAAGCAGATCCACTCTTTTCATTTTATTAGGTATCGCTTCTACGAAGATCCAGCTATAAAAGCCAAACTTGATCAGGCTGATAAAGAGATACAAAAGTGGAAAAAAGCCAGGTTTAAGCTTACCGATGAATTAAAAGCAAAAAGGGTGAGTGAAAAGTTATAAATTTCAATTAGATGTATAGCATGGTAGCCATTAATTGTCATACTTTTAAGATAATTATTAGCCCTATCATTATGTCATTACGGTGTGCTTTTTGTAATATGATGGATGTAGGGGAATTAAACCCGGAAGCATTTATTTGAATGTTCGAAATGTATGTCCTCGAAATGTAATGACACTTACAGATATGCTATTGGTATAATGATTCGTTATTGTTGTGTTTGCCTTCAGAATTTGAGAAAAAATGTGAAAGAAGTAAAAAATAATGGCGCTGTCAGTTGGCTAAATTGTGATTATCTTTATGCTAATGCAGGCAGAACGATCAGAGATGCTTTCGCAAGTGAGAGCGTTGAATGTTGATTTTGAGCAATTTAAGACGATTTTAGATGAGAAAAAAAAGGAAATAGAACCACTGCAGCAGGCTTTAGGCAAGCTTCGCAATAATAAAGATGTTGATAATCGACTTAGTTTATGTGCATCTGAGGAAGAGCTCGATTTTATTGTATGATACTTCTATAAACTTTGACTGCATTTAGATTTATTCATTGTTTTCTGCCGCAGTTAATGCTTTTCTTTTTCTCCTTTAGTCACTTCAATGGAATTTATGAATTGCAGATTCATAGCTTGCAATATCGCATTCAGCATGAAAGCATCTCGTTGAGTGAGGAGAAGCGAATCCTTAAAGCAATCAAACACCTGGAGGGAACCCGCGAGAAAGTTATTGCTAATGCTGCAATGAGATCAATGACTCAAGATTCATTAGGCCAGAAAGAAGACATTCAAGATCAAGTTAAAGTAAGATAATTCTATTTTCTGCCTTTATCCATCGGAGTTTGCTCCTCTTTTTTTCTGTGAATATCGAGCACCATTGTGTTACACTAAAAAAAAATGTTATATTTGTTTATTGTAGCTTATGGGTGTTGATTTGAATGGAGTAAGGAAGGAGCAGCATGCAGTCTGGTCCAAAAAAAAAGCAAATTAAAGATAAATTGGATGAAACTGAGACTAAAATCGAGTCTTTACAAAATGAGCTGAAAGCTGTGACCCTGGAGAGGGACGAAGCTTTTGAATACATTCAGGAGCCGAGGAAACAAATTGATTAGGGGGTATAGCCTTTTCTTTGCTTCAACTATTAAGATATCTGTTTCGTATAATACTTTACCATGTCGGAACATTTTCATTTATGCATGAATAACTAGTATCACTTAAGATATTAAATGATATATACTATGTCTACTTCCAATATTCCTGTGCATGATGTTACTAATGAATCGTTTTAATTACTTTCTTTCTCAAAATTTCAGAATTTTCACTTTTACCAGAGCCGTACCATTGTACACAACGCCAAACTGCTTGCTGCACAGAAAGATATAAGGCTCTTGAGGAGTTATCAATTGTGGAGGTTTGTTGAGACTGCTTGTTAATGTTACTTCCAATGTATCTCATTTGCTTTATAATTTTAGGTTGAGAAGTTTATGGCTCTCTGGAATGGCAATAAAGCCTTCAGGGATGATTATGAGAAAAGAATTCTGCCATCCCTGGACAGTCGGCTATAGAGTCGGGATGGTCGGATAAGGAATCCTGATGAGAAACCACTGGTTGCACCCGAGAAACCAGTGGATTCTGAAACCGAAACAATTCTGAGACCTAGTGTAAGACAACCAAAGGAAGAGGTCAAATCAGGTCCCCAAAGAGATACTAAACTAGTCAAAAAGGCCCCAAAAGATGCCCAGACTATAGCAATGGAGTCGAATGCAGCAAAACTGAAAGAATTGAAAGAATTGAAGAGAGAAGAGGAAATAGCGAAAGCAAAGCAAGCCATGGAAAGAAAAAATAAGTTGGCTGAAAAAGCAGTAGCCAAAGCAGCTAGAAGAGCTCAAATGGAAGCCGAAAAGAAGCTCAAGGAAATCATTTGCTTCCTTATCTGGTTTCGCTTTATCGGTTATTAGTTTGTGGGTTGAAACTGAAACTCTTTCGATCTTTTTTTCAGGAGCGTGAAAGGAGAGCTAAGAAGAAGGTGGCAGGATCGACAAATGCTGTGAATCCCGAGGAACCGATTGAAGCTGTGGCACAAGATTCAGAACCCGAGAAGGTCGATGTTAATACTGATGCACCTGTTCCTGCTACCGTTTCAATGAAGGGTAAAGTACCAAAGGAGAATACTAGTAGGTACAGGAATCGAACCAAAAGAACCGAGTCCCTCCCAAAAGCCATCCTGAAACGGAAGAAGTCGATGAACTATTGGATATGGGCAGCTCCTGCTGTGGTGGTTGTGCTGGTTCTTTTAGCATTATGTTACTATTATCTTGCCTGAAGAAGTTTTAACTTGAATGGAACTAGAGTTATAGGACAATCTTTATTTTATTTAGTTGAACAAACATTCTATAGTGGCAAAGGTTAGTTAATTTTGTTCTTTGCATCCTCATGAAGGATGGACCAGAAACTCATAATGTTACTGGTAGTTCAATCTGAATGGTTTATCTCATACTGAATGGTTTATCTCATAGGCCGGATTTGGCTCAGGCTTAGACAAGGTTGTTGAGAGCTGGACTGCAGTGCAACATGAAGCCAGCAACAAGGTACTGTTTAGACCAGCAGCAACTATCGAGCTCAGCTCATTTTGCTTGGTGCGCAAGACTGGTTTTTTGGACCAAATGAAGCAACCAGTTTTTGTTGTTTTGTTTTAATGTTATTTAGTTTAGTTCTCTTGTAACTAGCTTACAAAGTAAGTAGGAATAAGCTAGTGATTGGATTGATGATGTAAAAGCTGATATGTCAGCTTATTTTGTATTTGACTTAAGCATGTTTTAGTTTAGCTAAGTGGGAGCAGTTATGTCATTAGGTAACTGTCAAATGATTCAAAAATTGTAACCTTTTATATATTCAAATTTTGAATGAAAAGTGTTAATGTTCAGTTACAATTTTGCTGAGTATTCAACTTGTTCACTGCTTTGCTTGCTTGTTTCTTCTTTGCTTCGATTCTTCTTGCTTCAATTTTGCAAATTCTGTTTTGCAACTTTGTTTGATGTTTGCTGCTGCCATTGTTCCAATAAATGGTATCATGAGCCCGTATCTTTGAGGGGCCTTTGTTTGCATTCTGTTGAGTTCAAATCAAAACCAATAGCAAAGCTTAAAACTAAAAAGGATCGAAGCACTTAAACTTAGTCTAGCAAGATGAGTTTCACTCCACCACCTCCACCAGTGTTCACTGGAGAGAACTATCACATTTGGATAGTTAAAATGAAGACTTACCTCTAGGTACATGATCTTTGGAGTGTGATCGAGAATGATGTTGAACCACCTCCATTGAGAGCCAATCCCACCATTGCACAGATGAGGCAGCATGCTGAGGAACGAGCCAAGAAGCACAAGGCTATGGCCTGTCTGCAAAATGGAGTGTCTGATGTGATCTTTACTCGCATCATGGCCTGTGACACACCAAAGCAGGCCTGGGACAAGCTAAAAGAGGAGTTCATGGGCACAAACAAGACAAGGCAACAGCAGGTGATCAACCTCAGGAGAGACTTTGAAAATTTGAGGATGAAGGAGTCTGAAACCATCAAGCAGTACTCAGATAGGATAATGGCCATTGTCAACAACATTAGGCTCCTGGGAGTGGACTTCACAGAGAGCAGAGTTGTTGAAAAGGTCATCACAACTCTCCCTGAGAAATTCGAGTCAAAAATCTCTTCACTTGAGGACTCGAGGGACTTATCAGCCATTTCATTATCAGAGCTGATAAACTCCCTGTATGCACTTGAGCAAAGGAGGCAAATAGGCAGGAGGAGAATCCTGAAGCCGCCTTCCAGGCTAAAGCTAGTGAAGGCTTGAGTGTGAGTGCAAAAGGCAAGAAGCCTTGGCATAATAGAAGGGTCAAGTCAGGAAGAGATGAAGCAAAAAGGGTGTTCCCACCATGTGTTCACTGTAAGAAGACAACACATTCAGAAAAGTATTGCTGGTTTAGGCCAGATATTCAGTGCAGAAAGTGCAAGCAGTTTGGCCATGTGGAGAAGGTGTGCAAGGGCAAACCAAGGGAGGCTGCTCTACAACAAGCTAGACCAGCTGAGGACATGCAAGCTCAGGAGGAGCATGTGTTTACAGCAACCTGTTTTGTTGGCACAACAAAGGCCAGCAATGATTGGTTACTAGACAGTGGCTGCTCACACCATATGGCAGCAGATGAGAAGCTGTTCAAGGGCTTAGACAGAAGCTTCCACTCGAGGATCAAAATTGGAGATGGCAAGCTGATTGAGGCTAAGGGCAAGGGCAGTGTGCTGGTTAGCACTGGTTCAGGTAACAAGCTGATCTCAGATGTGCTTTTTGTACCTGACTTAGACCAGAATTTGCTTAGTGTAGGCCAATTAGTTGAAAAGGGCTATACATTGGTTTTTAAGGATGGTTGCTGTACTGTTCAAGACATGAATGGTCTGGAGTTAATCTCAGTCTCTATGACTGATAGATGCTTCATGCTGGATGTTAGCCAAGTAGAAAGAAAGGCATACATCAGCCTTGCTGACAGCACTGACTTGTGGCATAGGAGACTAGGCCATGCCAATTTCAGATCTCTTGATCTGCTACATAGGCTGAATTTAGTTGATGACATTTCAAAAATTGAGGTTAGTGGGAATGTTTGTGAGGTTTGTCAGCTTGGTAAGCAGGCTAGACTGCCTTTTCCTGCTGACAGTGCTTGGAGAGCTCAAAACAAGCTCAAATTGGTGCAATCTAATGTCTGTGGTCCTATGAGAATGCCTTCAATCAATGAGAACAGGTACTTTGTCCTGTTCATAGATGATTTAACTAGGTTGTGCTGGGTCTAATGATTTAACTAGGTTGTGCTGGGTCTACTTCTTGAAGTAGAAGTCAGTAGTGTTTGAAGCCTTCTGCAAATTCAAGGCATATGCTGAAAATCAGTCAGGCTGTAAAATTAGAGCCTTGAGGACTAATAATGGCTCTGAATATGTGTCTGAGAGATTTCAGAAGCTTTGTGACAGTGCTGGGATTCACCATCAGCTCACAACAGTCTATACTCCTCAACAGAATGGAGTCTGTGAGAGAAAGAATAGGAATGTGCTGAACATGGCCAGGTGCCTCTTGTTTCAAGGCAGGCTTCCAAGTCAGTTTTGGGCTGAGGCAGTCAACACCTCAGTGTATCTGCTCAACAGACTGGCAACTCGAGCAGTCAAGAATAAGACTCCTTTTGAGGCCTGGCATGGAGTCAAACCTGTGGTAACACATTTGAAAGTGTTTGACTGTGTGTGTTATGCTCTTATTCCAGTGGAAAAGAGGACCAAGCTCGAGAGCAGGGCTACTCTAGGAATCTTTGTTGGCTACAGCAGCAACAAGAAGGGCTATAGAGTGTATGATCCTACAGCAAAGAAGGTTTTAGTCAGTAGGGATGTAAAGTTTGATGAGGAAAAAGTGTGGAATTGGAATGATGTTGAGGCTGACTTGTCTGAATTGGACCAGTTAGACTTGGTTATTGAATCAGCAGAAAAGAGACCAAGTGAAGATGCTGTTGATGATACACCAGTGAGGGGCACCAAAACTTTAGCTGATGTCTACCAGAGGTGCAATGTTGCTGTGATTGAGCCCTCAGACTTTGAAGAGGCTGCCAAGGACAGAAGCTGGATGAATGCTATGGAAGCTGAGCTGGAAATGATCAATAAAAATGAAACATGGGAACTGGTGAGCAGACCAGAACATAAGAAGGTTATTGGGGTTAAATGGGTGTACAGGGCCAAGTACAATACTGATGGCTCACTGAACAAGCACAAGGCCAGGCTTATGGTGAAGGGTTACAGTCAGCAGTATGGTGTGGACTTCTTGGAGACCTTTGCTCCAGTGGCAAGACTGGACACAATCAAGCTACTATTTGCTTTAGCAGCTCAGAAGCAGTGGAGAGTTCACCAATTGGATGTCAAATCAGCATTCCTGAATGGTTTTCTCAAGGAGGAGATCTTCATCGAGCAACCTGAAGGTTTTGAAGTTGCTGGACATGAAGACAAAGTGTACAAGTTGAGAAAGGCCCTCTATGGACTGGAACAGGCACCAAGGGCCTGGTTTGACAGAGTTGATGCTTACCTGACCAAGCTTGGATTTGTAAAGAGCCTTAGTGAACCTACTCTATATGTTAAGAGGTCAGAATTTGAAACCTTGTTGATTGTCTCCTTGTATAGGATGACCTGTTAGTGACAGGGAGCAAAGTTGAGCTCATTGATGAGTTCAAGGTTCAAATGCAGCAAGTGTTTGAGATGACAGATTTGGGGATCATGACTTACTTCCTTGGCATAGAAGTTCACCAGTCTGATCGATGTATCTTCATCAGCCAACACACATTTGCTTTGAAGATTTTAGGCAAATTTTGCATGCACAATTGTAAAGTAGTCAGTACACCTATGGCTCATGGAGAAAAGTTGACCAGTAGTGGTGATCAGCAAAGGGTTGATGAGAGACACTATCGAAGCCTAGTAGGTTGTCTGTTGTATCTAACAGCAACCAGGCCAGACATCATGTTTGGTGTCAGTCTGCTATCGAGGTTCATGCATTGCTGTAATGAGACACATTTGAAGGCTGCAAAAAGGGTTCTTAGATACATCAAAGGCACAGCTAGCCTTGGTGTGATGTTTGAAAGTGGGAAGAAACTGAAACTAGAAGGCTACTATGATAGTGACTGGGCAGGATCCCTCGATGACATGAAGAGTACCTCTGGATACTTCTTCACACTTGGATCGGGCATGTTTTGCTGGAGTTCAAAGAAGCAACAAACAGTTGCTCAGTCCACAGCTGAAGCAGAATACATTGCTGCATCAGCAGCAGTCAATCAGGCCATTTGGCTTAGGAAGCTGCTTCAGGATCTCAATGAAACACAAGCTGATGCAACTGAAATTTGGGTGGACAACCAATCAGCAGTTGCCATAGCCAAGAACCCTGTGTTTCATGGTAAAACCAAGCATTTTAAAATTAAACTGCATTTTGTTCGAGAGGCTGAACAAGCAAAGGAAGTCAGCCTTGTGCATTGCAGCTCAGGGACATAATTGGTTGATATACTGACCAAGCCCTTAGGGGCTGCTCGATTTGAATCATTGAGAGGTGAAATTGGAATGTGTTGCATACAGTCCAAGGAGGAGTGTTGAGAGCTGGACTGCAGTGCAACATGAAGCCAGCAGCAAGCTACTGTTTAGACCAGCAGCAGCTATCGAGCTCAGCTCATTTTGCTTGGTGCGCAAGACTGGTTTTTTGGACCAAATGAAGCAACCAGTTTTTGTTGTTTTGTTTTAATGTTATTTAGTTTAGTTCTCTTGTAACTAGCTTACAAAGTAAGTAGGAATAAGCTAGTGATTGGATTGATGATGTAAAAGCTAATATGTCAGCTTATTTTGTATTTGACTTAAGCATGTTTTAGTTTAGCTAAGTGGGAGTAGTTATGTCATTAGGTAACTGTCAAATGATTCAAAAATTGTAACCTTTTATATATTCAAATTTTGAATGAAAAGTGTTACAGTTACAATTTTGCTGAGTATTCAACTTTGTTCACTGCTTTGCTTGCTTGTTTCTTCTTTGCTTCGATTCTTCTTGCTTCAGTTTTGCAAATTCTATTTTGCAACTTTGTTTGATGTTTGCTGCTGCCATTGTTCCAACAAAGGTATTGCTAACTGTTATTTTTACTCAAGCTTGGCCTATTATGAAAAATGGGTTTAAATGTTTTATTCAAGGTCGACCCAAATTTTTGAGCCCAGCCTGCCCTGCCTGGACGAAAAAAGGCTGCAGAAGGACACTAGAGTTTTCAACTCAGTAATTTATGGTCTAAAATGCAAAATAGCTTAAGCAATGGTGAGTGATGGCTGATGGTTGAAGGTGGACACGAAAATGATTGAAAGTGAAACATGAATGCAAGTTTCAAGCAATGGCATTTATTAGATGGAGCTATGGATTGGTGGCAGACAGAAACATGATGAAATTCTGGTAATGGCCCTTCATTTCTTTTGCTTCATCGTTTGGTAATGGCAAACTTAGAAAAAGGTGAGTCTTTGAGTCATATTTTAACTCTGCTTTCCACTTTTTCACTTTGTCCTATAGCAGACTTAATTATTAGTACCATTAGAAATGAGTTAATTACATCAACCACCCCTAAATTATGACCATTATTTTAAATCTATTTTCAAACTTCAAACTTATCTAATTACATTTCTAAACTATTGATGTTATATTAATCATGTCATTTTACTATTAAAATCATTAAATGACACGGTAAATTTTATATAGCTAATTTTAAAATGAAAATTTTTAAGAAACTAAAATTAAATAAAACTGAAATTTAAAAAAAATGAGCAATAAAAAATTTGTAAAAACTTCAAAACCATGATTTTTAAAACAACTATTTTTACAATCTTCCTTCTTCTTTTTTTCAAATTTTCATTTTAAATTATGTCACATAAGATTTAACATGTCATTTAATTATTAAACTAGGTAAAACAACCTCTCTAGTCCCTTTCAGTTATGATATTCAGTAACTTGGTCCCTCTAAACAAATCGAAGCAATTTAATCCCTACTAATTTCGAAAGTGAGCAATTAATCACAATATTAATGTTTTTCTTCAATTTTACATAAATTTGATTGATATGATAACAAATTTAGCCCGTCATATTTTCGTAAATGTGTAAATGTTGAGACTGAATTTATTGATTTTTTTTTAGAATGACCAAACTAACAAAATATGTAAACATCAAGGGCTAAATGTGTTATTGTACCAATCAAAATTATGCACAATTGATGAAAGACATGAACCTCGTGATTAATTGTCCTTTGTTGCTCACTTTCAAAATTGACAGAGATTAAATTGTTCCAATTTTTTTAAAAGTGACTAATTTACTCAATTTTAAAATTGAGAGTGACTGAAGATGTCCTTTTATCATTAAATTAATGGTTTTAAAAAAAGAAAAACTTAATTGATATATTCTCTTTAGTTTAGAAATGTAACTAAAATGATTTAAAATTTAATGAATTAATTTAGAATGAAGGTAATAATTTAAATATTTGGTGCAATTAACTTATGAAAAAATAATTAATCTATGCTCTCACATTTTCCTTGAAGTTTCAGTAATAGGTTGAGTGGATTTGGTTCATTTGGAGCAGATCTCTTAATTCTCGACAGCCACAAAGCAACAATGTTGTGAGGTTCTTTAGTTCAGAGATGGAATTTGGTAGACTCTTGATCTTCGTAGTGGACAAATTGAGAACACTAAGACAGGGCATGTTTGTGAAGAAAGAATATGGGATCTTCTTTATAGGGTTACCCTGCAATAACAAGGTTGTGAGCAGTTGACATTTTGTGGGCAGCACATCTATGGAAATTTCTAATATGGAGTTATACATAAGTGACACTTTCTCAATATCCGGACTCCATTGCTCCTTTTCTGGTAACTCTTCTAATTGCGAACCTGCTTGTATCATATATCAAGGATTCATTCTTGTGATCGACAATGCCATGTCTCTCACTGCATCAAGCATTTTCACTCTTTTACTCGAGACATTTTCCAACAAGCAATTATCTTCTAATTTCTTCAAAAGAACATGGCCCTTATCTTTCATTTCTTGTCTTGTAGTCATATCATCTATGAATCCCTCTTCAATCCATCACTCAATTAGCCCATCCTTTCCAATTTGAAAATCTTCAGGATATAATGAGCAATGTAAGAAACAATGCTTCATTTTCTCGTCTTTTAAGTGATTGAAGCTAACTTTCAAACTCTCGATCACTTTATCTTCCCCTTCTTTCACTTTCCCTATTCTCTCTTTCAATTCCCTGAGTGTGTTTTTCCAAATAAGAGGGTCATCTTCTCCTCTCAATGTACCAGCTATGACGACAATTGTAAGAGGCAGACCTGCACATTCCTTGACAACAAGCTTCAAAGTTGGCATTAAAGTTTGATTTTGCACGATGTTAGGTCCAACTTCACTCAAGAATAGTATCAATGACTCTTCTTCTGAAAGGGGCTTCACTTTTATCACCTTACAGCCCATAGACTTACAAACTTGCTGCACACGGGTTGTCAACACCAACTTGTACCCATTGCTGCTACTTGGCTTAGGGATCCCAATTTCTTCCAACGAGACTTCACTCCACACATCATCTAGGATTAGAACATGTTTTCCTGCTCTCTTCAGCATTTCGGACAAGATTGCTGCTCGTCTGACCTTGTTTGCTTCTTCGGGCATCTTTCTATTCAATGCACTTGCAATATCATTTTGTAACTTCACAATATTGAACTCCTTTGATATAGTAACCCAAACCACCCTTTCAAATCGTTGTTCTTTCAAAAGATCATTGTGGATGTGCTTCATGATGGTCGATTTACCCACGCCGCCCATCCCCCAAACCCCAATCTTGCTTACCTCCTCCTGCATCAAACATGCCCAAATCTCTTTTCTGACAGCTTCCTCTCCAACTAGTTTTGATGTTTCCAGTGGCAACCCAGCACTTGGACCATCCATGGCAAGACCTTCAGAGGCATTAGGAGCGTTATCAAGAAATTCCTTCATTTCTCGCGTCTTTTCATCAACCAGCTTCCCGTTGCAAGCACGACAGAAATATCTCCCGTTACTGACTTTGTTTTCAACTACTTGTGCTTCCCTCATCATCTCTTTCACAGCTTTCAACCAATTTTCAACTCCCTTCTTCGGTATCTTCCCCAGAGGACTAAGAAGCTCTGCTTTCAATTGCAGCTTTATATATTCCATTTTGCAATTCAAATCATCTCTGATCCTCTTGAAGTTTCTCACATAATCGTTCAGCTTTCTGTGATATTGCAAATATTTACAAACAGGAGTTCCGAGACAATTTGCAATGCCGACAACAGGCTCTACGTACTCCATTGCTATGTCCCTGCAATGCAATCATATATAACAGTAGCAGAGAATGAAAATCTGTGAATGAATTGGATATTTTATGAAGTATTGATATGACAGTGTAAGCATGAAAAGGAAAACATGAATGCAAGTTTTAAGCAATGGCGTTTATTAGATGGAGCTATGGATGGGTGGCAGACAGAAACATGATGAAATTCTGGTCACCAGAATCAAGCTCTCGATGTGTATAAAATGCTAGATGCAAGTGTGCAAGAGTTCATTACAGAATATTAAGAGTTAAAATGTTGACAGTTTGAGATTTCAACATTATATTGCTTCTGGGTAGCTGTTTTTGTATTAATTTCTATCTATAGTAGATTATGTCTGCTGGTCATCCACTCTTAAAATCTAAAACTGTTGATAATTACTAGAGGAAATCATTGCTTCAGATCTTATTACCTGACTTAGTGGCTGAAAAGTTTTGAGAGATTAGAACTGAAAATGAAGCAGTGAAGTTGACTTCCTTGACAATCTTACAAAGCTAGCTGCTATAACAGTAGCAGATAATCAAAAGCAAAGAAATGCATGTCATGAATTAAGCAAATGAAAGAAAATTACCTTGACAGGATGCTTCAAAATTTGTGATAGACCTTGGACATCGAAACAAATTAAAAGCAGTGAAGAAGAAGTAAGAAGTAAGAAGAAAGTGAAGATAAAAATAGGGAAATTATGAAGTCAGTGGTAGGATCCACAAAGGCAGAATTATTAGTAAGGAATCCTATTTTTATTACTTTTTCTTTTAGCCTTTTTCTTTGCTGTCTTCTGCCATTACAGATAGCATTATAATTATTCTTATTATCAATTTAATTTACGGTATCCTATAAAATTATAATTAGAAAAATTTTAGAAAAATTTATTATGTATATATGAGTCAAAGAAAATTACTAACAATAATGTTAACGGTTATGCTAGACATAATTTGAACTGGATTAATAGGTAGGAAACTTTTGTAATTTTGGTGTTGAAGGGAGATAAAAACAAAATAATAAACAATGATAGTTTACAAAGAAATTAACCCTATTTAAGATTTTGTGTCGCCACACTGTCACACAACATCTTTAGAGCTTATTTTCAACAGCCAATCAAAATGAGAAATTTACATATCAAGTCTTTGAATATTTTTTAAATTTACATATCAAAATTTGCCCAAATCTTGACTTGAACTTGGGACCTCCCGAACACTTTTAGAACATATAACTACTAAAGTTGACAGATATTTATGTTACACATTCACAATATTCAAAATTAAAATTTTGGGGAGTTACATCAAGTCCTTGAATATTTTAGGTTGTCACATTTTAATCTAGTGCTACCAATATGTCAGGA
This sequence comes from Gossypium hirsutum, assembly GCF_007990345.1. Taxonomy (NCBI): domain Eukaryota; kingdom Viridiplantae; phylum Streptophyta; class Magnoliopsida; order Malvales; family Malvaceae; genus Gossypium; species Gossypium hirsutum. Next base: position 59,930,915 of record NC_053441.1, on the reverse strand, counting down.
ACACCAACAGAACATTATATCAAATGCTTTATTTTTGTAATTAGTTTATTTTCCATACCATTTTCATAATTAATTATTTTTATATGATTTGGGTAAAAATTCCCTATGCTGAATAATATACATTTTTCTATTTTATAAATAATTTTGAGTTTTTTTAATACAAAATCAGGGTCAAAATTTCATTTTACCAAAAAAAGGCTACACTATTAGTCACTAAAATATGGGTATTTTTGTTTCAGTCACTTAATTAAAAAAGTTATAATTTCATCACTAATGTTTTTGAAATTGTTTTTTTCTTGTCACTCAAATGTTAAGTGACACTTTTTTAATTGATATAATAACAATTTTAATCCTCAAATTTTATACTTTCAGTCAATTTAATCTTGAAAATATATAAAATGGTAAAAAATTAAAATTATTTTTAAAATTTTAGAATATTATAAAATAAAAAATTAAATAAAAGTAGATAAAAATTTCAAAAATAAATAAAGTGAGAAAATGAGAGATAATTGTTTTTGGGCCCTACAAAATTTCTCTATATTTTTATTTTTCTATAATTTTTATAAACATTTTTATATTTTTAAAATTTTGATTTTTTTAAATGATTTTATACAAAATCAGAGTCTAATTGATAAAAAATATAAGAAAAAAAAGGACTAAAATTATTATTATACCAATTAAAACAAGTATTACAGTGATCTTAGTGCTCAATTGTAACATCATCATTATCATCATCACGATAATAATGGGAAAGTATGGGAAACTAGGGTATAAGAATGTCTAATATACTGGTAAATGACTTTAATTAGGTATAACAAAAACATAAAGTTGAATTTAATTTTTATCACCCCAATGTCTTATAATATTATTCAAATTAGTAAAACATTTTAAAGGATTTGGTATGTAGGCAAAATTTCATACAAACATATATAACGAAATTAGTCCAATTGAGTAACACTGTTAAACCTTCTTGTTAAACTGAACTGTTCAGCAACTTATGTGCTAGGAATTAGTAAAAACCAGCAGTAGCATATTTATGTTACAAAAAAAATTGACCTATATTCAACTTAGGTTACTATTGAAGTTTTGAGTATAGTTTTGGCACAACATGCAACATGTTAATTTTGCACCATGCATTTGGTGTAATTATATGTTATTTTCAGTCTTATTAACCTGGATTATTTTAACAGTTTGTATCATTGGTGCATCCATCAGTTAGTGTTGATTGTTCGATTCTACATGATTGCTATGAATCATTTGCAATGTATTGCTTTGGAAGATACCTTGTTGCTTGCTTGGGTATCTTCATTTCAAAGACCTTGAACTTTAAATAAAGATTTTATTTTTTATCTCTGGATCAGCCTTGCACGATATTTCATTTAGTTTACAGTTTCTGTGGTGACATTGTCTTTGTTATTTGCTTTGCTTATGCCATTGAATCTGAATTTTGGACACCCATATATTATTTTAAATGTCATTGAATAGTCATTTCAACACTCTGCTTTTTCATATCTTTACTTTTAAGAATATATAGGTTCTTCTGATGTCTAACATACCATAATCATAATTCCCCTTAATGCACTAAAAGAAATAATGATATTTTTTTTAGAATAGAATGGTTGTTGAAAGAAGAAATAATGATATTTTTTATTTTATTTAAAAAGAAATTATGGTATTTATTTATGATGATAAAAGGGTAATTTATCACTTTAAATTTCCAATACCTTTGCTATCTAAAATACCATTATTTTGAATAGACTTAATTTATCAACTGATATTTAAATTATATTTTATTTTTCATCTTGATCTTATTTCTAAACCCTACCAAATTTCTCTATATTATCCATATTCAAATACTCATTCTTCCAAAACAAACATAGAAAAAATATTAAGCAAATTTATTTGTTTTTTTACCTCTTCAGTTACTTGGCATAACTTTTACATTATAAGAAAAAGAGAATAGAAGGAATGGCAAGAGAGGGACAATGTTTACAATGTGGACCCTCTTAACCTCTTCCTTCCGTCATTCCTTTTCTCCTCTCTTTTGCACTATCCTCCCCCTCCTCCTTTCCCACCAACCCTTTCATCTTACTCTTCATCAACATCAAAAATATACCTGAAATTGTATTAAAATGGAGAAATTAGATTTATCAAAATAAAAAAATAAACTAAACCATAAATGGTTCATAGTTCATACCTGTAAGATTCAAATGAAGAAAATGGAATAAAAAAACAATAAAAATGCAGTTGCAGCAATACAAGAAAGAGTTTAAAGCTGTAACAGAGAAGAAACTGCAGAGAATAGTTTTTATTTGTATATATGTATATTTTAAGTTATTCAGTATTCAGCCCTTTAAATAGCTGAGTTACAATGTAGGTTGTTTCCAAAAATATCAATTCTGAGAATCAGAATACTAACAATTCCCTTCAAAATAGGGATATGCTCTAACTGTGAAACAAATTTATTGAATTTCAAATAAACAAGAAATCAAACTAACGTTCCTTAAGCAAATAACTAACACTCCTCCTTGGTTAAGGAACTGCAAACTCCAATTCTCTGCCTTAGATACTCGAACATGTTGGCTGGAAGCGACTTTGTAAATAAGTCTGCTAGTTGTTCTTCAGACTTGCAGTAAACCAAAGTAACTTCACCATTCTGTTGTACTTCCCTCAAGAAGTAAAGTTTGATGTTGAAATGCTTGGTCTTCCCAGGGAACACTGGATTGTTTGAGATTGCAATAGCTGCTTGATTGTCAACAAAAATCTCAGTATCGTTTTTCTGCTCCATATGCAAGTCACACATTATCTTTTTCAGCCATAACACTTGCATCATTTCTTGTTTAAATTTCTCAACCAGCCTTGTATTATTTCCTGTCACCAAAAGATCATCAACATATAGTGACACAATGAGAGTATCTACTTCTTTATGTTTCACATAAAGAGTGGATTCTTAGAAGCTTTTAACAAAGCCAAGACTTAACAAATGAGCATCGATCTTGCTGTACCAAGCTCTTGGAGCTTGTTTTAGGCCATAGAGAGCCTTTTTGAGCGGGTAAACTTTTTCTTCTTCGCCTTGCTTCACAAATCCCTCAGGTTGCTCCACGTATATTTCTTCTTGTAATTCGCCATTAAAAAATGCTGATTTGACATCTAATTGGAACACTTTCCAGCCTTTTTGTGCCGATATTGCAAGCAACAATCTGATCGTATCTAATCTTGCAACAGGAGCAAACGTATCAGAATAATTAACACCATAAATTTGAGCATACCCTTTAACGACGAGCCTTGCTTTGTATTTGTTGACGGAGCTGTCGGCATTAAGCTTTGTTCGGAACACCCATTTGACTCCAATAACTTTTCTCCCTTCAGGCTTTTCTACCAGCTCCCATGTCTCATTTTTGATAATCATTGTCATCTCTTCCTCCATTGCTTTCCTCCATTTTGGATCTTTTAATGCATCATCATGGCTGGCTGGTTCGCAAACTGCCACATTGCATCTTTGATAGATATCTGAAAGTAGCCTTGTACCTCTAACTGGAGGATCATCATCCATTCGTCGGTTGTTTCGAAAGCACCTTTCGGTTCTTGAGACATCTCTTTTTTCCGTGAAATCATCCAATCCCACTGCTCGTCCTCGTTGAAATGTACATCTCGGCTAATTGTCAATTTTCCGGTTTGAGGATGATAAACCTTGTAGGCTTTTGAAACTGAACTATATCCCACGAAGATGCCAGGAATTGCCTTCTTATCAAGTTTGTCACGTTTAACCTTTGGAACATGAACAAAACATATGCATCCAAATACTTTAAGAAAGCTAAGTGAAGGTTTATAACCGTACCAAGCTTCGAATGGAGTCTTGTCTTCCAAAGCTTTGGTTGGAAGTCGGTTCTGTAAAAAAACTGCCGTGTTGGCTGCCTCTGCCCAAAATGTCTTTGGCAACTTCTTTTCATGCAACATACATCTAGCCATCTCCATTACGGACCTGTTCTTTCTCTCGCTGACCCCATTTTGTTCCGGAGTGTATGAAGCAGTAAGCTGATGTTTAATGTCAGCTTCTTCGCAAAATAAATTGAATTCTGCCGAAGTATACTCATTCCCATTATCGGATCTCAACACCTGAATTTTGCAGCCACTTTGATTTTCTACCATTTTCTTGAACTTCCAAAACACACCAGCCACTTCTGATTTGAATTTCAAGAAAAAAATCCCGCACATTCTTGTAAAATCATCAATGAAAATAATACAATAAATGCTACCTTGTAAAGATGGTGTTCTTTGTGGTCCGGCAACATCAGTATGAATTAGTTGCAACTTTTGAGAACCTCTCCAAGTTGATTTCGGAAACGGCAGCCTATTTTGTTTACCGAATTGACAGGCGGCACAAGTTGGAAGATGATCATCAAGTTCTGGCATTCCTTTTATCATGTCTTTCTTCTTCATTTTCAGCATTCTTTGAAGATGACAGTGACCAAGCCTTTTGTGCCAAATTTCTGTAGTGCAAACTTTGTTGACGTAGGCTATTTGCTCCTCCTCCGTTGGATCAAATGAGAAACTTTTACCCCTCATTTTAACCCGTAAAATCTCTTTTTTCAGCAACATCATAAATGCAGCAATAGGAATTTTCAAAGGATACTTTAAATCCTTTTTCTATAAGCTGGCCAACACTCAACAAATTTTTATCAATTTCAGGAACATAAAGTACATCTGAGATTGTTTTTGTACCTGGACTTGTTGTAAATGCCACGGTTCCCGACCCTTTTGCGGAAATATAGCCACCATTTCCAATTTTGACCTTCATGACTCTCGACTTCAAATCCTTGAAGAGAGTTTTATCCAGAGTCATATGGTTTGTACAACCACTGTCAATCAACCAGCTTTCTGAAGAAATTTTAGTTGAAAAACATGCTGCGACAAATATCTGATCTTCCTCGTCTTGATCAGCCACATGGACTTCTTCAAGCTTCAACTTATTGCTTCTGCAAACCACGGCTTCATGTCCAAGTTGATTGCATTTGGTACATTTAGCATCTGGTCTCCACCAACATCTGAACGGTGGATGGCCTTTCTTTTCGCAGTGCTGACAAGGCGGATAGTCTTTCTTTGATTTTCTACCCTTACCTCGAGTGTGAGTGTTCGAAGAATTTGCTGCAGATGTTACTTGTGTTTTTCTCTCAGTATTCTTCTTGTGCTTTCCTCCTTCCTGGTGCCTAGCTAGCAAAGCTCCTTCTACTATTTGTTCTTGCCTCATGAGTCTTCGCTGTTCTTGAGCTTGCAAAGAATTCATCAATTCTGCCAAACTGAGTTTAGACATATCTTTTGTATTTTCCAAGGTGGTTATTGAAGCTTCATATCTTTCAGGCACTATTACAAGAATTTTTTCAACAATTCTAGAATCTGGAAATTTAGTGCCAAGTAACCTTACCTTGTTGGCAATTTCATACAATCTGTCTTGGTACTCTTTGATTGTTTCTGACTCTTTCATCCTTTGCAATTCAAACTCCCGTATTAAATTTAGCACTTGCATTCCTCGTATTCGGTCATTTCCTTCATATTCTTCTTTGAGATAGTCCCACACTTCTTTTGCTAATCGGAGAGTGAGAACTTTTGTGAAAACGTTTGTTGAAATAGCAGCAAACAGAGTTGATTTTGCCTTAGCTTTTCGGGTCGTCTTTTCCTTGTGAGTTTTGATTTGGACCATGGTAGGATTGTTCGGCAGCGGAGGTATTTCGTAATCCTCTTCCACGGCCTCCCAAAGATCCAAAGCCTCAAGGTAAGTTTCCATCTTTACTGCCCACAAATGATAATTCTGACCATCAAAAAAAGGAGGAGCAATTTGAGAAAAGCTGGTTTCGGTCTCCATTTCACACACAGATCCCTTAAGAAAATAGCTCGGATACTAATTGTAAGATTCAAATGAAGAAAATGGAATAAAAAATAATAATAAAAATGCAGTTGCAGCAATACAAGAAAGAGTTTAAAGCTTTAACAGAGAAGAAACTGCAGAGAATAGTTTTTATTTGTATATATGTATATTTTAAGTTATTCAGTATTCAGCCCTTTAAATAGCTGAGTTACAACGTAGGTTGTTTCCAAAAATATCAATTCTGAGAATCAGAATACTAACAATTCCCTTCAAAATAGGGATATGCTCTAATTGTGAAACAAATTTATTGAATTTCAAATAAACAAGAAATCAAACTAACGTTCCTTAAGCAAATAACTAACAATACCTCTTCTCCTTCCAAAGGGGTTGAAGAACATTTTTAAAGTTTGGATGGTCATCCCACTCCAATGATTCCCACCAATCTGTACTTGACGTGATGGTAAGAGAAGGTGGAGCATATCCAAATGGCTGCCCATTGCCAACAAGGGGAACAAATGGAGGAATTCTCTCCAGTTTATGACATCTAATAATCAGGATAAGTTGGAGAGAATCACAAACCATCACTCCATTTTTGCTGCAAATGCTCTTCAAATTTCGTAATCTCCACAATTTCAGTTCTCTCAATTGCAATGTTATCTTGTACCGTCATTACATTGAACTCCTTTGATATGGTAACCCAGATTACCCTTTCGAATCTTTGCTGTTTCAAAAGATCATTGTGGATGTGCTTCATGATAGTGGTTTTACCCACACCGCCCATCCCTCAAACCCCAATCTTGATCACCTCCTCCTCATCAAACATGCCCAAATCTCATTTCTGACAGCTCTTTCTCCAACTAGTTCTGATGTTGGCAGTGGCAACCCAGCACTTGGACCATCCATGACAAGACCTTCAGAGGCATTAGGAGCATTATCAAGAAATTCTTTCATTTCTCGAGTCTTTTCATCAACCAGCTTCCCGTTGCAAGCACGACAGAGATATCTCCCATTACTGACTTTGTTTTCAACAACTTGTGCTTCCCTAATCATCTCTTTCACAGCTTTCAACCAATTTTCAACTCCCTTCTTCGGTATCTTCCCCAGAGGACGAAGAAGCTCTGCTTTCAATTGCAGCTCTATATCTTCCATTTTGCAATTCAATGCATCTCTGATCCTCTTGAAGTTTCTCTTATAATCGTTCAGCTTTCTGTGATGTTGCAAATATTTACAAACAGGAGTTCCGAGACAATTTGCAATGCCGACAACAGGCTCTACATACTCCATTGCTATGTCCCTGCAATGCAATAATATATAATAGTAGCAGAAAATGAAAATCTGTGAATGAATTGGATATTTTATGAAGTATTGATATGTCGGTGTAAGCATGAAAAGGAAAACATGAATGCAAGTTTCAAGCAATGGCGTCTATTAGATGGAGCTATGGATGGGTGGCAGACAGAAACATGATGAAATTCTGGTCACCATTGTATATCCAGAATCAACCCCTCAAACTATATAACATGCTAGATTCAAGTGTGCAAGAGTTCATTACAAAATATGAAGAGGTAAAATGTTCAACAGCATGAGATTTCAACATTATATTGCTTCTGGGTAGCTCTTTTCGTATTAATTTGTATCTATAGTAAACTATGTCTGCTGATCATCCTGTCTTAAAATCTATAATCAGTAGAGGAAATCATTGCTTCAGATCTTATTAGCTTGACCATCTTACAAAGTATAGCTCTTTTGGTATTAATTTCTAACTATAGTAGATTATGTCTGCTGATCATCCTGTCTTAAAATCTAAAACTGTTGGTAACCACTAGCGGAAACCATTGCTGCAGATCTTATTACCTTGACCATCTTACAAAGCAAGCTATTATAACAGTAGCTGATAATAAAAAACAATCATTGTATAGTCATGAATGAAGCAAATGAAAGGAAATTTCCTTGACTGGATGCTTGAAAATTAGTGATAGACCTTGGAGATGAAAAGAAATTAACAAGAGTGAAGAAGAAGGTGAAAATAGAAATAAGCAAAATTGTGATAGGAATTAATGGGAAAGTATGTGAAGAAGAAGAAGAAAGAGAAAATAATGAATAATTACATGTATAAAAAGACGAATGTTGTGGACATGAATAAGAAATCCGTCTTTTTTGACTCTTTTCTTTGCTGTCACCCATTATAATTGGCATTAAATAATAATAATAATAATAATAATAATTAGGTTTAATGATAAATTTGGTCACTAATTTTTGCTTGTTTTGTCAAAATGGCCCTAATTCTATTTTTGAGCTTTTCTTTACCATCAGCATTTGTTTCAATTTTTTTTCTTTCAAAAGTTTTTAATCTTTCATATGTTTGTTTACTGAAAAGTTTTTCTACTGAGTTAATTTTTTTAAAATAATTACATTTATTTTCTTTAAATTAAGTTTTTTTTCACTTTAATGTATTATTTTTTTCACAAGAATATAAATATCTTATTGGATTTTCTAACTAATAAATTATATCTCATTAAAAATATTCGACATATGAAATTTCACTTTTTTAAGGTACTTTCATTAAATCTATTTAAAAAAGAAGAGTGAAAAAAAAAAGAACAAAGGTTGATAGCAAAAAAAAAAAAACTCAAAAACACAATTAGGACCATTTTAATAAAATAATCAAACATTAAAGGTTAAATTTATCATTAAACCTAATAATTAATCGAAAAGTATGGGACAGCAGGGTATAAGAATGCATAATCATATGTTACAACTTGAAATTAAATATACAAGTGAATGAGTTGTATTAGGGTGTGACATTAAATATGAAACTTACTATCTGGTTTTATATTATGTCTAAATTGTACTTGATTTCATCTATATGTTTAGCTACATCACTAAAATAGACTGAATTGAAAATTTTTGTGAATATTAGCTATTATGAACAAGTATAAGATGCAAAATGTAACTTTGTTTTGTTCTGTTTTTCATTATTACGTTCTATTAAATGATAATTTTCTTTATTTCTCAATAAAATCCAGCTATTCAACAACATATTCAAGATTTTATTTTTTAGAGTTTTTTATATACATTTTCCTATTTTATAAATATTTTTTAGTTTTTTTTATAATTTTATACAAAATCAAGGTCAAATTGACAGAAAATATAAAATTGATTACTAGAATTATTATTATACAAACAAAAACAAGTGCCACTTAACAGTCGAGTGACAAAAGGAAAATAATTTCGAAAACATTAGTGATCAAATTGTAACATTTTTTAGTTAAGTGACCAAAATGAAAACTTATCCATAGTTGAATTTTACCCTAAATTCTTTTAAAAATTTTAGTTTAGAATTGTTTTATCTATACTATGTATTAAGCATTTTACTGAGTTAGTGTCACTCATCAATCGAGTCCCAACTCAATAAGAAAATTACCAAAAATATTATTTTATTTGCAAAGTAAGATATATGTTTATGAGGGTGTTTTCATCATTTTATATATTTTTTTATAAATCAATAAAAATTTACCCATAATGATATTTGAACTAGGGGACACCATGCATATAAAGCTTTTTCATTTACATTGTAACTAAAACAATTTAAGGTTTTCATTTGAAACTTTAATAAGTATATTTGTGTTCTAAATTTTTATATATTTGTATATGTAAATAATGTCATTGATTTAGCGTCACAAATGAACATGGCACCAACTCAGTATTGAAGACAAAACAATGATAAACATTTGTATTCATTTAATATTCATTTGTTTTTGTGTTTAAATTTTGTTTCACTCTCAATTTAATCTAATTTTTATTTTAATATCATACATATTTCATGTGTTATTATTAATTAGTTCCGAATCATACTTTTCATTATTTATTGTATGTTCTTTTTAAACGCAAATATGTATTCTAAATACGTGATTTTCACACGCATATGCCTGTGATAAGATTTCTAGTTTTATTAAAAACTTTCAAAAAATTATAATTATTAGACTCCTTGATATACTCTAAAAAATAATCTAAATTTTTTTCAAGCCTAACCCATTTTTAGCCCAGCTCAGTCAACCCAGAAAAGTCCATTTGAGAGTTCAAAAAATAAGAAAATATTAAAAATATTTTTATATTCTTAATTAAATTTAAAATTTAAAAAATTTATTATTTAAATTGAATTCGAGTTGGAACAGCTAGTGACATAAAAACCTTGTCCAACCCAACTCAACCATGGAAGAAGAAAACACATTTTGTTTTTACAATTTGGGTTTTGAAAAATAATTTAAATGTAATTAAAATTTGAACTGGCTTTGAAAAAAAATTATGGTATATTTTGTAATCTTTTGACAAAAAATGACATCCGGGTCAATTTTATAAGTCTCTGTAACATCAGTCCTAGATGTTCTTCAAGAGCATGAAACTGAACTTTTTTATTTCGTTTTGTTTCTAATTTGTTATTGGATTCCATTGAATGATACTTTTCTTTATATCTCATACATTTTAGTTCTTCAACAACATATTCAAGATTTTATTTTTCTAGAATTTTATATATATTTCTATTTTATAAATGATTTTAATTTTTTTATATAAAACCAGGGTCAAATTGATAAATATATATAATATATATATATATAAATTGAGGACAAAAATTGTAACGCCACAAACCTGGTTTATACGTTATGGTCGAATCTGGAGGAATTACATTAACTTGTTTAAAAACTCAGAAAATAAATTTGAAATTGTGTGTTTTAACAATATTAATTCTGGCGAATTGCTTTTCAGTTTTTAAGAAAACAATCATTAAAACTATTTATTTTGTTATAGAAAAACACTCAAGTCATTACTTTATTTTGTAGTGGAAATTTTAGAGTACTAAAATTTGAAAACCATGACTTAATTTGTAAAACACAAAATCTTGTAGTTTTAAGTAATAATTACTAAATCCAACTAAGCAAAGCAAAATCCGAAAAAAGATTTACAACCCCCGAAAAAAATCAGAATGTCTAGAATAATTTAAAAACATGAACCATCATACTTAAATAATTGAGAACTCAATCTGATCTCCTGCACGGCGTCTGGTCCTAAATATGTTGATTAATTGAGAAGTTAGAAACATTGGGTGAGCTTATAGGCTCTGTAACACCCCAAACCCGGCCTAGATGTTATGGCCAAATCTAAAGATGTTACTACAATTTATTTGAAAATCTAGAATCCGTTCAACTTATAAAACAATGCTAGCTCTTATGAAGTAAAATCCGAGTTTATTTGGGAAAAATATCCTTCTTAACCATTTTGATAAATTTGTCGATTATTTACTTGTAAAACACTTACGTTTGCAACGAAAATTCTTGGTTGAGTCCAATTTTGAAAACACGGTTTGTTGCTATATAATTTGACATTTTGTAGATCAAATTTAAACTAACCAAAAAAGTTTAAATAAATAAACAAAACGAAAATAGACCTAAAGTTAAAAACAATCCAAAAACAGTTCAAAACCAAATAGAATAAACCAGATTAAAATAACAAATATAACAAGAAGATAATTAATCGATCTCCAGTCGCTCCGACCCACCTAAGTCTAAGGATTACCTAAGAATAAGAGAAACTGAGAGTGAGCTTACAAGCTCAATGTGTAACTTATAAGAGTAAAAATATCAGATATAATTTTCAAACATGCTTTCGGAAGTCAATAAGAGACATATCATATACAGAAACAGAATCAAAACATACCAGATGTAGATTACAATCCTACTCCAATCCGTTACACACCATCTCCGACCATCCCTACACACCATATAGGGTATTAAATACCTATCAAACCCTACACCCGCTTAGTGTCGGTATGAAACTTTTCAAAATATTCGTAGCCTAACTGCCAGATCATTAGGTGATTCATCGCCAAATGTAGAAATATGTGTGGCTGAGCCACCAAATTTGGCAAATGAATTAAACTCCCACACTTCCTCCATTAACACAAATCTCATCCTAATGCACATGTAGAATTAACAAATGTCAGAAATGTACATGTCATACATGCTTTTATAATAGATAAACATTTGTGTTCTAAATTTTTATATATTTGTGTATGTAAATAATGTTATTGATTTAGCATCACCAACTCAGGATTGAAGACAAAACAATGATAAACATTTGTATTCATTTACTATTCTTAATATGATTTGTTTGTGTTTAGATTTTGTTTTACTCTCAATTTAATCTAATTTTTATTTTAATTTCATACATATTTCACGTGTTATGATTAATTAGTTCCAAATCATATTTTTCAGTATTCATTGTATGTTATTTTTAAACACAAGTCTGTGTTATAAATACGTGATTTCCACATGCATAATCATGTGATAAGATTTCTAGTGTTATTAAGACCTTTCAAAAAAACTTGTAATTATTAGACTCCTTGATATACTCTTAAAAATAATCTAAAATGTTTTCAAGCCTAACCCATTTTTAGCCTAGCTTGGTCAATCCAAAAAGTCCATTTGAGAGTTCAGAAAATAATAAAATATTAAATTTTTTTTAATATTTTTAATTAAATTTAAAATTTAAAAATATCTTTTATTATTTAAATTAAATTCAAGTTGTAATGGCTCAAGACATAACACCCTTGTCCAAGCCCAACTCGACCATGGAAGAAGAAACATAATTTGTTTTTACAATTTGGGTTATGAAAAATAATTTAAATATAATTAAATTTTGAATTGAGTTTGAAAAAATTTTGTGGTATATTTTGTAATCTTTTGACTAAAAAATGACATCAGGGTCGATTTCATAAGCCTCTGTAATACCGGTTCTAAATGTTCTTCAAGAGCATGAAACTCAACTAGATAATATTACTAATTTGGTTTCGAGAAACGTTGAGGAAGTATGTAATGATCTAACTTTTTTATTTTGTTATGTGCCTAGTTTGTTATTGGATTCTATTCAATGATACTTTTCTTTATTTCTCATACAATTTAGTTCTTCAACAACATATTCAAGATTTTATTTTTCTAGAATTTTATATACATTTTTCTATTTTATAAATGATTTTGAGGTTTTTTTTATAATTTTTATATAAAATCAGGATCAATTTGATAAAAATATAAAAATTAAGGACTAAAATTGTAACATCCCAAATCTGGCCTAGACGTTATGGCCAAATTTGGAGGAATTACATTAGCTTATTTAAAAAACCTAGAAATTGAATTTGAAATCGTGTGTTTTGGCAATATTAATTCTGGCAAATCACTTTCCAGTTTTTAAGAAAACACTCATTAAAAATATTTATTTTATTATAGAAAAACACTTAAATGATTACTTTATTTTGTAGCGGAAATTTCAAAGTATTAAATTTCGAAAATCGTGACTTAATTTGCAAAACACAAAACTTTGTAGTTTTAAGTAATAATTACTAAATTCAACTAAGCAAACCAAAACATAAAGCAAAATACAGAAACAGATTTACAAACCCCTAAAAAAATCTAGAAAGTCCAGAATAATTTAAAAACATGAACCACCATACTTAAATAACTGAGAACCCAATATGAGCTTCTGCACGTCGTTTGGTCCTAAGTATGTCGATTACCTGAGAAGTTAAAGAACTTGGGTGAGCTTATAGGCTTAGTGTGTAACTCAACCCAAACAGGCAGAATAGACTCAAATACAGTAACAATTACATGTGTAACTCAACCCAAACAGGCAGAATAGACTCAAATACAGTAACAATTCCAGAAATAGATACAATTCAATTACATATATAATTTCAGTTTCAGATACAGATGCAATCTCATATGCAGAATCAGATGTAGATACAAATACAGATGCAAATACAAACACAGAAATAAATCCTATCCCAATCCACTACACACCATCTCCGTCCCACCAATACACACCACATAGGACTATAAGAGCCCATCCATCCATCACACCAATAAGTAAGCATATATCACTTTTTAAAATAGCGCAGTTAAATTGCCAGAAATAATGCGGTATTCCGCCAAAATCAATAAGTCTGGTCAAGCCACCATATTAGATATGTGGTTAAACCACAAATTAAGTTATCCCGAGTTGCCCGACAACGGTGGCTTATAAACATCAGTATGCAGTTAAACTGCCAAAACACTTCTTCCATCACACCATCATCCCACCCTAATGCATATGTCAAAATATTTTACATACTCAGATGTACATAAATGAATCATGCTTAAATAGATTCTCAAATTACAGATCAGAAGCATAAATTATACCACAGAATGCTCTTGAATGTTACATGTACAATGTCAATATTGAATAATATGCTTCAAAAATCACATTAACAGAAATAAAATATCAAATTTTGTATTTAGAATGCATACATAACACATTTCGGAACTTACGAAGTAACGAATTTCAAATCACACTTCAAATACGACCTTGACGAGATTATACAAAAAATGGGCCCACACGACCTAACTGACCTAACCCATGTGGCCTACACGACCTAGCACACAGCTTAACACACACCTGTGTAGCCCACACGGCCCAAAAAACCCAGCCTATATGACCCACATAACCTGGCACATGGTTGTGTGACGTCGATAGTGGGTTTTTTGACATCGTGCCGTTCGCTATTTTTTAATATTTTTGTTACACACTTGGTCGGTTTTCGATGCTAACACCACTATGAGGATTCTAGTACCTAAACCGACATTTTAGAACCTAAGAATTATTAGTAATGTGCTACATCCAAGTCACTAATTCAATTGCAAATGCTAAACACTTAGCCTAAGCAACCAAATCAACCTTCAATTGAAAACTTTAATCACTTACCCTTGCAAAAACAATAGCCCTTTCCCAGACATAAACTGCTGGAGACAATTCACGAGTCTATCGATCTTCTCCTAACAACACATTGCAAAAATAAAACTTGAAACCATCAATCACTTGAAAGATTAACCCAACACCACATTTATATAAAACAAATAACCAACACTTACCCGAAGGAATAACAGAGATTCAACAGCGTACCAATAGAATAACACAAAAGAAAATATTAGAGCAAAGATGAGAAAGGAAGGCAGCAAAACTACTAAAGCAAAAAGAAAATAGAAATCAGTAGATGGAAAAAGAAAAGGGAAAAGAAAATGTGAACAATGTGGCAAGAAGAGGACGATAGAATTAGGAGAATTTTGGGGAAATTTTGTAGGAAAATGGAAAACTTCCCCACTCAAATTGATTAGTTATCCCTATAAAAAAAATTTCCACATTACTTATATAGGGTTCAAACACAAGACCTTTAAATAAACTAAAACCTTACCACTAAACTAACAAACTATTCTTATTATCAATTGAGCAAAAATAATATATAAGCTAGATGTTCAAACATGGAAGTTAGGACAAAAATAATAAAAATTTAAGGGAAAAGATTTGAACACAAAACCTTAAACACACATCCAAAGCACTTAACCACTAAACCAAATCAATTTACTTAACATAATTTTCACAATCTTAACTCAAAAATAGGACGTGACCACTCTTGGTTTCACTAACTCAATTTCTACTAACCTACTTTTTGGGATGTGATAAAAATTGTTATTATACTAGCTAGAGTAAGCGCCACTTGACAGTCGGGTGACCAAGATTTTTTTTCTAGAAACATTAGTGACCAAATTGTATCTTATTTTAGTTAAGTGACCAAAATGAAAATTGACCATTTTTTGAGTGACTAATGGTGTAGTTTATCCTAAATTCTTTTAAAAACTTTAGTTTAATTTTTTTAATGTTATTAGGAGATTTCAAACAATAAAATTTTAATTCAAAATTTTTAATTATTAGACTCCATAATATTATTATTCTCTTAAAAGTAATCTAAAAATTTTCAAGTCCAAGCCCATTTTCGACCCAACTCGACTTACCTAAAAAGCTCGTTTCAATGTTAAAAAAAAATAAAAATATTATTTTATAATTAAATTTAAATTTTAAAAATAATTTTTTATTATTTAAATTAAATTTGAGTTGGACTGACCCGAATTATAAAAAACTTTATCTATATAGACCCGACTTTGGTCGAGGGCCCATGGATGGGGCTATAGTAAACTATTATCCCATGTTTTTAACTTAAAATTTGAAGCCTATGTATGGTTTTTATTGTAAAATTAAAAGTTTATTTTTTAAAAAAATAATAAAATAAAAGTTAGTGTTGAATGTGGTAAAGGACCATTATAATATTTAATTTTGACATCATATCAAAATAAGTTTATAATTAATTGTTATATGTATTATATAAATTATTTTTTAAAATAAATATTTTAGAAGGCTATTTTGAGACGTAAATATATATATACATAAATAGTAAGATAAAATCATGTTAATTTTTAAGGAAGAATAAGAAAATGTTTATATATAGGGGAAATAAATCTTTATAGTTATTTTAACATAATTTTAATATTTCATGATTGATTCTTTCACTGATGCCACCTTTCAAGATAGATTGACAATATTTTGAAAAGTTGTCATTTCCAAAGAGGAATCTGATTAGCATTACTTTGGGAGACTTGAATTTCATATAGTCCATGTGTCCTTCGCTCCAACTATTCAAAACAGCTCAATATTCAATCCCGTATTTATTTAAGCAACCTTTCTTTCATTCCTTTCACTTGAAACTCAAAACGAAATTACTTTCTTGAGATTCTCCTTATAGCAATGCCTTCCAATTCCTCCTTAAAATTATCTCTCAAACTATTAACTTTAAAGAAATTCTTGTAATGGCAATCAAACATTTTTTTCCAGTTTATGCACAATTTTACAATTAACAAAAATAACGATAGATTTCTTATTTATGCACAATTTTACAATTAATAAAAATAACACTAAATTATCTTCAACGCACCTAATATCTTATTTATCGTTTACAGTATGAGCCTTATCTTCTCGTGAATTAATCCTCTTCTGATTTTGAAGTTGGTGTCTATAAATAAAAATGAAATAATATTATAAGAACATTAATGAAATAATACAACCATTAAAACTGATATTTTAATATAAATTGATTACCATTTAACTCAATTCTTAAATATTTTTTTAATTAACATGGAGAACATTTTTAAACATTAGTGAATATTTTAATTTAATAAAATCAATTACAAATTGAATAGTTAATTTTAAAAAGTAATTTTATAATGCAAAATTTAAATTTCTACAAATTGGTTTGTTTTTAACATAGAGGCTGATGTGGCCGTTAGTTGTCTAACGATCAACATTAACCTCTGACATGACGGTCCAAATGAATTTAAATACTAGCATAACATTATTTTCTCTTATATACTACATCAGCAAATGATTTTAAAATTATTAAAAAAACAAAAAAAAAAACCCTAAACATACGCGAACACAAATTTCATATTCAAATTGATACAATTGCAAAAATCAAGAACCACAAACATAGAATTGAGAACACAATCTACGGTACCTTAAAAACTTATGCGCTGTTTGAAAACCATAAAATCCCATATTGAACATAAATCCATGAAACACAATGCTTTTCTTGCCATCAAAATTTTCTCAAGAAAATCAATGAAGGATCTGAGATGAAGCATAGTTATTGATGAGAGCCAAAACATTGCTCGTCAAATGTGTGATCTTAATAATTCATTTCATCACCATCATCTTTGCACACCCCTTCATAGCCCTGCTTGAGAATCCATCCATGCAAGTATCTTCATCCATTAGAGCAACATTAACCTAGGTTTGAAGATCACTCATAAGCACAAAGTTGGAGCATCTGATATGAATTTTTTTTTTAAATTTTACATATAGATTTCTGGAGCTCTTTGATAGAGTCGTCGATCAGTTCGATGCAATTCGCATGGCGAAAGTGACTCGAGGTTTTGAAAATGGGTTCTGGCGACTTTTCGCATGAGCCTAGATGTAGATTTGTTGGCTTTGAAGGTGATGAGGAGGGAGGTGTGAGAAATCCCCAAAATCTCCAAAATTAAAAACCCTAAACAAAAATTTCCAAAATCAAAACACTTACCCAAAATCCCCAAAATCTACAACCCTGAACAATTTATGCTGATATTAGAAACAAATGCAAAAGAAAATAAATATTTAATTTTGAAAATAAAAACAGCTCACCCTCAAGAGATGAAACACACAAACATAATAAATAATCTTCACGAAAGAAATTTATACGCGCACGTGGTGTGGAGAAAGTTAGATTTAGGAAAAGCCTAAAATTTTTAGAAACTCTTCAAATGCGACAAAAGAATCTTCCATCTAAATCAAGAAAAAAACTGGAAAAAGAAAATTTGAGCAAACAAACTGTGCATAAAGAAATAAAAGGATTTGAAGAGAGAAACTTACCGATTAAGAAAAGAGAGAATTAGCAATGATCTATTTTAATAATTTTTTATGCCCATTTGCCAAACCCCAATCTTGCTCACCTCCTTCTGCTTCAAACATGCCCAAATCTCACTTCTGACAGCTTCTTCTCCAACTAGTTCTGATGTTGGCAGTAGCAACCCAGCACTTGGACCATCCATGGCAAGACCTTCAATTAAATAAATCAAACAGAATATTAAGAGGTAAAATGTTCAACAGTTTGGGATTTCAACATTATATTGCTTCTGGGTAGCTCTTTTGGTATTTATTTTCTAACTATATTATTATTTTTAAATCGTACTGTTTCCAGAAATTTTACATGGAAATTAAAAAATATTATGTCTTTTTACAATACTTTCCTAACTTTTATTGGAAATAAAACTATGATCTAGTTTTGTCTCACCTTAAATCATTTTGATTACTATAAATATTTTAATAATAAATATTTAGAAGGTTATTTTGGCAAGTATATATATATATATTAGAGAAGAATAAGAGAATAGAAGGAATGATAAGAGAGGGAAAATATTTAAAAAGTAGAGGCAGTTTGATTTCTTATTTACCTTTGCCTCTTAACCTCTTCCTTCCAACATTCCTTTTCTCCTCTCTTTTGCACTATCCTCCCCCCTACTTCTTTGCCACCAACCCTTTTATCTTTCTCTTCAACATCATCACAGTTATACACCAAATTTTATTAATATGGAGAAATTAGATTTATCAAAATAAAAAAATAAACAAAACCATAAATGGTTCATACCTTTTATCCTCCACAGGGGGGTTGAAGCGAAGAACATTTTTAAAGTTTGGATGGTCATCCCACTCCAATGATTCCCACCATTCTGTGCTTGACTTGATGGTAAGAGAAGGTGGAGCACATGCAAATGGCTGCCCATTGCCAACAAGGGGAATAAATGGAGGAATTCTCTTCAGTTTATCACACTCAACAATAACGATTAACTCGAGAGAATTACAAACCATCACTCCACTTTTGCTGCATATGCTCTTCAAATTTGGTAATACCCACAATTCCAGTTCTCTCAATTTGGGAAGATGGAATTTGATTAATGCATCACTCCCTTTTTCTTCAACTTCTGATGTTGCTGCTCCCAATATTTCTACTACCTCAACACAGTGTGACACACGTATTTCTTCCAGGTTTTGGAGGTTTGGAAGCAACCAATGTGGAAGCAACGTCTTCATACTTAAGCATTTGTATATCCTAATTTCCTTAAGATGGGAAAAGGTGGCAGACGGAGCCAATGTTGATGTTGTTGCTAAACCAATTCCTGCATCTTTCATAATAAGGGCACTCAACTTTGGCAGATCACCAAGATCTAACACCTCGAGGCTCTGAAATGGATGAGCGGAAGAAGAGGCAAAAGAGGACAGGGAAACAACACACTCTATCCCTTCACACCACCAAATCCTACAAACCCTCAAGTCAATCTCATTTTTGAAGGAAGAATTATCATCGACTATGTTTCTCAAATAGTCGTAACTTAAAATATTCAACTGTTGAATTTCAATTGGGTGCATAATTAACTCACCTTCCCAATTCTTGACTCCTCCAACTGTTACTGTTTTATCTCTTGTAGCAAGCATAAAAGATGAGCCCACCTGTAAATGGTACTTGATGAGATTTTTCTTACTTTGTTGCATTGAGGAGATGAACTTATTGAATTCATTGATGTCTTCAAAACGTCTGGTAAAGCACTCCAACTTCTTCAATGGTTCCATCTCCT
The DNA here is from genome assembly GCF_007990345.1 of Gossypium hirsutum. Taxonomy (NCBI): domain Eukaryota; kingdom Viridiplantae; phylum Streptophyta; class Magnoliopsida; order Malvales; family Malvaceae; genus Gossypium; species Gossypium hirsutum. The sequence continues at coordinate 59,910,974 of NC_053441.1, read as the reverse complement.
CTGCTTTTAGACTTGTTTTTTCATTGTCCACATCAAAACTCAAGCGCTGAAGGTGAACGAGTTTTGGTAAAAGTCCAGTGGGTATCTCTTTCAGAGTGGGCACTCTAAGATCAAGATATCTTAGCTTTATCAGCATATCTATTCCTTCAGGGACTTCCTCAATTTTAGTCTAACTTAGATCCAACTTCTTCAATTCTTGAAGCATCGAAAGTCATGGTAGATCTCTTAATTCTTCACAATCACAAAGCAACAATGTTGTGAGGTTCTTTAGTTCAGAGATGGAATTTGGTAAACTCTTGATCTCCGTATAGGACAAATTTAGGACACAAAGACAGGGCATGTTTATGAAGAAAGAACATGGGATCTTCTTTATAGGGTTATGCTGCAATAACAAGGTTGTGAGCAGTTGACATTTTGTGGGCAGCACATCTATGGAAATTTCTGATATGGAGTTATACATAAGTGACACTTTCTCAATATCCGGACTCCATTGCTCCTTTTCTGGTAACTCTTCTAATTGCGAACCTGCTTGTATCATATATCGAGGATTCATTCTTGTGATCGACAATGCCATGTCTCTCACTGCATCATGCATTTTCACTTTTTCACACGAGACATTTTCCAACAAGCAATTATCTTCTAATTTCTTCAAAATAACATGTCCCTTATCTTTCATTTCTTGTCTTGTACGCATATCATCTATGAATCCCTCCTCAATCCAGCACTCAATTAGCCCATCCTTCCAAATTTGAATATCTTCAGGATATAATGCGCAATGTAAGAAACAATGCTTCATTTTCTCGTCTTTTAAGTGATTGAAGCTAACTTTCAAACTCTTGATCACTTTATCTTCCCCTTCTTTCACTTTCCCTATTCTCTCTTTCAATTCCCTGAGTGTGTTTTTCCAAATAAGAGGGTCATCTTCTCCTCTCAATGTACCAGCTATGACGACAATTGTAAGAGGCAGACCTGCACAGTCCTTGACAACAAGCTTCAAAGTTGGCATTAAAGTTTGATTTTGCACTATGTTAGGTCCAACTTCACTCAAGAATAGTATCAATGCCTCTTCTTCTGAAAGGGGCTTCAATTTTATTACCTTACAGCCCATAGACTTACAAACTTGCTCCACACGGGTTGTCAACACCAACTTGTACCCATTGCTGCTACTTGGCTTAGGGATCCCAATTTCTTCCAACGAGACTTCACTCCACACATCATCTAGGATTAGAACATGTTTTCCTGCTCTCTTCAGCATTTCGGACAAGATGCTGCTCGTCTGACCTTGTTTGCTTCTTCGGGCATCTTTCTATTCAATGCACTTGCAATATCATTTTGTAACTTCACAATATTGAACTCCTTTGATATAGTAACCCAAACCACCCTTTCAAATCGTTGTTCTTTCAAAAGGTCATTGTGGATGTGCTTCATGATGGTCGATTTACCCACACCGCCCATCCCCTAAACCCCAATCTTGCTTACCTCCTCCTGCATCAAACATGCCCAAATCTCTTTTCTGACAGCTTCCTCTCCAACTAGTTCTGATGTTTCCAGTGGCAACCCAGCACTTGGACCATCCATGGCAAGACCTTCAGAGGCTTTAGGAGCTTTATCAAGATATTCCTGCATTTCTCGAGACTTTTCATCAACCAGCTTCTCGTTGCAAGCACGACAGAGATATCTCCCATTACTGACTTTGTTTTCAACAACTTGTGCTTCCCTAATCATCTCTTTCGCATCTTTCAACCAATTTCCAACTCCTTTCTTCGGTACAAATCTGGGTCCGTCAATTCATATTCATGTGTGCACATTTCCATTTCAGGGAGCACACTCCCGCGAATCTCATCCTTACAGCGGGATTACCAGTCCAGGCTAAATCCCCTGCAATGACAATTACTCTAATGAGCTTGGATCTGAATTACCAGTCCAAGCTAAATTCAGACCCTAATTCGGATTACCCGTCCGGGCTAAATCCATTTTACATATATTCTTCGGGATGACTATATCAGAATAGGATCACCCGTCCGAGCTAGATCCTTTTTACCGTCAATTCCTTTTCAGAGATCCATCGAATTTTCCTTTAATTCAACCGGGATCTATTTTCTCTTTTCATCAAGAATATCAATACTTCATCAATTATCATACAATAAACATCCAAATCATATTCACATTAAGAAAAATATATTTCAAGCATTTAAGAATATAATTCAAGTTCCACGAACTTACCTTGATACTTGTTCGTATGCAAAAATCTACTAATCCCGAAATTTTTCTTTTCCTCAATCTAGCTTCGTATTTGAATATTCTGGATTTAAATAAATAAATTCAATCATTAATTTAATGCATTTCATATTCATATGTAACATTCTCTATAATTTCATTATTATTTATAATTCATTCAGAGCTGTCACCTTGAGTCATAGTCACTAAATTATTTATATCTTGCTATGGAACTCCAAATTAAGATCCGTTAATTTTCACCGAAACTAGACTCACATATCTTCTTGCCATAAAATTTTCAGAATTTTTGGTTCAGCCAATAAGTACAGTTTATTCTTTAAAGTCATCCCTATTTTGTTGTCTGACAGTTTTGACCCTTCTTCACTAAAAATAAATTATCTCCTCATACAGTATTCGGATGATGTTCTTGTTTGTTTCTTTTGAAAATAGACTCATTAAGGATTTTAAACATATAAATTTAAGCCTCTAATTATTTTCTCCAATTTTTTATGATTTTTCAAAGTCAGAATAGGGAAACCCAAAATCATTCTGACATTGTCTTACAAAACCTATTATATCTCATGATTTACAATTCCATTGCTTACATTGTTTCTTCTATAAGAAACTAGACTCAATAAAATTTAATTTAATATTTTATTCATTCTCTAATTCGATCTCTACAATTTTTGGTGATTTTTCAAAGTTAGACAACTGCTGCTGTCTAAAACTGTTTTAGTGCCACCCGTTGATTTCCATTTTACCTAAAATTTCATAGTCCATACAATTCAGTTATTGCTCAATTAACCCTTCAATTAAGCTAATTTTTTCTCAATTAATACTTTACCTAGACATTATAAGTTATTTCACAACTATTGAAATTCAGAATTTCCACATAAAACCCTAACTTCAAACTCTTTTATAATTAGATCTCAAACATTCACTTTCTATTCAATTCTTTCAATAAAATCGGCATATAAAAAATTTAAAGCTCTAATTCCATGCTAAATCATCATATTCTTTTAGTACATATTCATAGCAACTTTCAATTTCTTTCATAAAATCTAAAACTAATGAATTCAACAAGTGGACCTAGTTGTAAAAGTCACAAAAACACAAAAATTTCAAGAAATAATCAAGAATTGAACTTGCAGTAAAAATATGAAAAACCAGCTTAAAGAAACCTTCTATGGTGTTTTTGCTGATGAGAATGCAAAAAAATAAAGAGAAGTCTAGATAATTCCACTTTAATCCTAACTTTATTAAGTAAATTTTGTAATATTCCAATTTTACCCTTAATTTTCCTTATTTTCTTGCTGATTTCATGCCCTTGCCGTCCAGCTTGGGTCTATTTGGCTTTTAAGCCCTCTTTCTTTTATCATTTAAGCTATTTAATCATTTCCCATAATTTTGCATTTGTTACAATTTAGTTCTTTTTGTTCAATTAACAATTGAAACTTTAAAATTTCTTGACGAAACTTTAATACTAACTTATTAACACTCCATAAATATTTATAAAAATATTTATGGCTCAATTAAAAATCTCCGAGGTCTCGATACCTCGTTTTTGGTTCTATTATTTTAATATTTATTTCTAGCACACTATTCACTATTTCAAAAATTATCCTAACTTCACATTTAACTTATACTCACTAAATTAATAATATTTTCTACTCACTTGTCAGATTTAGTGATCTTGAATCACTGTTCCGACACTACTAAAAATTCAGGCCATTACACAAACATATCTTAAAACTATAACAATGTTTATCTTGAACAGGGGAAAAGCTAAATCTACAAACTTCTAATTTCAAACCGCAAGAAAAAAAAACAATTTTAGACTATCTGAAAATGCATCCTACAGAGCGCGTTTTTAGGAAAGAGAATAAAACGCATCTCATGTTTTCTCTGGAAGATCAGAGAAAACACGTCCTATAAGACGCGTTTTCCTTTCTATTTGTAAAAAACAATATAAATTGATAAAATTTCAAGAAAACAACATAAATTTTCAAAATCTTTTTTCAGCATATAGTTGTAATTTAGTCTTCTTGAAATTTCATAGTTCATATAAGGGATTTTTTTTTTTGAAATATAAGATTTCTAATGTTGAAATTATGGGTTCGGTTATCTTCAACAGAAAAAAAAAAGAATTGAGAATTAATAAAAGCTGAAACTGGTACTTAACAATGGTTATTAGCTATGTTTTGTTTTATTCAATGATAATAAGTGATATGATTATTCATCCATAGTGAATATAATTTGTATATGTATGCTGCATTAAATATTCATTAAATAAAAGTATACATAAAATTGATAAAATTAAAAAGTAATTTTTACGATAAATGATGTCATTAATCACTCAATTATGAGTAAATTTTTATTTTGATTATTTAATTAAAAAAATTATAAATTAATCAATTTTTTATCACCCAACTAATATTATACATATAATGATGGAAAATATAAAAATTAAATACACAACGTAATAATAAAATTAATAATAAAATTTAATTGACTAAATTATATATAGTGTTTCATCAAGTCTTACTTTTTAAAACTTGTTGAAGTTATTTTATTTAAAAATATTATTAATACTTTATTTGGGGTTATTGGTTTCATTTTTTGTTGTTTATTTAATTTATTTTTATTTTTAGAATAGAATGATTGTTGAAAGAAGAAATAATGATATTTTTTTATTTTATTTAAAAAGAAATTATGGTATTTATTTATAATGAGAAAAAGGTAATTTATCACTTTAAATTTTCAATACCTTTGCTATCTAAAATACCATTATTTTGAATAATTGATATTTAAATTATATTATATTTTTAAACCCCACCAAATTTCTCTATATTATCCATATTCAATACTCATTCTTTCAAAACAAACATAGAAAAAATATTAAGCAAATTTATTTGTTTTTTACCTCTTCAGTTACTTTACATAACTTTTACATTATAAGAAAAAGAGAATAGAAGAATTGGAAGAGAGGGACAATGTTTACAAAGTGGAGGCAGTCTGATCTCTTATTTGCCTTTGCCTCTTAACCTCTTCCTTCCATCATTCCTTTTCTCCTCTCTTTTGCACTATCCTCCCCCCTACTTCTTTCCTACCAACCCTTTTACCTTTCTCTTCAACAACATCACCAAATACTCCTGAAATTTTATTAAAATGGAGAAATTAGATTTTTCAAAATAAAAAAATAAACTAAACTATAAATGGTTCATACCTTTCATGCTTGAGAACATTTTTAAAGTTTGGATGGTCATCCCACTCCAACGATTCCCACCATTCTGTGCTTGACCTGATGGTAAGAGAAGGTGGAACATATGCAAATGGCTGACCATTGCCAACAAGGGGAACAAATGGAGGAATTCTCTTCAGTTTACCACAATCTCCTACAACATGGATAAGTTGGAGAGAATCACAAACCATTACTCCACTTTTGCTGTAAATGCTCTTCAAATTTGGTAATGCCCACAATTCCAACTCTCTCAATTTGGGAAGATGGAAATTGATTAATGCATCACTCCCTTTTTCTTCAACTTCTGATGTTGCTGCTCCCAATATTTCTACTACCTCAACACAGTGTGACACACGTATTTCTTCCAGGTTTTGGAGGTTTGGAAGCAACCAATGTGGAAGCAACATCTTCATACTTGAGCATTCGAATATCCTAATTTCCTTAAGATGGGAAAATGTGGTAGACGGAGCCGAAGTTGATGTTGTTGCTGAACCAATTCCTGCATCTTTCATAATAAGGGCACTCAACTTCGGCAGATCTCGAAGATCCAACACCTCGAGGCTCTGAAATGGATGAGCGGAAGAAGAGGCAAAAGAGGACAGGGAAACAACACACTCTATCCCTTCACACTCCCAAATCCTACAATCCCTCAAGTCAATCGCATTTTTGAAGGAAGATTTGTCATTGACTAAGCTTCTCAAATAGTCGCACTTAAAAATATCCAACTGTTGAATTTCAATTGGGTGCATAATTAACTCACCTTCCCAATTCTGGACTCCTCCAATTTGTTGAACATGGACTGTAAAGCAACAAAGGAGCAACTTGGTGCATTTTGTTTATTTTTAATATTTGTAATGATAGCTATAATTGAAACAAGTTGATATGCAACTTGGTTTCATAATAATAGCTAATATGCTTTCATAATGATAGCTATAATGCTTTCATCTTTTGCTTTCATAATGATAACTAATATGCTTTCATCTTTTTAATTATTAATTGGCAAGTTGCCAAATTTAGTGGAAATTGTTAGGTAAACATTCCATTTTTGTAATTCTTATATATTTTGTAATGGAAATGAAAGTGTGGACTTTCTCATTCGGCTATTTTTTAGCCTATCAATTTTTGCTTGCTGTTTTCATGAGCTTATGCTCTTTGTTGTTCATTGTTGCTGCTGTTTTTTTCTAACAAATGGTGTCAGACCTCTTGTCTTTGAGGACCTCTGTTGTTTAAGTTTTTTTTTTGTTTCAAAATAAACTCAAAAATTGTGTTTGTCAAACTAGTTTCAGCAACATGAGCTTTGCACCTCCTCCATCACCAATTTTTGCTGGAGAAAGCTACCACATTTGGATAGTTAAAATGAAAACTTACCTCCAAGCACTTGATCTGTGGAGTGCAGTTGAAAATGATGTCGAGCCACTACCATTGAGAGCAAATCCAACCATTGCTCAGATCAAGCAACATGGTGAGGAGCGAGCCAAGAAGCATAAAGCCATGGCCTGCCTACAGAATGGAGTGTCTAATGTAATTTTTACTCGCATCATGGCCTGTGACTCACCCAAACAAGCTTGGGACAAGCTGAAAGAGGAGTTCATGGGATCAGACAAGACAAGGCAGCAACAAGTAATTAATCTTAGAAGGGAGTTTGAAAATTTGAAGATGAAGGAGTCAGAAACTATCAAGCAATATTCTGATAGGATTATGGCTACTGTCAATAATATTAGACTCCTTGGAGAAGATTTCAGTGACAGCAGGGTTGTTGAGAAGGTTATTACCACCTTACCTGAAAGGTTTGAGTCAAAAATCTCCTCATTGGAGGACTCGAGAGATCTCACAACCATTTCTTTGTCTGAGTTGGTTAACTCACTTTATGCACTTGAGCAGAGAAGAGCAAGAAGGCAGGAGGAAAGTCCTGAAGGTGCTTTTCAAGCAAAGGTCAGAGAAGGCTCTAGCTCAAGTCAGAAAGCTAAGAAGCCTTGGTTTGAAAAGAGGGAAAGATCAAAGAAAGATGTCGGTAGAAGGAGGTTTCCACCATGCGTTCACTGCAAGAAGACTAACCATTTGGAGAAGTATTGCTGGAACAAACCAGACATCCAATGCAAGAGCTGCAAGCAGTATGGTCATCATGAAAAGATTTGTAGAAATAAAGAAAAGTCACAAACTCTGCCAGTACAAGCCAAGACTGCTGAAGATCTTCAAGCTCAGGAGGAGCATGTCTTCACTGCCTCATGTTCTACAACCACAAGCAAATCCAAATGCAGTTGGCTTGTGGATAGTGGCTGCTCACATCACATGGCATCAAATGAGAGCCTGTTCAAGGATCTTGACAGGAGTTTTGCTTCAAAGGTCAGAATAGGCAATGGGAATCTGATTGAAGCTAAAGGCAGAGGTGATGTTGTGATCAACACCAGTTCAGGTAACAAGGTTATTTCAGATGTGCTTTATGTACCTGAAATAGATCAAAATCTACTTAGTGTAGGTCAGCTGGTTAAGAAAGGCTACTCTCTAGTTTTCAAGAATGATTCTTGTGTTATTAATGATATTCTTGGTAGAGAAGTTGTTTCAGCACCCATGGCAGATAGGTGTTTTATGTTTGATGTGAGCCAACTTGAGAGAAGAGCCTATACAAGTTCAGTTGACAATGCTGATCTGTGGCATAGAAGATTTGGCCATGTCAATTTCAGGTCACTCAATTTGCTGCACAAGATGAGTTTGACAGAGGACATGATTAAGGTTGATGCAAATGAGTCTGTTTGTGAAGTATGTCAGCTTGGTAAACAGGCCAGGTTGCCTTTTCCAGTAAACCAAGCATGGAGGGCTCGAGAAAGACTTGAATTGGTGCACTCAGATGTCTGTGGACCAATGAAGACTCCTTCACTGAATGGCAGTAAGTATTTTATACTGTTTATTGATGATCTGACCAGATTTTGCTGGGTTTATTTCATGAAACAAAAGTCAGAAGTGTTTGAAGTTTTTGGAAAGTTCAAGGCATTGGCAGAAAATCAAATAGGCTGCAGGATTAAGGCCTTGAGGACAGACAATGGTTCTGAATACTTGTCTGAAAGATTTCAGAAGCTATGTGAGTAGGCTGGGATTCATCATCAATTGACCACAGTGTATACTCCTCAGCAAAATGGAGTATGTGAAAGGAAGAACAGAACAGTGATGAACATGACCAGGTGTTTGTTGTTTCAAAGCAAGCTTCCAAACATTTTTTGGGCTGAAGGTGTCAACACCTCAGTGTACCTGCTCAATAGGCTGCCAACACATGCTTTAAATGATAAAACTCCTTTTGAAGCATGGTATGATCTTAAACCAACAGTTTCCCATTTAAAAGTGTTTGGTTGCATGTGTTTTGTACTTGTCCCTGCAGAAAGAAGAACCAAGCTTGAGAAGAGATCAGTTCCTGGTATATTTGTTGGCTACAGTAGCTGCAAGAAGGGCTACAGAGTATTTGATCTTTCAACCAAGAAGATTTTGGTAAGCAGGGATGTCAAATTCGATGAAGGAAGGTTTTGGAGTCTAGATGGCTCTAACACAAGTCAGTTTGAAGAAGAGCAGATTGACAACAATCTGGAATTGGCAGAAAATGAAGTCAGTAATGCCAATGTAGATGATACTCCTGTGAGAGGGACCAGGTCTATTGCTGATATCTACCAAAGATGCAATGTGGCCATTGTTGAGCCTTCAAGCTATGAAGAAGCTGCAAGAAGCAACAGCTGGAAGAAGGCTATGGAGGCTGAAATCGACATGATCCATAAGAATGACACTTGGGATCTGGTAGACAGACCTGATCAGAAGAAGGTCATAGGTGTCAAATGGGTTTTCAGGACCAAATTCAATGCTGATGGCTCTTTGAACAAGCACAAGGCAAGGCTTGTGGTGAAAGGGTACAATCAACAGTTTGGCATTGATTTTGAGGAGACATTTGCTCCAGTAGCAAGGCTGGACACCATAAAGCTCCTGTTTGCTTTGGCTGTACAGAAACAGTGGAAGGTCCATCAGCTTGATGTCAAGTCAGCTTTCCTGAATGGTTTCCTTAAAGAGGAGATTTATGTTGAACAGCCTGATGGATTTAAAGTCCAAGGAAAGGAGGACAAGGTTTACAAGCTGAAGAATGCACTCTATGGACTAAAACAGGCTCCTCGAGCCTGGTATGACAGGATAGATGCTTACCTGTCTAAGCTCAATTTCGAGAAAAGTTTGAGTGAGCCAACTTTGTTTATAAAGAAGTCCAAAGATGAGACTTTGCTGATTGTCTCAATATATGTAGATGATCTATTAGTGACTGGAAGCAGGGTCGATTTGATTCAGGAGTTCAAGAAGAATATGCAAGACATGTTTGACATGACAGACTTGGGAATCATGACTTACTTCCTTGGTATGGAAGTAGACCAGTCTGATCAAGGCATTTTTATCAGCCAACATGCATTTGCCTTGAAAATTCTCACTAAGTTTCATATGGAAAACAGCAAACCAGTGAGCACACCATTAGCTGTGGGAGAGAAACTAAGCAGCTTTGGAAATGAAGAAAAGGTAGATGAAAAGGAGTATAGAAGCCTGATTGGATGTTTACTTTACTTGACAGCAACCAGACCTGACCTTATGCATTCAGTTAGTCTACTGTCTAGATTCATGCACAGCTGCAATACAACTCATTTGAAAGTAGCAAAGAGGATACTCAGGTATGTCAAAGGTACTTTGAAGTTTGGTGTAATGTTCAAGAAAGGAAGTGAGCTGAAATTAACTGGCTACTCAGATAGTGACTGGGGTGGATCAGTTGATGATATGAGAAGTACTTCAGGCTACTTCTTTACACTTGGTTCGGGAGTTTTCAGTTGGAGTTCAAAGAAGCAACAAACTGTTGCTCAGTCTACTGCTGAAGCCGAATACATAGCAGCAGCTGCAGCAGTGAATCAAGCCATTTGGCTTAGGAAGTTGCTATGTGATTTGAATGAAGAACAGCTCGAGCCTACTGAAATTTTGGTGGATAACCAGTCAGCAGTTGCCATCTCTAAAAATCCTGTTTTTCATGGCAAAACCAAACATTTTAAGCTCAAGTTTTACTTTGTTCGAGAAGTTGTCCAATCCAAAGAAGTGAGTCTAATACATTGCAGCTCACAAGATCAATTGGCTGACATTTTGACAAAGCCTCTTGGCATAATCAGGTTTGAATTTCTAAGGAAATCAATTGGTGTTTGTTGCCTACAGTCCAAGGAGGAGTGTTGAACATGGACTGTAAAGCAACAAAGGAGCAACTTGGTGCATTTTGTTTATTTTGTTTATTTTGTTTATTTTTAATATTTGTAATGATAGCTATAATTGAAACAAGTTGATATGTAACTTGGTTTCATAATAATAGCTAATATGCTTTCATAATGATAGCTATAATGCTTTCATCTTTTGCTTTCATAATGATAACTAATATGCTTTCATAATGATAGTTATAATGCTTTCATCTTTTTAATTATTAATTGGCAAGTTGCCAAATTTAGTGGAAATTGTTAGGTAAACATTCCATTTTTGTAATTCTTATATATTTTGTAATGGAAATGAAAGTGTGGACTTTCTCATTCGGCTATTTTTTAGCCTATCAATTTTTGCTTGCTGTTTTCATGAGCTTATGCTCTTTGTTGTTCATTGTTGCTGCTGTTTTTTTCTAACACAATTGATACACTTTTACCCCTTTCACAACCCATACTATATGAGCCAACGTGTAAAGAGTACTTGATGAGATTTTTCTTACTTTGTTGCATTGAGGAGATGAACTTATTCAATTCACCGAATTCTTCAAAACGTCCGGTAAAGTACTCCAACTTCTTCAATGGTTCCATCTCCTCTGCTTTTAGACTTGTTTTTTCATTGTCCACATCAAAACTCAAATGCTGAAGGTGAACAAGTTTTGGTAAAAGTCCAGCGGGTATCTCTTTCAGAGTGAACACTTCAAGATCAAGATATCTTAGCTTTATCAGCAAATCCATTCCTTCAGGGACTTCCTCAATTTTAGTCCAACAAAGATCCAACTTCTTCAATTCTTGAAACATCGAAAGACATGGCAGATCTCTTAATTCTCGACAGCCACGAAGCAACATTGTTGTGAATTTCTTTAGTTCAGAGATGGAATTTGGTAAACTTTTGACCTTTGTAGAGGACAAATTGAGAACACTAAGACAAGGCATGTTTGTGAAGAAAGAAATTGAGATCTTCTTTATAGGGTTCTCCTGCAATAACAAGGTTGTGAGCAGTTGACATTTTGTGGGCAGCACATCTATGGAAATTTCTGATATGTAGTTACACATAAGCGATGCTTTCTCAATATCCGGACTCCATTTCTCCTTTTTTGGTAACTCTTCTAATTGTAAGCCTGCTTGTACCATATATCGAGGATTCATTCTTGTGATCAACAATGCCATCTCTCTCACTGCATCATGCATCTTTATACCATGTAAACCAAATTGAGTGGTATTATTTTCCAACAAGCAGTTATCTTCCAACCTTTTCAAAATAGTAAGGCCTTCATCTTCCATTTCTTGTCTAGTGTCCATCTCGTCTATGAATATCTCAGCAATCCAACACTCGATTAGTTCAACCTTATGAATTTCATAATCTTCAGGATATAAAGCACAATACAAGAAGCAATCTTTTACTTTCTCATCTTTCAAGTGATCGAAACTAAATTTCAAGCGCTCGATTACCTCAGCTTCCACTCCTTCCACTTTCCCTATTCTTTCTTTCAAATCTTTGAGTGCATTTTTCAAAATACGAGGGTTATATTCTCCTTTCATGGTACCAGCTACCACGACAATTGTAAGAGGTAGACCCGCACATTCCTTGACAACAAGCTTCAGAGTTGGCATTATAGTTGGACTTTGAACTATGTTAGGTCCAACTTTATTCAAGAATAGTATCAATGCCTCGTCTTCTAAAAGGGGCTTCACTTTTATCACCTTACAACCCATATACTTACAGACATGCTCCGAACGGGTTGTCAATACCAACTTGCAGCCAGTGCTGCCACTCGGCTCGGGGATCCCAACTTCCTCTAGAGAGACTTTATCCCACACATCATCTAGGATTAGAACATGCTTTCCTGCGTTCTTCAGCATTTCTGACAAGATTGCTGCTCGTCTGAGCTTGTCCTCTTCTTTGTCTAAATATTCTTTCGCCTTCAACGCACTTGCAATATTATCTTGTACCTTCATTACATTGAACTCCTTTGATATGGTAACCCAGATTACTCTTTCGAATCTATGTTGTTTCAAAATATCATTGTGGATGTGCTTCATGATAGTGGTTTTACCCACACCGCCCATCCCCCAAACCCCAATCTTGCTCACCTCCTCCTGCATCAAACATGCCCAAATCTCATTTCTGACAGCTTCTTCTCCAACTAGTTCTGATGTTGGCAGCGGTAACCCAGCACTTAGACCATCTATGGCAAGACCTCCAGAGGCATTAGGAGAGTTATCAAGAAATTCCTCCATTTCTCGAGTCTTTTCATCAACCAGCTTCCCGTTGCAAGCACGACAGAGATATCTCCCGTTACTGACTTTGTTTTCAACAACTTGTGCTTCCCTAATTATCTCTTTCACAGCTTTCAACCAATTTTCAACTCCCTTCTTCGGTATCTTCCCCAGAGGACAAAGAAGCTCTGCTTTCAATTGCAGCTCTATATCTTCCATTTTGCAATTCAATTCATCTCTGATCCTCTTGAAGTTTCTCACATAATCGTTCAGCTTTCTGTGATATTGCAAATATTTACAAACAGGAGTTCCGAGACAATTTGTAATGCTGACAACAGGCTCTACGTACTCCATTGCTATGTCCCTGTAATGCAATCATATATAACAGTAGCAGAGAATGAAAATCTTTGAATGGATTGGATATTTTATGAAGTATTGATATGTCGGTGTAAGCATGAAAAGGAAAACATGAAAGCAAGTTTTAAGCAATGGCGTTTATTAGATGGAGCTATGGATGGGTGGCAGACAGGAACATGATGAAATTCTGGTCACCAGAATTAAGCTCTCGATGTATATAGAATGCTAGATTCAAGTGTGCAACAGTTCATTACAGAATATTAAGAGCTAAAATGTTAACCGTTTGAGATTTCAACATTATATTGCTTCTGGGTAGTTCTTTCTGTATTAATTTCAATCTAGAGTAGAATATGTCTGCTGATCATCTTGTCTTGAAATCTAAAACTGTTGATAATCAGTAGAGGAAATCATAGCTTCAGATCTTATTACCAGACTTAGTGGCTGAAAAGTGTCGAGAGAATAGAACTGAAAATGAAGCAGTGAAGTTCACTTCTTCCTTGACTATCTTACAAATCTAGCTCCGAAGAATAGCAGATAATCAGAAACAATCATTGCAAAGTCATGAATCAAGCAAAGAAAAGCATGTGATGGATTAAGCAAATGAAAGAAAATTACCTTGACAGGATGCTTGAAATGTTGTGATAAACGTTGGACATCAAAACAAAATCATTGAAGATGGCAATAAATAATATTTAATAATAATAGTTGGCAGGGTATAAGAATGCATAATTATAAGTTACAACTTGAAATTAAATATACAAGTAAAGGAGTTGAATTAGGTATAGTTATTCGCACCCCATTACTAAATGATTTGCATCGTTGAAGTTGTCAGTATTGAATATACAACTTGAAATTAAATATACAAGTCAATGAGTTGTATTAGCAATGAGTTTTAACATTAAAGAGGTAAAATGTTCAACAGTTTGGGATTTCAACATTATATTGCTTCTGGGTAGCTCTTTTGGTATTAATTTCTATCTAAAGTAGATTATGTCTGCTGATCATCCAGTCTTGAAATCTAAAACTGTTGATAATCAGCAGAGGAAATCATAGCTTCAGTCTTATTACCTGACTTAGTGGCTGAAAATCTCAAAATCTCAAAAAAAAATCATAGTTTTTGACGTCAAACTTGCAAATCTCAAACTTCAAAATAATACTTAAATTTAGGGAAACAACTGAAATTTGTTTTGTAAAAAATAACTTATCGTGCTTGATTCTCTTATGTCTTAAAGTTTAAATCAACCAATACACAAGTATCTACAAATTAATCCAAAACAATATCAATAAAAATCTCAAATCGATAAAAATTCATTCTAATGGAAGCATGAGAAAATTACTTAAGTACCACAAATAATTCAAGAATTTTCTAATAATTATATAAATAACCTCCCCACACTTAAAATGTACATTGTGCTCAATGTACAACCAGATATAAACACAAACTAAGTAGAATATCATAAGAGAGGGAGAAAATTGAAACTACCTTAATATATATAAAATTGCAAAACTGGAATTGTAGGCAATTGAAGGTGTAGTGCATAGTTTTGAGCAAACTAACAAGAAACTAAACACAAATACTGAAGAAGATTAAAAGGTTACAACTTTAGAAACAACCATAAAAATAAAATTATAATTCAAAAGATAATAAATGGAAAAAAAGTAAAATAAAAATAAAAATAAAACAATTAAAAAAAGAAGAAGCTAAAACAAAACAAATAAAACCAATGAAAATTTGTGAATGTATTGGATGAAGTATTGATTTTGCAAGTATTAAAACTATTTAAGATTTTGTGCCGCCACACTGTCACACAACACCCTTAGAGTTTATTTTCAACAGATAATCAAAATGAGAAATTTACATATCAAGTCTTTGAATATTTTTGGTCATCACATTTTAGTCTGGTGTTGCCAATATGTCAGACAACACCAGCAGAACATCGTAACAAATGACTTGATTTTGTAATTAATTTATTTTCCATATCATTTTCGTCATTAATTATTATTTTTGTATGATTTGGATAAAAAACCCTATGTTGAATAATATACATTTTTCTATTTTATAAATAATTTTGAGTTTTTTTATATAAAATTAGGGTCAAATTTTCATTTTACCAAAAAAAGGCTACACTATTAGTCACTAAACTATGGGTATTTTTGTTTTGGTCACTTAATTAAAAGAGTTACAATTTCATCACTAATGTTTTTGAAATTATTTTTTTGTCACTCAAATGTTAAGTGACACTTTTTTAATTGATATAATAACAATTTTAATCCTCAAATTTTATACTTTCAGTCAATTTGATCTTGATAATATATAAAGTGGTAAAAATTAATTTTTTTAAAAAATTTTAGAACATTATAAAATAAAAAATTAAATAAAAGTAGATAAAATATTCAAAAATAAATAAAGTGAGAGAAAATGAGAGATAATTGTTTTTAAGCCGTACAAAATTTATTTATATTATTTGTATCGAAATATCCAATACACGTTCTTTAGTAAAAAACTAGAAAAACATTAAGCAAAATTATTTTTTCTATGTTTCTTGACATAGCTTTTACGTTATAAAATTTTGTTTCTAAATATAATTTATTTTAATAATTTGAGTTTTGAAAAATAATTTAAATGTAATGAAAACTTGAATTAAGTTTGAAAAAGGAAATTTTGTTATATATCTTGTATTCTTTTGACTAAAAAAATGGCATTAGGATCAATTTCATAAGACTTGGTAATATGAGTTCTAGATGTTCTTCAAGGGCATGAAACTCAACTTGATAATATTACTAATTTGATTTTGAGAAACAATGAGGAAGCTTTTTTTGGTTTTATTTTGTTTTTAATTTGTTCTCGGATTTTATTGAATGGTAATTTGTTTTATTTCTCATACAATTTAGTTATTCAATGAACTGTTTATTCTTTTTAAGAACAAGAGATACCTTAGTGTGGTACTGGTTATTCTTTTTAAGGTTTTACAAAATTTTCTAATGACCTGTTTGAAACCATGATATGGGTCCAAAAAAATATATATTGGATTCCAGGTAATGGGTGCCTGATCTTTTGGGGATGACGCTCAAGGTTACACCATCTTTTCCTGATATTGTTTTTGTTTCAGGGGATGTCGCGCGTGTTGATGATCAGCTGGCGGTGGCAAGAGCATTTGGTGACAAGAGTTTAAAGAAACATCTTACTTCGGAGCCAGATGTGAGCATTGAAACAACCGACGATGATACCGACCTTAAAATATTGGCTAGTGATGGTTTATGGAAGGTAAGCCCTATCTAATCACATTTTTCTTTTATTGAACCTACATGTTGAACCTGAGATTTAATGGTCCGTTACCAAGAAGCTGTCGATGCTATCAAAGGCATTAAGGATGCTCGATCTGCAGCAAAGCACCTAACTAAGGAAGCTGTTAAGAGGAACAAGGATGACATTTCCATCATAATAACTAACTTTTTTTTTTGTACCGTTCTAATGTTGGATAGAATGTTATGCATATTTTGTGTCGTATCCTAAGCTTTCTACACATAGGCAAACTATAATGAAACTGTCTAATGAAGTAAGGAAACCAAAGTTGAATTTGTAGCATCGGAACATAATAATCTACCAAGCTTTCAATCGCTTTAGCGGTTCAGCTGATCAGATACCTAAAAAAAAAGAACGAAGGTTGATAAGCAAAAAAAAAAAACCCTCAAAAACACAATTAGGGACATTTTAATAAAATAATCTAATGTTAAAGGCTAAATTTATCATTAAATCTAATAATTAATGGAAAAGTATGGGACAGCAGGGTATAATAATGCATAATCATACGTTACAACTTGAAATAAAATATACAAGTCAATGAGTTGTATTAGGAATGAGTTGTATTAGGGTGTGAAATTGCAAAGTCATGAATCAAGCAAAGAAAAGCATGTGATGGATTAAGCAAATGAAAGAAAATTAGCTTGACAGGATGCTTGAAATTTGGGGATAGACCTTGGACATCAAAACAAAATCATTGAAGTTGGCAATAAATAATATTTAATAATAATAATAGTTGGGACGGCAGGGTATAAGAATGCATAATTATAAGTTACAACTTGAAATTAAATATACAAGTAAAGGAGTTGCATTAGGTATAGTTATTCGCACCCCATTACTAAATTTTTTGCATTGTTGAAGTTGTCAGTATTCAATATACAACTTGAAATTAAATATACAAGTGAATGAGTTGTATTAGGGTGTGACATTAAATATGAAACTTACTATCTGGTTTTATATTATGTGTAAATTGTACTTGATTTCATCTATATGTTTAGCTATAACTAGAATTTAGTGAATTTATCACTAAAATGGACTGAATTGAAAAACTATGTGAATATTGGCTATTATGAACAAGTATAAGGTGCAAAATGTAACTTTGTTTTGTTTTGTTTTAATTTGTTATTGCATTTTATTAAATCATAATTTTCTTTATTTTTCATACAGTTTAGTTATTCAACAACTTCAAGATTTTATTTTTCCAGAAATCTTATCTACATTTTTCTATTTTATAAATATTTTGAGTTTTTTAAATAATTTTTTATACACAATCAGAGTCAAATTGATAGAAAATATAAAAACTGATGACTAGAATTATTATTATACCACCTGAAACAAGTGCCACTTAACAGTCGGGTGACAAAAAGAAAATAATTTCGAAAATATTAGTGATCAAATTGTAACATTTTTAATTAAGTGACCAAAATGAAAACTTAACCATAGTTGAATTTTACCCTAAATTCTTTTAAAAATTTTAGTTTAGAATTGTTTTATCTATACTATGTATTAAACATTTTACTGAGTTTGTGTCACTCATCATTCGGGTCCCAACTCAATAAGAAAATTACCAAAAATACTATTTTATTTGCAAAGTAAGATATATGCGTGTGATAAGATTTCTAGTGTTATTAAAACCTTTTAAAAAAAATTGTAATTATTAGACTCCTTGATATACTCTTAAAAATAATCTAAAATTTTTTCAAGCCTAACCCATTTTTAGCCAAGCTCAGTCAACCTAGAAAAGTCCATTTGAGAGTTCAAAAAATAATACAATGTTAAAAAATATTTTTATACTCTTAATTAAATTTAAATTTTAAAAATATTTTTTATTATTTAAATTGAATTGGAGTTGGAACAACTTGTGACATAAAAACCTTGTCTAAGCCCAACTCAACCATGGAAGAAGAAACACATATTGTTTTTACAATTTGGGTTTTGAAAAATAATTTAAATGTAATTAAAATTTGAACTGAGTTTGAAAAAACTTTTGTGGTATATTTTGTATTCTTTTGACCAAAAAAATGACAGTCGGGTCGATTTTATAAGTCTCTATAATATCAGTCCTAGACGTTCTTCAAGAGCATGAAAATGAACTTTTTAATTTCATTTTGTTTCTAATTTGTTATTGGATTCTATTGAATGATACTTTTCTTTATTTCTCATACATTTTAGTTCTTCGACAACATATTCAAGATTTTATTTTTCTAGAATTTTATATACATTGTTCTATTTTATAAATGATTTTAATTTTTTTATATAAAAGCATGGTCAAATTGATAAATATATATATAAATTGAGAACAAAAATTGTAACGCCACAAACCTGATTTATACGTTATGACCGAATCTGGACGAATTACATTAACTTGTTTAAAAACCTAGAAAATAAATTTAAAATTGTGTGTTTTGACAATATTAATTCTGGCGAATCGCTTTTTAGTTTTTAAGAAAACAATCATTAAAACAATTTATTTTGTTATAGAAAAACACTTAAGTGATTATTTTATTTTGTAGTGGAAATTTTAGAGTAGTAAAATTTGAAAACCATGACTTAATTTGTAAAACATAAAATCTTGTAGTTTTAAGTAATAATTACTAAATCCAACTAAGCAAAGCAAAATCCGGAAAAAGATTTACAACCCCCCCAAAAAAATCAGACTGTCCAGAATAATTTAAAAACATGAACCATCATACTTAAATAATTGAGAACTCAATCTGATCTTCTGCACGTCGTTTGGTCCTAAATATGTTGATTAATTGAGAAGTTAGAAACACTAAGTGAGCTTATAGGCTCTGTAACACCCCAAACCCGGCCTAGACGTTATGGGCAAATCTGGAGATGTTATTACAATTTATTTGAAAATCTAGAATCCGTTCAACTTATAAAACAATGCTAGCTCTTATTAAGTAAAATTCGAGTTTATTTGGGGAAAATATCCTTCTTAACCTTTTCGATAAAATTTTCAATTATTTACTCATAAAACACTTATGTTTGCAGTGAAAATTCTTAATTGAGTCCAAATTTGAAAACACGATTTTTTGCCATATAATTTAACATTTTGTAGATTGAATTTAAACCAGCCAAAAATGTTTAAATAAATAAATAAAACGAAAATAAACCTAAACTTAAAAACAGTTCAAAACCAAAACAGAATAAACAAGATTAAAATCACAAATATAACAAGAAGTAATTAATCGAGCTCCAGTCGCACCGACCCACCTAAGTCTAAGGATTACTTAAGAATAAGAGAAACTGAGAGTGAGCTTACAAGCTCAATGTGTAACTTATAAGAGTAAAAATATCAGATATAATTTTCAAACATGCTTTAGGAAGTCCATCAGACATATATCATATACAGAAACATAATCAGAACATATTAAATGTAGATTACAATCCCACTCCGATCCGCTACACACCATCTCCGACTATCCCTACACACCATATAGGGTATTAAATACCCATCAAACCCTACACACTGCTTAGTGCCGGTATGAAACTTTTCAAAATATTCGCAGCCTAGTTGCCAGATCATTAGGTGATTCATCGCCAAATGCAAAAATATATGTGGTTGAGCCACCAAATATGGAAAATGAATTAAACTCCCACACTTCCTCCTAAACACAAATCTCATCCTAATGCACATGCAGAATTAACAAATGTCAACACATTGCAAAGATCAAACTTGAAACCATCAATCACTTGAAAGATTAACCCAACACCACATTTATATAAAACAAATAACCAACACTTACTCGAAGGAATAACAGAGATTCAATAGCATACCAATAGAATAACATAAAAGAAAATAGTAGAGTAAAGAAGAGAAAGGAAGGCAGCAAAACTACTAAAGCAAAAAGAAAATAGAAATCATTAGATGGAAAAAAAAGGGAAAAGAAAACGTGAACAATGTGGCAAGAAGTGGACGACAGAATGAGGCAAATTTTGGGGAAATTTTGTAGGAAAGTGGAAAACTTCCCCACTCAATTTGATTAGTTATCCTTATAAAAAAAATCTCAGAGTTTAAAAACAAAAATAATTCCAATTTACACACATAAGAACTCTAAGTAAACTAAAGCCTTACCACTAAACGAGCAAACTCATTCTTATAATCAATTGAACAAAAATAATATATAAGCTAGATGTTTAGAGATGGAAGTTAGGACAATACAATGAAAATTTAAGGGGAAAGATTTGAACACAAAACCTTAAACACACATCTAAAGCACTTAACCACTTAACTAAATCAATTTACTTAACATAATTTTCACAATCTTAACTCAAAAATAGGATGTGACCACTCTTGGTTTCACTAACCCAATTTCTACTAACCTGATTTTTGGAATGTGACAAAAATTGTTATCATACCAGCTAAAGTAAGTGCCACTTAACAGTCGGGTGACCAAAAATTTTTTTCTAGAAACATTAGTGACCAAATTGTATCTTATTTTAGTTTAGTGACCAAAATGAAAATTGACCCTTTGTTGAGTGACGAATGGTGCATTTTACCCTAAATTCTTTTAAAAACTTTAGTTTAATTTTTTTATGTTACTAGAAGATTTCAAACAATAAAATTTTAATTTAAAATTTTTAATTATTAGACTCCTTGATATTATTATTCTCTTAAAAATAATCTAAAAATTTTCAAGTCCAAACCCGTTTTTGACCCAACTCGATCTACCTAAAAAGCTCGTTTCAATGTTCAAAAAAATAAAAGTATATTTTTATAATTAAATTTAAATTTTAAAAATAATTTTTTATTATTTAAATTAAATTTGAGTTGGACCGACATGAATTATAAAAAACTTTATCTATATAGACCCGACTCTGGTCAAGGCACTACACCAAAACAGGTTTTTAGCGGCATTTTTTAAGCCTTTAGCGGCGCTTTTTAGCGCCACTAAAAGTATTTGCGGCGCTTCATGACAACGCCACAAACATTTGCGGCGTTTATTTTTAAAAGCGCCGCTAAAGAACATGTTCTTTTTAACTTAAAATTTGACTTAAAATTTTTAATTTAAAATTTGAAGCCTTTTTATTATAAAATTTAAAGTTTATTTTTAAAAAATTATAAAATAAAAGTTAGTGTTGAATGTGATAAAGGACCATTATAATATTTAATTTTGACATCATATCAAAATAAGTTTATAATTAATTGTTATATGTATTATATAAATTATTTTTTAAAATAAATATTTTAGAAGGCTATTCTGAGACATATATATATACATGTATATTAAGATAAAATCATGTTAATTTTTAAGGAAGAATAAGAAAATGTTTATTTATAGGGGAAATAAATCTTTATAGTTATTTTAGTATAATTTTAATATTTCATGATTGATTCTTTTACCGATGCCACCTTTCAAGGTAGATTGACAATTTTTTGAAAAGTTGTCATTTCCAAAGAGGAATCTGATTAGCATTATTTTGGTAGACTTGAATTTCATATGGTCTATGTGTCCTTCGCTCTAACTATTCAAAACAGCTCAATATCCAATCCTATATTTATTTAAGCAACCTTTCCTTTCATTCATTTCACTTGAAACTCAAAACGAAATTACTTTCTTGAGATTCTCTTTATAGCAATGCCTTCCAATTCCTCCTTAAAATTATCTCTCAAACTATTAACTTCAAAGAAATTCTTATAATGGCAATCAAAACATTTTTTTCCAGTTTATGCACAATTTTACAATTAACAAAAATGATGATAAATTTCTTTGATTCTAACATTGAGTTATCTTCAATGCACCTAATACATTCCATGACTGTAAATTTGTACGTCATATTATCTCTATCATACAAAAGTAGGGGTTTACTGTCTTGAATTTTGGAATCACCATGTTGATATTGGTTTATGTCTTGTTTGCAACATATCTTCCCTCTTTGACGCTAGAGAATTTAGCAAAGTCAAATTTGCACCCTTTAGCTGTCAACTTGCTTGATAGGAATATATATATATATATATATATATTTATCATATCTTTGGAAAACATATGTGAGTCATCTTTGATGGCTCTTTGATCACAAATTATTTATAAAAGACAAAATAGTAGGATTGATTAGTTGTCTCTCAAATCACCATTTCAAAATATATAATCATTTTATTATAGTTCATATAGACCATATCAAATGTTCTCAATTTATTTTGCTACTCTTTCTATATTATTTAAATTTTAATCATATCAATTTATAATATCTTATTTATTGTTTACAGTATGAGCCATATTTTCTCGTAAATTAATCCTCTTCTAATTTTAAAGTTGGTGTCTATAAATAAAAATGAAATAATATTATAAGAACATTAATGAAATAATACAACCAATAAAACTAATATTTTAATATATATTGATTACCATTTAACTGAAATCTTAAATAATTAAAAAAAAAGAACAAACAAGGGTATAATAAACATGGAGAACATTTTTAAACATTAGTGAATATTTTAATTTAATAAAATCAATTACAAATTGAATAGTTAATTTTAAAAATTAATTTTATAGTGTAAAATTTAAATTTCTAGCAAATTGGTTTGTTTTTAACATAGAGGCTGATGTGGCTGTTATTTGTTTAACGGTCAACATTAACCTCTGACATGACGGCCCAAATGAATTTAGATACTAACATAACATTATTTTCTCTTATATACCACCAATAAATGGTTTTAAAATTATTAAAAGAACAATTTTACTTCATTTTGGCAAAAAACTATTTAACTCAAGTGAAAACCTATTGAAGACGTATCATTTTTGAAAACCCGTGAGTACATTGAAGAAAGCCATATTTATTAATTTTATCAAAATGCATTTAATTTATTTACTTTGTTTGTGAGATAAAACATTATAGCAAATTTCAATAAAACTTGCGGAGGACAACATTATAGCAAATTGAAATAAAACTTGCGGAGGACAACATTATAGCAGAAAGCATTATAGCAAATTTACCTTATAACTATAGTTTATTTTTAGTTGTCTTGATTTAAGTATGGGTAAAAGTTAAAACTTCTGAAAAATAAATGCTAAAATAATTTTTAGTGTCCCAAATAAATTTAAAATATCCAAAAGCCCAAAAAGTCTACATAAACAAAAGAGAGTCTAATGCATACTTAAACCGAAAGAGTGAAATATGAGCTTTAGAGTCATTGTCCAATCCTAAGTCTGAAGATCACCTGAAACAAAATAAACAAACATGTGAGCTTAACATCCAACGTGTGATTTGACCCACACATTGCAGTACATATATAAATCATAATGTATCATAGCATATCGGAGCATATCTTATATCATATCAGTTTTCATATCATGTTATAGCATGTTTCATATCTTATCTTATCATATCATATCCCACATCATATCATATCATACCCCCAATTGCTACATATCATCTCCGTCCAAGCAATATCACCAATTACGACTCCAAGAATCCATCCATCCAATCACACCAATATGTGGCAGTATGTCACTCATAAATATGCAACTGAGCTATCAGATAAAAATTTTATAGTATTATCGTCATAGTTGCGGTAAAAACTATCATATAACGTTTCCTCCATCATATCATAACCCATCCCAAAACATAGGCATAATCATAATTATAATACCATAAATACATATATCATAATTTGTATGACATGCATACATATATTTTTATAAGAAACATTACGTAGCATATGATTTATATACCACCTACTTAACATACCTTCTAAGCTTAGCCAAGTATATATACGTACTAAAACTTATAGTTTTTTGGGCTTATATGATGCCCAATAATTGAGTCCTTTAATCGGCCCCTAATTAGGGCTTAAAATAGGCCAAAATTCCCACATAGTCGCGTGGCCCCTAGATTTCTTGAGTTTCAATTGAGTTTTCGGGTTAATTTCATCAACCCATAGCTGATTTGATCAACCGCTCAATTGAAACTCACGAATCCTATAAACGTTCATCAAACCACACCGATTAACTAACAATACTTATCCAAAATAACATCGTTGAATCAAAATTTCAGCCCCTAAAATAGATTTTGAATACTTAGTTATCCAAAACAACATCGAAAATTGTGTCTACTTTGCTGGAATGTTAGGATTCTCACACCTTTCGCCTAATCGAGAACCACAAAAATACTAATCATGACAACGAACAGAAAATACCAACACAAACTCAACTTGTTCAAGAAACAAAACAAAACAAAACTATTAATGGAAATATAACAAAAGTAACCAAATAAAACTAACATTGCAAACAAAATACGATTCAAGTGACAGAACTCACAAAATAAACTGTAGTATTTAGGAATAATCAAAGAGGAGAAAGAAGGATGAGAAAAGAAGATAAACGGCCGAATAAGGAAACAAAAGAAAGTAGCGTACAAAGTGGGGTGAGAGCGTGGACGGTTGAAACAATGAGTGAAAATAGAGATTTAGTAAAATTAAACTAAAATAAATAAATAAAAAGATTTAAGTTAATCCAAATCCAACTTACCAGATTTTATAGAATTTAAATTGGTGATAACCTAAAGCCTTATCACTACTCATCATTCAAAATAAGAGATAAGCCCTAAGGCTTAAGTTGAACATAATACCAAAATAAATAGGAAAAATTAAAAAAAAATTGAACTCAAGACTTAAAACAAACATTCAAGGCACTTAACCACCACACCCAATCAAATTACTTAACATGCTTAACAACTAGAATTCATAAAATTTGGGGCATTACGCCAATGTAAAATAAAAAAAGTCGAAGTTTTTTTTTTATTCAGAATCTCTATATCTATGCCTCTCTTGACAACAAAAACATCCTATTTTGACTTTTTCTTTTTTAAAAATGTAAACTTTCTGGCGTTACAAACTACACAATTATTGAGAACTTATGATATTTTCGGTATTTAGAATAAAAAAAATTAAACCTTCAACTTCAAAATAAA
Source organism: Gossypium hirsutum (assembly GCF_007990345.1). NCBI lineage: Eukaryota > Viridiplantae > Streptophyta > Magnoliopsida > Malvales > Malvaceae > Gossypium > Gossypium hirsutum. Next base: position 59,885,482 of record NC_053441.1, on the reverse strand, counting down.
AGTCGGACAACAAAATGAAGCAAGAAAAAAAAAAGAAGGAAACTAAGTTTTTTTTATTTTTATTTTCCAACTTATCCATCACAAATTAAAAGAAAAAGGAAAATGTCTTTTATATATGGGAAACGTGGATTAACTATGTTAATCCCTACCATTTTTATATTACTTAAGAAAAAGAATTTGTCTTATTTAATTTCCACTTTTAATTTCTAAAATCATACTTTTATGAAAGTACGTACATTATTGTTTTACTCTTTATGATTACGTTTACATATGAATGAATCCAATTATATTGTTTAATAAATATTATGTTCTAAAAAAAAGCATTTATTATTTTTTAAATCTTAATGTTTCCAGAAATTTTACATCGAAATTAAAAATTATTATGTCTTTTTACATTACTTTCCGAACTTTTATTGGAAAAAGAAAAAACTATGATTATAGTTTTGTCTCACCTTAAATCATTTTGATTAATATAAATATTTTAATCATAAATATTTAGAAGGTTATTTTGGGAAGTATATATATATTAGAGAAGAATAAGAGAATAGAAGGAATGGTGAGAGGGACAATGCTTAAAAAGTGGAGGCAGTTTGATTTCTTATTTATTTATGCTCTTAACCTCTTCCTTCCATCATTCCTTTTCTCCTCTCTTTTGCATTATCCTCCCCCCTACTTCTTTCCCACCAACCCTTTTCTCTTTCTCTTCATCAACATCACAAATATACTTCAAATTTTATTAATATGGAGAAATTAGATTTATCAAAATAAAAAAATGAACTACACTATAAATGGTTCATACCTTTCATCCTTCCAAAGGGGTTGAAGAACATTTTTAAAGTTTGGATGGCCATCCCACTCCAACGATTCCCACCATTCTTTCCTTGACTTGATGGTAAGAGAAGGTGGAGCATATGCAAATGGTTGCCCATTGCCAACAAGGGGAACAAATGGAGGAATTCTCTTCAGTTTATAACAGTCTCTAGCAACTTGGATAAGTTGGAGAGAATCGCAAACCATCACTCCACTTTTGCTGCAAATGCTCTTCAAATTTGGTAACCTACGTAGACTCAATTCTCTCAATTTGGGAAGATGGAATTTGATTAATGCATCACACCCTTTTTCTTCAACTTCTGATGTTTCTGCTCCCAATATTTCTACGAACTCATCACAATGATCCACTAATATTTCTTCCAGGTTTTGGAGGTTTGGTAGCAACCAATGTGGAATCAACGACTTCATACTTGAGCAGCTCACTATCTTAATTTCCTTGAGATGGGAAAAGGTGGCAGACGGAGCCAATGTTGATGTTGTTGCTGAACAAATTCCTTCATCTTTCATAATAAGGGCACTCAACTTTGGCAGAAATCGAAGATCCAACACCTCGAAGCTTTGAAATGGATGAGCGGATGAAGAGGCAAAAGAGGACAGGGAACCAACACACTCTATCCCTTCACACCCCCAAATACTACAAACCTTCAAGTCAATCGCATTTTTGAAGGAAGATTTATCATCGACTAAGCTTCTCAAATAGTCGCACTCAATAATATGCAACTCTTGAATTTCAATTGGGTGCATAATTAACTCACCTTCCCAATTCTGGACTCCTCCAATTGTTACTGTTTTATCTCTTCTAGCAGGCATAAAAGATGAGCCCACCTGTAATTTGTACTTGATGAGATTTTTCTTACTTTGTTGCATTGAGGAGATGAACTTATTGAATTCACTGATGTCTTCGAAATGTCCAGTTAAGCACTCCAACTTCTTCAATGGTTCCATCTCCTCTGCTTTTAGACTTGTATTTTCATTGTCCTCATGAAAACCCAAGTGCTAAAGGCGAACGAGTTTTGGTAAAAGTCCAGCGGGTATCTCTTTCTGAGTGAACACTCCAAGATCAAGATATCTTAGCTTTATCAGCATATCCATTCCTTCAGGGACTTCCTCAATTTTAGTCGCAGAAAGATCCAACTTCTTCAATTCTTGAAGCATCGAAAGACATGGCAGATGTCTTAATTCATAACAGCCACGAAGCAACAATGTTGTGAGGTTCTTTAGTTCAGAGATGGAATTTGGTAAACTCTCGATCTTTGTAAAAGACAAATTGAGAACACTAAGACAAGGCATGTTTGTGAAGAAAGAAATTGAGATCTTCTTTATAGAGTTCTCCTGCAATAACAAGGTTGTGAGCAGTTGACATTTTGTGGGCAGCACATCTATGGAAATTTCTGATATGGAGTTACACATAAGTGACACTTTCTCAATATCCGGACTCCATTGCTCCTTTTCTGGTAACTCTTCTAATTGCAAACCTGCTTGTATCATATGTCGAGGATTCATTCTTGTGATCGACAATGCCATCTCTCTCACTGCATCATGCATCTTTATGCAAGGTTGACCACGTTTATTGGTAATATTTTCCAGCAAGCAATTCTCTGCTAACTTCTTCAAAATAACACGGCCCTTGTCTTTCATTTCTTGTCTTGTACCCATATCATCTATGAATCCCTCCTCAATCCAGCACTCAATTAGTTCATCCTTTTCAATTCCAAAATCTTCGGGATATAATGCGCAATGTAAGAAACAATATTTCACTTTCTCGTCCTTTAAGTGATCGAAGCTAAATTTCAAGCGCTCGATTACCTCAGCTTCCACTCCTTCCACTTTCCCTATTCTCTCTTTCAATTCCCCGAGTGCATTTTTCCAAATACGAGGGTTATCTTCTCCTTTCATGGTATAACTGGAATTTAGTGAATTCATCACTAAAATGGGCTGAATTGAAAAACTATGTGAATATTAGCTATTATGAACAAGCATAAGGTGCAAAATGTAACTTTGTTTTGTTTTTAATTTATTATTGGATTTTATTAAATCATAATTTTCTTTATTTTTCATACAGTTTAGTTATTCAACAACTTCAAGATTTTATTTTTCTAGAAATCTTATCTACATTTTTCTATTTTATAAATATTTTGAGTTTTTTAATAATTTTTTATACACAATCAGAGTCAAATTGATAGAAAATATAAAAACTGATGACTAGAATTATTATTATACCAACTGAAACAAGTGCCACTTAACAGTTGGGTGACAAAAAGAAAATAATTTTGAAAATATTAGTGATCAAATTGTAACATTTTTTAATTAAGTGACCAAAATGAAAACTTAACCATAGTTGAATTTTACCCTAAATTCTTTTAAAAATTTTAGTTTAGAATTGTTTTACCTATACTATGTATTAAACATTTTACTGAGTTGGTGTCACTCATCAATCGGGTTCCAACTCAATAAGAAAATTACCAAAAATACTATTTTATTTGCAAAGTAAGAAATATGCGTGTGATAAGATTTCTAGTGTTATTAAAACCTTTTAAAAAAATTGTAATTATTAGACTCCTTGATATACTCTTAAAAATAATCTACATTTTTTTCAAGCAAAACTCATTTTTAGCCGAGCTCAGTCAACCTTTTAAGAGTTCAAAAAAATAATAAAATGTTAAAAAATATTTTTATACTCTTAATTAAATTTAAAATTTAAAAATATTTTTTATTATTTAAATTGAATTGGAGTTGGAACAGCTCGTGACATAAAACCTTGTCTAAGCTCAACTCAACATGGAAAAAGAAACAAATTTTGTTTTTACAATTTGGGTTTTGAAAAATAATTTAAATGTAATTAAAATTTGAACTGAGTTTGAAAAAAAATTTGTGGTATATTTTGTAATCTTTTGACCAAAAAAATGACAGTCGAGTCGATTTTATAAGTCTCTATAATATCAGTCCTAGATGTTCTTCAAGAGCATGAAACTTAACTTTTTTATTTCGTTTTGTTTCTAATTTGTTATTGGATTCTATTGAATGATACTTTTCTTTATTTCTCATACATTTTAATTCTTCAACAACATATTCAAGATTTTATTTTTCTAGAATTTTATACACATTTTCTATTTTATAAATGATTTTAATTTTTTTTATATAAAATCAGGGTCAGATTGATAAAAATATATATAAATTGAGGACAAAAATTGTAACACCACAAACTTGGTTTATACGTTATGGTCGAATCTGGAGGAATTACATTAACTTGTTTAAAAACCCAGAAAATAAATTTAAAATTGTGTGCTTTGACAATATTAATTCTGGAAAATCGCTTTTCAGTTTTTAAGAAAACAATCATTAAAACTATTTATTTTGTTATAGAAAAACATTTAAGTGATTACTTTATTTTGTAGTGGAAATTTTAGAGTACTAAAATTTGAAAACCATGACTTAATTTGTAAAACACAAAATCTTGTAGTTTTAAGTAATAATTACTAAATCCAACTAAGCAAAGCAAAATCCAAAAAAAGATTTACAACCCCCCCCCCAAAAAAAAATCAGAATGTCCAGAATAATTTAAAAACATGAACCATCATATTTAAATAATTGAGAACTCAATCTGATCTCTTGCACGTCGTTTGGTCCTAAATATGTTGATTAATTGAGAAGTTAGAAACATTGGGTGAGCTTATAGGCTCTGTAACACCCCAAACCTAGCCTAGACGTTATGGCCAAATCTGGAGATATTACTACAATTTATTTAAAAACCCAGAATCTGTCGACTTATAAAACAATGCTACCTCTTATTAAGTAAAATTTGAGTTTATTTGAGGAAAATATCCTTCTTAACCATTTCGATAAATTTGTTGATTGTTTACTCATAAAACACTTACGTTTGCAGCGAAAATTCTTAGTTGAATCCGATTTTGAAAACACGATTTGTTGCTATATAATTTAACATTTTGTAGATCAAATTTAAACCAACCAAAAATGTTTAAATAAATAAATAAAACAAAACTAAACCTAAACTTAAAAACAGTCCAAAACCAAAACAGAATAAACCATATTAAAATAACAAATATAACAAGTAGATAATTAATCGAACTCCAGTTGCACCGACCCACCTAAGTCTAAGGATTACCTAAGAATAAGAGAAATTGAGAGTGAGCTTACAAACTAAATGTGTAACTTATAAGAGTAAAAATATTGGATATAATTTTCAAACATGCTTTCGGAAGTCAATTAGACATATATCATATATACAGAAACAGAATCAGAACATATCATGTGTAGATTACAATCTTAATCCAATTCGTTACACACCATCTTCGACCATTCCTACGCACCATATAGGGTATTAAATACCTATCAAACCCTACACACCACTTAGTTGCAATATGAAACTTTTCAAAATATTCGCAGTCTAACTGCCAGATCATTAGGTGATTCATCGCCAAATGCAGAAATACGTGTGGTTGAGCCACTAAATATGGCAAATGAATTAAACTCCCACACTTCCTCCATAAACACAAATCTCACCCTAATGCACATGCAGAATTAACAAATGTCAGAAATGTCCATGTCATACATGCTTTATAACAGATAAACATTTGTGTTCTAGGTTTTTATATATTTGTGTATGTAAATAATGTTATTGATTTAGCATCACCAACTCGAGATTGAAGAAAAAAACAATGATAAACATTTGTATTTATTTAGTATTCTTAATATGATGTGTTTTTGTGTTTAGATTTTGTTTTACTCTCAATTTAATCTAATTTTATTTTAATATCATACATATTTCACGTGTTATTATTAATTAGTTCCAAATTATACTTTTCAGTATTCATTGTATGTTATTTTTAAACATAGTCTATGTTATAAATACGTGATTTCCACATGCATACGCGTGTGATAAGATTTCTAGTGTTATTAAGACCTTCCAAAAAAATTGTAATTATTAGACTCCTTGATATACTCTTATAAATAATCTAATATTTTTTCAAGCCTAACCCATTTTTAGCCTAGCTTGGTCAATCCAAAAAGTCTATTTGCGAGTTTAGAAAATAATAAAATATTAAAAAATATTTTTATATTTTTAATTAAATTTGAATTTTAAAAATAAATTTTATTATTTAAATTGAATTCAAGTTGTAACGGCTCAAGACATAAAAACCTTGTCCAAGCCCAACTCGACCATGGAAGAAGAAACATAATTTGTTTTTACAATTTGGGTTATGGAAAATAATTTAAATATAATTAAATCTTGAATTGAGTTTGAAAAAAAATTTTGTGGTATATTTTGTAATCTTTTGACTAAAAAAAAATGACTTCCGGGTCGATTTCATAAGCCTCTGTAATACCGGTTCTAAATGTTCTTCAAGAGCATGAAACTCAACTAGATAATACTACTAATTTGGTTTCGAGACACGTTGAGGAAGTATGTAATGATCTAACTTTTTTATTTTGTTATTTGCCAAGTTTGTTATTGGATTCTATTGAATGATATTTTTCTTTATTTCTTATACAATTTTGTTCTTCAACAACATATTCAATATTTTATTTTTCTAGAATTTTATATACATTTTTCTATTTTATAAATGATTTTGAGTTTTTTTTTATAATTTTATATAAAATAAGGGTCAATTTGAAAAAGTGCCGCTAATGCTCGTGTTTTTAGCGACGTTTTTGTGAAAGCGCCGCAAAAAACATTCTACCTTAATTGGTTAATTATTTATATTAATTAAATAAAATTCAACTTATTTCTAATTGAATATTTAAAATCTTCAGAAAAAAAGAACACGTAGAATTAATTTGAAATAAAACACATGGAAAAATTAAAAGACTATTATTTAAAATAATTTTAAAGTTTTTTGGTTACATGATTCCTAATTATTTTTTAATTTATATATTAAAAAAATTCTTATATAATCATAAAAGAGATAGTATTAATTTAAATTTAAAATATTGAATTAAGTATCACTATTGTTGATTTAGGGTTTTAGGTTTAGGGTATATAATTATTAATTTAATATTTTAGGTTGGTTTAGGGATTACTATTTTAAGGTTATTATAATTGATCAGGAGTATATATATATATATGGATTTAGGGATTATGGTTTAAGGGCTGAGATTTAATGTTTAGGGGTTAGTGCCGGGGTTAGATGTTGGGAGTTGGGAGTTAGGGATTTAGGGTTTAGCTAGGGTTTAGGGGTCGGGTTAGGGTATTGGGTTTAGATTAATTAGTTTTTTAATTTATATTTTAAATATGTTCTTATATAACTGTTGTTGACACCATTTTTTGGGATGAAAACGGGGTCAACTTGGGTTTTGACAAAAACGAAAAAAAATGGGAGTCGCCACCGATCTTTTTGATGAGGTGTGATCGGGTCACCTTGAAAAATGGTTGTTTTTAATAAACAATTTAATTTTATTAAAAACAACGAGTTTGGTCCACGAAATTCAGAAAATGGGTCCGGGAGTCGGTTACGTACGAGGAAGGATTAGCACCCTCGTAGCGCCCAAAAATTGGTACCTAGTTGATTAGTTAATGTCTTAATGTCGAAAAACTGAGAACTTTAAAGAAATTTAAAAATACAATCCTTATTTTGAAATAAAATTTATAAAAATCGAGCTGCTTATTAGGACTTTTTCGTTTCAGAAAGAGAAAATGTCATACCCAATACGTTAGGGTACGATATCTTACCTTTTCAGAAATGAGCAAGTCTAAACTCGCATAGAAAAGTTTAAAAGAGTGTTTAATTGTTTAAGTCATATGAAAAAATTGCAACCCAATACGTTAGGGTACAATTTCTTCAAATATTAAACATTGAATATTGCAATTATTTTGAAAAATCCTCGTCTCGAGAAATCGATGTATCATGTCCAATGCATTAGGACACGACGTATTGAATTCTCGGTAAAGAGTTTTCGTTTATGTCTTTTTTATAAAAAAGGTAATCTCGATTATTTAGATTCAACAAAGAAAATCAAAACCCAATACGTTAGGGCTCGATTCTCTCGAAGATCCCAAATACCGAGTGTTGTTTTTATTTTTGAATTTTCCGTTTTTTTTGATAAATAAATAAGATGGCAAACATATAATAAAAAGAAATCAATAAATAAAAGTAAATGAACAAATAAAAATTAAAGCACCTAAGCAAATAATAATAATAAGCATGTAGATAAATAAATTAATTAACACCAAATGAAACAATAGTAATGGATAACATTATAGTATATATATATATGTGTATGTGTATGTGTGTGTATTAGAATTATAAAGCATAAAAATATACGTATGTGCATATAAGAATATGTAAGCATGTATTTGTGAAAATTAAAAATATGCATATATAAGATTATTAAACATATATATATGAAAATTAGAACGTATATAGGACATACATAACATATTATATAAAATATAGTATATATTAGGGAAATATATAAATACATAAATATGTACATGAATACTAACAAAGGGATAAATGTACACTTGTATATATATATATATCCTAAAACATGTACGTATATATTAAGATAATAAAAATACATGCATATATATAGATTGTAAGATAGATATGTATATAAAAATGAGTATTTGTATTAAATAAGTTAAAAAAAGAAGATATATATATACGCATATATATAAACAATTATATAATAAAAATAATATAATAAAACATATATATCTAAAACTTTCATAAGAAAATAGAAATAAAAAAACATAACAATAATGACAATAATATTAATAAATATACTAATAACAATAATAATAATAATAATAATAATAAAATTGCTAAATATGGACTTAATCGAAATAAAAACGAAAGTACTGGGCGAAATCGAAATAAAAAAACAAATAAGGATTAAATTGTAACTCGCGCCAAACAGAGAGGGACCAAAATAGTAAATAGACGGAGTTCTAAAAACGCGGCGTTGCATTGGACTAAATTGAAACAAAAATAAAATTATAGGGCTAGATTGAAAATAAAAGAAAATAGCGAAAAGGGGCTTGATTGAAACGCGCTGCAGAGTCGAAGGACTGCGCGCGCAATTATACCCTTTAAAGAAAACACGCGGATCCTCCCCCTGGGTCGGGTCACCGCGCGGGTCAAGGCCAAAACGGCGTTGTTTTGTCACCTGACCCCTAAGGGCAAAACGGCGTCGTTTTAAAAGGGCTATTTATGCCCAAAAATTTTCTAAAAACTCATTTCAACCCCCCCATCTTTAAAAAAACAACAGAGCTCCCCTCCTCCTCTCAAGGCTCCGGCTTGGATCCGATCAAACGCTCCGGCGTACCTCCGTCGTATCCTCACCGCAGGCGGTGGCCGGAGGTACAAAATGGAACCTTTTCGGTTCCTTTTTGATGCCGAAGGCCTCCTAAACACGGATCCAACACCGAATCTTGTAAAAGGCGAGCCTAACCCCACAAAACGAGGAGTAACCGTCCGTCTCCTCTTCCTCCGGCGCGGCGCTAAAAGGTATTTTTTACTCCTTTTTTGTTTTTTAAAGAAATAAATCGAAAAATAATGATATTTTTATGAAAAGTGTAAGAAAAACAGAGAAGTGAAAGGCGAAAATCACCTTCAATCGCTTTGTTTGCTTTTGATTTTTGAAAATATTTGTAAAAGAGGGGAATCCGAACCCCTTACAATGATAATCACTAGCTTTTTATAGCCCAAAAATTACATGTATTTTATATTCTATTATTTCTCTCTCTTTGGTTGCTGTGGCTTTCTTTGTTTTCTTCCTTGCAGGTGACGGCGCAAGTGGGACGATGGGACAGTGGCGGTGCAAGGCGATGGCGGCGGCGGCTGAAATCTAGGGGTCAAAGACCCTAGATGCGGCGCTAGGGTTTCAGACTTTTTGAAACCCTAAGCAACTTTTTTAGGATGTTGGGCCTGAGCTATTGGGCTCCGAGTTTGCTGGGTTGTTCGGGTTTGGGCTGGTCTGTTTGAGTTTTGTAATGGGCCCGGTTTTGGGCAAAATTGGGTTGTACAATTGTAAAAGAGATAATAATAAATTTGTTTAGGGTTTTTAGTTTCGGTATATGATTTGGTTTGTGTATATAATTGTAAAAGAGATAATAAATTTGTAAAAGATAGTACGCTTCTTCATAATGCACTTTCACTCCCACTTTCATTTCTTCAACCAAGTTATCTTGGTTCCGAACAATATATATCAACTATTTTTTCATTATTTTTCAACATAAATAAAAATTATTAACCAACAAAATCTAAAAAAATTAATAAAACACCACATTAAAAGCACGATAAAAAAATAATCCTTGAAGAAATAGAAAAAAATCAATAAATATTACAATAAAGAACAAAGCTCGGTGGACACTTACATATGTTAATGGAATAAAGAATATTTTAGTTAAAGATGAAAATTCAGATTACGAATTCAGATGATCTAAGACTTTTTTTTTTAGGTTGGAATAATAGTTAGATTCAGATTTTAAAATTGCTATATGCTATATGAATTCGAAGTGGATGTGGGTATAAGATACCTTGAATATCCATTATTTAAATCTGCATTTCTTATTCAGATAACAAATGTAATTTCAAATATATAAATCTAGTAGTTACTAAATTCTTACAATTGTGATTATATATATTAAAATAATTTTACCATATTCAAATTCAGGTTTTTGTGGACTTGAAAATATCCACAAAAAAATTAAAAATTTAAATTTAGGTTTTTTTTAGGATTGAAATATTCGATGGATAATATTATTTAATTTAAATTTGAATTTGAATAGTAATACTCAAATTATTCATGAATAACATTTAAATACTTAAATAAATTTGTGAATTTAAATTGAAATCATTCAAAAATATGCATATACCTGACTCGCTATCATTCCTATTTTTATCACTTCAATAAAAAAAATCCCATATACTTGTTACTCCTTGTTGTTTTCATTTATCTATTTGACAAAGAATATAATAAATTACTTAATTAGAGAAATTTATTCATTTATCAATAAAATAAAATATTATAAATTTCAAACTTTATATGAAAAAATAAATATTATAAAGATAATATTGTTTATTGCTACTTTATACAAAATTTTTAACTATTAATTAATGTTTAATCGATTTTAACTAATTTATGATTATTAAAGATTTAGGGATTTTTTGGATGGGCTTACTATTTTAAGGATTAGGGGGTATGGACTTAGGGTTTGAGATTTAAAGTTTAGGGGTTAGGGGTTAAAGGTTAATAGTTTAGGGTTTAGGAATTCAAGGGTCGGATCAGGGTTTTGGGTTTAGATTAATTATTTTTTAAAATTATAATATAAAAATTTAATCTAAGCGATTTGATATATTTAAATATTAGTTTAAATAGAATTAATAAATAAGTTAAAAAAAGTATTGATATATATATGGATGGATATATATTTATGTATAACTATTTATTTAGGAAATATATGACCAAATTATAAGAAATGAAATAAACAAAAAACAAAAAAAAACCTAAAATTTATAATTTTATATAATTCTTATAAATATTACTTAAAAAGATTAGAATTATTTTTTTAAAACGTAACCGTTTGACTTAAGTAAATCAATTTTTAGTGGCGTTTTTACAAAAAACGCCAGAACTATGCATTAAAGCTTAATAAAACGGCGCCGTTTTTTATTAGAACTTTAATTTTTAGTGGCGTTTGTAATACCCAAATCGCCTCAGCCCACTTAAAATTGACCCAACCAATAACCCAAACTCAAATCTAGCCTAGCCCAGTTAGCCTAATTCTAGAAACCCCTTCTCTCCCAGCGTCGTGCACACCCCACGTCACAGCAACCCCCAGCGCCGTGCACGCCCCACGTCGTAGCAACCCCCATGCTGTTTCCATGTACCTGCAACAAGTAAACCACGAACATCAAGCAAAAAAGGGGGGGAAATAGAGAAAAAATTGAAAAAAATATTATTTGGGTTGTAAAGATTCGGCTATAAAGAAGCCAATCGATTTTTGTAAAAGGGGCCCGTTTTCGACCCAACTCGATCTACTTAAAAAGCTCATTTCAATGTTCAAAAAAAATAAAAGTATGTTTTTATAATTAAATTTAAATTTTAAAATATTTTTTATTATTTAAATTAAATTTGAGTTGGGCTGACCCGAATTATAAAAAACTTTATCTATATAGACCCGACTCTGGTCGAGGGCCCATGGATGGGTCTATAGTAAACTATTATCCCATATTTTTAACTTAAAATTTGAAGCCTATGCATGCTTTTTTATATATATATAAAATTTAAAGTTTATTTTTTAAACAAAAATTATAAAATAAAAGTTAGTGTTGAATGTGGTAAAGGACCGTTATAATATTTAATTTTGACATCATATCAAAATAAGTTTATAATTAATTGTTATATGTATTATATAAATTATTTTTTAAAATAAATATTTTAGAAGGCTATTTTGGGACGTAAATATATATAAACACATGTATATTAAGATAAAATCATGTTAATAATTTTTAAGGAAGAATAAGAAAATGTTTATTTATAGGGAAATAAATCTTTGTAGTAATTTTAGTATAATTTTAATATTTCATGATTGATTCTTTCACTGATGCCACCTTTCAAGGTAGATTGATAATGTTTTGAAAAGTTGTCATTTCTAAAGAGGAACCTGATTAGCATTACTTTAGTAGACTTGAATTCCATATGGTCCATGTGTCCTTCGCTCCAACTATTCAAAACAGCTCGATATCCAATCCCGTATTTATTTAAGCAACCTTTCTTTCATTCCTTTCACTTGAAACTCAAAACGAAATTACTTTCTTCAGATTCTCTTTATAACAATGCCTTCCAATTCTTACTTAAAATTATCTCTCAAACTATTAACTTTAAAGAAATTCTTGTAATGGCAATGAAACATTTTTTCCAGTTTATGCACAATTTTACAATTAACAAAAATAATGATAAATTTCTTTGATTTTAACACTGAATTATCTTCAGTGCACCTAATTCCATGACTGTAAATTTGTACATCATATTTCATCTATCATACAAAAGTAGGGGTTTAGTGTCTTCTGAATTTTGGAATCACCATGTTGATATTGGTTTATGTCTTGTTTGCAGCATATCTTGCCTCTTTGATGCTAGAGAATTTAGCAAAGTCAAATTTGCACCCTTCAGCTGTCAACTTGCTTGATAGGAATATATATATATATTTACCACAACTTTGGAAAACATATGTGAGTCATCTTTGATCACAAATTATTTATAAAAGACAAAATATATAATCCTTTTATTATATAGTTGTCTCTCAAATCACCATTTCAAAATATATAATCCTTTTATTATATAGTTCATTTAGACCATATCAAATGTTTTCAATTTATTTTGCTACTCTTTGTGTATTATTTAAATTTTAATCATATTAATTTATAATATCTTATTTATCATTTACAGTATGAATCATGTCTTCTCGTAAATTAATTCTCTTCTAATTTTAAAGTTGGTGTCTATAAATAAAAATGAAATAATATTATAAGAACATTAATGAAATAATACAACTAATAAAGCTGATATTTTAATATAAATTGATTACCATTTAACTGAATTCTTAAATATTTTTTTAATTAACATGGAGAATATTTTTAAACATTAGTGAATATTTTAATTTAATAAAATCAATTACAAATTGAATAGTTAATTTTAAAAATTAATTTTATAGTGTAAAATTTAAATTTCTAACAAATTGGTTCGTTTTTAACATAGAGGCTGATGTGACCGTTAGTTGTTTAACGGTCAACATTAACCTCTGACATGACGGTCCAAATAAATTTAGATACTAACATAACATTATTTTCTCTTACTTACCACGTTAGTAAATGGTTTTAAAATTATTAAAAGAACAATAAAAAAACCCTAAACATACACTAACACAAATTTCATATTCAAACTGATACAATTGCAAAACTCAAGAACCACAAACATAGAATTGAGAACACAATCTACAATACCTTAAAAACTTAAGTCCTGTTCGAAAATCGTAAAATCCCATACTGAACATAAATCCATGAAACACAATGCTTTCCTTGCCATCAAAATTTTCTCAAGAAAATCAATGAAGGATCTGAGATGAAGAATAGTCATTGGTGAGAGCCAAAACATTGCTCGTCAATTGTGTAATCTTAATAATTCGTTTCCTCACCATCATCTTTGCATACCCATTCATAGCCCTGCTTAAGAATCCATCCATGCAAGTATCTTCATTCGTCAGAGCAGCATTAACCTAGGTTTGAAGATCACTCATAAGCACAAAGTTGGAGCATCTGATATGAAAAAAAATTTATCCATAAAATCCCCAAAATCGACAACCCTAAACAATTTATGGTGATCTTAGAAATAAATGCAAAAGAAAATAAATATTTATTTTTGAAAATAAAAATAGCTCAACCTCAAAAGACGAAACACACAAACATGATAAATAATCTCCACGAAAGGAATTTATACGTGCACGTGGTGTCAAGAAAGTTAGATTTAGGAAAACCCTAAAATTTTTAGAAACTCTTCAAATGCTACAAAAAGAATCTTCCATCTAAATCAAGAAAAAAACTGGAAAAAGAAAAATTGAACAAACAAACTGTACAGAAATGGGTTTGCAAATGATATGCGATGGATTCAATAAAGAAATAAAAGGATTTGAAGAGAGAAACTTACCGATTAAGAAAAGAGAGAATTAGCAATGATCTATTTTAATAATTTTTTATGCCCATCCCCCAAACCCCAATCTTCCTCACCTCCTCCTGCATCAAACATGCCCAAATCTCATTTCTGACAGCTTCTTCTCCATCTAGTTCTGATGTTGGCAGTAGCAACCCAGCAATTGGACCATCCATGGTAAGACCTTCAGAGGCATTAGGAGCGTTATCAAGAAATTCCTTCATTTCTCGAGTCTTTTCATTAACCAGCTTCCCGTTGCAAGCACGACAGAGATATCTCCCGTTACCGACTTTGTTTTCAACAACTTGTGCTTCCCTAATCATCTCTTTCACAGCTTTCAACCAATTTTCAACTCCCTTCTTCGGTATCTTCCCCAGAGGACGAAGAAGCTCTGCTTTCAATTGCAACTCTATATCTTCCATTTTGCAATTCAACTCATCTCTCGTCCTCTTGAAGTTTCTCACATAATCATTGAGCTTTCTGTGATACAGCAAGTATTTATAAGCCGGGGTTCCGAGACAATTTGCAATGCCAAGAACAGGCTCTACGTACTCCATTGCTATGTCCATGCAACGCAATCATATATAACAGTAGCAGATAATGAAAATCTGTGAATGTATTGGCTTTTTGATATGTCAGTGTAAGCATGAATGCAAGTTTGAAGCAATGGCGTTTATTAGATGGAGCCATGGATGGGTGGCAGACAGAAACATGATGAAATTTGTATATCCAGAATTAACCTCTCAATGTATAGAAAATGCTGGATTCAAGTGTGCAATAGAATATTAAGAGGTAAAATGTTCAACAGTTTGGGATTTCAACATTATATTGCTTCTGGGTAGCTATCTTGGTATTAATTTCTAACTATATTATTATTTTTAAATCTTAATGTTTCCAGAAATTTTACATGGAAATTAAAAATATTATGTCTTTTTACAATACTTTCCTAACTTTTATTGGAAATAAAACTATGATCATAGTTTTGTCTCACCTTAAGTCATTTTGATTAATATAAATATTTTAATAATAAATATTTAGAAGGTTATTTTGGGAAGTATATATATATTATATACTAGAGAAGAATATATAAGAGAATAGAAGGAATGGCAAGAGAGGGAAAATGCTTAAAAAGTGGAGGCAGTTTGATTTCTTATTTACCTTTGCCTCTCAGTCTCCATGCTCTTAACCTCTTCCTTCCATTATTCCTTTTCTCCTCTCTTTTGCACTATCCTCTCCCCTACTTATTTCCCACCAACCCTTTTATCTTTCTCTTCAACATCTTCACAAATATACTTCAAATTTTATTAATATGGAGAAATTAGATTTATCAAAATAAAAAAAAATAAACTAAACCATAAATGGTTCATACCTCTTATCCTCAACGGGGGTTGAAGCAAAGAACATTTTTAAAGTTTGGATGGTCATCCCACTCCAACGATTCCCACCATGCTGTGCTTGAGAAGATGGTAAGAGAAGGTGGAGCATATGCAAATGGCTGCCCATTGCCAACAAGAGGAACAAATGGAGGAATTCTCTTCAGTTTATAATAGTCTCCAGCAACTTGGATAAGTTGGAGAGAATCACAAACCATCACTCCACTTTTGCTGCATATGCTCTTCAAATTTGGTAATTCCCAGAATGACAGCACTCTCAGTTTAGGAAGATGGAATTTGATTAATGCATCACTCCCTTTTTCTTCAACTTCTGATGTTGCTGCTCCCAATATTTCTACTAGCTGACTACAAGCATCCACATCTATTTCTTCCAGGTTTTGGAGGTTTGGAAGCAACCAATGTGGAAGCAGCGTCTTCATACTTGAGCAGTTCACTATCATAATTTCCTTGAGATGGGAAAAGGTGGCAGACGGAGCCAATGTTGATGTTGTTCCTGAACCAATTCCTGCATCATTCATAATAAGGGCACTCAGCTTTGGCAGATCACGAAGATACAACACCTCGAGGCTCTGAAATAGATGAGCGGAAGAAGAGGCAAAAGAGGACAGGGAAACAACACACTCTATCCCTTCACACCCCCAAATCCTACAAACCCTCAAGTCAATCGCATTTTTGAAGGAAGAATCATCATCGACTAAGTTTCTGAAATAGTCGCACCTTGTAATAGTCAAATCTCGAATTTCAATTGGGTGCATAATTAACTCACCTTCCCAATTCTGGACTCCTCCAATTGTTACTGTTTTCTCCCTTCCAATACACACATTATATGAGCCCACCTGTAAAAAGTACTTGATGAGATTTTTCTTACTTTGTTGCATTGAGGAGATGAACTTATTGAATCCACTGATGTCTTCGAAATGTCTGGTTAAGTACTCCAACTTCTTCAATGGTTCCATCTCCTCTGCTTTTAGACTTGTTTTTTCATTGTTCTCATGAAAACCCTAGTGCTGAAGGTGAACGAGTTTTGGTAAAACTCCAGCGGGTATCTCTTTCAGAGTGCGCACTCTAAGATCAAGATATCTTAGCTTTATCAGCATATCCATTCCTTCAGGGACTTCCTCAATTTTAGTCCCAGAAAGGTCCAACTTCTTCATTTCTTGAAGCATCGAAAGACATGGCAGATCTCTTAATTCTTCACAACCACAAAGCAACAATGTTGTGAGGTTCTTTAGTTCAGAGATGGAATTTGGTAAACTTTTGATCTTCGTAGAGGACAAATTGAGAACACTAAGACAAGGCATGTTTGTGAAGAAAGAACTTGAGATCTTCTTTATAGGGTTCTCCTGCAATAACAAGGTTGTGAGCAGTTGACATTTTGTGGGCAGCACATCTATGGAAATTTCTGATATGGAGTTATACATAAGTGACACTTTCTCAATATCCGGACTCCATTGCTCTTTTTCTGGTAACTCTTCTAATTGCGAACCTGCTTGTATCATATATCGAGGATTCATTCTTGTTATCGACAATGCCATGTCTCTCACTGCATCATGAATTTTCACTGTTACACTCAAGATGGCCCTTATCTTTCGTTTCTTGTCTTGTACTCATGTCATCTATGAATCCCTCTTCAATCCAGCTATCAATTATGTTGAAAGCTGGACTGCAATGCAACATGGAGCCAAAAGCTTGCTACTGTCGAGACCAGCAGCTATCGAGCTCAGCTCATTTTGCTTGGTGCGCACAAATGGTTTTTGAACCGAATGAAGCAACCAACTTTGCTGCTTTGTTTTGATGTAATTTGGTTCAGTTCAACTTTAGTTTGTTTGTAATACTAGTTAAACTTAAGTTAGTGACAAGATCTTTTGATGTAATGGCTGATTGGTCAGCTATGTTTGATTATTTTTTGGCTAGTGATTAGGTTTGTATTAGTTGGGGCAGTTAAATACATTAGGTAACTGTCAATGTACAATGTAACTCTTTTATATATTTCAAGTTGAATGAAAAATGATGTATGTTCAGTCACAACATTGCTGAGTATTTTGATTTTTTTTTTACCAAATTTTTGCTTTGCTTGGCCTCGATTCTTCTTGCTTCAGTCTTGCAAACACTGAGTTGCAACTTTGTTTTGATGTTTGCTGCTGCCATTGTTCCAACAAATGGTATCATGAGCCCGAGTCTTTAAGGGGCCTTTGTATGCAATCTGTTGTGTTCGAATCAAAACCAACAACAAGTTCAAAATTTGGTAAGATTGAAGCATTTAAAATCAGTTTAGCAGAATGAGTTTCACTCCACCACCTCCACCAGTGTTCACTGGAGAAAACTATCACATTTGGATAGTTAAAATGAAGACTTATCTCCAGGCACATGATCTTTGGAGTGTGATCGAGAATGATGCTGAACCACCTCCATTGAGAGCCTATCCCACCATTGCACAGATGAGGCAACATACTGAGGAGCGAGCCAAGAAGCATAAGGCTATGGCCTGCTTGCAAAATGGAGTCTCTGATGTGATATTTACTCGCATCATGGCCTGTGACTCACCTAAGCAGGCTTGGGAGAAGCTGAAGGAGGAGTTCATGGGGACTGATAAGACAAGGCAACAGCAAGTAATCAACCTCAGGAGAGACTTTGAAAATTTGAGGATGAAGGAGTCTGAGACCATCAAGCAGTACTCAGACAGGATAATGGCCATTGTCAACAGCATTAGGCTCCTGGGAGTGGACTTCACAGAGAGCAGAGTTGTTGAAAAGGTTATTACAACTCTCCCTGAGAAATTTGAGTCTAAAATCTCTTCACTTGAGGACTCGAGGGACTTATCAGCCATTTCATTGTCTGAGCTGATAAATTCCCTATATGCACTTGAGCAAAAGAGGGCAAATAGGCAGGAGGAGAATCCTGAAGCTGCTTTCCAGGCTAAAGCCAGTGAAGGCTCGAGTGTGAGTGCAAAAGGCAAGAAGCCTTGGCACAATAGAAGGGTCAAGTCAGGAAGAGATGAAGCAAAAAGGGTGTTCCCACCATGTGTTCATTGCAAGAAGACAACACATTCAGAAAAGTATTGCTGGTTTAGGCCAGATATTCAGTGTAGAAAATGCAAACAGTTTGGCCATGTGGAGAAGGTGTGCAAGGGCAAACCAAGGGAGGCTACTCTGCAACAAGCTAGACCTGCTGAGGACATTCAAGCTCAGGAGGAGCAAGTGTTCACAGCAACTTGTTTTGTTGGCACAACCAAGGCCAGCAATGATTGGCTACTAGACAGTGGCTGCTCACACCATATGGCAGCAGATGAGAAGCTGTTCAAAAGCCTAGACAGAAGCTTCCACTCGAGGATTAAAATTGGAGATGGTAGGCTGATTGAGGCTAAAGGCAAGGGCAGTGTGTTGATTAGCACTGGTTCAGGTACAAGCTGATCTCAGATGTGTTTTTTGTACCTGATTTAGACCAGAATTTGCTTAGTGTAGGCCAATTAGTTGAAAAGGGCTATACATTGGTTTTTAAGGATGGTTGCTGTATTGTTCAAGACATGAATGGTCTGGAGTTAGTCACAGTCTCTATGACTGATAGGTGCTTCATGCTGGATGTTAGCCAAATAGAAAGAAAGGCATACACCAGCCTTGTTGAAAGCACTGACTTGTGGCATAGGAGACTAGGCCATGCAAATTTTAGATCCATCGATCTGTTACATAGGCTGAATCTGGTTGATGACATTTCAAAATTGAAGCTAGTGGGAATGTTTGTGAGGTTTGTCAGCTTGGTAAGCAGGCTAGACTACCTTTTCCTGCTGACAGTGCTTGGAGAGCTCAAGACAAGCTCGAATTGGTGCACTCTGATGTTTGTGGCCCTATGAGAACACCTTCAATCAGTGAGAACAGGTACTTTGCCTTGTTTATAGATGATTTAACAAGGTTGTGCTGGGTCTACTTCTTGAAGCAAAAGTCAGAAGTGTTTGAAGCCTTCTGCAAATTCAAGGCTTATGCTGAAAATCAGTCAGGCTGTAAAATTAGAGCCTTGAGGACTGATAATGGATCTGAATATGTGTCTGAGAGATTTCAGAAGCTTTGTGACAGTGCTGGGATTCACCATCAGCTCACAACAGTCTATACTCCTCAACAGAATGGAGTCTGTGAGAGAAAGAATAGGACTGTACTGAACATGGCCAGGTGCCTCTTGTTTCAAGGCAAGCTTCCAAGTCAGTTTTGGGCTGAGGCAGTCAACACCTCAGTGTATCTGCTCAACAGACTGCCAACTAGAGCAGTCAAGGATAAGACTCCTTTTGAGGCTTGGCATGGAGTCAAACCTGTGGTAACACACTTAAAAGTGTTTGGCTGTGTATGTTATGCACTTATTCCAGTAGAGAAAAGGACCAAGCTTGAGAGCAGAGCAACTCCAGGAATCTTTGTTGGCTACAGCAGCAACAAGAAGGGCTATAGAGTGTATGATCCTACAGCAAAGAAGGTTTTAGTCAGCAGGGATGTAAAGTTTGATGAGGAAAAGGTGTGGAATTGGAATGGTGTTGTGGCTGACTTGTCTGAATTGGACCAGTTAAACTTGGTTGCTGAACCTGCAGAAGAAAGACCAAGTAATGATGCTGTCAATGATATACCAGTGAGGGGCACCAGAACTTTGGTTGATGTTTATCAGAGGTGCAATGTTGCTGTGATTGAGCCCTCAGACTTTGAAGAGGCTGCTAAAAACAGAAGCTGGATGAAATCTATGGAAGCTGAGTTGGAAATGATCAACAAAAATCAGACTTGGGAGTTGGTGAGCAGACCAGAACACAAGAGGGTCATAGGAGTTAAATGGGTGTATCGGGCCAAGTACAATGCTGATGGCTCACTGAACAAGCACAAGGCCAGGCTTGTGGTGAAGGGCTACAGTCAGCAGTATGGTGTTGACTACCTAGAAACTTTTGCTCCAGTGGCAAGACTGGATACAATTAAGCTGCTGTTTGCTTTAGCAGCTCAGAAGCAGTGGAGAGTTCACCAATTGGATGTCAAATCAGCATTCCTGAATGGTTTTCTCAAGGAGGAGATCTTCATCGAGCAACTTGAAGGTTTTGAAGTTGTTGGACATGAAGACAAAGTGTATAAGTTGAGAAAGGCCCTCTATGGCCTGAAACAGGCACCAAGGGCCTGGTATGACAGAGTTGATGCCTACCTGACCAAACTTGGATTTGTAAAGAGTCTTAGTGAGCCTACTCTATATGTTAAAAAGTCAGAACATGAAACCTTGCTGATAGTCTCCTTGTATGTGGATGATTTGCTTGTGACAGGGAGCAAAATCGAGCTCATTGATCAGTTCAAGGTCCAAATGCAGCAAGTGTTTGAGATGACAGATTTGGGGATCATGACTTACTTCCTTGGCATGGAAGTGCACCAATCTGATCGAGGTATCTTCATCAGCCAACACTCATTTGCTTTGAAGATCCTAGACAAATTTTGCATGCATAACTGTAAAGCAGCCAGCACACCTGTGGCTCAAGGAGAAAAGCTGACTAGCAGTGGTGATCAGCAGAGGGTTGATGAGAGGCACTATCGAAGCCTAGTTGGTTGTCTGTTGTATCTAACAGCAACCAGGCCAGATATCATGTTTGGTGTCAGCCTGTTATCGAGATTTATGCATTGTTGCAATGAGGCACATTTGAAGGCAGCAAAGAGGATCCTTAGATACATCAAGGGCACTGCTAGTTTTGGTGTAATGTTTGAAAGTCAGAACCAACTGAAACTAGAAGGCTACTCTGACAGCGACTGGGCAGGATCTCTCGATGACATGAAGAGTACCTCTGGATACTTCTTCACAATTGGATCGGGCATGTTTTGCTGGAGTTCTAAGAAGCAACAAACTGTTGCTCAGTCCACAGCTGAAGCAGAGTACATTGCTGCAGCAGGAGCAGTTAATCAGGCCATTTGGCTAAGAAAGCTGCTTTATAACCTTAATGAAACTCAAGATGAAGCAACTGAAATCTGGGTGGACAATCAGTCTGCAGTTGCAATAGCCAAGAACCCTGTGTTCCATGGCAAGACTAAGCATTTTAAGATCAAATTGCATTTTGTTAGAGAGGCTGAACAAGCAAAGGAAGTCAGCCTTATGCATTGCAGCTCAGGAGCACAATTGGCTAACATAATGACCAAGCCCTTAGGGGCTGCTCGATTTGAATCTTTGAGAAGTGCAATTGGAATGTGTTGCATACAGTCCAAGGAGGAGTGTTGAAAGCTGGACTGCAATGCAACATGGAGCCAAAAGCTTGCTACTGTCGAGACCAGCAGCTATCGAGCTCAGCTCATTTTGCTTGGTGCGCACGAATGGTTTTTGAACCGAATGAAGCAACCAACTTTGCTGCTTTGTTTTGATGTAATTTGGTTCAGTTCAACTTTAGTTTGTTTGTAATACTAGTTAAACTTAAGTTAGTGACAAGATCTTTTGATGTAATGGCTGACTGGTCAGCTATGTTTGATTATTTTTTTGGCTAGTGATTAGGTTTGTATTAGTTGGGGCAGTTAAATACATTAGGTAACTGTCAATGTACAATGTAACTCTTTTATATATTTCAAGTTGAATGAAAAATGATGTATGTTCAGTCACAACATTGCTGAGTATTTTGATTTTTTTTTACCAAATTTTTGCTTTGCTTTGCCTCGATTCTTCTTGCTTCAGTCTTGCAAACACTGAGTTGCAACTTTGTTTTGATGTTTGCTGCTGCCATTGTTCCAACAAATTAGCCCATGCTTTTCAATTCCAAAATCTTCGGGATATAATGCGCAATGTAAGAAACAATGCTTCATTTTCTCGTCTTTTAAGTGATTGAAGCTAACTTTCAAACTCTCGATCACTTTATCTTCCCCTTCTTGCACTTTCCCTATTCTCTCTTTCAATTCCCTTAGTGTATTTTTCCAAATAAGAGGGTCATCTTCTCCTCTCAATGTACCAGCTATGACGACAACTGTAAGAGGTAGACCCACACATTCTTCAACAACGAGCCTCAAAATTGGCATTAAAGTTTGATTTTGCACTATGTAATACCAGTCCTAGATGTTCTTCAAGAGCATGAAACTAAACTTTCTTTATTTTGTTTTGTTTCTAATTTGTTATTGGATTCTATTGAATGATACTTTTCTTTATTGCTCATACATTTTAGTTCTTCAACAACATATTCAAGATTTTATTTTTCTAGATTTTTATATACATTTTTCTATTATATAAATGATTTTAATTTTTTATATAAAATCAAAGAAAAATTGATAATATATATATGAATTAAGGAAAAAAATTGTAACGCCACAAACCTGGTTTATTATGGTTGAATCTAGAAGAATTATATTGACTTGTTTAAAAACCTAAAAAATAAAATTGAAATTGTGTGTTTTGATAATATTAATTCTGACAAATCACTTTTCAATTTTTAAGAAAACAATCATTAAAACTATTTATTTTGTTATAAAAAAACACTTTAAGTGATTACTTTATTTTGGAGTGAAAATTTTAGAGTACTAAAATTTGAAAACCATTACTTAATTTGTAAAACCCAAAATCTTGTAGTTTTAAGTAATAATTACTAAATCCAACTGAGCAAAGCAAAATCCTGAAAAAATGGGTTATGATTTTTCTTTGAAATAACCCATTTGCACCCATTTGCAGCATCTTAAAGTGATTGATTTTGGATTTATTATATATGGGGTTTGATTATGATTGTTTTTTCTTGGAAATTTGAAAATTGGAGTAAATTGTTTCCAAGAACTAGTTTGTGGGAAGAATTGGATGTTTTTGGATGATTTGACCTCAATAATTTCCCAAGAAAATGAAATTGTTAAAAAGTTTTGAATCAATTAACTGCATTTTGGAAAGGAATTAACCCATTTCCACCACAATGCTTTACGGGTGATGGCATGTTTTTCTTCATCAATGGCGATTTCTAGGAAACGTTGTGTAAATTTACTGCTTATTGAGCTGTTTATATTGATTCACTGCAGGAGAAAGTTCAAGAAAAAGTTGGCTTAAACCCTTCTAATAATGCTGAATCTGGAAAAGGGAAGAGTAAGATGTCGAAGAATATAACGCATGGTTATCATTTAGTGAAGGGGAAAGCGAATCATCCAATGGGGGACTATGTTTTCCCGGAGTTTAAGCAAGTCAATGGCAGTGAGCTCGGTTTATTTGCCATATTCGATGGCCATTTGAGCCATGTAATTCCCGGTTATTTGAAGGCGAACTTGTTTAACTATATCTTGAATGAGGTAAACTATAATAAGCTGGATCTTACGGTATCTTTTTCCTATGCATTGACTGTGTTTTGCTTGTAGTTTTAACTAAGCCCCTCTGTTTCTTTTTATGCGAGCAGCCCGACTTTTGGTCGGAACCAGAGAATGCGATTAGGAAAGCGTATCGTTTAACGGATACAAATATATTGGAACAAGCCATTGATTTGGGGCAGTGACAGCAATATTGATCAACTGCCAGAAGCTGGTAATAGCAAATGTTGGCGATTCCCGGGCTGTGATTTCTAAGAACGGTGTGCCTAAGCAGCTTTCAGTTGATCATGAGCCCGCTTCTGAAAGGAGAGCATTGAAAATAGAGGTGGTTTTGTTTCGAACTTTCCAGGTAATGGGTGCCTGATCTTTTGGGGATGACGCTCAAGGTTACACCAGCTTTTCCTGATATATATTGTTTTTGTTTCAGGGGATGTCGCACGTGTTGACGGCCAGCTTGTGGTGGCGAGAGCATTTGGTGACAAGAGTTTAAGGAAACATCTTACTTCGGAGCCAGATGTGAGCATTGAAACAATCGACGATGATACTGACCTCATAATATTGGCTAGTGATGGTTTATGGAAGGTAAGCCCTATCCAATCACATTAACCTGAGATTTAATGGTCCGTTCCTTAAATTCCAGGTAATGTCAAACCAAGAAGCTGTCGATGCTATCAAAGGCATTAAGGATGCTCGATCTGCTGCAAAGCACCTAACTGAGGAAGCTGTAAAGAGAAAGAGCAAGGATGACATTTCCATCATTGTTGTAAAATTTTAGTGATCTGTAAGTGTGGCAACTTCACCTGTTTCCGTATGATAACGAACTCTTTTTTGTACCTTTCTTATGTTGGATAGAATGTTATGCATATTTTGTGTGGTATCCTAAGCTTTCTATACATAGGAAAACTATAATGAAGGAAACTAAAGTTGAATTTGTAGCATTGGAACATAATATTCTACCAAGCTTTCAATCGCTTTAGCGGTTCAGCTGATTGGATACCTAATCTGCCATTAAATTTCAAATTTGTTCTTGAACAATCTGAATTTCCTTCAGATGTTATCCCTTAGGTTCCCTTGGATAATTGAATTTTAATTCTGATACCTGACGTTTTTATAAAATCCTTCATCATAGTATAGTAAGTTGATGTTTTGGTTCTTAAGATTGGTAGCATAAGCTGTGACAAGCCATCACTGAACCCTACCTTCTCATAGCAACCCCTTCTTCTTCTTGGTCATCTTCCCTGTCATTGTCTAGTTCTTGAGCTATGAAATCCTTATTTATGGCAGCTCTGAAACCTGCAGCTTCCATTGCAGGAGAAGGAGATATAAATAATGGAGAGTGGTAATGAAATGTTGAAATCAGAGTAAGATGGAAGTCGAAAAAGTTGAAGGAGCACAAGCTAACATTAATTTGTCTCACGTTTTTGCTTTATGCAGTTCAGGATTTAATCCAAAAAGAAACAGATGTAAGAGAACATTAATTTAACAAATCCTAACAGTCAACTACCTATACCTATACCTAAATTCTTAATTAACTATTAGTGTTTTTAAGTTATCGGCTAATTACTTCCTCTCATCTTAAATACAAAAAATCATTATCTCCAGGTTTTTTTTTTCATTTAGTTTAAATCATTCTCTGTTTTTCAAAAATCTGAGGTAAAATCAGATCTTACATGTGTTGTGGACGAGGTCAATTTGCTTGTATTTTTCATATAAAAATTGTGATAATTTACAAATATTTAGAATTGTGTTGGCGTATTGTAATTGTTCATTAGCATTTAAATTATGCTAACGTTGAAGGTAAAGCAATCGTTTGAAATCAAACTAATTTCGGAGGCAATAGAAACTATTTAAGACTATGCTAATATAATAAAGCGAGCTACCGTTCGATAAATGATCTTACATGCGTCCTGGACGAGAACTATTTGCTTTTTTTTTTCTTATAAAAATTGTGGTAATTTACAAATATTTAGAATTGTAATAAAGCGAGCTACCATTCGATAAATGATCTTTAGTGAAATGAAAATGAACCATTGCTGGAAGGGTGCCTTTACTGTGGATAAATACCTTTATGAATCACACCGTGGATTGCACTACTGAACTGAATCCAAGTCTTGACTTAATTTTTTTTATTGGTATATTGATGGATAGTGCTTTCGTCTGGCTTATATGAAATTCACTTTGTAGTTTGATGGATGGTAGTCATTGACTTGAGAATGTACAATGACTTATGAGATTATTGAAATTCATGCCTTTTATCTATTTTAACAATGTGTTAGCGATAGTGTTTTTATTCGTAGCTGACTTGTATAAATTTCACTTTGTGATTTGGTGAGTAGTGTATCTATTAGCCCAAAAATCGAGGAATTTATAATGCATATTATCACGAGTTGTATAATTGTTGATTGAACGGTCTAGAGTTATATTTTTAGAGATATATACATCTCACTGTCGTTTTTTGGAGATATGCCTCATCTTCATGGAGAGTGACTAAACAGTTTATGGGAGGCTTGATTGTCGATTTTTGGTGTTATGCATCACCTTTATGGAGAGCCGCTGGATGGTTCATGAAGGGCCTCGACTATTAATTTTTAGAGATATGTCTCACATTCGTGGAAAGTCGTAGAACGGTTAACGGAAAGACCCAACTATCAATTTTTGGAGATATGTTTTACCTCCAAGAAGAACCATTGAATGGTTCACCGAGGGCCTCAAAGGTACTTGAATATGAAAAGTTGAGAAACCTAAAAAACTGCTAAGCTAAAATTTGAATTTCAAAGTTTGATAACTAAAATATAACTTCTTGAAAAATTAATGGTTAAAATTATAGTTTATCTTTTTTTTAATTTAAAAATAATAAAATGCTATGTAACGTATAAGATGACATGGCAATTTCACAAGTTATTGACAAGTGATTAGCAATGCCATGTCATCTTAGTAACTATTGGGTGGCTAATCATTAGTATTGATGTCTAAATATATAATTTTAATATTTGGGTCATCAAATTCAAATATATAAAATAGATAACTGTATGTAAATATGATATAATAGTAATGACTGATAGCATAAAAATAATTTATTGATTACATACCCTATTTTATAAACTAAAATATAATTTTACTACAAGTTCTATAATTTAAAGTAAATTCGAGTTGGAGAAATTAGATTTATCAAACTAAAAAAATAAACTAAACCATAAATAGTTCACACCTCTTATCCTTCCAAAGGGGTTGAAGAACATTTTTAAAGTTTGGATGGTCATCCCACTCCAACGATTCCCACCATTCTGTGATTGACCTGATGATAAGAGAAGGTGGAGCATATGCAAATGGCTGCCCATTGCCAACAAGGGGAACAAATAGAGAAATTCTCTTCAGTTTATAATAGTCTAGAACTTGGATAAGTTGGAGAGAATCGCAAACCATCACTCCACTTTTGCTGCAAATGCTCTTCAAATTTGGTAATACCCACAAGTCCAACTTTCTCAATTTGGGATGATGGAATTTGATTAATGCATCACTCCCTTTTTCTTCAACTTCTGATGTTGCTGCTCCCAATATTTCTTCTAACTCATCACAGTGTGACACCCAAATTTCTTCCAGGTTTTGGAGGTTTGGAAGCAACCAATGTGGAAGCAACGTCTTCATACTTGAGCAGTTCATTATCTTAATTTCCTTAAGATGGGAAAAGCTGGCAGACGGAGCCACTGTTGATGTTGCTGAACCAATTCCTGTATCATTCATAATAAGGGCACTAAACTTTGGCAGATGTTCAAGATCCAACATCTCGAGGCTCTGAAATGGATGAGCGGAAGAAGAGGCAAAAAAGGACAGGGAAACAACACACTCTATCCCTTCACACCCCCAAATCCTACAAACCCTCAAGTCAATCGCATTTTTGAAGGAAGAATTGTCATCGACTAGGCTTCTCACATAGTCGCACTCAATAATATGCAACTCTTGAATTTCAATTGGGTGCATAATTAACTCACCTTCCCAATTGTCCACTCCTCCAATTACTATTGTTTTATCTCTTTTAGGAGTCCTCCACATAGGAATAAAATATGAGCCACCCGTAAATGGTACTTGATGAGACTTTTCTTACTTTGTTGCATTGAAGAGATGAACTTATTGAATTCACTTGTGTCTTCGAAACACCCAGTAAAGCGCTCCAACTTCTTCAATGGTTCCATCTCCTCTGCTTTTAGACTTGTTTTTTCATTGTTCCCAGCAAAACTCAAGTGCTGAAGGTGAACGAGTTTTGGTAAAAGTCCAGCGGGTATCTCTTTCAGAGTGAACACTGTAAGATCAAGATAGCTTAGCTTTATCAGCATATCCATTCCTTCAGGGACTTCCTCAATGTTAGTCCCATAAAGATCCAACTTATTCAATTCTTGAAGCATCGAAAGACATGGCAGATCTCTTAATTCTACACAGCAACAAAGCAACAATGTTGTGAGGTTCTTTAGTTCAGAGATGGAATTTGGTAAACTTTTGATCTTCGTAGAGGACAAATTGAGAACACTAAGACAGGGCATGTTTGTGAAGAAAGAATATGGGATCTTCTTTATAGGGTTATGCTGCAATAACAAGGTTGTGAGCAGTTGACATTTTGTGGGCAACACATCTATGGAAATTTCTGATATGGAGTTATACATAAGTGACACTTTCTCAATATCCGGACTCCATTGCTCCTTTTCTGGTAACTCTTCTAATTGCGAACCTGCTTGTATCATATATCGAGGATTCATTCTTGTGATCGACAATGCCATGTCTCTCACTGCATCATGCATTTTTACTGTTTCACTCGAGACATTTTCCAGCAAGCAATTATCTTCTAATTTCTTCAAAATAACATGGCCCTTATCTTTCATTTCTTGTCTTGTACTCATATCATCTATGAATCCCTCTTCAATCCAGCACTCAATTAGCCCATCCTTCCCAATTTGAAAATCTTCAGGATATAATGCGCAATGTATGAAACAATGCTTCATTTTCTCGTCTTTTAAGTGATTGAAGCTAACTTTCAAACTCTCGATCACTTTATCTTCCCCTTCTTTCACTTTCCCTATTCTCTCTTTCAATTCCCTGAGTGTGTTTTTCCAAATAAGAGGGTCATCTTCTCCTCTCAATGTACCAGCTATGACAACAATTTGTAAGAGGCAGACCTGCACATTCCTTGACAACAAGCTTCAAAGTTGGCATTAAAGTTTGATTTTGCACTATGTTAGGTCCAACTTCACTCAAGAATAGTATCAATGCCTCTTCTTTTGAAAGGGGCTTCACTTTTATCACCTTACAGCCCATAGACTTACAAACTTGCTCCACACGGGTTGTCAACACCAACTTGTACCCATTGCTGCTACTTGGCTTAGGGATCCCAATTTCTTCCAACGAGACTTCACTCCACACATCATCTAGGATTAGAACATGTTTTCCTGCTCTCTTCAGCTTTTCGGACAAGATTGCTGCTCGTCTGACCTTGTTTGCTTCTTCGGGCATCTTTCCATTCAATGCACTTGCAATATCATTTTGTAACTTCACAATATTGAACTCCTTTGATATAGCAACCCAAACCACCCTTTCAAATCGTTGTTCTTTCAAAAGATCATTGTGGATGTGCTTCATGATGGTCGATTTACCCACGCCGCCCATCCCCCAAGCCCCAATCTTGCTTACCTCCTCCTGCATCAAACATGCCCAAATCTCTTTTCTGACAGCTTCCTCTCCAACTAGTTCTGATGTTTCCAGTGGCAACCCAGCACTTGGACCATCCATGGCAAGACGTTCAGAGGCTTTAAGAGCGTTATCAAGAAATTCCTTCATTTCTCGAGTCTTTTCATCAACCAGCTTCCCGTTGCAAGCACGACAGAGATATCTCCCGTTACTGACTTTGTTTTCAACAGCTTGTGCTTCCCTAATCATCTCTTTCACAGCTTTCAACCAAATTTCAACTCCCTTCTTCGATATCTTCCCAGAGGACGAAGAAGCTCTGCTTTCAATTGCAGCTCTATATCTTCCATTTTGCAATTCAATTCATATCTGATCCTCTTGAAGTTTCTCACATAATCGTTCAGCTTTCTGTGATATTGCAAATATTTACAAACAGGAGTTCCAAGACAATTTGCAATGCCGACAACAGGCTCTACGTACTCCATTGCTATGTCCCTGCAATGCAATCATATATAACAGTAGCAGAGAATGAAAATCTGTGAATGAATTGGATATTTTATGAAGTATTGATATGTCAGTGTAAGCACGAAAAGGAAAACATGAATGCAAGTTTCAAGCAATGGCGTCTATTAGATGGAGCTATGGATGGGTGGCAGACAGAAACATGATGAAATTCTGGTCACCAGAATCAAGCTCTAGATGTATATAAAATGCTAGATTCAAGTGTGCAAGAGTTCAATACAGAATATTAAGAGTTAAAATGTTGACAGTTTGAGATTTCAACATTATATTGCTTCTGGGTAGCTGTTTTTGTATTAATTTCTATCTATAGTGGATTATGTCTGCTGGTCATCCACTCTTAAAATCTAAAACTGTTGGTAATCAGTAGAGGAAATCATTGCTTCAGGTCTTATTACCTGACTTAGTGGCTGAAAAGTGTTGAGAGATTAGAACTGAAAATGAAGCAGTGAAGTACTGAAGTTGACTTCCTTGACTATCGTACAAAGCTAGCTGCTATAACAGTAGCAGATAATCAAAAGCAAAGAAAAGCATGTCATGAATTAATCAAAAGCAAATGAAAGAAAATTACCTTGACTGGATGCTTCAAAATTTGTGACATCGAAACAAATTAAAAGCAGTGAAGAAGAAATAAGAAGAAAGTGAAGATAAAAACAGGCAAATTATGAAGTCTCTGGTAGGATCCACAAAGGTAGAATTATTAGCAAGAAATCCTATTTTTATTACTTTTGCTTTTAGGTTTTTCTTTGCTGTCTGCCATTACAGATATTCTTATTATCAATTTAATTTACGGGCACATATAAAATTATAATTAGAAAAACTTTAAAAAATATTTACTATATATAAATTATAATTATTAGTTAAATCTATAGTTTCTTAGATATAATATGAGCCAAAAAAAATTTCTGTCAATAGTATTAACTGTTATGCTAGACATTATTTGACTTGAATTAATTCGTAAGAAGCCTTTCTGATTTTGGTGTTGAAGGAGAATAAAAACAAAATAATAAATAATAACGGTTTACAAAGAAATTAACCCTATTTAAGATTTTGTGCCGCTTACAATGTCACACAACACTCTTATATCTTATTTTCAACAACCAATCAAAATGAGAAATTTCCATATTAAGTCCTTGAATATTTTTGGTCATCACATTTTAATCTGGTGCTACCAATATGTCTGGCGACACCAACAGAACATTGTACCAAATGCCTTATTTTTGTAATTAATTTATTTTCTATACCATTTTTATAATTAATTATTTTTATATGATTTCGGTAAAAAATCCCTATGTTGAATAATATACATTTTTTATTTTATAAATAATTTTAATTTTTTTTATACAAAATCAGGGTCAAATTTTCATTTTACCAAAAAAAGGTTACACTATTAGTCACTAAACTATGGCTATTTTTGTTTTGGTCACTTAATTAAAAAAGTTACAATTTCATCACTAATGTTTTTAAAATTGTTTTTTTTTGTCACTCAAATGTTAAGTGACACTTTTTTAATTGATATAATAACAATTTTAATCCTCAAATTTTATACTTTCAGTCAATTTGATCTTGATAATATATAAAATGGTAAAAAATTAAAATTATTTTTAAAATTTTAGAACATTATAAAATAAAAATTAAATAAAAGTAGATACAAATTTCAAAAATAAATAAAGTGAGTGAAAATGAGAGATAATTGTTTTTAAGCCGTACAAATTTTCTCTATATTATCTATATCGAAATATCCAATACACATTCTTTAGTAAAAAATAGAAAAACATTAAGTAAAATTATTTGTTCTCTGTTTCTTGACATAGCTTTTATGTTATAATTTTTTTTCTAAATATAATTTATTTTTATAATTTGAGTTTTGAAACATAATTTAAATGTAATGAAAAATTGAATTAAGTTTGAAAAAGGAAATTTTGTTATATATATTGTATTCTTTTGACTAAAAAAATGGCATTAGGGTCGATTTCATAAGCCTTAGTAATATGAGTTCTAGATGTTCTTCAATGGCATGAAACTCAACTTAATAATATTATTTTTTTTTTGTTTCGAGAAATGTTGAGGAAGATTTTTTTTGGTTTTGTTCTGTTTTTAATTTGTTATCAGATTTTATTGAATAGTAATTTGCTTTATTTCTCATACAATTTAGTTATGAAACAACATATTCAAGATTTTTTTTAGAATTTTTATAAACATTTTTCTATTTTTAAAATTTTGAGTTTTTTTTTATAATTTTATACAAAATTAGAGTCAAATTGATAGAAAATATAAAAAAGGACTAAAATTATTATTATACCAATTAAAACAAGTGCCACTTAACAGTCAGGTGATAAAAAAACAATTTCAAAAATATTAGTGACTAAATTGTAACTTCTTTTAGTTAAATGATCAAGACGAAAACTTACTCATGGTTGAATGACTAATGGTTTAATTTACATTAAATTGTTTGAAAAATTTTAGTTTAAAACTTTTTTTTTAATCTATATTATGTATTAGGCCTTTTACTGCCATAGTGTCAACCATCAATTAGTCCGAACGCAGTAAGAAAATTACTAAAAAAAACATTTTATTTGTAAAGTAAGATATATAATTACAAAGGTATTTTCATCTTTTCATAAATCAATAAAAATTTGTTGATAATAAGATTTAAACTAGAGATATCATGCATACAAAATATTTTCATTTTCATTTAAGCTAAAGCAATTTTAGTGTTGTAGGTCAAGACTAGAGGTGTCCATGGGACGGGCCGGGCCGGGCCGGGCTCAGGTTCCATATTTTTCCCCGGGCCGGGCTTGGACAAAATCTCAGGCCCATATTTCGGGCTGGGCCGGGCCCGGGCCTAGGAAGCGAGTTGAAAATTTTTTTGGGCCCGGCCCATAGACACCTCTAGTCAAGACCATGTTGTTTCACACTACCTTGGATTCCACCATCTTTAGCCTCCTTTAAGCTCTAGGGTCCACCATGAAGACTCTGATGATCTAAAACAACGAGTGCAAAGAGAAAACAAGACAAAAAGAACCAAAATTGAGAGTCAATTACTAATGGTGGATGCCACCATATCAGATTAAACTTTTTAGTTGTGGTTTAGGGGTATGATAAGCTATAAAAGTAACATATTTTAATCTCATTCTTAATGTGTTTGATAATACTACTAATTTGGTTTCGAGAAATATAAGAAACATATAATAATCTAACTTTTTTTTTGTTTTGTTTTGATTTTCATTTGTTATCGGATGTTATTGAATGATGATTTTCTTTATTTCTCATACAATTTAGTTATGAAACAATATATTCAAGATTTTATTTTTCTAGAATTTTTATACACATTTTTCTATTTTATAAATAATTGTGATTTTTTTTATATTTTTATACAAAATCAGAGTCAAATAGACAGAAAATATAAAAACCGAGGACTAAAATTATTATTATACCAACTAAAACAAGTATGACTTAACAATTGGGTGACAAAAAAGAAAAATAATTTCGAAAGCATTAGTAATCAAATTGTAATTTTTTTAGTTAAGTGATTAAAACGTAAACTTACCTATAGTTGAATGACTGGTGTAGTTTGCCCTAAATTCTTTTAAAAATTTTAGTTTAAAACTTTTTTTATCTATACTGTGTTAAAGCCTTTTATTTAGTTGTCGTCAACCATCAATTGAGTCCCAGCTCGGTAAGAAAATTAACAAAAAAATCATTTTTGGTGCAAAGTGAAATTAGACTTTTCATCACTCCAAAAGCTATTAAAGTGATTAAACAAAATGTCCTTTTAAATTGAAGTATTTTATTTTTTATATATAAAATTTCTGTATAAAAAATATTTATTTCTTATTTAAAAAGATCTTGTTTTAGTGACTTAAATGAAAGTATTCGAATACTTCAATAACAAAATTTTAACTTTTTTTTTAGTTAAGTGAACAAAACAAAAGCAACATATAATTTAGTAACTAATAGGGTAATTTAACCGAAAACAAAACCCAAGTTTAAATAGAACTCCAGCTAAGAAACCAAACCCAACCGAAATCGAAGTCCAACCGTAGCTTCGTAGTTTGACTTAGCTAGATGACACGAATGCCACGTAGGATACATTCTTATGACATCGTACTGGTACTGTTGTTAAACTAGTTAGGCCTTCGTCATTTTCAGAGCAGCGACGGCTAAGCGGAGAAACTTGCATCGGTGAACTGAATAAGATGGCTTGGACAGCCAAATTTCTGCTTCTTTTTAGACAATCATTTTCTCAATCCCGACATTTATGTAAGTCTCATTAAACTATATTTTCATTTTTATTTTCTTTCATTTTTTTAAATATTTTTTTTCTTTTCATTTCTGGCAGTTCATGGAAAAATTAGACCTTTGAAAACATGGGTTCATATTTTTGAACCTATATAAACTGCAAAGCAGAAATTCAAAGTTCGAATATATGCTAAATATACAGAGAAAATGTGTTAACGGTGAATTTTTTGCTCCTAATACTTTAAATTCATGTTTCTATACTTTGAAGAGCATTTGGGAGCAAAAGGAGCGAAAATCAGAAAACCTTCGACTTCTATCGACCTGCACACGGAAACAACCATACGCTGAGTATCCGAACTCAGTGGTATTACCATAATTCAAATTATAATAATAAAAATAAAACATAATCATCAAACATATCATGCACAAATCATACATACAAGTTTAAACTCAAATTTCATAATACAACAATAAAAAATTATCAATTAATATCATGTATCCACAATTTGAGCTTTGAACACATCATGAACCTTAGGTTCATTCTTCAATCTCGTATCACATTTCAATTCACAATTCAACTTTTTCATCTCATTTCAGTAGCTCGATTAACCAAACTCATTCGGTTTATCATTTCATTATTTACCCCTATTAACAAAACTCGGACTTTGTCAGATACACGGATCCAACCAAACACACCAGATTGGCACCCAGTGCCTCATCGGATAGTTCGAAGCAATAGTTGACACCCAGTGTCTCATCGGCAAAGTCGAAGAAAGTTGTTACCCAGTACCTCATCGAATCTATCCGAAGAAATATAGTGACACCCAGTGTCTCATCGACTCGAGGTCGAAGCATCCGTGAACTCTTCCAATCCTATGGTATGCCAACTATATCTGACTCAGCCCAACTAGTTAATAGGGCATTTAAATCACATATAACCCCAATTCAATCACAATTTCTCACATTTTCAATTCAATCATTTTTCCACCTTTCAATCAATAATTAATCCACAAATTCACACATTTTCACAACTCAATACATTTCCATTCAATTTAATATCAATCACAATTCGATTCAAATTCACTTCCCACTTTCAATCAACAAACAATTCAAATATTAATTCATATCAACTATTCAATTTAATTCTCACTCATCTTAATAATAATAATAATAATAATAATAATAATGACAATAATAATACTAATACTTACCTCACATTTCATTTACCAAACACATAAATTAAAATTTAACATTTAATAATAAATAACTTGAATTATAGTAATACAAACTGCAATTTTCTCGAGTTTACTTCTCGAAAATCTTCTCTTTTCCCTTCTGTGCCGGTGCTTCTGGTTCTTTGCTAGCTACGAAAATAATAATAATAATTTATACTATTAATTTCAGCACTAATTATGATAAATAATTGAATTTCTATTCAATTTCTTCCTTATTCTCAATTTAATCCTAACTAAGTTCACTTACTTTCCTAATTCAATTCACACTCTATTTCTATTCAAATTTCATCCAAACTCAAATGTAACTATTAAAATTTCAGCATCTTTTCCTAATTTCTAATTTCCCTCAATGTAGTCCCTAAAACATAAAACTTATAGTTTCTTTTACAATTTAATCCTTTTATCAATTCTAACTTAAAATTCATTCAATTAAATCCCTGATTTAACAATTTATTCAACATGAACCGTGCTTAAAAACCTATGAACTTACAAAATATCAACTTAATTTCATCAAAACTTTGTTTTAAAGCTTCTAAATCATCAAAACTAAATAAAAAAGGCTCAATTGACTTACCAATCAAAGCTTTAAACCTTAAACCTTGAATTTTTCCTTTTTCTTTTCTTTCTTTCTTTTTCCTGCTCTGTTTCGAATGCCTCTGTTTCTTCCTTCTCTCTTTTTTCTTTTCTTTTGTTTTTATTTCCTTTTATTATTTACTTTTTATTATTTTAACATTTAACTAATATAGATATTTTTATTAATATAATATAATAATATAATAATTTCACATATAATATATATAAATACCTGTAATACCCAATTGTTGCTCGGGGCCCAAATTAAATACAACCAAACCCATTAAAACTTGGGTCAATCTTGACCCAATTACAAGGCCCAATTGGCCTAAGGTAACAGAAACCCTAAGCAGAGCGCCGCAGCAATCGTCCCACTACCAACGTCGTTGCTCGCACGTTCAGCAACCCAGCACAACACTCGTTTCCACGTTCTCCTCACCTGCAATAAACCATTAACAGTGAGAGGGACCGAAAAGAAAAGGAAAAAATTGTAAAAGTTTATTTTGGTTTTTCCTGTAAGGATTTGGATATAAAGGCCAAATATATTTTGTAAAAGAGACTACACACACAATCAGAGATTAAAAAAGACAGGAACAAGAAATAACAAAAACAATTTTGAAGGTTTGTTCTTTGGGTTTATTTTTGCTATTTTTATTTTACTATTTGTTTTTTTCCCTTCATTCTGGTATTTTATAAAAGACAAAATAAACAAAAGGGGTAAGGGAAAGAGGACTTATCGTTGGGCTGTCGTCGGAGTGCCCTCACATCGCCGTTGATGGTCGGAAATGGGGCTTGAATGGCTGAGAGGAGGGGAGGCTACGACACAACTTCAAAGGGCAGAAGGAAAACGATTTTAGGGTTTTTAAAATGGGATTTTATAGGGCCCAAAACGGCAGCGTATTGGTATAACCCGAATGCCAGCGTGACCCGACCCAAAACCTGATCAGATCCGCGTGTTTTAAGTATTGATGGGTTATTTATTATTTAGTCCCTTCATGTTTTCATCATTTCAAAATTACTGTTCTGCTATTTTTAAATTTTTCCCTGAAACATTACTTTTGCTACAATTTAATCCAATGCTGCGCAGCGTTTCAGGAGGTTTGGGTAAATTTCTTCTTAGATCCTCCTCCTGTTATGCGCGTTTTAATTTGCTCTTTTTCACGTTTTCAATTTTCAAATTTAGCCTTTAAATTCTATTTAATCCTTAATTTGTTATTTTTAATTTTTTTATATACTGTTAAATTGTTATTATTACTGTATTATTATTAGTATTTATTATTATTATATTATATAATTATTATTATACCTACATTATATGCGGATATGTATGATAATATTAATATTTATATTTTAAACATTTTTAAATTCATATACATTTTATATACTTTATTATTATTTTATATATATATACATATATTTATTCGTATATACATTTTTATTTTATATTTATGCTTTCCATATTTTATAATCTATATATGTTTATACATGTTTTTTTTATAATATATTCATATACTATTCAAAACTTTTATAAATACATTTTTCATATATTTTTATATATACATATATACCCATATTTTCGTAATTATTAATATATTATGCTTACATTTTTATTTTTATGTCAACTTTATATATTTTATGATTATGTTCTTTTTATAATTTTTGTATACATATATAGGTATATTTTAAATTAAAGTAATGATTTCATGTTATGCATTAACATTTTATCATACTTTTAAAGAAAAATATATTTTGGCTTTATCAAAGCATTAAAAATCATCATAATTTATAAATTTTCAAAATATTTGGCATTCATGATTCTCGAGAAAGATCGTGTCCTAACTTACTGGATCGCGATTATTTTTCGACGAATTTAGAAAGTCGAGTATTTATTTTGCAATAAATTCACACAAATTTCAAATAAAGGCTTGTTCCCGGGAATCTAAAATTACGGGTCCTAACTTACTGGTCCTGATATTTTGACTTCTCGAAATAAGATTTTTTAAAACAAAAGGTGCTATTCTGTATTTGAAATTTTGAGAAATTGTGCCCTAGCTTACTAGGTTTCGATTTTTCTTTATTTGATCTAAATAATCGAATACCCTTCTTAGATTTAACCGTGTGAGTTTTAAAATCAAAAGACAAACTTAATTTTGAAAATTTAAAAATATTGTGCCCTAACTAACTGGGTGTGATATTTTGTTTCTTTAAAATAGGAATGTTTGTATTATTTTAATTCATTCTCGAGTAAAAAAGTTTTCTTTTAAAATCTTTTCAAATTTTCGACACCAAGACATAAAATAATTAATTTGGTACCGATTTTAGGCGTTACGAGGGCACTAACCCTTCCTCGTGCGTAATTGACTCCCGAACCTGTTTTTCTAAGACTTCGTAGACTAAAATTTTACGGTGAGCCGATCGCACCTTAATAAAAGATCGGTGGGGACTCTAATTTTTGTTTTTAAAGTCGACAACTAAATTTTTGTTTTCAAAAAAAATGGTTTCGACAATACCTTTACTTAAAATTTAAGAAAATATATCATTATAATACAAGTGTTTAAATACATGTTTTACACATGTACTAATTTTATTGCCATACATTTGTCACCATCTTATTTATTTCATAATATAATAATAATAATAATAATAATAATTTAATAACATATTTTAACAATGCCGCCTCAAATTTGGCAATTGGCATAATTTCCTGTTTAATCCCCTTTATTTTATTTTAATCTATAATTAAACTTTCACTTCTATTGTAATTTAATCTTTTTTGCTAATTACTCTTAATTAAGCTAAATTCACCTATCTAAATCCTAATTAAACACACAACTAGTCTAGTAAATATTTCTAATAATTATTTTCAAACTCAATTTACTAAGACAGAGACCTGATATTATACTTTTCCGATGCCCGTGAATTTTGGGTCATTACAAAACGACCATGTGCTAGACCATGTGGAAATCGTAAATTGCACTCTAAACACGCAAAAAGCGTAATTTTTAAGTTTTTTGAGCATTCTAAAATATATATGACAAAGATAAGAGGAGGGGATCAGTGAGTTGTCATATATTGAAGAAAGCAACTCAGAAAATACTATTAAAGCCGACTTTGAAGTAGATTTCCATCAATATTGAAGTTCTCCTTTTGATTTTTTTGAAGTTTATTATGAGTTTCTTTATTTCTTATGGTTATACTATTTTTGGGATGTTTTTATTTACTATATGTACTAATTTTCCAAATACCTAGGGAGATAAACCTTAGGATGAATTCTATTATTTGATTTCTATTTTTACGGAATAAATACTTAGATCTTGTTCTCATTTATGTGTGCTTAATTCATAGTTTAATTTTTTTAAACTATTGATTCATGTTTTATGTGCTTAAATCAGAGGAGGAGTAGACCCTGTTTAAGAGTAGATCTAGCGTAATTGAGTGGAGTTGCATGCAATCCTAAAAATAGGATTACATAATTCTACCGGATTAGAGTCAAATCTAATAGAATAATCCATAAATCAAGTTAACGTGATAATAGAGGTTTTAATTAGAAAGAAATTTCAATTAATCAATCTAGAGTCAGTTACTCTTAGTCTTGAAGAGAGATATTACCATAATTTAGGGATTTCTACGGATCAAGATAGTAAGTGAAGAAATTGTGTGATTTAGATTGATAATGACAGATGAAGTCTAGGTGGATTCTTTCCCGAGTATTGTCTCGCTTTTTGGTTGTTAATCATTTATTTTTCTGATTTGTTCTTTGCCGTGTTCTTTAGTTAATTTATTTAGTTAATTTTAGTTTTAATCAATCATTCCAATTTGTCGGTTAAATAATAGAAAGACAAAAATTACTAATACTTTTAGCCCTTGTGGGAATGATATCTTTGTTCATCGTAACTATACTATTAATTGATAAGTACATTTACCTTAATCAGATTTTTAGTTGGTTTACGACCGCAATCAATACACATAACTTTGAAAAATTAGTTGATGAAGTTGAAAGACTAAAACTATTACTGTAAGTGTTCTAAAACTATTGCTTCGGGTGCAAATCTAATGTATACAATCAAGTAAATATTGAGCAAAGAAATATTAGAATATGACAACTCAAGTTCATGATATATATTACAGTTTTTTCTTATAATGTAGAAACAAAATGATCAATCATCTCACAATTACCTCTTTCACAAAATGAGCTAATAAATATTTTGTAGAATCGACCCAGAAGAGAGTTTTGCCAAAGTGAAGAAATATGGGCTTCCCCAAGATGAAGGTGTAAAATCCTTCATTTCCAACCCCACAGCCCAGCTTTCTGGTAAAATGTTTTTGGA
Source organism: Gossypium hirsutum (assembly GCF_007990345.1). NCBI lineage: Eukaryota > Viridiplantae > Streptophyta > Magnoliopsida > Malvales > Malvaceae > Gossypium > Gossypium hirsutum. The sequence goes on along the minus strand of NC_053441.1, from coordinate 59,844,773 downwards.
TATTTTCTTCTAATAAAAGTGTACATTCTGGAAATGTATTGGAAAAAGAAAGGGTTGTGTTGGTTAAGATGAGTAAGGCTACCAATGAGGTGTTGGAGAGGAGAGGTGGAATTTTAGCATTGAAATAGATAGTGAGGGTAATAGTTGATCCTCTTCTGCTTTAATGTTTTACCTGACATCAGTTTATTTGAAATGTAGGACATTTTGCAGTGTCTCACGGGTGCAGAGTGGCAAAGAAATTATGAGAGAAATACAGGCAATCATGACACAAATTGCTTCAACTCACTTACTTGCCATGCCTTGATGAACCATGTAGACCACTTTTTGAGTTCAGTTTTTAAAAGCTTTCCCATGCCCCAGTATGTGTTAATGATGTATGATTTATTATGGATGATACATTAGTTTTTAAATAATTTTTAAGGTTTTAAAAATATATATAACTTATTTTTAAAATTTTAAAATTATTTAAAAACATTTATTATTTTTTTTAAAACTTTAAAATATTAATTAAATGCTTGTATATCATGACAACAATCATATATGACATGCATAATCATAATTATAATATCATAAATACTTATATCATAAGTCGTATGACAAGCATACACATATTTTTATAAGGAACATAACATTGCATATGATTTATATACAACCTACTTAACATACCTCTAAGCTTAGCCATGTATATATACGTACTAAAACTTACATTTTTTTGGGCTTATATGATGGCTATGGACCCAATATTTCAGTCCTTTAATCGGCCCCTAATTGGGGCTTAAAATTGGCCAAAATACCCACATAGTCGTGTGGCCCTTAATTTTCTCGAGTTTCGATTGAGTTTTTAGGTTAATTTCATACACCTATTGCTGATTTGATCAACCGCTCAATTGGAACTCACGAATCCTATAAACGTTCGTCAAACCACACGGATGAACTAACAATACTTATCCAAAATAACATCGTTGAATCAAAATTTCAACCCCTAAAATAGAATACGAATACTTAATTCTCCAAAACAACGTCGAAAATTGTGACTACTTTGCTAGAGGGTTAGGATTCTCACACCTTTTGCCTAATCGAGAACCACAAAAATACTAATCATGATAATGAACAGAAAATACCAACATAAACTTAACTTGTTCAAGAAACGAAATAAAACTAAACTATTAATGGGAAGAGAACAAAAGTAACCAAATGAAACTTACACTGCAAACAGAATACGATCCAAGTGACAAAACTCACAAAATAAATGGTAGTATTCAGGAATAATCAAAAGAGGAGAAAGAAGGAAGAGAAAAGAAGATAAAACCGTAGAATAGGGAAACAAAAGAAAGTAGCGTACAGAGTGGGGTGAGAGTGTGGACGGTTGAAACAATAAGTGAAAATAGAGATTTAGTAAAATTAAATAAAAATAAATAAATAAAAAGATTTAAGTTAATTTAAATCTCACTTATCAGATTTTATAAAATTTAAATTGGTGATAAGCTAAAGTCTTACCATTGAATCAGTAGATTCATCGTTGAAAATAAGGGATAAGACTTAAGGCTCAAGTTGAACATAATACCATAATAAATAGGAAAAATTTAACAAATACCATAATAAATAAGACAAATTTAACAAAAAAATTGAACTCAAGACCCAAAGCAAACATTCAATACACTTAATCACCACACCAAATCAAATTACTTGACATGTTTAACACCTAAAATTTATAAAATTTGGGGCATTACGCGAATATAAAATAAAAAAGTTAGAAAGTTTTTTTTTATCCAGAATCTCTGTATCTATGCCTCTCTCGACAACAATAACATCTTATTTTGACTTTTTCTTTTTAAAAATGTAAACTTTCTAGCCTTGCAAACTACATAATTATTTCTCATGTTTTTATTTCTGGGGTTTTTTTGTTTTTCATTTATCTCATGTTTGTAAATTTCCGAGTCTTTTCCATTAGTGTCATATGATTTTGCATGTTAATTTTCTTGACGGATAAAGGCTTGATCTTTTGTTATAGCATGAGCTAATGTACTTATAATTTAGTTTTTGATCTAGATTTTATCTGATTATTGTTTTTCTCCATTATAGTTTATCATTTATTTAGAATATATACATATAATTTTGCAATTCTACTGTTTGTTCACTCTTTTGATCTGATTAATGAGAAAACTAGCTAAAGGAATGGCTTTAGATTGCACCATTTCAAATTGTATTGGCTATACTGTTCTTTAAAATTTATTTATTTAATATATATTGTTTTATACATGTCTATCAGGTGTCTGGTTTTAAAATTTTTATTTTATGAATGAAATAATATTTTATATTTATATTTGTTGTTATATGGTATCATAATCTTTGTTTTTGGATGTTTTCAGGTAGCTCAATTTTATGTTTAGTGGGTGTTGAGGTTGTTGATTTAGACCTGGCACAATTGTCTATTGATAAAGTGACTGAAGTAGACAAATCATTTCTTCATGAAAATGGGAAACTGGAAAAGGATCCAGTTTATAATAACCCCATTGAAGTTGATTCACATAGTGAGGAACCTGATAAGGAAGAACAGAATGGTGCATCCGATCCCGACTTTCCGAAGGATGCGGTCGTCGAGTGGCCTGCACCTAAGCAGATCCACTCTTTTCATTTTATTAGGTATCGCTTCTACGAAGATCAGGCTATAAAAGCCAAACTTGATCAGGCTGATAAAGAGATGCAAAAGTGGAATAAAGCCAGGTTTAAGCTTACCGATGAATTAAAAGCAAAAAGGGTGAGTGAAAAGTTATTAATTTCAATTAGATGTATAGCATGATAGCCATTAATTGTCATACTTTTAAGATAATTATTAGCCCTATCATTATGTCATTATGGTGTGCTTATTGTAATATGATGAATGTAGGGGAATTAAACCCGGAAGCATTTATTTGAATGTTCGAAATTTATGTCCTTGAAATGTAATGACACTTACAGATATGCTATTGGTATAATGATTCATTAATGTTATGTTTGCCTTCAGAATTTGAGAAAAAATGTGAAAGAAGTAAAGAATAATGGCGCTGTCAGTTGGCTAAATAGTGATTATCTTTATGCTAATGCAGGCAGAACGATCAGAGATGCTTTCGCAAGTGAGAGCGCTGAATGTTGATTTTGAGCAATTTAAGACGATTTTAGATGAGAAAAAAAAGGAAATAGAACCACTGCAGCAGGCTTTAGGCAAGCTTCACAATAATAAAGATGTTTATAATCGACATAGTTTATGTGCATCTGAGGAAGAGCTCGATTTTATTGTATGATACTTCTATAAACTTTGACTGCATTTAGATTTATTCATTGTTTTCTGCCGCAGTTAATGCTTTTCTTTTTCTCCTTTAGTCACTTCAATGGAATTTATGAATTGCAGATTCACAGCTTGCAATATCGCATTCAGCACGAAAGCATCTCGTTGAGTGAGGAGAAGCGAATCCTTAAAGAAATCAAACACCTGGAGGGAACCCGTGAGAAAGTTATTGCTAATGCTGCAATGAGAACAAAGATTCAAGATTCATTAGGCCAGAAAGAAGACATTCAAGATCAAGTTAAAGTAAGATGATTCTATTTTCTGCCTTTATCCATTGGAGTTTGCTCCTCTTCTTATCTGTGAATATAGAGCACCATTGTGTTACACTAAAAAAAAAAAAGAGCTATATTTGTTTATTGTAGCTTATGGGTGTCGATTTGAATGGAGTAAGGAAGGAGCAGCATGCAGTCTGGTCCAAAAAAAAGCAAATTAAAGATAAATTGGATGAAACTGAAACTAAAATCGAGTCTTTACAAAATGAGCTGAAAGCTGTGACCCTGAAGAGGGACAAAGCTTTTGAAAACATTCGGGAGCTGAGGAAACAAAGTGATCAGGGGGTATCGCCTTTTCTTTGCTTCAACTCTTAAGATATCTGTTTCGTATATATACTTGACCATGTCGGAACATTTTCATTTATGCATGAATAACTAGTGTCACTTAAGATATTAAATGATACATATTATGTCTACTTCCAATATTTCTGTGCATGATGTTACTAACGAATCGTTTTAATTACTTTCTTTCTCAAAATTTCAGAATTCTCACTTTTACCAGAGCCGTACCATTGTACACAAAGGTAAACTATAAAAATAGTCACTTTTGTTTGCCTCAGGTTACATTTTAGTCACCTATGTTTGAAATGTTACGTTTTAGTCATTTATGTTATTATTTTGTTACGAAGTGATCACTCTTCCGTTAAGTTCTGTTATCTCATTAACGGTAATCCTACGTGGCAGTCCAACTAGATTTTAAGTGTCAACTTAAATTTCCTAATAGGATAAGAATAGATTTTTAATTAAATAAATTTAATTAATTAAAAATTTTAAACCCTAAATCTTAATTAAAAAACAGTTCATCTCTTTTTTTTTTAAGTTTTATTTTTCGGTTGACTAAGAAAGCAGTCATGTCTTTGAGCAGGCCTCAGTAATCATCAATAGCTTGACTCCATATATTTAAGAACATAAAGCTTCTGCCTTTTTTCTGTAACATAAAAAAGATAAAAGGAAAAAGAAGGAAAACCCCACACCAAATTTCTCTGCATTTTTTTTTTTTTTTTTGCTTCCACTTTAACCCATTGAAGTAGACATGTTGGCGACCTTATGGATGGAGGAGCTTTCACCAACCAAGAGTAAATAGCTCTACCAAACAGCAGCAACAACAACAATATCACCAGTTGAAGCTTTGAATGCCTGCGCCAAAGCTAAAAGCTAAGAGCTTTTGGGTTTCAAAATCTTTTAGAAGCTTGTGTTACAAAGCTATGGAGTCCAATGTGTGTTGCTCACAGAGGTTAGAGTATAGTGGTATGATAGTAAATCACTCTGTGTTTTGTCCTTCACCTGGTCCTTTTGAAGAACAGCAAATTGAAATGGAGGGTTTGGTTGAGAAAGGAGGACTCATTAAAGAGAAAAATGAAAGCTTTAGTGAGAATGGGGTTCAAATGGGAATATTTGCCGAGTTGCTTGAAGACAAGGGTAGGGAAAGTAGTTTAAGTTCTGATTTTTTTAACATCTGAAACAACCGGGCATGAGGAGGAACACAGTCACAATAGTTCCGAGGAAGGGTATACTGAAAAAGAAAACTAAAAAAAGGGGGAGATGAATTTTTTTTAACTAAGATTTAGAGTTTAAAATTTTTAATTAATTAAATTTATTTAATTAAAAAATTTATTCTCATTCCATTAGAAAATTTAAGTTGGCACTTAAAATCTAGTTGGACTGCCACGTAAGATTATCGTTAGTGAGATAACAGAACTTAACGGAAGAGTGATCACTTCGTAACAAAATAATAACATAAGTGACTAAAATGTAATATTTTAAACATAAATGACTAAAATGTAACCTGATGTAAACAAAAAGTGACTATTTTTGTAGTTTACCCTTGTACACAACGCCAAACTTGTAACACCCCTTACCCGAGACCGTTGCCGGAATCGAGTACGAGATGTCATCCAATTTAACTTACCAATTCGGAGCATAAAAATTTGCTTTTAAAATTAAATTCACTACTCACAGCAAAACTGTCTACCTGCGCAACTGTCACTAATTTAATTATAACTCGAGTTACGAGACTCGAAATTTAAATCTGTAAATTTTCCATGAAACTAGACTCATATTAATACTTACCATAAAATTTTAAGAATTTTTGACTTAGCCAATTAGTACAGTTTATTCATTAAAGTATCCCCTGTTTCACTGCTCGACAGGTCTGACCTCTTGGCACTAGAAATCAATTATATCATTGGACAGAATTCATATAAGGTTACTGTTTATTTATTTTGAAAATAGACTCACTAAGGAATCTACACATATAAATTATGACCTATAATTATTTCTGTACAATTTATAGTGATTTTCTAAAGTCAAAACAGGGGACTTCAAAAACCATTCTGACCCTGTCTCACTAAAATTAAAATATCTCAAAATACAGAATTCCTTTGCCTACACCGTTTCTTTCATATAAAAATAGACTTGATAAGCTTTAATTCCATATATAATTCACTCTCTAATTCCATTTCTACTATTTATGGTGAATTTTTACATTCACGTCACTACTGCTGTCAAAGAAACTGCTTCTTTGAATTAGTTACCATTTACACATACATAATACCAAAACATAATCTTTACTAACCATTTCAATAGCTAATCTTAGCCATATCATATGAACATACTCAAAATGATTAAGACTCTATACATGCCATAGTTTTAAATATTTTGAAAATCACACAATACCGAGATGATTATGATAGTGTGATACGAGCTCCGACGATCCCCAATTCGATCAAGTTCAAATCACTATAAAACAAAGGAAAAGAAGGAAGGTGTAAGCTACTAATAGCTTAGTAAGTTACATGTAAACAATAATTACTCATTTAATAATTAACACTTTTAACATATAACTAATCAAAACATTTCTTAGCAATTTCAATCACTTACACATGCACAATCTTACCAAATTCACTTGCATATACATTTTCACACTTAACCTTTATCACTTATGCTCATTCTTTTCAAATGTACCTGCATACACACTTCATTTCATATTCACTTTAACTCATTATTAATCCCGTTGAACACTCGGAATATACACAGATACGTAGAGATTTAGCACATAAGTGCAACACTGATATGTAGCCGAAGCTACCACTGTTATGTAGCCGAAGCTACCACTGAAACGTAGCTGAAGCTACCACTGATCAATAACACTGGAAATGTCCACGGGCCTGCTCACACAAGCTGTCAGGTGTCTGCAACACATGCTAGATCACCCAGCACCCGGGACTCACTGTAACACTGTAACACTGATCTCTAGTGACATGTCACTTGTATCCACTTCTATTCCTAAGTTCAACCGGGAATTTACACTTAACACTTTATTTTTAACACTTTAACACTTGAATAATTCATGAATAATTTTCGTTCCACGTTGAATATTAATTCACATATCAAATATAATTCATAATTTATAAAAATATAACTATTATTTACACGTAACTTACCTCGGATGCAAAACGACTATTTTTGTAATTTAGTCGATAACTTTCTCTTTTCCCCGATCATTTCCACTATTTCTTCTTTCTTGATCTATATTAACACAATTTAATACATTTTATCAACATTTCATTCAAATACAATTCATACACAACATTTTGGCAAATTTACATTTTTCCCCGAAACTTTTCAAAAATTCCACTTTTGTCCCTAAGCTCGTAAAAATAAAATTCACTAAATTTTTAAATTTCAAACTTCACTAAATCATATTTCATGCTCATAACAGCCCTCAATTTCACAAAATCACAACTTTATGCATACTTTACCATCTTTCACAATTTAGCCCTTTTTCAACATTTTCATCAAAATTCATCTAGTAAAACTTGTAATTAACACTTCAAACATTCATTATCTAACATCACTAATCAATTTACAATTATATCATGAATGGGTCAATTTTAAACTTTAATTTCATTTAAATTAAATGGTAGAAACATGAAATTCAAGCTTCAATAAGCATAAAAATACGAAAATAATTAAAAACGGGGCAAGAAATCACTTACAATTGAGCTTAGAAAGTTCAAGAACCCTAGCTATGGTGACATGAATTTTTTTGGCAGCAAACGTCTGATTTTAAGAAGATGAACACTTGTTTTCATCTTTATTTTGTCTTTTATTCAATTTGGACAAAAATGCCCTTGACCCATTACTTAGATATTTTTCTAGAAATACCCTTTTGTGTCCATAACACTAATTCATGGTCTAATTGCCACATAAAAACTTCCAATTTCATGCAATAATTCAATTAAGTCATTTAATCACTAATTAGACACACTTTGCATTTTTCTCAATTTAGTCCTAAAAATTCAATTAAGCACTAAAGCATTAAAATTTTTTTATCCATATTTTCACACAATATTTCAATCAATCAGTAACTAATAAAAATTTATAAAATAAAACAAGTTTAGGTAGCTTGTTATGATACTCAAGCAAGTTTATCAAGTTACCAGGTAAACTAGTGGTGTTAGGTATGAGTTTAGGTAGTAACTTGTTTGTTTTAAGATTGTTAACTCCTATATGTAATGGCTTTTATGCCTTTTGTAATGTTAACGAAAAAATTCAGCTCATTTTCATTCAAAATGATCTCTTTCTTTTCTGTTTTTCCATTGCAAAACTTTCTTCTTCTTCTTCTTCGATAGTTTCTTCAGCAAGGCTCGACACTTGTTGTCCAAGCAAGTGCAAAGCAGCTTGCTACTGCGTCTTACACCAATATCTTCTCCAACTAGTTCTGATGTTGGCAGTAGCAACCTAGCACTTGGGCCATCCATGGCAAGACCTTCAGAGGCATTAGGAGCGTTATCAAGAAATTCCTTCATTTCTCGAGTCTTTTCATCAACAAGCTTCCCGTTGCAAGCACGACAGAAATATCTCCCGTTACTGACTTTGTTTTCAACAACTTGTGCTTCCCTAATCATCTCTTTCACAGCTTTCAACCAATTTTCAACTCCCTTCTTCGGTATCTTCCCCAGAGGACGAAGAAGCTCTGCATTCAATTGCAGCTCTATATCTAACATTTTGCAATTCAATTCATCTCTGATCGTCTTGAATTTTCTCACATAATCGTTCAGCTTTCTGTGATATTGTAAATATTCACAAACAGGAATTCCGAGACAATTTGCAATGCTGACAACAGGCTCTACGTACTCCATTGCTATGTCCCTGCAATGCAATCATATATAACAGTAGCAGAGAATGAAAATCTGTGAATGAATTGGATATTTTATGAAGTATTGATATGTCAGTGTAAGCATGAAAAGGAAAACATGAATGCAAGTTTCAAGCAATGGCGTCTATTAGATGGAGCTATGGATGGGTGGCAGACAGAAACATGATGAAGTTCTGGTCACCAGAATCAAGCTCTCGATGTATATAAAATGCTAGATTCAAGTGTGCAAGAGTTCATTACAGAATATTAAGAGTTAAAATGTTGACAGTTTGAGATTTCAACATTATATTGCTTCTGGGTAGCTGTTTTTGTATTAATTTCTATCTATAGTAGATTATGTCTGCTGGTCATCCACTCTTAAAATCTAAAACTGTTGATAATTAGTAGAGGAAATCATTGCTTCAGATCATATTACCTGACTTAGTGGCTGAAAAGTGTTGAGAGATTAGAACTGAGAAGGAAGCAGTGAAGTTGAGTTCCTTGACAATCTTACAAAGCTAGCTGCCATAACAGTAGCAGATAATCAAAAGCAAAGAAAAGCATGTGATGAATTAAGCAAATGAAAGAAAATTACGTTGACTGGATGCTTGAAAATTGGTGATAGACCTTGGACATCGAAACAAATTAAAAGCAGTGAAGAAGAAGTAAGAAGAAAGTGAAGATAAAAACAGGGAAATTATGAAGTCTCTGGTAGGATCCACAGAGGCAGAATTATTAGTAAGGAATCCTATTTTTATTACTGTTTCTTTTAGCCTTTTTCTTTGCTGTCTGCCATTACAGATAGCATTATAATTATTCTTATTATCAATTTAATTTACGGTATTGTATAAATTATAATTATAAAAATTTTAGAAAAATTTTATTATATATATATATATGAGCCAAAGAAAATTACTATCAACAATGTTAACGGTTATGCTATACATAATTTGAACTTGATTAATAGGTAGGAAACCTTTGTAATTTTGGTGTTGAAGGGGATAAAAAATAATAATAAACAATTTTTAGAGCCTATTTAAGATTTTGTGCCACCACACTGTCACACAACATCTTTAGAGCTTATTTTCAACAGCCAATCAAAATGAGAGATTTACATATCAAGTCTTTGAATATTTTTGAAATTTACATATTAAAATTTGCCCAAATCTTGACTTAAACTTAGGACCTCTCAAAGACTTTCAGAACACATAACCACTAAAGTTGATAGATATTTATGTTACACAATCACAATACCCAAAATTAAAATTTTGGGCGTTACATTAAGTCCTTGAATATTTTTAGGTCATCACATTTTAATTTAGTGCTACCAATATGTCAGGCAACACCAGCAAAACATTGTACCAAATGCCTTATTTTTGTAATTAATTTATTTTCCATACCATTTTCATAATTAATTATTTTTTATATGATTTGGGTAAAAAATCACTATGTTGAATAATATACATTTTTCTATTTTATAAATAATTTTGAGTTTTTTTTATACAAAATCAGGGTCAAATTTTCATTTTACCAAAAAAAGACTACACTATTAGTCACTAAACTATGGGTATTTTTGTTTTGGTCACTTAATTAAAAAAGTTACAATTTCATCACTAATGCTTTTGAAATTGTTTTTTTTTGTCACTCAAATGTTAAGTGATACTTTTTTAATCGATATAATAACAATTTTAATCCTCAAATTTTATACTTTCAGTCAATCTGATCTTGAAAATATATAAAATGTAAAAAAATTAAAATTATTTTTAAAATTTTAGAACATTATAAAATAAAAAATTAAATAAAATTAGATAAAAATTTCAAAAATAAATAAAGTGAGAAAATGAGAGATAATTATTTTTGGGCCCTACAAAATTTCTCTATGTTATTTGTATCGAAGTATCCAATACACATTCTTTAGTAAAAAACGTAGAAAAAACATTAAGTAAAATTATTTGTTCTCTGTTCCTTGACATAGCTTTTATGTTATAAATTTTTTTTCTAAATATAATTTATTTTTATAATTTGAGTTTTGAAAAATAATTTAAATGTAATGAAAAATTGAATTAAGTTTGAAAAAGGAAATTTTGTTATATATATTGACTAAAAAATAGCATTAGCGTCAATTTCATAAGCCTTGGTAATATGAGTTCTAGTTGTTCTTCAAGGGGATGAAACTCAACTTGATAATATTACTAATTTGGTTTCAAGAAACATTGATGAAGCTTTTTTTGGTTTTGTTCTGTTTTCAATTTGTTATCAGATTTTATTGAATGGTGATTTGCTTTATTTCTCGTACAATTTAGTTATTCAACAACATATTCAGGATTTTATTTTTCTAGAAATTTTATAAACATTTTTCTATTTTTAAAATTTTGAGTTTTTTTTAAATAATTTTATACAAAATCAGAGTCAAATTGATAGAAAATATAAAAAAAGACTAAAATTATTATTATACTAATTAAAACAAGTATTACAGTGATCTTAGTGCTGAATTGTAAGACCATCATCATCATCATCAAGATAATAATGGGAAAGTATAGGAAAGTAGGGTATAAGAATGTCTAATATACTGGTAAATGACTTGTATTAGGTATAACAAAAATATATAGGTATTGTGAATTGAGTCTTAGCTTCATTGTCATAGTAATTGTTGTCAATGTAGAAGGATATTGTTTCAAGTGTACCGAAACATATTATCTTCCTATTTATGAGTTGTTGAAGTTGTTGATATTAAAATTTGATTTCAATTTGGGAGAATTGCTTACATATGGATGTTTGTAATATGTGAATAAATATGATCGGATGTTCACCCTTTTTAGGAATAGCCAAATTTCGAATTATCATTGTACCAAAAAAAAAGTTACATTATTAGTCACTAAACTATTGCTAATATTTTTTTAATCACTCAATTAAAAAAGTTACAATTTCACCACTAATGCTGTTGAAATTATTTTTTTTTTGTCACTCAACTGTTAAGTGGAACTTTTTAAATGATTTAATAAAAATTTTAGTCCTAAATTTTTATACTTTCGGTGAATTTTCATTTTGATAATATATAAAATGATAAAAAGTTGAAATTATTTTTAAAATTTTGGAACATTATAAAATTAAAAAATAAATAAAAGTAAAATAAAAATTTTAAAAATAAATAAAGTGAGAAAATTAGGGATAATTATTTTTAAACCCTGCAAAATTTCTCTATATTATCTATATTGAAATATTCAACACTCATTATTTTAAAACAAACAGATAGAAAAAACTATGAAGCAAATTTATTTGCTCTATGCTTTTTTACCTCATCAATTACTTGACAAAGCTTTTACATTATAAGAAAAGATAAAATTCTGAATATATTTTCATTTTACAATTTGGGTTTTGAAAAAAAAATAAAATGTAATGGAATTTTGAATTGAGTTTGAAAAAGAAAATTATAAAAACTTATTGTGCACTTACCTTTTATTTGGCGCTAGCCACGACCATACAACCTTAAAGCTTCAAGAAACCTTACCCACCAAATTGACTATAAAGTCAAGATTCAAGCAAAAAAAGCAAATCTGATTCTGAAAAGAAAGAAGAAAATGATTGAGGAACTTTAAAGACCCGAGTCCTGACACAGAAAAAAAGGAAGAAAATTTCTCTATATTATCTATTACTTCAATACTCATTCTTTAAAAACAAACATAGAAAAAATATTAAGCAAATTCATTTGTTTTTTACATCTTCAGTTACTTGACATAGCTTTTACTTTATAAGAAAAGATAAAATTCTGAATATAATTTCTAATGTAATGAAATTTCGAATTGAGTTTGGAAAAGAAAATTTATGGTATATTTTGTATTATTTTGACTAAAAATATGGCATCAAGGTCAATTTCATAAGTTTTTGTAATATCAGTTCTAGATGTTCTTCAAGGGCATGAAACTCAACTTGATAATACTACTAATTTGGTTTCGAGAAATATTCAGGAAACATATAATAATCGTTTTGTTTTTATTTTAATTTGTTATCGGATGTTATTGTATGATGATTTTCTTTATTTTTCATACAATTTAGTTATGAAACAACATATTCAAGATTTTATTTTTCTAGAATTTTTATATACATTTTTCTATTTATAAATAATTGTGAGTTTTTTTTAATAATTTTATACAAAATCGGGATCTAAATTATTGATGTTGGTAATGGCCCCATCCATTTAATATTATGCATATAATGATGGAAAACATAATAAACATACCCACTTACCCCTTCAAAATGAAGCAATGATTCCAAGAATTTGAGTGTGAAAAAAAAGAGCAAATCCAAACAGTCTATTTTGCTCTGATTTAGTTCAAGCAAAACATAAAAATATAATATTAGATGAAGAAATATATAACAAATTTATATATAAAAAAATCAAAAATAAAGAAATTAAGGATACATAAATACATTGACCTCACTTGGGAACTTCAAAATCAAACTAGACTAGGTGCTGAGAAGATCCTTGCTACTTCAAGACGATCAAATGGGATTTGAAGGGATATGTTTTTGGTTTTTGGGAGCAAAAGAAAGTAAGCAAAACTGAAGAAGAAAAAAGAAAAAAAGTTGAAGGTCTTTTCTTCTTTATAAGGGAAAGGAAATAAATAAAAATAAAAATCAAGGTTGCACTAAAATGTTAAGAAACCTTCACAAATATGAACTCTTAAGGTTTTCTTGGTTTAGTAGCAAAGTATTTGGTTTACTGCTATCCATTTATTTTGCAATTTTGATAGGAGACGACTTAGAAAAAGGTGAGTCTTTGGGTCATATTTTAACTTCGCTTTCCCTATAGCAGACTTAATTATTAGCACCATTAGAAATGAGTTAATTGCATCAACCACCCCTAAATTATGACTTTTTCACTTTTTCATGATAATTTCGATTTAGTTAATACTAATTTGATTTGGTTAACGATAATAAAGTAATTGAACACTCCTACAACTATGTTTTTCATATTTGTTTCATTTGAAGCGTCTTTCAAGAAAATATGTCTTTCTTTTTTAGTTTTTTTTTTCATATTTCTTATTTTCTGTCAGAAATGAAGATGAGTTTTCTTTATTCATTTTTATACATTTAAAGTGAATTTTCTATTTTCTAAAGACAAATGTAAGTATAGCTATTAAAATTAGCTTGAAATTAACAATAAATAAGAATATGCTTTTTTGAAATTTCATAATTCATACTATTACTTGGGACTTTCAAAAATTCCAATGTTGAAATCATGGATTGGGGTATCTTCAACAAAAAGATGAGCTTTAATAAAAGTTCAGAACATGTTGCATTTCATTTTGATTTTTTTTTCGTACAAATAATTTAGGTATTAATCGAAACAATATATAAAAGATAAAAGATATAATTAATGCATCACTTTTTAGAATGGTCTCAATAGTTTACGGGTAAATGGCAATTAAGGTTATTGAGTTATTAATAAGTTTACATTTTAGTTAATTTCAAAAAATTATAAAATGATTATTGAATTATACAAAAATTTTCATTTAAGTCATCAGGCTTTTAAAATTGTTACTATATGACCTTTGTTTGCACCGTTTGTATCAATTGAAAGCTCACATTTCTCTTCTCTTTTACAACATAATTTATATTCATGAAACAGTTTTGAACGTCACAAATCTGTGAACCAAAATTCAAACAACTTTTTTCTCCAATCTCCTACACTAAATGGCAGGTTAACTTGGATCTAAGATATGTTTCACTCGTCAATGGGTATAGATTCACTACATCAATCGTCAAATCATCGCTTAGAGCTCATTAGTCAAACTTAAAAAAAAATTTAACAAACCAATGACTTAAATGAATTAAATAGTTTATTGACCATTTTGTAACATTTTGAAGTTAAGTGACTAAAACGAAACATAAACTTACTAATAGTTTTGTCATGTCCCAAAAATTGGGTCAGAAGGAATTGAGTCGGAAGAAATCGGGTTAGTGAACTGAGAGTTGTCTTGCCCTAATTTTTAAGGTTTTGTTTGAGCATTTATGAAAAGAATGAGTAATTGGCATACTGGTAAAGAGTTAGTGAAATTGACCTTAAGACTTGAGTTTGATTCCCTTCCCTTGCTAATTTTTATTTTTTCAATGTTTATGCTCCCTAAAATATTGTTGCCTTCCAAGCCCTTTTTAACCTAGGTATAAATTGCATTTTATTTTATGTTTAGCCTATTTTATTTATTTTTCTCAAGCTATTGTCATCCCCTTCATTTTTCCTCTCATTATTCTCCAATTTTCTCTCATAATCCACCATTATTGCAACCTAAAACACAAGTTTTATTTTCTGTTTGTGCTGCCCTTTTGCCTATCACTTCTCCAATTTATTTGGCTGAATCCTTGCCTTTTTAATATCAATATTTTGTTTAGAATTTTCTGTCATTTTTTATTCTCCATTGATGTCCATTTCTCCTTCTCCTGTTGTCACACATTGAAGTTTTTGTTGCCCTCATAATTTTTGCATTGCTGCCCCATCTAAGTCTCATCTTGTCATCATTATTTCTCACTCCTTGACCGAACCCTCTTAGCTTGGTTAGTGAACATTCATTGATGTTGATCGACTATTAACGCAGATCTTCAAACCGGTGTAGCGTTAAAAAGGAATCCAGACGAATCCGAGTTGTAGTGGTGCTCAGGTCAATTGTTAATGTTCTATGGATTGTAATTGAGGTGTGGGATTCAAATCAATTGTGAGTGGTGTATGCATGTGTACTATTTTGCATGTTGGCCGAATAACATTGTTTTACCAAATACTTATCGATCAACTTCCAATTAGCTGCTACTGGTTCCTTTTGTTACTGACTTGCTATTTAATTTGCTTCAATTTTGTTGCTTAACCTCGTACTGTTTGCCATCTAAATGTGCTACCTGCTATTTGGGTGCTGATTAGCTTCAATTTCTTGTTGTTTTAGCCTGCTGTGCACTTGTCGATCAGCCCTTTATTATAGCCGTCAATTACCTTGTGGCCATTGTGCTAATCTTAAAAATTTGCAACATCGATTCTTTCATTTTTTTTTCAATTGTTGTTTGCTTCAGCCATTGCCTTTAAGTGCTATCAACATTGGTTTAGTTGTTGCACTTGTTTAATGTTATTGTGACTCGGCAAACGTGAGCTTGAGGATAATAGAAAAGACTACTCAATGAAACATTCATCATAGACGAATCAAAAAGGTACAATTTTTATTAAGTGTTTATTACTTTAGATATTATAACTAAATTCTTATTTTATAATTTTTTTAAACTTAGGCTTTTCCCTATATTGATTTTTGCTGCATTTTCAAAAACTCATTTTTGAACAATTAGTATCATAACCAAGTTTTGCTCTATCAATAAGTATAAACAGATAATCAAAATAAAATTCACTTCTTGAATGATTTGATTACATAGAAAGTAACATTCTTTAGATCTTATACATATTTTTGTGGTATATATGGGAATGAATGCGATATTATGTATTTGTTATCTAATTGTTTGCTTTGTCAATGTTGTGGTTCTTAGGAAATAGACCATGGACTATCATCTTCATGTAAGATTATTTTTTTAATTTATAGAATTCTTGTGATCCGAAAACGGACATAAGGGTAGTCGAAACCATTTTTTTGAAAAAAGGGTAACCTTTTTATTTAAAATTAAAAATGGAGTCGCCACCAATCCTTTTTATTTAGGTGTGATCGGATCACCTTATAATTTAATAATTTTAATAAAAGTTTAAATTTACTAAAACGGTAATTTTTAGTCTACAAAATCCAGAAAATGGGTTCGGGAGTCGGTTACGCACGAGAAATGATTAGCACCCTCGATATGCCCAAAATTGGTACCTAGTTGATTAATTAATGTCTTAATGTCGAAAGTTAAAATTTTAAAAATATTTTAAAATATGATCCCTTTTTTATTAATGTTAATAAAAAAACGCTTGAATAAATCGCAAAGAGAGTTAAAGACCCACTTGTCTCGAGGTAACGAAATGTCATGTCCCGTAAGTTAGGACACGATATTTGGAACCTTAGAGAAAGCTTGCCTTTAATTTTTATTGAAATCTCGTATATCTTGAAATTTAAAAAGATATTTTGCTATTTAGATTTAACGAGAAAATTGAAACCCCGTAAGTTAGGGTACAATTTCTTGAATCTCCAAAGCGTGAAATATTGCCTTATTAAAAAACTTTTCCCTTTTTTTGAATCATAGCGAGTACAATACTAGAACGAGGTGCATTTGTTTTATTTGTGATAAAATAGAACGGTTTATTATGGGTATATAAAAATTGAATGCAACTTTCGAAGTGATGAAATGAAATGGAATGATAATGTATAACATGAAATAACGATTTATGAATAAAATGTTACATTGATGAAAGACAATAATATGAAAACACCAAGAAGCTAATTATAGTACACATGACGGCAATAATCGCACAATGTATATCATTTTTAATACTAACATTAACAATCGAAGAAAACAAAACAAAATATTATGCAAAACAGTTTAAAGCAAATAATAATTTAAAATAAATAATTTACAAGAACAATTCAAAAATAAATAATAAAAGGCTTCAAATAAACATTATATAAAAACTTAAAGTGAATAATAATAGTTTAAAACAAATAAATAAAAGACATACAACATTTTTTTAAAAAAAAATACATATATAGGAATTTAAAAGATTATATAAATATAATGGTTTAAAATGAATAACATATTAAAAGAATTAAATAAATAGCATGTAAAACAGTTTACAATAAATGATAAATAAAAAAACTTAAAACAAATAATAATAAAAGAGTTTTTAAAATAAATAATAATAAAAAAATAAATTAAATGGACTAAGGATGATACTAAAATCGAACCAGAATCTGGGGTTTAAACTGTGAATAAATAAGAGCTATTAAGGACGAAGATAGAACGCGCTTAAAGAAATGTAACGACCAAGCAAAGTAGATATTCTTTTAACAAAGTTAATTGAGATATCTCGAAAATAAAATGGTGGAATAATTATTAACCATTGATTAACCAAGCAAGTATGAAGATATGGGTGAAGTGGTCCTTGCCAATCCGCGTCCTTCCAGCCAATCTTTCATAATTACTTCCATCTACCCCAGTCTTTCATAACTCAAAGGTGGGCATTTTTCTTTTTCTTTATTAAATAATTTCCTTGTCTGAAAATGGATAAGTGCTGAAACATATGCCCAAAATGAGGGGCTTCCAACTTTTGCTCTCTAATTTGCCTTATTATCCCATCCCCTACGCAGCTTTGCAGTCCACATCTTAAGGCCCCATTTCTTGAAAATTATTTTTTACTTTGAAATTTTCTTTACTTTTACCAAAGGCTCTAATTCGATGCCTTGGATCATCATATAAAAAATTGATTAAACCAAAAAACTTCATTTAGTTGAGTGATTGTAAAATTGGTTGAGTTTTGTAAGCCAGAAATTGAATTGGGTCAAACACGATGCCTATTGGCTTGGCCCCTCAAGAGCTGTTACCTGTTAGGAGTGTTCAAACAAATTAAGAAAAAGTCTAGGACCCAACCCAAAACGCGGTTGCCCATTTCTCATAAATATGTTCCCACTCTTATTTTTTTCCAATTACCTACTTCCATTTTGAATGATAATACATGTATTTATTATTTTATTATTTTATTGGGAGAAAAAATATTATTAAATTATTAAATTTTAATTTTAATACGTTTGGACTTGGTTGTGCCGTTGAGACTTGCTATAGCTGAAAATGTAGGTTTTCGACAAACAAAGTGGGTCACCTCCATACCAATCGCAAGTCAGGCCCACTGCTGGTCCAGTAACTTAATCTATAATATTTATAACAATTAAATATTAAATTAGTATCTGAACTTATCCACTTCTCTCAAATTGATATTTATGTTTTTTTGTCTCGAACTTTTTTTTTTCCATCAACTAAACCGATCCCTAAGTTTAACCCATTTAAATTTACGACATTTTTTTGATGTTCCTTATCTTTTCCTTCTTTCTTTTTCTTCTTCTTCCTTCAACCCAATTTTCTTTTTGTTGTTTGACACTAACAGTAAACAATTTTTTTCACCACTCTTTCCCTTCCTCAACTTTAAAACCCTTATATTCCATTTATTTTTTTCTATTTGTTTCTTGGGAAAAAAAATTTAGATATTTTAATTTTCTTTTCTACAGATGTTGAGTTAATTCTTATAGATGATTAATTAATTCCACATAAGAAATCTTTCCTTGTACAGTTGATTTATAGTATCTGATGAAGTTTAGCAAGCCTTAAGATAGGCCTTTGGTTTAGTTTCCCAAAATCACCCATTGCAATTGCATATCTAAGGGAAAAGTGGTAGAGTTAATATTAAAGTGGTAGAGTTTTTTTTTTCATATTTCTTATTTGCTATCAGAAATGAAGGTGAGTTTTCTTTATTCATTTTTATACATTTAAAGTGAATTTTCTATTTGTTTTGCAAATTCTAAAGACAAATGTAAGTATGCTTATTAAAATTATAAAATGATCACTGAACTATACAAAAATTTTCATTTAAGTCATCAGACTTTTAAAATTGTTACTATATGACCTTTGTTTGCACCGTTTGTATCAACTGAAAGCTCACATATCCATTCTCTTTTACAACATAATTTATATTCATGAAACAGTTTTGAACGTCACAAATCTGTGAACCAAAATTCGAACAACTTTTTTTCTCCAATCTCCTACACTAAATGGAATGTTAACTTGGATCTAAGATATGTTCCACTCATTAATGGGTATAGATTCACTACATCAATTGTCGAATCATCGCTTGGAGCTCATTAGTCAAACTTAAAAAAAAACCTTAACAAACCAATGACTTAAATGAAAACTTTTGAATAGTTTATTGACCATTTTGTAACCTTTTGAAGTTAAGTAACTAAAACTAAACATAAACTTACTAATAGTTTTGTCATGTCCCAAAAATTGTGTCAGAAGAAATCGATTTAGTGAACTGAGAGTTGTCTTGCCCTAATTTTTAAGGTTTTGTTTGAGCGTTTATGAAAAGAATGATTAATTGGCCTAGAATGATTAATTGGCCTAGTGGTAAAGAGTTAGTGAAATTGACCTTAAGACTTGAGTTTGATTCCTTTCCCTTGTAAATTTTTATTTTTTCAACGTTTCTGCTCCTTAAAACCTTGTTGCCTTCCAAGCCCTTTTTAACCTAGGTATAAATTGCATTTTATTTTATGTTTAGCCTATTTTATTTATTTTTCTCAAGCTATTGTCGTCCCCTTCATTTTTCCTCTCCATTATTCTTCAATTTTCTCTCATAACCCACCATTATTGCAACCTAAAACACAAGTTTTATTTTCTATTTGTGCTGCCCCTTTGCCTATCACTTCTCCAATTTATTTGGCTGAATCATTGCCTTTTTAATATCAATATTTTGTTTAGAAGTTTCTGCCATTTTTGATTTTCCATTGATGTCCATTTCTCCTTCTCCTGTTGTTGCACATTGAAGTTTTTGTTGCCTTCATAATTTCTGCATTGCTGCCCCATCTAAGTCTCATCTTGTCATCATTATTTCTCACCCCTTGATCGAACCCTCTTAGCTTGGTTAGTGACATTCATTATTGTTGATCGACTATTAACGTAGATCTTCAAACCGATGTAGCATTAAGAAGGAATCGAGACCACTACAGCAAAACAGACTTTTAGCGGTGCTTGTAACGTCGCTAGTTTTAGTGGCGTTTATATGAAAAAATGCTGCTAAAGAACATGACCTTTAGCGGGACTTTTGACAAAAACGCCGCTAAAGAGCATGACCTTTAGCGGCATTTTACCACAAACGCCACTAAAGAACATGACCTTTAGCGACGTTTTTATTATAAGTGCCACTATAGATCATGACTTTTAGTGGTGCTTTACCACAATCACTGCTAAAGAACATGGATAGACCTTTAGCGACGCTTTTCACACAAACGCCGCTAAAAACATATCTTTAAAAAAAATCATTTTTATCAAATAATATTTATTTCTATGATAAATATTATATTATGTTTTAAGGATAAATAAAAAATATTATTTAAATTAAATTTACTACAAATATTCTGACTTTAAAACTAAATATAAAAAAGAATGAATTTAAATTTAGAATTTAAAATAATAAATTAATAACACAATTAAAATTCAAAAGTTAGAACTCTAAGTTAGCGTAAATATTAAAGTAAAAATAAAAATTTAGAATCAAAACTAAAATAAATAATACATATGCAAGGTAATAAAACATACAATGCATTTTCTTAATCAAGTAAATCTTGGTAATAAAAGATATAATACATTTACTTAATCAAGGAAATCTTGTAATGAACTCAAAGCAATGAGCCTTAGAGAAAAACTTTTGAGCATGGCTTCGAATTTGAACTGCAGATTTAGTGCCTACATGCTCTGCATGAAAATAAGAGTAACTTAAATTGTTCAAACCATAGTGAACATGGCAAAGATAAGTAAATCAGTTCAACTCATTGTGCACTTACCTTCTATTTGGCGCTAGCCACGACCATACAACCTTAAAGCTTCAAGAAACCCGACCCACCAAATTGACTATAAAGTCAAGATTCAAGCAAAAAAGCAAATCTGATTCTGAAAAAAAAGGAAGAAAATGATTGGGGAACTTTGAAAACTCGAGTCCTGACCAATCAAATGCTGAGCGAAAAATTTGATAATTGAATCAAACCAAAGTCCAAAGAAACTCTAGTAAACTAAACATACTACTCATTGCAGCAGCTTGAATAGCTTATGATCTACATCTATTTCAATTGATTAACTTTAATTTTATAGTTGGTCAGGGGACATTTTTAAAAAAAAAGTACAATTATTAATCTCTTTACATTGTCATACAAAAAATGAGCCAATCAAAGAATATTGCTCGAAAATCAACTATCTAATTATTTATATATAATTAATTAGTAAAAATAAACAATTCAATGATTATATGCAATAAATTAACAGAAATTAATAATTCAATAATTTATCAACATTCAAATTTATGTGTTTATCACCAACAACTGTAGGGGTTGACTTCCATCAATAATAGATCAGTTTCAGAAAATACAACAATAATCCCAGATTTCTCCAAAAACAAACAAAATTGTAGGCACTTTAACACAAAAAAACACGAATCAAAGAAGGAAAATTAGAAGATCAAAGATGAAACTAACCCGACTTTAATAGCAAGAGCGAGCGAAGCTCTTTTTCTGAAACCCGTACAGTGGATAGAGAAGGAACGGAAAGACAAAAAAACCACAAGCTTTTACCTTGATTTTTCTTCTTAATCATAGGTTAGATTCTATGATAAAATTTTCCTTGAGTTTCATTCTAATTGCAGATTTTGATCTTATAACAGACCAGACTAGACTACCGCAAATTCTATCATCCAATTCTTCTATGCTACATAACAAGTCTCAGATATTGAATTTGTTAAGGTTCAGTGATCAAAGCCGCTGAATATATACTCAATAGTACACATTTAAGCATTTCCAGAATGTACGCTTTATTATGATACCATGGGTTCATGAAAATTTAAAGTAACTGGTGCTTATTAGTCCCACTGAACTTATCACTCGATAAAAACAAGTCATGTAGCTTTGCATATATAAATACAAATCACATGGTTACTAAATGAGCAATTATTAGATTGAAGGGTACAAACTTCTTTGGCAGAGAAAGCTGGCTATACCCCTCAATTGCTGCTTTACAGCTACGAGCATGAAAGTGATTGGATTTCTTCTTTGAATGGCCAACAAGTTTGGGGTTAACCTGTTGAATTTGCAATTCACAAATGACTCTTTTCTTCCTTGTCAGATGCTTCACAGACATCTCTTCTTCTACATCATTTTTAACTTCTGGCTTCCTAGAATTTACTGCAGCATTCCTGTTATCAACTGCATCCTGAAAATGTTCAAAACAGATGTGAAGCATCAAACAAAGAAGAAAAGAGCTACCATGAAATGCAAATAACGAAATCCATGATAAGCTTAACAAAAATTGTAGCTTAGAATTGTTGCAAACTTTGTACCAAAGAAAGAACAAATGGCTCTCAGAAAATGCATTGAATTTTATCATAAAAGCAGCTTAATAAACTCACAGCTTAATAAACATACTTCCGAACACCATCCTCCTTAGACAGGTTGAACAACTTCCTGATTTTTGATGCTCTCTTCGGACCCCTTATTCTTGGTTTCTGTTGGTGCAAGAGGCAGCAACAAAAGAGAGAACAAGAGCACAGAACATGAAGCAAGGTGCAAGAAGCATTTTTACTTGCTCACAAATGTGCAGCAAGGGAGCTAATGGCTGATAGCTCATTCAGCTCATTCATTCAACTAGAAGAAACATACATTTATAGTCAAATACATCACCAAATAGTCAACTAACCCCACTAATCAGCATTGGGACTATTAAAACATTGCTTGTACACATAAACAAGCCACCTAAACTAGTCATTCAACACCTAATGCATCAAGTTGTCATCAACTTGTCCATTTTAAACTAGATTAATTAGAATGAAACTAAAGTGAAACCTTGCTGTTACAGCAAGCATATGTGCTGCAGCATGTCATCAAGCTGCATGCACTTCAACCACAAAATGTAACAGCAGCATGGTTGGCCAATTTCCAATACTCCTCCTTGGACTCCATGCTGCAAATACCAGTCATTCATCAAGTTTTTTGAACTTGGCAGCTCTTAGATGCTTTGATTCAAGCTGACCAATTCATTTTCTTCTTGCACAAATAGTTCGTGAGTATAGTTGCTTGCCTTCATTCTGCCATTTTGGCTTGCAATTCGACAGGCTCACACTTTGCTTACTGTCTTCAAGAGGCTTGCAACTATACAACACGCATTGAGCTTCCACATGTTGCTGAGCTCACACCTTTGACAGACTCACATCTTTGCATATTGTCTTCAACAGGTGTCTTCATCAGGCTCGCACTTTGCTAAGCTTGCAGCTTTGACATCTTGCTAAGCTTGCACATTTGGAAAGCTCACACCTTTCCTTTAAACTCCTCCTTCAGCTTATTCAAGCTAGTTTGGGGATCTTATAAGTTTGAGCCGATATTATCTTCTCTACAAGCAGTCCTTAATGACTTGCTTGTGCTTTGACAGCTTCTTTCTTTTCAACAAGTAGGGGAAGCAAAATCAATGGTCCCGTAAGACATAGGCTCATGATACCAATTGTTGGTGCAAGAGGCAGCAGCAAGCTGTTTCAAGTCTTGCTTGAGTAGTAAGCCTCGAGGCTTGGTGAAGAAGCAAACTCGGAAGCAGAAAAACAGAAAGATGAAGCTAGCAAGTGAAAACACAGAAAGAGAGAAAAAGATTGAATGAAAATGAGCTGATAACTTTCATTAACATTGTCAACAAGGCATTAAGCCATTACATATATCAGTCAACTAGTAAATCAAACAAGTAATCACCTAATCAACTACCTAACTCCACTAATTTGCATTGAAACTTACAAGATTAGCTTGTACAACTTGCATTGCTGACTTTTCAGTCAATCAAAATCAAAACATTTACCTACTTAGTTCAACATGAACTAGATTACAAAAACAATCAAAATGGAACTAAAAACAGCAAATAGATTGGCAGCTTCAAACTTCAGTTGCTGCACACCATGGCACCACTGCTTGCTGCGAATCCAGAAGCATGACCACCTTTGCATGTCGTGCATGGCCACCTTTACATGGGAACTAAACTTAACACTCCTCCTTAGTTTCCATGCTAGTAACACCTAATTCCCTTTTGAATTTAACAAATTTAGACACATTGAGTGCCTTTGTGAAGATATCAGCAATTTGCACTTCTGAGTTGCAGTGAATCAGCTCGATTTCATGAGCTTGTTCCATCTCCCTTATAACATGCAACTTAATATTGAAGTGCTTGGTTCTGCCATGAAAAATGGGATTTTTTGCAATTGCAACAGCAGATTTGTTGTCACAATAAATCTCTGTTGCCTCCTTTTGGTTTTGGTTTAAATCAGTCAAGATTTTTCTAAGCCATATGGCTTGGTTCACAGCAGATGCAGCAGCAACATATTCAGCTTCTGCTGTTGATTGTGCCACCAGACTTTGTTTCTTAGAACTCCAGCAAAACATGCCTGAGCCAAGACTGAATGCATATCCGGATGTGCTTCTCATGTCATCACTTGATCCAGCCCAGTCACTATCAACATAGCCTATTAGCTTCATGTTTTCAGCCCTTTTGAACAATACACCATGACCAATGGTGCCTTTGATGTATCTCAGCACTCTTTTAGCTGCTCGAAAGTGCTAATCATTGCAGCAATTCATGTATCTTGATAGCATACTAACAGCAAACATGATATCGGGCCTTGTGGCAGTCAAATACAACAGTCTACCAATGAGACTCTTGTACATGGTCTCACAAATTGGTTCACCACTCCCTTGCCTCGAAAGCTTCACTCCAACAGCCATTGGTGTGCTTGTTGGCTTGCAGTTCTTCATAGAGAACTTGTCCAGGATCTTCATAGTAAAAGAACTCTGACAAAGAAAGATTCCCTTTTCTGTTTGATTCACTTCCATTCCAAGGAAGTAGTTCATTCTGCCTAAATCAGACATTTCAAACATTTCCATCATTTTTCTTTTGAAATCTTCCAGCATTCTTCCATCTCCTCCAGTTATCAGTAGATCATCAACATAGAGTGACAGAATAAGCTGAGTTTGAGCTTGGTTCTTCTTCACATACAGTGTTGGTTCACTGGGACTTCTCTCAAATTCCAAACTGAGCAAGTAAGAGTCAATTCGAGCATACCAGGCTCGAGGAGCCTGTTTCAGGCCATATAAAGCCTTTTTCAGTCTGTACACCATGTGTTCTTTGCCAGTGATCACAAATCATTGAGGCTGCTCGATGTAGATCTCTTCTTCCAGGAAGCCATTGAGAAATGCAGACTTAACATCAAGCTGATAAATGGTCCACTGATGTTGAGCAGCCAAGGCAACTATCATTCTAACTGTGTCAAGCCTGGCTACTGGTGCAAATGTCTCCAGGTAGTCCAGACCATACCTTTGGCTAAATCCTTTCACAACAAGCCTGGCTTTTAGCCTGTTCAGATTGTCATCTGCATTCTGTTTTACTCGATAGACCCATTTTACTCCTATGGTCTTCTTTCCAGCAGGTTTATCAACAAGCTCCCATGTCTGGTTCTTTTCAATCATGTTGATTTCATTGACCATAGCTAGTTTCCAGCCTTCATCTGCCTCAGCCTCTTCAAAACTGCTAGGTTCTGCTATTGCAACCTGTGCCCTTTCATAAATATCATCTAGGGGCCTTGTGCCTCTCACAGGCACATCATCAACATCCATTTCAGGTTCTAGCTGCTCAAGTTCAGCTTGATTAGGCACTAGGTCTTCTGAAACTGCTTCTGGCTCATTTTTCTCCCAATTCCAGCAGGCTTTTTCATCAAAGATGACATCTCTGCTCACTTGGACTTTGTTTATCAAGGGATCCAGGACCCTGTAGCCCTTCTTGACTGAGCTGTAGCCTACTAGAACACCTGGTTGAGCCCTTTTAGAGAGCTTGTCTCTCTTTGCTGCTGGTATTTGTGCATAACACAGGCAACCAAACACCTTCAGATGTGCCAAGGAAGGTTTGAAACCAGACCAAGCCTCGAAAGGTGTCTCGGATGCAAGAGCTTTAGTAGGAAGCCTGTTCTGAAGGTAAACAGCAGTGTTTACTGCCTCAGCCCACATGGTCTTGGGCAGTTTCTTCTCAAACAGCAGACATCTGGCCATATCCATCAGACTTCTATTCTTTCTTTCAGCTACCCCATTCTGCTGAGGTGTGTAGACATTTGTAAGCTGATGTTTGATACCAGCATCATTGCAAATGGCTTGAAACTGAGCTGAAGTGTACTCAGTGCCATTATCAGTCCTTATCGATTTCAGCTTGCAACCTGTTTCTGTTTCTACAGCATTTTTAAACTTCACAAACACTTGAGCTACCTCAGACTTGTGTTTTAAAAAGAAAATCCAGCAAAACCTTGTAAGGTCATCAATAAAGAGGATGAAATACCTGTTTTTGCTGAGTGATTCAGTCCTCATCGGGCCACATACATCAGAGTGCACCAGCTGCAGTCTTTCAGTAGCTCTCCAGGTTGAATTTGTAGGAAATGGTAGTCTTGCCTGTTTCCCCATTTGGCAAACTTCACACACATCATCATGCTCCACTGAGCTGATGAAGTTCTCTGCCAAGCCCTCTTTGGCCAATCGAGCCATTGATCTGAAGTTGGCATGTCCAAGCCTTTGATGCCAAAGCTTGGAGTCTTCAACAGAGGCTGTGTATGCTGAGTTTGAGTCATTTGCCCAGTGAACCTCAAAGCATTTATCAGTCATTGTGACTGTCATAAGGCTTGATCCACTTGGATCAGTAATATGGCATTGTTTATCCTTGAACACAACAGAATAACCTTTCTCGAGCAGTTGAGCTATGCTGAGAAGGTTTCTGTCAATCTGTGGTACCAACAGCACATTTGGAATGATCTTGTTGCCTGTGGGAGTACATATCAACACTTCTCCTCTTCCTTCAGCCCTTAGAAACTGACCATTTCCAACCTTGACCTTGGTTTTATAACTTTTGTCCAAGGTTTTAAACAAGGAGGCATCTGGTGACATGTGGTTAGTGCAACCACTGTCCAGCAACCAGCCTTTAGACCATTTCTTCTCAGAAGCTACACAGGAAACAGCAAAGACCTGTTCTTCTTGGTCACTACTGTCCTCAGCTACTCGAGCTTCAACCTTTGACTGCTGAAATTGATTCTGCCTTGGCTTACTTCTGTTTTTGCAGACTCTTTCAACATGGCCCTTCTTCTTGCAGTGTTGGCATACTGCATCTGGCCTAAACCAGCATCTGTCTTCTGGATGGCCAGGTTTCTTGCAATATCTACAGGGCTGGTCATTGCTCCTTGCAGCATCAAGCTTAGGCCTGTTTTTCCAAGGCCTTTTGCCTCTTTGAGCATTTGTGCTCGAGGTTTCTCTGGCCTTGGCTTGAAATGCACCTTCTTGGTGATCTTCAGCTCTGCTAGCTCTTCTTTGTTCCTGAGCATAAAAGGTGTTGATTAGCTCAGTCAAAGAGATGCTAGCAAGGTCTCTTGAGTCCTCTAGAGAAGATATCTTGGCCTCATATCTCTCAGGCAAAGTGGAGAGGACTTTCTCCACAATTCTTGCCTCATCAAAGTGCTCACCTAGGAGCCTTATGCTGTTAACCACTGCCATAATTCTATCTGAGTACTGCTTCACTGTTTCTTCTTCCTTCATCTTCAAATTCTCGAAATCCTTTCTCAAGTTTAGCAGTTGCTGTTGCCTTGTTCTCTCAGTGCCTTGAAACTCCTCCTTGAGCTTATCCCAGGCCTGTTTTGGAGTCTCACAGGCCATAATTCTGGTGAAGATGACATCTGACACACAGTTCTGGATGCAGGACATGGCTTTGTGCCTTTTGGTCCTCTCATCAGCATGTTGCCTAATCTGAGCTACTGTGGGATTAGCCCTCAGTGGTGCTGGCTCAGTATCTGTGTTGACAACTTCCCACAGATCGAAGGCCTGTAGGTAAGTCTTCATCTTGACCAGCCATATGTGAAAGCCTTCTCCATTGAAGACTGGTGGGGCTGCTGGTGAAAATCCTGAAGAAGCCATCAAGTTCTTTGTTTTGAAGCAACAGGTCCACTAAGACAAGAGCTCTCGATACCAATTGTTGGTGCAAGAGGCAGCAACAAAAGAGAGAACAAGAGCACAGAACATGAAACAAGGTGCAAGAAGCATTTTTACTTGCTCACAAATGTGCAGCAAGGGAGCTAATGGCTGATAGCTCATTCAGCTCATTCATTCAACTAGAAGAAACATACATTTATAGTCAAATACATCACCAAATAGTCAACTAACCCCACTAATCAGCATTGGGACTATTAAAACATTGCTTGTACACATAAACAAGCCACCTAAACTAGTCATTCAACACCTAATGCATCAAGTTGTCATCAACTTGTCCATTTTAAACTAGATTAATTAGAATGAAACTAAAGAGAAACCTTGCTGTTACAGCAAGCATATGTGCTGCAGCATGTCATCAAGCTGCATGCACTTCAACCACAAAATGTAACAGCAACATGGTTGGCCAATTTCCAATAGTTTCTCAGTGTCAGTCAGTCCAGGAAGATCATTTTCACCCTTTTTCACAATAACCAAGTTCAAAACTAAAAGATCCTGACTAACAATGCATCCACGAACTGACTTCCTCCTACGCTCTCCGTTTCTTCTACCATATCCACGGAAGCAGGGAGTACCTATTCAAAGATTAGAAAAGAAGACATTTAATTAACAAAAAAAAAAAAACATTTCTACACAAATAAGAACAAGGAAAAATATTTCAGAGTCCACAGACCTCTGTGAAGCAAAAGACGAACACATCTAGGAGTGAGAACTCCTTGCTTCATTGGAAAACCTTATTTATCACAGCCTCCTATGATCTTGAATACATAGCCCTTAAACTCCTATTGAAGGATAATTAAGGGGTGAGCAAATTGCAGTTATGAAGTCCAGATGCACCAGCAGAAACTTGAGGCAGTGAACGAAAAGCTAAAGGTAACTTGGAAACATACCTCATCGAAGGCATCACCATTGACTTCCTGTGAGATCCTCTTGTCAAAAAAGGCTCGACTGCATTTTCAAATTCAATGTGAGAATACTTTCTTCTTAATACAAAGTAACAACTACCAACTAGCATTGACGCAAGAGAAAAAAATACTAGTAAAAAAACTAAAAGCAACCATTAACAATTTAGAGAAAAAAAATATACTAGTAAAAAGTCAAAATTTAAATTGGTGTAGATGATGCAAACCGATAAGTTCATACAACAACAATTTAAATAACAACAATATCCCTAGAGCAGAATAAAAATGAAAATTAACCCTGTACTTATTAAAATATTGTGAAACTATTTAATATCAAATTCTTTGAAAATATTTAAAAACTCAATAATAGTATTTCTGTTTTCTTATTCCCTCAACAAAAATAATGCAGCTTTAACAGTTTTAAATACACTGAAACGATTTTGGAGAACCAAATCTTCACAAGATTTTGAAGAACCAAATTAATATTGTCTCTTTTACAATTATATAATAAATTAATTAATATATAAATTAGAAAACACTAGTTAATCTAAACCTTAAACCTAAACCCTAAACCTAAACCATAAAATCCTAGACCCTTAACACATATCCTCTAAACTTTAAATCCCAACCTTTAAACCATAAACCATAACCCTTAAACCCATAATCCATAAACCTTAAAATAATAACTCATAAGCCTTAAACTCTAAACCATATACCCTAAACTATAGTGATAATTAATTCAATATTTTAAAATTAATACTGTAATACCCAATTTTAAGCCCAGGCCCAACACCAAATTAAAATAAATTAAAACTATAAGCGTCCAGCCCTAATTACAAATCCAAACATCCCAAATTACAAAAAACCCTAGCCCAATACGCCCACAACATGTTTTCAGCAACAAAGGAGGCAGAAACCCTAGGGAGCACCGTAATTCAGCAAGGCTCCCTCGCACGCCTTCCCGCACATCGCAGCACGTCGCCTTCACACTATGCACATTCTCCCTGCAACAAACGATAAACCAAAGCAGCAAAAAGAAGAAACGAACTTACAACAAAGAAAATAACAGATTTACAGCGAAAATTGTAAGGGGAGATAAAAACATAAAAAAATAGAAAAAGAGGGATTTTGATTTTTCTTTTTGGCTATATAAAGCCAAACATGGATTTGTAAAGGGGGATACGAAAATCGATTAAAAATCAATAAAAAATTATAGCAGTGAGTTTTTAAGGCGATTTTCTTTTCTCTTTCAATTTCTCTGTTTCTTTTTATTATTATTGTTTATTCGTTGTGTGTAAAATAAAATCAATTAGAAAATAGAAATTACCTGAAGTGTTGAATCTCTGCCTACTCCGTCACGATCGGAGCCCTTGCGAGGTTCGAGAAGCCTCAAAACGGCCTGAATTTCCAAAGCGGCAGAGAGAAAAAAACCTAGGGTTTTATTTTTTTTTTTGGTTTTATTTTCTGTAAACGTGGCGAAAATTCTGATTAGGGTTTAATTTGGGGGATTTTATAAGGTAATAAAAACGACGTCGTTTAGGGCCTGCTTCAGTAGCCCCAAAACAACGTCATATACTGCCACACCAATCAGTGACCCGTGTGACCCAACCCGAGGGGAGGATCCACGTGTTTTGTCCCAGGGGTAAATTTGCGCAAGTGGTCCTCTCTCTTTAGTGGCGTGTTCAAATAAGTTCTTTTCTTTTTTTAAATTTCGCCCTTTAATTCGTTTTTCGTTTTATTTTAGTCCATGTTGCAACACAGCGTTCTGGAGGGTTGGGAATATTTCCAAATTAACCCTCCATGTCATTCGCGCATTGCACATTGGCCCTTATTTTGTTTTATTTACATTATTCCCCGATTAATTTTGTTTTAGTAAATACTGGATTTTTTTGGTAACAATTTTGAATCTTTTTTGGTAACAAGATTTGAACCAAGGTACTAAGGGAAAAGAGCAAGCATCTTAACCAACTAAACTAAACTAATTAATTGACATATTATAGAAAAACTGTTATTATCTTAATTATATTACTTACGTTCTAACGATTTATCGAACCTATTCCATACACGTGTCAAATCAGAAAAAATACTACAACAATTCTATAAAAAAATCCGGTGTTACTTCAAATAAATAAGGAAAATAATGATTTGAATGTTTCAAAATTTAATTTTAAACCAAAAAAATCAAAATTTAGGGGCAAAAAAGGATCTTTTTTGACGAAAAATGCGGCAAACCACCTTCGGCTGTTTGTCAGCGCGTAGATCTCGAAAAGTTATTCGAAATAAAAAAATCGTCTCAATCGGACAACCGAGCGAAAAATTATGGCCTTTCAAAGTTTTCCAAGCTAAAAAACATAAACTGTTCATCCACGTCAGCAAATCGCGTCCTCGTAGGCACGATTTGTGTCCACGTAAGTAAAGCGTGCTGATGTGGACGCGATGTTCTGACACGTCCCTTGACATCGCGCTGACGTGGACCCGAATTCGGGGAAAATGGCCCATTCCGATAAATAATAAAATATCGGGCCCATTTCAGTAAATTTTAAAAAAGGGCTTTTTTGGTAATTTGCCCTTTTTTTAAGACCTCCAAAGCTTACTTTTTAAATGACTAAGGAATTTATATTTAGTGTTTCATCAAGTCTTACTTTTTAAAATTTTTTCAAGTTATTTTATTTAAAACTATCATTAATACTTTATTTGGGGTTACTGGTTTCATTTTTATTTTTATTTATTTTAGAATAGAATGATTGTTGAAAGAAGAAATAATGATATTTATTTATTTTATTTAAAAAGAAATTATGGTATTTATTTATAATGATAAAAAGGTAATTTATCACTTTAAATTTTCAATACCTTTGCTATCTAAAATACCATTATTTTGAATAATTGATATTTAAATTATATTATATTTTTAAACCCTACCAAATTTCTCTATATTATCTATATTCAATACTCATTCTTTCAAAACAAACATAGAAAAATTATGAAGCAAATTTATTTGTTTTTTACCTCTTCAGCTTTTACATTATAAGAAAAAGAGAGTAGAAGGAATGGTAAGAGTGGGACAATGTTTACAATGTGGAGCCTCTTAACCTCTTCCTTCCATCATTCCTTTTCTCCTCTCTTCTGCACTATCCTCCCCCGGCCCCTACTTCTTTCCCACCCACACTTTTATCTTTCTCTTCACCAACATCACAAAATTTATTTTTGTTGCTGCTCCCAATATTTCTACTAGCTGACTACAAGCATGCACTATATATTTAACAAACTAACCTATCAACAATATTTCATATAATGGAATGAGAATTGACTACTAATTTAACTTAACAAACTAACCAATCAACAATAAATCTAGATGACCACGCATACATTTACATATGTTGTAAAGTTTTCAAAGCTTCAACCTTGTCATTCAATCAAACTTCTCTTCGGCATATATGTATATTATTTCTTGTTTGGTTAACTAAAGTGGGAACCTTTTATTTTGAGTCCAACCATCTTCATAGAGATAATACAAGGAATTGGGTGCATGGTGAAGGATGAAGAAGGAAAGCAATACCAAAAAGGTGGATGTGGTGGTTTTGGGAAAGGCAACTTTTCTGAGCTCTTCAAATCCATTGAAGAATATGAGAAATCTCTTGAAGCCAAACAATCCCAGAATCCATGACTTGATTTAAAAAAAAAAAGCTTCTTCTTGCTATATATAAAACTTTATGTTACCCGTGTTATTCGATTTTGAATATAAATATCTAATAGACATAGTTTTTGTTTGTTAATAATTTTATTATAGATTTTGATTATATATGCTCTTTTTGAGACAATATTTAGAATTATTTATAACCCATAAATAGGAAGATGATGCTCTTCAGCGAACTCAAACCTGCTCTTCAGCGAACTCGAACCCACATTCTCTTGTACTGGTAATAATACTCATGCCAATTGAATTAAGACTCAATCGACTATAAACAAAATTATAAGCTATCTATCTCATGGAACTCTCTCCTTTGCTAGCATCTTTACATTTAAAATTAATTCGTTTAAATTATCAGAATTTAAAAATTTTTTTATCGAGTTGAGCATAAGTATTTTTTAAATTTATTTAAAGGATTGCATTTTTATGATCATGTTCAAATACTTCTCGGATAGTGATACTTAAGTGAAAATAAAATGTTGGGATTAACAAATTTTGGTGAAGCAATTGAGCCGGATAATGATGTTAAGGTATCATGATGAATAGTTTAATTGAAGGGTGAATGTATTCGAGACGTGTTTTTATTATAGGGATTTGATTATATTTTTTTACTATTAGGTGGATCAATTTAATATTGTTGTAAAAAATTAAATATGGTCAAATTGAAATAGAGTTAACATTTAATGTTTAATAAAGTTAATATTTTTAAAGTTTTTATGATGAAGTAAATGAAATCTTTTTGTTTGTCAAGACATTTTTTATACATTATTAAATGTTAATTTCATTATGATTTGGACTTATTTAATTTTTTTAATAGTATAAGAACAAAATTGATCTATTTAATAATAAAAAGACTAACTTAATACAATCCTTATATTACATGAACCTCTCGAATACTTTAACCTAAATTTGGTAACTTAGTCTCAATTCTCTGAATTTGGGAAGATGGAATTCTCTCAATAACCTAAAATGCATTATGCATTTTTATTCTTGTTAACAATTATATATATACCATAAATGGAATTCGATTATCTTCAAAAAAAAAAAAAAGGAGGAATTGAGAATTCATAAAAGCTGAAACTGGTACTTAACAATGGTTATTAGCTATGTTTTGTTTTATTCAATGATAATAAGTGATATAATTATTCGGTCAATTTAATTTTAATAATATATAAAATGGTAAAATGTTAAAAAATATTTTTAAAATTTTAGAACATTATAAAATTAAAAAAATACAAAAAAGTGAGAAAATTAGGGATAATTATTTTTAAACCCTACAAAATTTCTCTATATTATCTATATTCAATACTCATTCTTGGAAAACAAACATAGACAAAATATGAAGCAAAATTATTTGTTTTTTACCTCTTCAGCTTTTACATCATAAGAAAAAGAGAAAAGAAGGAATGGTAAGAGAGGGACAATGTTTACAATGTGGAGCCTCTTAACCTCTTCCTTCCATCATTCCTTTTCTCCTCTCTTCTGCACTATCCTTCTTTCCCACCAACCCTTTTATCTTTCTCTTCATCATCATCACAAATATACTTCAAATTTTATTAATATGGAGCAATTAGATTTATACCTTTCATTATTCTATGGGTTTGAAGCGAAGAACATTTTTAAAGTTTGGATGGTCATCCCACTCCAACGATTCCCACCATTCTGTGCTTGACCTGATGGTAAGAGAAGGTGGAGCATATGCAAATGGCTGCCCATTGCCAACAAGGGGAACAAATCGAGGAATTCTCTTCAATTTATCACACTCAACAACAACGATTAACTCGAAAAAATTACAAACCATCACTCCACTTTTGCTGCATATGCTCTTCAAATTTGGTAAATCCAAGAATGACAACTCTCTCAATTTGGGAAGATGGAATTTGATTAATGCATCACTCCCATTTTCTTCAACTTCTGATGTTGCTGCTCCCAATATTTCTACTAGCAGACTACAATACTCCACGTGTATTTTTTCCAAGTTTTGGAGGTTTGGAAGCAACCAATGTGGAAGCAACGTCTTCATACTTGAGCAGCTGTATATCGTAATTTCCTTAAGATGGGAAAAGGTGGCAGACGGAACCAATGTTGATGTTGTTGCTGAACCAATTCCTTCATCTTTCATAATAAGGGCACTCAACTTTGGCAGATCTTGAAGATACAACATCTCGAGGCACTGACATGGATGAGCGAAAGAAGAGGCGAAAGAGGACAACGAAACAACACACTCTATCCCTTCACATTCACGAATCCTCAAGTCAATCGCATTTTTGAGGGAAGAATTACAATCGTCTAAGTTTCTCAAATAGTCGCAACTTAAAATATTCAACTCTTGAATTTCAATTGAGTGCATAATTAACTCACCTTCCCAATTCTGGACTCCTGCAATTGTTACTCTTTTATCTCTTCTATGAGGGATAAAAGATGAGCCCACCTGTAAAGAGTACTTGATGAGATTTTTCTTACTTTGTTGCATTGAGGAGATGAACTTATTGAATTCATTGATGTCTTCGAAACGTCCGGTTAAGCACTCCAACTTCTTCAATGGTTCCATCTCCTCTGCTTTTAGACTTGTTCTTTCATTGTCCACATCAAAACCCAAGTGCTGAAGGTGAACGAGTTTTGGTAAAAGTCCAGCGGGTATCTCTTTCAGAGTGTGCACTCCAAGATCAAGATATCTCAGCTTTATCAGCATATCCATGCCATCAGGTACTTCCTCAATTCTAGTCCAATTTAGATCCAACTTCTTCAATTCTTGAAGCATCGAAAGACATGGCAAATCTCTTAATTTCGAACAGCCACGAAGCAACAATGTTGTGAGGTTCTTTAGTTCAGAGATGGAATTTGGTAAACTCTCGATCTTTGTAAAAGCCAAATTGAGAACACTAAGACAAGGCATGTTTGTGAAGAAAGAAATTGAGATCTTCTTTATAGGGTTATGCTGCAATAACAAGGTTGTGAGAAATTGACATTTTGTGGGCAGCACATCTATGCAAATTTCTGATATGGAGTTATACATAAGTGACACTTTCTCAATATCCGGGTTCCATTGCTCCTTTTCTGGTAACTCTTCTAATTGAAAACCTGCTTGTATCATATATCGAGGATTCATTCTTGTGATCGACAATGCCATATCTCTCACTGCATCATGCATCTTCATTTCTCCACTCGAGACATTTTCCAACAAGCAATTATCTTCCAACTTCTTCAAAATAACATGACCCTTGCCTTTCATTTCTTGTCTTGTACCCATATCATCTATGAATCCCTCATCAATCCAGCACTCAATTAGTTTATCCTTTTCAATTTCAGAATCTTCGGGATATAATGCGCAATGTAAGAAACAATATTTCACTTTCTCGTCCTTAAAGTGATCGAGGCTAAATTTCAAGCGCTCGATTACCTCAGCTTCCACTCCTTCAACTTTCCCTATTCTCTCTTTTAATTCCCCGAGTGCATTTTTCCAAATAAGAGGGTTATCTTCTCCTTTCATGGTACCGGCTACCATGACAATTGTAAAAGGTAGACCCGCACATTCCTTGACAACAAGCTTCAAAGTAGGCATTATAGTTGGACTTTGAACTATGTTAGGTCCAACTTTATTCAAGAATAGTATCAATGCCTCTTCTTCTGAAAGGGGCTTCACTTTTATCACCATACAACCCATATACTTACAGACATGCTCCGAACGGGTGGTCAACACCAACTTGCAGCCATTGCTGCCACTCGGCTCAGGGATCCCAACTTCCTCTAGAGAGACTTTATCCCACACATCATCTATGATTAGAACATGCTTTCCCGCGTTCTTCAGCATTTTTGACAAGATTGCAGCTCGTCTGAGCTTGTCCCTTTCTTTGTCCAAATATTCCTTCGACTCCAACGCACTTGCAATATTATCTTGTACCTTCATTACATTGAACTCCTTTGATATGGTAACCCAGATTACCCTTTCGAATCTTTGTTCTTTCAAAAGATCATTGTGGATGTGCTTCATGATAGTGGTTTTACCCACACCGCCCATCCCCCAAACCCCAATCTTGCTCACCTCCTCCTGCATCAAACATGCCCAAATCTCATTTCTGACAGCTTCTTCTCCAACTAGTTCTGATGTTGGCAGCGGCAACCCAGCACTTGGACCATCCATGGCAAGACCTTCAGAGGCATTAGGAGCGTTATCAAGAAATTCCTTCATTTCTCGAGTGTTTTCATCAACCAGCAACCAGCTTCCCGTTGCAAGCACGACAGAGATATTTCCCGTTACTGACTTTGTTTTCAACAACTTGTGCTTCCCTAATCATCTCTTTCACAGCTTTCAACCAATTTTCAACTCCCTTCTTCGGTATCTTCCCCAGAGGACGAAGAAGCTCTGCTTTCAATTGCAGCTCTATATCTTCCATTTTGCAATTCAATTCATCTCTGATCCTCTTGAAGTTTCTCACATAATCGTTCAGCTTTCTGTGATATTGCAAATACTTACAAACAGGAGTTCCGAGACAATTTGCAATGCCGACAACAGGCTCTACGTACTCCATTGCTTTGTCCCTGTAATGCAATCATATATAACAGTAGTAGAGAATGAAAATCTGTGAATGAATTGGATATTTTATGAAGTATTGATATGTCGGTGTAAGCATGAAAAGGAAAACATGAATGCAAGTTTCAAGCAATGGCGTCTATTAGATGGATCTATGGATGGGTGGAAGACAGAAAGATGATGAAATTCTGGTCACCATTGTATATCCAGAATCAATCCCTCAAACTATACAACATGCTAGATTCAAGTGTGCAAGAGTTCATTACAGAATATGAAGAGGTAAAATGTTCAACAGCATGAGATTTCAACATTATATTGCTTCTGGGTAGCGCTTTTCGTATTAAATTGTATCTATAGTAGACTATGTCTGCTGATTATCCTGTCTTAAAATTGATAATCAGTAGAGGAAATCATTGCTTCAGATCTTATTACGACTATCTTACAAAGCATAGCTCTTTTCGTATTAATTTGTATCTATAGTAGATTATGTCTGCTGAGCATCCTTTCGTAAATGTAAAACTGTTGATAATCACTAGAGGAAACCATTGCTGCAGATCTTATTATCTTGGCCATCTTACAAAGCAAGCTGCTATAACAGTAGCTGATAATAAAAAACAATCATTGTATAGTCATGAATGAAGCAAATGAAAGGAAATTACCTTGACTGGATGCTTGAAAATTAGTGATAGACCTTGGAGATGAAATGAAATGAAAAAGAGTGAAGAAAAAGGTGAAAATAGAAATAAGCAAAATTGTGATAGGAATTAATGGGAAAGTGTGTGAAGGAGAAGAAGAAAGAGAAAATAATTAATAATTACATGTATAAAAGACGAATGTTGTGGATATGAATAAGAAATCCGTCTTTTTTGACTCTTTTCTTTGCTGTCGCCCATTATAATTGGCATTGAATAATAATAATAATAATAATTAGGTTTAATGATAAATTTGGTCACTAATTTTTGTTTGTTTTGTCAAAATGGCCCTAATTCTATTTTTGAGCTTTTCTTTACCATCAGCATTTGTTTCAATATATTTTTTCTTTCAAAAGTTTTCAATCTTTCATATGTTTGTTTACTAAAATGTTTTTCTATTGAGTTAAATTTTTTAAAATAATTACATTTATTTTCTTTAAATTAATTTTTTTTCACTTTAATGTATTATTTTTTTCACAAGAATATAAATATCTTATTGGATTTTCTAACTAATAAATTATATCTCATTAAAAATATTCAACATATGAAATTCCACATTATCACGGTTAACTTTTTTAAGGTACTTTCATTAAATCTATTTAAAAAAGAAGGGTGAAAAAAAAAAGAACAAAGGTTGATAGCAAAAAAAAACTCAAAAACACAATTAGGGCCATTTTAATAAAATAATTAAACATCAAGGACTAAATTTATCATTAAATCTAATAATTAATCGAAAAGTATGAGACAGTAGGGTATAAGAATGTATAATCATATGTTACAACTTGAAATTAAATATACAAGTGAATGAGTTGTATTAGGGTGTGAAATTAAATATGAAACTTACTATCTGGTTTTATATTAATATGTGTAAATTGTACTTGATTTCATCTATATGTTTAGCTATAACTAGAATTTAGTGAATTCATCACTAAAATGGACTGAATTGAAAAACTATGTGAATATTAGCTATTATGAACTGAGTTGTATTAAGGTGCAAAATGTAACTTTGTTTTGTTTTGTTTTCAATTTGTTATTGGATTTTATTAAATCATAATTTTCTTTATTTTTCATACTGTTTAGTTATTCAACAACTTAAAGATTTTATTTTTCTAGAAATTTTATCTACATTTTTCTATTTTATAAATATTTTGAGATTTTTAATAATTTTTTATACACAATCAGAGTCAAATTGATAGAAAATATAAAAACTGATGACTAGAATTATTATTGTACCAACTGAAACAAGTGCCACTTAACAGTCGGGTGACAAAAAAGAAAATAATTTTGAAAATATTAGTAATCAAATTGTAACATTTCTTAATTAAGTGACCAAAATGAAAACTTAACCATAGTTGAATTTTACCCTAAATTCTTTTAAAAATTTTAGTTTAGAATTGTTTTATCTATACTATGTATTAAACATTTTACTGAGTTGGTGTCACTCATCAATCGGGTCCCAACTCAATAAGAAAATTACCAAAAATACTATTTTATTTGCAAAGTAAGAAATATGCGTGTGACTAATTTCTAGTGTTATTAAAACCTTTTAAAAAAATTGTAATTATTAGACTCCTTGATATACTCTTAAAAATAATCTAAATTTTTTTCAAGCAAAACTCATTTTTAGCCGAGCTCAGTCAACCTTTTA
Source organism: Gossypium hirsutum (assembly GCF_007990345.1). Lineage (NCBI taxonomy): Eukaryota > Viridiplantae > Streptophyta > Magnoliopsida > Malvales > Malvaceae > Gossypium > Gossypium hirsutum. The sequence goes on along the minus strand of NC_053441.1, from coordinate 59,804,830 downwards.
AGAGTTCAAAAAAATAATAAAATGTTAAAAAATATTTTTATACTCTTAATTAAATTTAAAATTTAAAAATATTTTTTATTATTTAAATTGAATTAGAGTTGGAACAGCTCGTGACATAAAAATCTTGTCTAAGGCCAACTCAACCATGGAAGAAGAAACACATTTTGTTTTTACAATTTGAGTTTTGAAAAATAAGTTAAATGTAATTAAAATTTGAACTAAGTTTGAAAAAAATTGTGGTATATTTTGTATTCTTTTGGCCAAAAAAATGACAGTCGGGTCGAATTTATAAGTCTCTATAATATCAGTCCTAGACGTTCTTCAAGAGCATGAAACTGAACTTTTTTATTTCGTTTTGTTTCTAATTTGTTATTGGATTCTATTGAATAATATTTTTCTTTGTTTCTCATACATTTTAGTTCTTCGACAACATATTCAAGATTTTATTTTTCTATAATTTTATATACATTGTTGTATTTTATAAATGATTTTAATTTTTTTATATAAAAGCAGGGTCAAATTGATAAATATATATAAATTGAGAACAAAAATTGTAACACCACAAACCTGATTTATACGTTATGATCGAATCTCCAAAGCTATTTGAATTGATTAAATTATATATAGTGTTTCATCAAGTCTTACTTTTTAAAACTTTTTGAAGTTATTTTATTTAAAAATATCATTAATACTTTATTTGGGGTTATTGGTTTCATTTATTTTTAGAATAGAATGATTGTTGAAAGAAGAAATAATGATATTTTTTTTATTTATAATGATAAAAAGGTAATTTATCACTTTAAATTTTCAATACCTTTGCTATCTAAAATACCATTATTTTGAATAATTGATATTTAAATTATATTTTATTTATAAACCCTACCATATTTCTCTTTCTTTCAAAACAAACATAGAAAAAATATGAAGCAAATTAATTTGTTTTTTACATCTTCAGCTTTGACATTATAAGAAAAAGAGAATAGAAGGAATGGTAAGAGAGGGACAATGTTCACAAAGTGGACCCTCTTAACCTCTTCCTTCCATCATTCCTTTTCTCCTCTCTTTTGCACTATCCTCCCCCCTCCTCCTTTCCCACCAACCCTTTCATCTTTCTCTTCACCAACATCAAAAATATACCTGAAATTGTATTAAAATGGAGAAATTAGGTTTATGAAAATAAAATAAAAAAACTAAACCATAAATGGTTCAAAGTTCATACCTCTTCTCCTTCCAAAGGGGTTGAAGAACATTTTTAAAGTTTGGATGGTCATCCCACTCCAACGATTCCCACCATTCTTTCCATGACCTGATGGTAAGAGAAGGTGGAGCATATGCAAATGGCTGCCCATTGCCAACAAGGGGAACAAATGGAGGAATTCTCTTCAGTTTATCACAACTAGTAACATCGATTAACTCGAGAGAATCACAAACCATCACTCCACTTTTGCTGCATATGCTCTTCAAATTTCGTAATCCCCACAATTCCAACTTTCTCAATTTGGGAAGATGGAATTTGATTAATGCATCACTCCCTTTTTCTTCAACTTCTGATGTTACTGCTCCCAATATTTCTACTAGCTGCCTACAAGTAACCACATGTATTTCTTCTAGGTTTTGGAGGTTTGGAAGCAACCAATGTGGAAGCAACGTCTTCATACTTGAGCAGCTCCATACTTCAATTCGCTTAAGATGGGAAAAGGTGGCAGACGGAGCCGATGTTGATGTTATTGCTGAACCAATTCCTTCATCTTTCATAATAAGGGCACTCAACTTTGGCAGATTTCTAAGATCTAACTCCTCGAGGCTCTGAAATGGATGAGCGGAAGAAGAGGCAAAGAGGACAGGGAAACAACACACTCTATCCCTTCACACACCCAAATCCTCCAAACCCTCAAGTCAACCGCTTTTTTGAAGGAAGAATTATCATCGACTAAGCTTCTCAAAAAAATAATCAACTCTTGAATTTCAATTGGGTGCATAATTAACTCACCTTCCCAATTCTGGACTCCTCCAATTGTTACTCTTTTATCTCTTACACCACCCAGAATAACTGAGCCCACCTGTAAAGAGTACTTGGTGAGATTTTTCTTACTTTGTTGCATTGAGGAGATGAACTTATTCAATTCATTGATGTCTTCGAAACGTCCGGTAAAGCACTCCAACTTCTTCAATGGTTCCATCTCCTCTGCTTTTAGACTTGTTTTTTCATTGTCCACTTCAAAACTCAAGTGCTGAAGGTGAACGAGTTTTGGTAAAAGTCCAGCGGGTATCTCTTTCAGAGTGTGCACTCCAAGATCAAGATATCTTAGCTTTATCAGCATATCCATTCCTTCAGGGACTTCCTCAATTTTAGTCCCACTAAGATCCAACTTCTTCAATTCTTGAAGCATCGAAAGACATGGTAGATCTCTAAATGTAGAACAACCACGAAGCAACAATGTTGTGAGGTTCTTTAATTCAGAGATGGAATTTGGTAAACTCTCGATCTCCGTATAGGACAAATTGAGGACACAAAGACAAGGCATGTTTATGAAGAAAGAATATGGGATCTTCTTTATTGGGTTATGCTGCAATAACAAGGTTGTGTGCAGTTGACATTTTGTGGGCAGCACATCCTTGGAAATTTCTGATATGGAGTTATACATAAGTGACACTTTCTCAATATCCGGACTCCATTGCTCCTTTTCTGGTAACTCTTCTAATTGCAAACCTGCTTGTATCATATATCGAGGATTCATTCTTGTGATCGACAATGCCATGTCTCTCACTGCATGATGCATTTTCATTTTTTCACACGAGGCATTTTCCAACAAGCAATTATCTTCCAACTTCTTCAAAATAACTTGACCCTTGTCATTCATTTCTTGTCTTGTACCCATATCATCTATGAATCCCTCGTCAATCCAGCACTCAATTAGTTCATCCTTTTCAATTTCAAAATCTTCGGGATATAATGCGCAATGTAAGAAACAATTTCACTTTCTCGTCCTTTAAGTGATCGAAGCTAAATTTCAAACGCTCTATCACTTTAGCTTCCACTCATTCCACTTTTTCTATTCTCTCTTTCAATTCCCTGAGTGCGTTTTTCCAAATAAGAGGGTCCTCTTCTCCCTTCAATGTACCAGCTACGACGACAATTGTAAGAGGTAGACCCGCACATTCCTTGACAACAAGCTTTAGAGTAGGCGTTATAGTTTGATTTTGCACTATGTTAGGCCCAACTTTACTCAAGAATAGTGTCAATGCCTGTTGTGCTGAAAGGGGCCTCACTTTTATCACCGTGCAACCCATATACTTACAGACATGCTCCGAACGGGTTGTCAACACCAACTTGCAGCCATTGCTGTCACTCGGCTCAGAGATCCCAACTTCTTCTAGAGAGACTTCATCCCACACATCGTCTAGGATTAGAACATGCTTTCCTGCTTTCTTCAGCATTTCTGACAAGATTGCTGCTCGTCTGAGCTTGTCCTCTTCTTTGTCTAAATATTCCTTCGCCTCCAACGCACTTGCAATATTATCTTGTACCTTCATTACATTGAACTCCTTTGATATGGTAACCCAGGTTACTCTTTCGAATCTTTGTTCTTTCAAAAAATCATTGTGGATGTGCTTCATGATCTTGGTTTTACCCATACCGCCCATCCCCCAAACCCCAATCTTTTTTACCTCCTTTTGCGTCAAACATGCCCAAATATCTTTTCTGGCAGCTTCCTCCCCAACTAATTCTGATGTTGGCAGTGGCAACCCAGCACTTGGACCATCCATGGCAAGACCTTCAAAGGCATTAGGAGCTTTATCAAGAAACTCCTTCATTTCTCGAGTCTTTTCATCAACCAGCTTTCCGTTCCAAGCACGACAGAGATATCTCCCGTTTCTGACTTTATTTTCCACATCCTGTGCTTCCGCAATCATCTCTTTCGTATTTTTCAACCAATTTTCAACTCCTTGCTTTGGTATCTTCCCCCCAGGAGAAAGAAGCTCTGCTCTCAATTGCATCTCTACGTCTTCCATTTTACAATGCAATTCATCTCTGATCCTCCCCAAGTTTCTCACATAATCATTCAGCTTTTTGTGATATTTCAAGTATTTACAAACAGAAGGTCCAAGACAATTTGCAATGTCAACAGCAGGCTCTGCGTATTCCATTGCTCTGCCCCTGCAACGTAATCATATATGTTAGTGTATTGGATTTTTGAATAATTTTTTATATGTTAGTGTAAGCATGAAAAGGAAGCATAAATGCAATGGCCTTTATTAGATGGAGCCATGGATAGGTGGCAGACAGAAACATGATGAGAAAATCTGGTCACCAGAGTTAACCTCTCAATGTATATAAAATGCTAGATTCAAGTGTGCAACAGTTCATTACGGAATAAATGTTCAACAGTTTGAGATTCCTATCTATGCCAGATTATGTTTACCGGTCATCCTATCCTGTCTTAAAATCTAAAATTGTTGATAATCAGTAGAGGAAATCATTGCCTTATTACCTAACTTAGTGGCTGAAATGTGTTGAGAGATTAGAACTGAAAATGAAGCAGTGAAGTTGACTTCCTTGACTATCTTACAAAGCTAGCAGATAATAAAAAACAATCATTGCATAGTCATGAATGAAGCAAATGAAAGAAAATTACCTTTGACGGGATGCTTGAAATTTGGTGATAGACCTTGGAGATGAAAACAAAATAAAAACAGTGAAGAAGAAAGAATGTTGTGGGTAGAAAGGCAGAACAATTAAGCAAAGAAAAACATGTAATGAAAGAAGCAAATGAAAGAAAAGCAGGTTGAAATTTTGTGAAAGAAGAAAGAATAATGTTGTGGGTAGAAAGGCAGAAGTATTAAGTAAGGAATCCCATCTTTTTGTACTTTTCCTTTGCTTCTGCCATTATAGTTGGCATTTTGGGTATTTGATTCTCAGCAGTTGTATCTATCAGCTGATTTACAATTTGATTCTTCTTTAAATCTGTAATAATTCACTAATCTGCCATGTCCTTTCCCTTCATTCTGGACATTACTAACAAGTTTTGCAGTCATCTTGGTGCTCAATTGTAACAACAACATCAGCAGTAGCAGCAGCAGCATAATAATGGGAAAGTATGGTATAAGAATGCCTAATTACATGTTACAACTTGAAATTAAATATACTAGTCGGCATCCTGCAAAAAAAATATAGTTGTTCTTACATATGATGTTTGTAACACGTGAATAATGTGAATCAATCTATTCAAGTACATATAAATTCCTTCATAAGTTACACTTTTAAATCCAAATTGTGGTTTATTGACGGGGTGTTCACTGTTTTTAGAAATAGCCGAAATTCAAATTATCATTGTACCAAAATTTGAAACTGTTTTAAAATTTCAGAATATTATAAAATTAAAAATTAAATAAAAGTAGACAAACATTTCAAAAATTAATAAAATGAGGGATAATTATTTTTAAACCCTCTAAAATTTCTCTTTATTATCTATATCGAAATATCTAATATCCATTCTTCAAAAGAAATATAGAAAAAAAAACATTAAGCAAAATCATTTGTTTTCTGTTTTTTTACCTCTTATGTTCCTTAACATAACTTCTACATTATAAGAAAAGATAAAATTCTAAATATAATTTATTTTTATAATTTGAGTTTTGAAAAATAATTTAAATGTAATAAAATTTTGAATTGAGTTTGAAAAAGAAAATTTGGTGGTATATTTTGTATTCTTGATACTAAAAAATGGCATCAAGTTCAATTTCATAAGCTTCTGTTATATCAGTTCTAGATGTGCTTCAAAGACATGAAACTCAACTTGATAATATTACTAATTTGGTTTTGTTTTGTTTTTAAATTGATAGTGGATTCTACTGAATGATAATTGTGTTTATTTCTCATACAATTTAGCCATTCAACAATATATTCAAGATTTTATTTGCAAAGTAAGATATATGATTATGAGGGTATTTTCATCTTTTCATATATTTATTAATCAATAAAAATTTATCCATTACAAGATTTGAACCAAGGACACCATGCATGTAAATATTTTTCATTTACTTTTGAACTAAAGCAATTTTTACTTTTTACTTTTCACTCTAAACTTTAATAAGTATATATGTATTCTAATTTTTTATTTATTAAAAAATGTTATTGATTTAGTGTCACAAATAAACACAACACTAACTCAGGATTGAAGACAAAACAATGATAAACAATTGTATTCATTTAGTATTTTTAATTTGATGTGTTTTTTTGTTTAGATTTCGTTTTATTCACAATTTATTCTAATTTTTATTTTAATATAATACATATTTCATATGTTATTATTAATTAGTTCCAAATTTGATAGCAGGTTAATTTTATATATTTAATATACACAATTTTGGTAAACTTTTTAATAGAATTCTACTAAACTTATGATTTATTGCCTGAATTTTATCATGGACACAATTGGAGTGTCGAAGTTCAAAAACAAACAGATCGAGCTAAATTGGAACAAAAAACAAGTTGGGGGTTGAATTGAAAGTTGCAAATTATTTTTGGGCTGATAAAAAATATTAGATTTTTTACTTTGACAAATTCTATATTTAGACAATTTTGATTTAGTGGTTGCTTGTTAAGCATGATTCTAGGAGTAAAATTATGTGAAATTCGCTCTCTGAGATCGGTATATAAAGGTTTTTAAATTTAAAAAGACAATTTAGCACATTCTTGCATCTATTGCATTTGAAGCAATTTGCCATTGATTTTCTATTTTTATATATTGATTTTCTATTTTTATATTTTGGTGTCTCCTTTCTTCACATATTATCTTTCATTAAAATTCACTCTCATAATCCAATCAAGTATGATTAATTTTGTAACATCCCAAACTCGGCCTAGACGTTATGGCCGAATCTGACGATGTCACATGGAAAGGGATTTGAAGACAAGATTGTCGAGTTTAAAAATTGTTATAGTAAGTTAGCTTTTATTTAATTCAGAAAAAAAACTTATTGATTTAATTTAAAATTTGTCTCTTAGGGGAAACTTTTGTAACCAATTAATTTAGGGAAAATCGTTTCTATTTACGAAAATCCTTAGTTTTTAGAAAAAACCGTGTTTTGTGGAGTTGTAGTTTTTAAAAAAAAATCATAAAAAATAATATAAAATCCCAAATTTAAAGCCAACCAATCCATAGTTCAGAATATACATCAAAAACCCCAAATAACTAATAAATTCTAGGCATTAACGGAAAACAGTCTGAAATTTACATGTGGCCACCGTCGAAAATTTTTAAAATTTTAAAACATTATAAAATTAAAAAAATAAAAAGAAGTGAGAAAATTAGGGATAATTATTTTTAAACCCTACAAAATTTCTCTATATTATCTATATTCAACACTCATTCTTTCAAAACAAACATAGAAAAAATATGAAGCAAATTTATTTATTTTTTTACCTCTTCAGCTTTTACATTATAAAAAGAGAATAGAAGGAATTGTAAGAGAGGGTTAATGTTTACAACGTGGAGCCTCTTAACCTCTTCCTTCCATCATTCCTTTTCTCCTCTCTTTTGCACTATCCTCCCCCCTCCTCCTTTCCCACCAACCCTTTCATCTTTCTCTAAACTATAATGGTTCATACCTTTCATCCTTCCAAAGGGGTTTAAAAACTGGGGGCAGTTTATGCTCTTAACCTCTTCCTTCCATCATTCCTTTTCTCCTCTCTTTTGCACTATCCTCCCCCCTCCTTCTTTCCCACCCCCACTTTTATCTTTCTCTTCATAAAACAGTAGCAGAGAATGAAAATCTGTGAATGAATTGGATATTGTATGAAGTATTGATATGTCAGTGTAAGCATGAAAAGGAAAACATGAATGCAAGTTTCAAGCAATGGCGTCCATTAGATGGAGCTATGGATGGGTGGCAGACAAAAACATGATGAAATTCTGATCACCAGAATCAAGCTCTCGATGTATATAAAATGCTAGATTCAAGTGTGCAAGAGTTCATTACAGAATATTAAGAGTTAAAATGTTGACAGTTTGAGATTTCAACATTATATTGCTTCTGGGTAGCTGTTTTGTATTAATTTCTATCTATAGTAGATTATGTCTGCTGGTCATCCACTGTTAAAATCTAAAATTGTTGATAATTAGTAGAGGAAATCATTGCTTCAGATCTTATTACCTGACTTAGTGGCTGAAAAGTGTAGAGAGATTAGAACTGAAAAGGAAGCAGTGAAGTTGAGTTCCTTGACAATCTTACAAAGCTAGCTGCTATAACAGTAGCAGATAATCAAAAGCAAAGAAAAGCAAGTGATGAATTAAGCAAATGAAAGAAAATTACGTTGACTGGATGCTTGAAAATTTGTGATAGACCTTGGACATCGAAACAAATTAAAAGCAGTGAAGAAGAAGTAAGAAGAAAGTGAAGATAAAAACAGGGAATTTATGAAGTCTCTGGTAGGATCCACAGAGGCAGAATTATTAGCAAGGAATCCTATTTTTATTACGTTTTCTTTTAGCCTTTTTCTTTGCTGTCTTCCATTACAGATAGCATTATAATTATTTTTATTATCAATTTAATTTACGGTATCGTATAAAATTATAATTATAAAATATAAAAAAAAAGATTAAAATTATTATTATACCAATTAAAACAAGTATTACAGTGATCTTGGTGCTCAATTGTAACATCATCATCATCATCACGACAATAATGGGAAAGTATGGGAAACTAGGGTATAAGAATGTTTAATATACTGGTAAATGACTTTAATTAGGTATAACAAAAATATATATTCATTGTGAATTGAGTCTTAGTTTCATTGTCATAGTAATTGTTGTTAATGTAGAAGGATGTGGTTTCAAGTGTACCGAAACATATTATCTTCCTATTTATGAGTTGTTGAAGTTGTTAATATTAAAATTTGATTTTAATTCGGGAGAATTGCTTACTTATGGATGTTTGTAATATGTGAATAAATATGATCCGATGTTCACCCTTTTTAAGAATAGCCAAATTTCGAATTATCATTGTACCAAAAAAAGTTACATTATTAGTCACTAAACTATTGCTATTTTTTGTTTTAATCACTCAATTAAAAAAAGTTACAATTTCACCACTAATTTTTTTTGAAATTATTATTTTTTTGTCACTCAACTGTTAAGTGGAACTTTTTAAATGATTTAATAAAAATTTTAGTCCTAAATTTGTATACTTTCGGTGAATTTCATTTTGATAATATATAAAATGATAAAAAGTTGAAATTATTTTTAAAATTTTAGAACATTATAAAATTAAAAAATAAATAAAAGTAAAATAAAAATTTTAAAAATAAATAAAGTGAGAAAATTAGGGATAATTATTTTTAAACCCTACAAAATTTCTCTATATTATAGTTGGATGATTGGTGTAGTTTACCCTAAATTCTTTTAAAAATTTTAGTTAAAAACTTTTTTTTCTATACTGTGTTAAAGCCTTTTACTGAGTTGGCGTAAACCATCAATTGAGTCCCAGCTCTGTAAGAAAATTACCAAAAAAATCATTTTAGGTGCAAAGTGAAATTAGACTTTTCATCACTCCAAAAGCTATTAAAGTGATTAAACAAAATGTCCTTTTAAATTAAAGTATTTCATTTTTTATATATATAAAATTTCTCTATAAAAAATATTTATTTCTTATTTAAAAAGATCTTGTTTTAGTGACTTAAATGAAAATATTCGAATACTTCAGTAACCAAATTGTAATTTTTTTTAGTTAAGTGAACAAAACAAAAGCAACCTATAATTTAGTAACTAATAAGGTAATTTAACCAAAAACAAAACCCAAGTTTAAATAGAACTCCAGCTAAGAAACCAAACCCAACTGAAATCGAAGTCCAACTGTAGCGTCGTAGTTTGACTTAGCTAGATGACACGACTGCCACGTAGGATACGTCCTTACGACATCGTACTGGTACTGTTGTTAAACTAATTAGTCCTTCATCATTTTCAGAGCAGCGGCGGCTAAGCGGAGAAACTTGCATCGGTGAACTGAATAAGATGGCTTGGACGGCCAAATTTCTGCTTCTCTTTAGACAATCATTTTCTCAATCTCGGGATTTATGTAAGTCTCATTAAACTATATTTTCATTTTTCTTTTTCATTTTTTTAAATATTTGTTTTTTCTTTTCATTTCCAGCAGTTCATGGAAAAATTAGACCTTTGAAAACATGGGTTCATATTTTTGAACCTAAACTCCAAAGTAGAGCCTCGAAGTTTGAATATATGCTAAATATACAGAGAAAATGTGTTAATGGTAAATTTTATGCTTCTAATACTTTGAATTCATGTTTCTATACTTAAGAGAGAATTTAGAAGCAAAAAGGAGCGAAAATCGAAAAACTGGAGCAAGTTTCAGGAGCCACAAGGGTTGGGCCATTGCACACGGTCTGGACACACAGTTGAGTGAGCCACACAGGCTGTCACACGATCATGTGCCAAATCATGTGGAAATCGCAAATTGCACTCTAAACATGCAGAAAATTGTAATTTTTAGATTTTTCGAGCATTCTAATATATATATGACAAAGATAAGAGGAGCAGAGTGAGTTGTCATATAATATTGAAGAAAATAACTCGAAAAATACTATTAAAGCCGACTTTGAAGTATATTTCCATCAAGATTGAAGTTGTCCTTTTGATTTTTTTGAAGTTTATTATGAGTTTCTTTATATCTTGTAATTATGCTATTTATGGGATGTTTTTATTTACTATATGTACTAATTTTCCAAATACCTAGGGAGATAAACCTTAGGATGGATTATATTATTTGATTTCAATTTTTATGCAATAAATACTTAGATTTTGTTCTCAATTATGTGTGCTTAATTCATAATGTTTTTAGACTATTGATTCATGTATTATGTGCTTAAATCAGAGGAGGAATAGACCCTGTTTAAGAGTAGATTTAGCGTAATTGAGTGGAGTTGCATGCAATCCTAAAAATAGGACAACATAAATCTACTGGATTAGAGTCAAATCTAATAGAATGATCCATAAATCAAGTTAATGCGATAATAGGGGTTTTAATTAGAAAGAAAATTCAATTAATCAATCTAGAGTTAGTTGTTGTTAGTCTTGAAGAGAGATGTTAGCATAATTTAGGGATTTCTACGGATCAAGATAGTAAGTGAAGAAATTGCGTGATTTAGATTGATAATGACAGATGAAGTCTAGGTGGGTTCTTTCCTAGGTATTGTCTCACTTTTTTTGGTTGTTAATCGTTTATTTTTCTAATTTGTTCTTTGTCATGTTCTTTAGTTAATTAATTTAGTTAATTTTAGTTTTAATCAATCACTCCAATTTGTCGGTTAAATAAAAGAAAGACAATAATAACTAGCACTTTTAGCCCTCGTGGGAACGATATCTTTGCTCATCGTAACTATAATATTAATTGATAAGTACATTTACCTTAATTAGATTTTTAGTTGATTTACGACCGCAATCGATACACATAACTTTAAAAGATTAGTTGATGAAGTTGAAAGACAAACTATTACTGCAAGTATTCTAAAACTATTACTTCGGGTGCAAATCTAATGTATACAATCAAGTAAATACTGAGCAAAGAAATATTAGAATATGACAACTCAAGTTCAGGATATATATTAGGGGTGAGCAAAACTCGATTCTACTCGAAAAAATTTAAAAAAAATTCGGATTTCGAGTTAAACGAATCGAGTTATTCTAGTTAATCGAGTTATTCGAATCAACTCGATTTTTTTTTCAAATTTCGAGTTCGAATCGAGTTGAGTTTTCGAATTCGAATAACTCTAATAATTCGAATAATTCGAATATCAAACTATAATATTTTACATTTTCACCCCAACTCCCAAACCTTTTTACTTTTCCCTCAAAACTTTTACTCCTTCCTACTTTCCCCCCAAAACTTTTACTCCCCTCCCAACCCCCCAATCTACCCAAAATCCATTTCCCACCAAAATTTTACTCTCCCATTTACTTTTTCTCAAAATTTTACTCCCCAAAACCCTCAAAACCTTTTATTTTCTCCCAAAATTTTTACTCCCTCCCACTTTTCCCCTAAAACTTTTATTCCCTTCCCATCCCACCTCTCATCTACCCCAAACCCTCCCCCCTTCAATTTTTTTTTAAATATTTTCCCTCCACAATTTTACTCCTCCTATTTACTTTCTTTTAAACTATTGCATCATTATAATGTCTTGTACCCATATCATCTATGAATTAAACATATATAACAAACAGGAGTTCCGAGACAATTTGCAATCAACAATCAATGCAATAAGTATTTTTTTAAAATACTTACAAGCAGGAGTTCCGAGACAATTTGCAATGCCGACAACAGGCTCTACGTACTCCATTGCTTTGTCCCTGTAATGCAATCATATATAACAGTAGCAGAGAATGAAAATCTGTGAATGAATTGGATATTTTATGAAGTATTGATATGTCGGTGTAAGCATGAAAAGGAAATCATGAATGCAAGTTTCAAGCAATGGCGTCTATTAGATGGAGCTATGGATGGGTGGCAGACAGAAACATGATGAAATTCTGGTCACCATTGTATATCCAGAATCAATCCCTCAAACTATACAACATGCTAGATTCAAGTGTGCAAGAGTTCATTACAGAATATGAAGAGGTAAAATGTTCAACAGCATGAGATTTCAACATTATATTGCTTCTGGGTAGCTCTTTTCGTATTAAATTGTATCTATAGTAGACTATATCTGCTGATCATCCTGTCTTAAAATTGAAAATCAGTAGAGGAAATCATTGCTTCAGATCTTATTACCTTGACTATCTTACAAAGCATAGCTCTTTTCGTATTAATCTGTATCTATAGTAGATTATGTCTGCTGATCATCCTGTCTTAAAATCTAAAACTGTTGATAATCACTAGAGGAAACCATTGCTGCAGATCTTATTATCTTGACCATCTTACAAAGCAAGCTGCTATAACAGTAGCTGATATAAAAAACAATCATTGTATAGTCATGAATGAAGCAAATGAAAGGAAATTACCTTGACTGGATAATTGAAAATTAGTGATAGACCTTGGAGATGAAAAGAAATTAAAAAGAGTGAAGAAAAAGGTGAAAATAGAAATAAGCAAAATTGTGATAGGAATTAATGGGAAAGTGTGTGAAGGAGAAGAAGAAAGAGAAAATAATTAATAATTACATGTATAAAAAGACGAATAAGAAATCCGTCTACCTAGAAAAGTCCATTTGAGAGTTCAAAAAATAATAAAATGTTAAAAAATATTTTTATACTCTTAATTAAATTTAAAATTTTAAAATATTTTTTATTATTTAAATTGAATTGGAGTTCGAACAGCTCGTGACATAAAAACCTTGTCTAAGCTCAACTCAACCATGGAAGAAGAAACACATTTTGTTTTTACAATTTTGGTTTTGAAAAATAATTTAAATGTAATTAAAATTTGAATTGAGTTTGAAAAAAAAATTTTGGTATATTTTGTAATCTTTTGACCAAAAAAATGACAGTCGGGTCGATTTTATAAGTCTCTATAATATTAGTCCTAGACGTTCTTCAAGAGCATGAAACTGAACTTTTTTATTTCGTTTTGTTTCTAATTTGTTATTGGATTCTATTGAATGATACTTTTCTTTATTTCTCATACATTTTAGTTCTTCAACAACATATTCAAGATTTTATTTTTCTAGAATTTTATACACATTTTTCTATTTTATAAATGATTTTAATTTTTTTATAAAATCAGGGTTAGATTGATAAAAATATATATAAATTGAGGAAAAAAATTGTAACGCCACAAACTTGGTTTATACGTTATGGTCAAATCTGGAGAAATTAGATTAACTTGTTTAAAAACCCAGAAAATAAATTTGAAATTGTGTGTTTTGATAATATTAATTCTAGAAAATCACTTTTCAGTTTTTAAGAAAACAATCATTAAAACTATTTATTTTGTTATAGAAAAGTATTTAAGTGATTACTTTATTTTGTAGTGGAAATTTTAGAGTACTAAAATTTGAAAACCATGACTTAATTTGTAAAACACAAAATATTGTAGTTTTAAGTAATAATTACTAAATCCAACTAAGCAAAGCAAAATCCGAAAAACGATTTACAACCCCCCCCCCAAAAATCAGAATGTCCAGAATAATTTAAAAACATGAACCATCATACTTAAATAATTGAGAACTCAATCTGATCTCTTGCACGTCGTCTGGTCCTAAATATATTGATTAATTGAGAAGTTAGAAACATTGGCTGAGCTTATAGGCTCTGTAACACCCCAAACCTGGCCTAGATATTATGGCCAGATCTGGAGATATTACTACAATTTATTTAAAAACCTAGAATCTGTTCGACTTATAAAACAATGCTAGCTCTTATTAAGTAAAATTTGAGTTTATTTGAGGAAAATATCGTTCTTAACCATTTCGATAAATTTGTCGATTATTTACTCATAAAACACTTACGTTTGCAGCGAAAATTCTTAGTTGAGTCCGATTTTGAAAACACGATTTGTTGCTATATAATTTAACATTTTGTAGATCAAATTTAAACTAACCAAAAATGTTCAAATAAATAAAACGAAACTAAACCTAAACTTAAAAATAGTCCAAAACCAAAACAGAATAAACCATATTAAAATAACAAATATAACAAGTAGATAATTAATCGAACTCCAGTTGCACCGACCCACCTAAGTCTAAGGATTACCTAAGAATAAGAGAAATTGAGAGTGAGCTTACAAACTCAATGTGTAACTTATAAGAGTAAAAATATAAGATATAATTTTCAAACGTGCTTTCGGAAGTCAATTAGACATATATCATATACAGAAACAGAATCAGAAAATATCAAGTGTAGATTACAATCCTAATCCGATCCGTTACACACCATCTTCGACCATTCCTACACACCATATAAGGTATTAAATACCTATTAGACCCTACACACCACTTAGTGCCAGTATGAAACATTATTTCAAAATATTCGCATTCTAACTGCCAAATCATTAGGTGATTCATCGCCAAATACAGAAATACGTATGGTTGAGCCACTAAATATGGCAAATGAATTAAACTCCCACACTTCCTCCGTAAACACAAATCTCATCCTAATGCACTTGCAAAATCAACAAATGTCAGAAATGTCCATGTCGTACATGCTTTATAACAGATAAACATTTGTGTTCTAAGTTTTAATATATTTGTGTATGTAAATAATGTTATTGATTTAGCATCACCAACTCGGGATTGAAGACAAAACAATGATAAACATTTGTATTTATTTAGTATTATTAATATGATGTGTTTTTGTGTTTAGATTTTGTTTTACTCTCAATTTAATCTAATTTTATTTTAATATCATACATATTTCACGTGTTATTATTAATTAGTTCCAAATTATACTTTTCAGTATTCATTGTATGTTATTTTTAAACACAGTCTGTGTTATAAATATGTGATTTCTACATGCATACGCATGTGATAAGATTTCTAGTGTTATTAAGACCTTCCAAAAAAAATTGTAATTATTAGACTCCTTGATATACTCTTATAAATAATCTAATTTTTTTCAAGCCTAACCCATTTTTAGCTTAGCTTGGTCAATCCAAAAAGTTCATTTGTGAGTTTAGAAAATAATAAAATATTAAAAAAAAATATTATTAATTAAATTTGAATTTTAAAAATAACTTTTATTATTTAAATTGAAGTCAAGTTGTTACGGCTCAAGACATAAAAACCTTGTCCAAGCCCAACTCGACCATGGAAGAAGAAACATAATTTGTTTTTACAATTTGGGTTATGGAAAATAATTTAAATATAATTAAATCTTGAATTGAGTTTGAAAAAAATTTTGTGGGATATTTTTTAATCTTTTGACTAAAAAAAATGACTTCCGGGTCGATTTCATAAGCCTCTGTAATACTGGTTCTAAATGCTCTTCAAGAGCATGAAACTCAACTAGATAATTCTACTAATTTGGTTTCGAGACACATTGAGGAATTATGTAATGATCTAAATTTTTTATTTTGTTATGTGCCAAGTTTGTTATTGGATTCTATTGAATGATACTTTTCTTTATTTCTCATACAATTTAGTTCTTCAACAACATATTCAAGATTTTATTTTTCTAGAATTTTATATACATTTTACTATTTTGTAAATGATTTTGAGTTTTTTTTATAATTTTTATATAAAATAAGGGTCAATTTGATAAAAATATAAAAATTAAGGACTAAAATTGTAACATCCCAAACACGACCTAGATGTTATGGTCAAATTTGGAGGAATTACATTAGCTTATTTAAAAAACCTAGAAATTGAATTTGAAATCGTATGTTTTGGCAATATTAATTATGACAAATGACTTTGCAGTTTTTAAGAAAACACTCGTTGAAACTATTTAATTTATTATAGAAAAACACTTAAATGATTACTTTATTTTGCAGCGGAAATTTCAGAGTATTAAATTTCAAAAATCGCGACTTAATTTGCAAAACACAAAACTTTGTAGTTTTAAGTAATAATTACTAAATTTAACTAAGCAAACCAAAATGTAAAGCAAAATACAGAAACAGATTTACAACCCCCCAAAAAATCTAGAAAGTCCAGAATAATTTAAAAACATGAACCATCATAATTAAATAATCGAGAATCCAATATGAGCTTCTGCACGTCGTTTGGTCCTAAGTATGCTAATTACCTGAGAAGTCAAAGTGTAACAGCCCAATTTTGACCCTAATCGAAATAGTAGTTTTGGAACCACAAATCTGAGTCAGAAAAATATTTTAATATTATTTTGTGTGTTTATAATGTGTGAATTTGATTGTGTAAAATTTTCGTGTTTAAATTTTATCGTTTGAATGATTGATTAAAGAAAATGGCTTAATCGCGTAAAATAAAAATTTGATAGTTAAATGTGTGATTGCGTAATTGAACTTGTCTTTATAATATGACGCACTTATGTTGAAATTATGCCATAGCTAGTATTAGTGGACAGCTAAGGACAATGTTAACCTTAAAATATATATAAGTTATATTTATTTATATAAGGTTATATTAGTAAATTAAAAATATATTATAATATATGTTAGATAAAAACATAAAAAAAAATTAAGGTTATTATCATCTTCCTTAGCTGAATTCATGCAAAAGAAAAAGAAAAGAAGCCAAGCAATATTCGGCCATTTTGAAGCTTGATTAAGGTTAGTTCTTTGTTTGGTTTTTGATAATTTTTACCTTTTTAAGATCGTTGCTTCGAATACTATCCGATCCATATTTGAATTTTTTATTTTGATGAATATTTTGAGTTGTGCCATTGATGAACATTTGTGTTATGTGATATTTGATGATGAATAATGAAATATATGTTTTAGATTAATATGTTTTGTATTGGAATTTTTGATGAAATTGAGTAATTACGGCTAAATTGCAAAAATAATATTTTTAGAGATTAAAATGTGAAATGAATAAAATCTGTGGACTTAGAGGGACTATAGGAAGATTCGGCCTAGCTATGGTATATGCAAATTTTGTGTATTTTGTGTCTTATGCAATAGGGACTAAATTACAAAAAGTGTAAAATGTCAGGGTAAAATGGTAATTTGCTCATTTATGTGTTTTTGGATTAAATTGAATGAATGTGTGATTAAATTAGTTAAATTTGAATTTATTTAGATCGAGAACGAAAGAAAACGAAATTAGATCGGGGGTAATCGAAAGTAATCGAATAGTCAATTATATCGTCTGATAACATCCGAGGTAAGTCAATAAGCTTTTAAATGTTGTTAAATTAATGAATATGTAAATAATATGTGATAAATTAATTATTTGGTTTATTAAATGATTGGCCGAATATGATCTTGGAATAGGGATTTATTTTGAGTTTGATTTGATCGATAATCAATGTCTGGAAGTCCCGTACGAACCCTAGGAATAGATAGGATACTTATGTCATGACATAGGATTTTCGATATGTGTTTTCGTGTAAGACCACGTCTGGGACGTTGGCATCAACTTGTGTTTACGTGTAAGACGATGTCTGGGACAGTTGCATCGATATTTGATTACATGTAAGACCATGTCTGGGACGTTGGCATTGTACGAGCCTTTTGAATATCCGCGTATCCTTTTTGTTCCGAACGGTTCATGGGGCAATGTGAAGTAAAGATAGAATGTGAAATCGAATTAAAAGGTTCAAGTATGTATTCATACTATGTTATGAAATTAAGGTAAGTTGTATATTTGAATTGATGATTTGAAGCTATGTAAGATATGAATTACGTGTTAGCATAATTGAGCATATAAGTGATTTGGTCTATTGGTGTATTTGTAATATTATAAGTGATTTGGCATAATGATATCGTTGCAATATTTAAAAGTGATAATTATATATGTTTATGAGTATTTGTGCATTTAGTTATATGATGATAACTGCTAATTTATTTTTGGTAACATATAAACTTGTGAGTGTGATATATGTATATTTAACTAAGGTTTGGATTGACTTGGCTGTTTGATTTAGTGTTAATGTTCATATGATTAATGTTCGTTTATGACTTACTAAGCTGTGGAAGCTTACTATGTGCATGTTTACTCTTTGTTTTATAAACCTTAGTTAAATATTTAAAAGTGATAATTATATATGTTTATGAGTATTTGTGCATTTAGTTATATGATGATAACTGCTAATTTATTTTTGGTAACATATAAACTTGTGAGTGTGATATATGTATATTTAACTAAGGTTTGGATTGACTTGGCTGTTTGATTTAGTGTTAATGTTCATATGATTAATGTTCGTTTATGACTTATTAGCTGTGGAAGCTTACTGTGTGCATGTTTACTCTTTGTTTTATAGATTTTGGAAGTCGGTTACGAGCTCGGGGATCATCGAAGAAGGCTATCACACTATTGACTCCTTTTGGTATTTTGTTAAGATTAAATTCGATCTTATGGCATGTATAGCATAGCTGAAATGCTAGATTTTTGGGTTATAATTTTAAGCCATGAAAAAATGGCTTATTTCTTTTGATTAAGCTTAGTTTCTATGCCTATGATTATAATAGATTCTTTGATGCTTAAGTTATTTAGATTCGGTCATGGTATGATTATGTGTGACTTGTTTAATATGTTTTGTTAATGATCGATTGAACTAAGTCATGGATTAAGCTTGTATCGAAAGTAATATATATATATATTCAGTCATGATTTAGGTCTATTTTTGAAGTGTGTTTTATGCTATAAATGAGTACATGAATTTGAGTTGGAAAATGAGAAATGATATATATAAAATTTTAATATATGAATTAAGTATTATGCACGTCATATATGTGTGTGTGCACTTAGTATATGCTTATAGATTAAATTAGCAAGATTAATACCGAATATATAAATGTTTGTGATGTTTGATGTATATTTATAATTCGGCTTAGTAGTGGGGTAAAAGGATGATTATAGTTCGAATGTGTATAGGTTATTTTGATTCGGTTTGTATTGGTAATGTCTGCATATATATCATGCTTAAATGATTGGTTAATTAGGTATGGTTGGTAAAAGATAAATATGAATATGTCATATGATTGTTTTAGTTGATAATTAAAATGAATATGTTTATAAGGCTAAGGATATGATGCTAAAATGATAAGCATGATATTTGATTTATAACATTTAAATAAATATATTATGTATTATAGGTTATAATGATTGTCTGATTGTGGAATAACTTAGCTTGTGGTATGAATGAAATTTTTGGCACGATCTAATGCATATATATTGGCATGCGAATGATGTGTAATCTTAACTGTTATTTGTGCCCAAATTTACTTAAGATAACAAGGTCATATGTGCATGGTTTTATAATTGATGGAGAAACATGTTCAGTTTTAAATCATGTTATTTTAAATGTGTGCAATGCTACTTAAATGAGTGATACTTAATTATGTGATATGGTCCATATTGTTTGAACTTAAATACGCATCATGGTTGATGTTAATCATTAGTGTTAGGATCGTCTCGATTAAACAACAAACAAGTAAAAATAGCAGAAGAAATTGAGAAGATGAACACACAAATTTAACGTGGAAAAACCCCTTTAAAGAGGATAAAAAACCACGGGCAAAGATAATTTTACTATAATGGCAAAAGAATGAAGAGTACAAAAGATGGAGATAAAAACTAAACCCGAAAACCCGAAAACAAAGAACCCGAAAACGTAAACACAAAATTCTCTGAATGTGTTATGAGTTCTAATCTAATGGGTGTGTCTTAATTCTAAGACTGTAAAGAGCCTATTTATAGGCTAAATTAGTAAGTCAAATAAACTATAATAATAAATGCTAAATATATTATACTAATAAATACTAAATCTTCTAGAAAGAAAAAATATTTTTGTTTAACTTGACTTGCAAGCAATCTCTTAGAATTTGGGTCACACAATTCTAACAATCTCCACCTTGACACGAATTCTTTCAATGCCATCTTTTCCAAAACCCGCCACGGGCCTATCTTGAACTATGCAGGGAATTAATTGAGTCGAATCTATGATTAGAAGCTGGAAGACTTCTAGCCTTCGACTTGTGCCCTGCCAAATCAAAACTAACCCAGGTCTGATTTTCACGAATACAGTGCCCTAACTTTTCAAAACCTGCATCCAAAAGAGAACCTCTCTTCAACGAAACGGTCATACCTTTTTCCCTCCTATGACCAAGTTGCCTCCGCTTCAAATGAGTTGACTTTGACTCCGTAACGGACGAGGGACGTCCGATTTCACCGGTCACTGTAGAACCTTCTAGAACATAAAGACTGCCGGTTCTTTTACCTTTTAACAAAATAAGAGCTCCACGAGGTACTTTAATGTCGCTCGACTCGATGTTGATTCTGCATCCTTTCAAGTCTAAAATACTCAAGGAGATGAGATTCTTTCATAAATCAGGTACATACCTGACATCTGAGAGTGTCCTAATCGTCCCATCGTGTATCCTAATTTTAATAGTACCAATACCGATTATTTTACTAGATGAATCGTTTCACATGTGCATAACTCCACCTTCAACTGAACTGTATGTGGAGAACCATTCTCTATTGGGACACATGTGGAAAGAACATCCTGAATCTAGGATCCACTCAGACGTAAGCTTGGAATTATCGCTCGTTGACACTAACAAGAAATCATCATCGCCTTCATCGACCAAATTAGCACCAGCTACATCTTCCTCGTTACTCTCAGCATCTCTTTTATTTATCAGTTTATAACAATCTGCTTTGACGTGACCTAACTTTTTACAATAACGACACCTTTTGTCTCGTTTCTTTGATGCTACCAAAACGGAAGCTTGCCTATCTGCTTTGCTATTCAAACCAAACTCATTGTCGAGTTTGTCTCTACTCAACAAATAACCCTTCACATCTTCAAACGAGAGTTTGTCTCTGCCATAAATCAGGGTCTCCCTGAAAGACTTGTATGAAGAGGGTAAAGAGCACAATAATAGCATAGCTTGATCTTCATCGTCAATATGAACCTCAACGTTCTTTAAATCATTTAAAAGAGTAATGAATTGACTGATGTGATCTTTAAGAAGCTCACCTTCGTTCATGCGAAACGTAAATAGACGTTGTTTCAACACTAATCGGTTAGCCAGAGACTTAGTCGCATAAAGAGTTTCTAACCTTTTCCACAAGGCGAATGAGGTCTTCTCCATCAATACCTCCTGCAATACTGTATTCGCGAGGCACAACTGGATTGCAGACAAGGCCTTTTCATCAAGCTCTTCCCATTCTGTTTGATTTAGATTCTCAGGCTTTTTCCCTGTAACAACCTTTTTCAAGCCATTTTGAACTAGAATTGCCATCATTCAAACTTGCCACAAATTGAAATTTGTCTCACCATCGAACTTTTCAATTTCAAACCTTGTTGCTGCCATCTCTGAATGGGCTGATCTATGAAAGTTAAACTAGCTCTGATACCACTTGTTAGGATCGTCCCGATTAAACAACAAACAAGTAAAAATAGCAGAAGAAATTAAGAAGATGAACACACAAATTTAACGTGGAAAAATCCCTTTAAAGAGGATAAAAAACCACGGGCAAAGAAATTTTACTATAATGGCAAAAGAATGAAGAGTACAAAAGATGGAGATAAAAACTAAACCCGAAAACCCGAAAACAAAGAACCCGAAAACGTAAACACAAAATTCTTTGAATGTATTATGAGTTCTAATCTAATGGGTGTGTCTTAATTCTAAGATTGTAAAGAGCCTATTTATAGGCTAAATTAGTAAGTCAAATAAACTATACTAATAAATGCTAAATATATTATACTAATAAATACTAAATCTTCTAGAAAGAAAATATATTTTTGTTTAACTTGACTTGCAAGCAATCTCTTAGAATTTGGGTCACACAATTCTAACAATTAGTATATTCGACCATAATGGTTAATCAAAGTTGTATTTTTGTATGATTGATAATCGATTTTAATATGTGAATATGCTTAGACTATAAAAAGGTTATGTTTGAGGATTAGCTTATGAAAAATTTGTTATCATGTATGTTGGTATATGTTGCGTAATGACACATGTATATATATAATCGAATAATCTTAAATATAATTATGATATTAGTATAGAAATTTTAAGTTTAAAATCGAATGGAATAAGTGTTCTGATGAGTTTAAATTATGAAACAATAAATGTAGCAAAACTCTGTTCTGAATTGTGATTCGTGTAGTAATGCCTCATAACCCCAATCCGGCGATGGATACGGGCTAAGGGTGTTACACAAAGAACTAGGGTGAGCTTATAGGCTTAGTGTGTAACTCAACCCAAACAGGCAGAATAGACTCAAATACAGTAATAGTTACAGAAATAGATACAATTCAATTACATAAATAATTTCAGTTTCAGATAAAGATGCAATCTCATATACAGAATCAGATGCATATACAAATACAGATGCAAATACAGACACAGAAATAGATCCTACCTCCATCCAGTTCACACCATTTCTGTCCCACTAATACACACCAAATAGGACTATAAGAGTGTAACATCCTGATTTTGGGCCTAGTCGGAATAGTGATTTCAGGACCACAAATTTAACGTGAGAAAATTTATTTTTATTATATTTTTATGGTCTACGATTTCACGAAATGATTTTGTGAAAATTTCGTTTGGAAAGTTTGACGTTTGGGCACCCAATTTATTCAAAAAGACTAAATTGTAAAAAGTGCAAAAGTTGAGTTCTACATGTTAGAGGTGTCCAATTGTTATGAAATTTTCAATTGGAGGTCCTTATATGGTAATTAGACCATTGGTTAAGTTGGTGGACAAAAATGGACATGGTTAGGCATGTTTCCAAAGTTTTTCATTAAGGGCATTTTGGTTATTTTGTTATTAAAATGAATTAAAAGCCAAATTAAAAGCCAAATTTTGTCCATCTTCAACCCCATGGCCGAATTTCACAAGGGTAAACCATGAATAGGGTTTTTTCAAGCTTCCAAGCTCGATTGTAAGTTCGTTCTAGCCCCGTTTTTAATGTTTTTTACGTTTTTAGAGTTCCGGTAACTTGATTTAGCTTATTCTAGCAATAATTTAATCTAGGGTTCATCTTTGGAAAAATACCCTTACGTGAAATGTGTTTATTTTGATGTTTTATGGTAGAATATGAAGCTTGGAACTATGTTAAACAACTTTTGCTAGTCGATTTTAAGTAAAAACGAGTAAATTGACATAATCGGTAAAAATACCTAATGTTCATAAGTAAGTGTTAGATTGAGAATTTGATGTTTCCATAGAAGGGAAAAATGTTCAGCATGTCATAAAACATAAGAATAAGGGATGAAGTTTAATTTCTGAGCTTTGGGACAAAAGTGTAAATATGCAAAAGTTTAAGGAAAAACGTAATTTTGTCAAAGTTCAAGTCAAGGACTGTTTTGATGAATGTGAGTATTAAATAAGCCAAATTTTCTATTATAGATCAAGAAGAACTAAATTTGGAGTTAGATCGGGGAAAGAAAAATGTTGAGGACTAAAGTGCTGATTTGATCATATTTTGTACCAAGGTAAGTTTACGGTAAATAAATGCAATATTTCAATAATAATTATTAATGCTGTTATTTTTCAGCAATTATGTATTTATTTCATGAAAATATCTAATGTTGACTCAAGTATTAGATGACAGAGAATCAGTGATAAAAGCCCCGTTGAAACATTGGGAATGTAATAGATACAAATGTCATGACATTTGGGGAATGAGATCCCATGTAAGACCATGTCTGGGACATGGTGTTGGCACCAAGATGAGAGGTCCCATGTAAGATCATGTCTGAGACTTGGCATTGGCACTGAGATGAAATGTCCCCCGTAAGACCATGTCTAGGACATGGCAGTGGCACCTCTATGAGAACTCTCATGTAAGACCATATCTGGGATATGGCATTGGCAATACAAGAAACATCTCATGGAAGACTATGTTTGGGACATAGCTTTGGCTATAATATTCAGACAAGAGACCCGAGTATCCTTAGTATTCCAAGTGATTCAAAGGGCTAGTAAATAGACGATGTTACATGAAAGTTCAGGTAAAAGCCTAATAGACAAGTTCAGGTGAGTTAATAAGATTAAGAGTATCTCAGTTATCAGTTGAGAAAAGAAATTTCAGCAAGGAATGAGTAAGTTATAAACATGAATTGTCTAAGCAGGCAAGTAAGTAAACGAGTAAGAGAGTAAGTAAAGAAGATATATGAGTCTAGTTTCAGGGAAAATTGACGGATCTAAATTTTAAATTTCGTAACTTGAGTTATAAAAAATTTAGTGACTATTGCGTAGGTGGAAATTTTATTGTGGATAGTAAAATAAATCATTTTGACTTGTTTAAGTAATTGAAAATTTTTTAATGTTCCTGGTTTGGACCCGAATTGATTTCATTGCATGTTTTAGGGTCTCGAGGATCCTTTTTAGGAACATATTGATTAAACGTGAGCGAATTAATTTTAAAAGCAAATTTTTATGCTCCGAATTAGTAAGTTAAGTTAGGTAATGCTTCGTGCTCGATTCCAACAATGGTCTCGGGTAAGGGGTGTTACAAGGACCCCATCCATCTGTCACACCAATAAGTGAGCATATATCACTTTTTAGAATAGCGCAATCACGCTGCCAAAAATAATGCGGTATTCTGCCAAAATCAATAAGTCTAGTTAAGCCACCATATTAGATATGTGGTTAAACCACAAATTAAGTTATCCCGAGTTGCCCAGCAACGATGCCTTATAAATATCAGCATACAGTTAAACTGCCAAAACACTTCCTCCATCACATCATCATTCCACCCCAATGCACATGTCAAAACATTTTACATACTCAGAGGCACATAAATGGATCATGCTTAAATAGATTCTCAAATTACAGATCAGAAGCATAAATCATACCACAAACATGCTCTTGAATGTTACATGTACAATGTCAATATTGAATAATATGCTTCAAAAATCACATTAATAGAAACAAAATATCAAATTTCGTATCCAGAATGCATACATAACACATTTCGGAACCTACAAAGTGACTAATTTAAAATCGCACTTCAAATACGACCTTGATAGAATTTTACAAAAAATGGGCCCACACGACGCAACTGACCAACTCGTGCACATAGCCTAACACACACCCGTGTAGCCCACACGACCCAAATAACCCAGCCTGTATGACCTACATAACCTGGCACATGGCTGTGTGACGTCGATAGTGGGTTTTTCAACATCGTGTCGTTTGTTATTTTTCGATATTTCCGTTACACACCTAGTTGATTTTCGATGCTAACACCACTACGAGGATTTCAATACCTAAATTGACATTTTATAATGTAAGAATTATTCGTAATATGCTAAATCCAAGTCACTAATTCAATCCAAAATGCTAAACACTTAGCCTAAGCAACCGAATCAACCTCCAATTGAAAACTTTAATCACTTACCCTTGCAAAAACAACAGCCCTTTCCTGCACTTAAATCGCTAGAGACAATTCAAGAGTCTGTCGATCTTCTCCTAACAACACATTGCAAATATCAAAATTGAAACCATCAATCACTTGAAAGATTAACCCAACACCACATTTATATAAAACAAATAACCAACACTTACCCGAAGGAATAACAGAGATTCAACAGCGTACCAATAGAATAACACAAAAGAAAATAGTAGAGAAAAGATGAGAAAGGAAGGCAGCAAAACTACCAAAGCAAAAAAAAAAGAAGAAGAAATCAAATGTAAAAAGAAAAGGGAAAAGAAAAAGTGAACAATGTGGGAAGAAGTGAGCAACAGAATGAGGAGAATTTTGGGGAAATTTTCCCCACTCAATTTGATTAGTTATCCTTATAAAAAAAATTTCTTAGAGTTTAAAAACAAAAATAATTCAACTTTACATACATAAGATTCAAACACAAGACCTCTAAGTAAACTGAAGCCTTACCACTAAACTAGTAAACTCATTCTTATCATCAATTGAGAAAACATAATATATAAGCTAGATGTTCAGAAATGGAAGTTAGGACAAAAATAATGAAAGTTTAAGGGAAAAAATTTGAACGCAAGACCTTAGACACATCCAAAGGACTTAACCACTAAACCAAATAAATTTACTTAACATAATTTTCACAATCTTAACTCAAAAACAGAACGTGACCACTCTTGGTTTCACTAACCCAATTTCTACTAACTTGGTTTTTGGGATGTGACAAAAATTGTTATCATACCAGCCAAAGTAAATGCAACTTAACAGTCGGGTGACCAAATTTATTTTCTAGAAACATTAGTGACCAAATTGTATCTTATTTTAGTTAAGTGACCAAAATGAAAATTGACCCTTTTTTGAGTGACTAATGGTGTAGTTTAACCTAAATTCTTTTAAAAACTTTAGTTTAAATTTTTTATGTTATTAGTTTAATTCTTTTTTTAAAATTATAAAATCAAAGTTAGTGTTGAATGTGGTAAAGGACCATTATAATATTTAATTTTGACATCATATCAAAATAAGTTTATAATTAATTGTTATATGTATTATATAAATTATTTTTTAAAATAAATATTTTAGAAGGCTATTTTGAGACGTGTATAGATATATATATTAAGATAAAATCATGTTAATTTTTAAGGAAGAAAAGAAAACGTTTATTTATAGGGGAAATAAATCGTTATAGTCGTTTTAGTATAATTTTAATATTTCATGATTGATTCTTTCACAGATGCCACATTTCAAGGTAGATTGACAATGTTTTGAAAAGTTGTCATTTCCAAAGAGGAATCTGATTAGCATTACTTTGGTAGACTTGAATTTCATATGGTCCATGTGTCCTTCGCTCAACTATTCAAAACAACTCAATATCCAATCCTGTATTTATTTAAGCAACCTTTCTTTCATTCCTTTCACTTGAAACTCAAAACGAAATTACTTTCTTCAGATTCTCCTTATAGCAATGCCTTCCAATTCCTCCTTAAAATTATCTCTCAAACTATTAACTTTAAGGAAATTCTTGTAATGGAAGACGAACATTTTTCCCAGTTGATGCACAATTTTACAATTCACAAAAATAACGATAAATTTCTTTGATTCTAACACTGAATTATCTTCAATGCACCTAATACATTCCATGACTATAAATTTGTACATCATATTTTCTCTATCATACAAAAGTAGGGGTTTAGTGTGTTTTGAATTTTGGAATCACCATGTTGATATTGGTTTATGTCTTGTTTGCAACATATCTTGCCTCTTTGATGCTAGAGAATTTAGCAAAGTCAAATTTGCACCCTTTAGCTGTCAACTTGCTTGATAGGAAATTATTTATAAAAGACAATATAGTAGGATTGATAGGAAATATATAATCCTTTTATTATAGTTCATTTAGATCATATAATATGTTTTCAATTTATTTTTCTACTCTTTGTATATTATTTAAATTTTAATGATATCAATTTATAATATCTTATTTATCGTTTACAGTATGAGCCATATCTTCTCGTGAATTAATCCTCTTCTGCTTTTGAAGTTGGTGTCTATAAATAAAAATGAAATAATATTATAAGAACACTAATGAAATAATACAACCAATAAAACTGATATTTTAATATAAATTGATTACCATTTAACTGAATTCTTAAATAATTAAAAAAAACAATCAAGTGTATAATTAACATGGAGAACATTTTCAAACATTAGTGAATATTTTAATTTAATAAAATCAATTACAAATTGAATAGTTAATTTTAAAAATTAATTTTATAGTGCAAAATTTAAATTTCTAACAAATTGGTTTATTTTTAACATAGAGGCTGATGTGGCCGTTAGTTGTCTAATGGTCAACATTAACCTCTGACATGACAGTCCAAATGAATTTAAATACTAACATAACATTATTTTATTTTATATACCACGTCAACAAATGATTTTAAAATTATTAAAAAATAATAAAAACCTTAAACATACACGAACACAAATTTCATATTCAAATTGATACAATTGCAAAAATCAAGAACCACAAACATAGAGTTGAGAACACAATCTACAGTACCTGAAAAACTTGTGCCCTGTTCGAAAACCATAAAATCCCATATTGAACATAAATCCATGAAACACAATACTTTCCTTGCCATCAAAGTTTTCTCAAGAAAATCAATGAAGGATCTGAGATGAAGCATAATTATTAATGAGAGCCAAAACATTGCTCGTCAAACGTGTGATCTTAATAATTCGTTTCCTCACATCATCTTTGCATACCCATTCATGGCCTTGCTTGAGAATCCATCCATGCAAGTATCTTCATCCGTCAGGGCAGCATTAACCTAGGTTTGAAGATCACTCATGAGCACAAAGTTGGAGCATCTGATATGAAAAAAAATTTACATAAAGATTTTTGGAGCTCTTTGATAGAGTCGTCGATCAGTTCGATGCAATCTGCATGGCGGAAGTGACCTGAGGTTTCAAACATGGGTTCTGGTGACTTTTTGCATGAGCCTAGATGTAGATTTGTTGGCTTTGAAGTTGATGAGAGGGCGGTGTGAGAAATCCCCAAAATCTCCTAATTTAAAAACCCTAAATAAAAATTCCTAAAATCAAAACCCTTACTCAAAATCCCCAAATTAGATCATCCAAAACCTAAAATCCCCAAAATCGACAACCCTAAACAATTTATAGTGATATTAGAAATAAATGCAAAAGAAAATAAATATTTATTTTTGAAAATAAAAACAGCTCAACCTCAAGAGACGAAACACACAAACATGATAAATAATCTCCACGAAAGAAATTTATACACGCACATGGTGTCAAGAAAGTTAGATTTAGGAAAACCCTAAAATTTTTAGAAACTCTTCAAATGCTACAAAAGAATCTTCCATCTAAATCAAGAGAAAAATTGGAAAAAGAAAAATTGAACAAACAAACTGTACAGAAATGGGTTTGCAAATGATATGCGATGGATTCAATAAAGAAATAAAAGGATTTGAAGAGAGAAACTTACCGATTAAGAAAAGAGAGAATTAGCAATGATCTATTTTAATAATTTTTTATGCCCACCCCCCAAACCCCAATCTTGCTCACCTCCTCCTGCATCAAACATGCCCAAATCTCATTTCTGACAGCTTCTTCTCCATCTAGTTCTGATGTTGGCAGTGGCAACCCAGCACTTGGACCATCCATGGCAAGACCTTCAGAGGCATTAGGAGCGTTATCAAGAAATTCCTTCATTTCTCGAGTCTTTTCATCAACCAGCTTCTCGTTGCAAGCACGACGGAGATATCTCCCGTTACTTTGTTTTCAACAACTTGTGCTTCCTTAATCATCTCTTTCACAGCTTTCAACCAATTTTCAACTCCCTTCTTCGGTATCTTCCCCAGAGGACGAAGAAGCTCTGCTTTCAATTGCAGCTCTATATCTTCCATTTTGCAATTCAACTCATCTCTCATCCTCTTGAAGTTTCTCACATAATCATTGAGCTTTCTGAGATATTGCAAGTATTTACAAGCCGGAGTTCCGAGACAATTTGCAATGCCAAGAACAGGCTGTACGTACTCCATTGCTATGTCCCTGCAACGCAATCATATATAACAGTACAGATAAGGAAAATGTGTGAATGTATTGGCTTTTTGATATGTCAGTGTAAGCATGAATGCAAGTTTCAAGCAATGGCGTTTATTAGATGGAGCTATGGATGGGTGGCAGACAGAAACACAATGAAATTTGTATATCCAGAATTAACCTCTCAATGTATAGAAAATGCTGGATTCAAGTGTGCAACAGAATATTAAGAGGTAAAATGTTCAACAGTGTGCGATTTCAACATTATATTGCTTCTGGATAGCTCTTCTGGTATTAATTCCTAACTATATTATTATTTTTTAAATCTTAATGTTTCCAGAAATTTTACATAGAAATTAAAAAATATTATGTCTTTTTACAATAATTTCCTAACTTTTATTGGAAATAAAACTATGGTAGTTTTGTCTCACCTTAAATCATTTCGATTAATATAAATATTTTAATAATAAATATTCAGAAGGTTATTTTGGGATGTACATATATATATTAGAAGAGAATAGAAGGAATGGTAAGAGATGGAAAATGTTTAAAAAGTTTGATTTCTTATTTACCTTTGCCTCTCAGTCTCCATGCTCTTAACCTCTTCCTTCCATCATTCCTTTTCTCCTCTCTTTTGCACTATCCTTCCCCCTTCTTCTTTCCCACCAACCCTTCTATCTTTCTCTTCAACATCATCACAAATATACATCAAATTTTATTAATATGGAGAAATTAGATTTATAAAAAAAAAAACAAAACCATAAATGGTTCATACCTCTTATCCTCCACGGGGGTTGAAGCGAAGAACATTTTTAAAGTATGGATGGTCATTCCACTCCAACGATTCCCACCATTCTGTGCTTGACCTGATGGTAAGAGAAGGTGGAGCATATGCAAATGGTATAATTTTTATTAAGTTTATTACTTTTGATATCACAACCAAATTCTTATTTTATAACTTTTTAAAACTTAGGTTTTTCCCTATATTGATTTTTCGCTGCATTATCCAAACCCATTTTTGAACAATTGGTATTAAAATTAGGTTTTGCTCTATCTATAAGTATAAATAGATAACCAAAATAAAATTCTCTTCTTCTTGAATGATTTGATTACATAGAAAGTGACATTCTTTAGATCTTATACATATTTTTGTGTTATATATGAGAATGAATGCGATATTATATATTTATTATCTAATTGTTTGCTTTGTCAATGTTATGGTTCTTAGGAAATAGACCGTAGACTATCATCTTCATGTAGGATTGTTTTTTTAATCTATAGAATTCTTGATCCGAAAACGGACATAAGGGTTAAATGTAGTTCTACCAAAAGGAGTCCATGATGAGGAAAAGATAGAGCGATGGCAGTTGAAGACCCAAAGAATGCCTTGTGGCCAATAACTATGTAATTTTATTTTTTTTCTTTTATTTTCTAGAATAAAACCATGGAAACCTTGGTTGACAATTTTATTTTAATTACTCACCTCCTTATATTTTTGTTTTATAATTGTTTTTAATATTTATATAATGTAATGTTACAATTGTGATATATATATATGAGATGATCCGCAGTTGATCGATTAAAAAAAATAAGAAGTGTGGTAATGAGAAAATGCATGTGTTGTATTGTTCTATTCACTCCTTTAGGTTATTCGATTACCGTGAGAAGTGTGGTATTAGAAGGCTTGGTTTTTAAGTGGTCAACTTTGATTCACCTCCCTTTCCTAAGACCCTACCTGGTGCACGGTTCACATTCACTTATTCAGTTTTCCCTCAAAGGAAAAACTATGGAGAATCAAAATTATTTGTTTTATGATTGATTGATTCTTATGAATAAATGAATGTGAATATTGTAAAATTGTCATAGCATGTCATGCATATATGAGAAGCATGTCATATAAATTAGATAAGAATGTCACTAGGACTATTGTATGATCATGTTTTAAACATGAGATAAAAACCTTTCATATTATTTTAAAATATTGAGTGGGAGAAGGTCCTTTAACAAGACCTGCGACCTCCATTGATGGTATTAAATGATAGCATGATAAAAGAAAAAAAATTGTCCCAAGATAAATTTTATCATGTGGGTTCACTAGATGAGATTTACTTTTCAAGATAAGTAGTTGTGCATGAATCTTAGTGAAATTATCCCAAGATGACTCATAAATGAAAACATGTTCATGATGGGTGTTGAGTCAACGGTTACATACTTAAAATCTTCTCTTATGAAATAGTTTCCCAAAAAACGATATTTAATCTAGAGATGATGGCTAAATGTTAAACGATCGTTGGTTCCTGTGGAGTCTTGAGAATTAAGATTCATGAACTGATTGGATGTATTCCATGTTCTTACTAGTTAATCATGGACCCCAAAGTGACATGATTGATGGGTGTGAAAATGATCATAGCAACAAAAAAAAATTATTTTCAAGGTTTTAATACAAGACGCATGCATCATACTACATTCTTGATATGTTGCTGAAATGAAAATATTTGCTTAATACAAATATAGTAATTAATGAATCTTCATTTTT
Source organism: Gossypium hirsutum (assembly GCF_007990345.1). Lineage (NCBI taxonomy): Eukaryota > Viridiplantae > Streptophyta > Magnoliopsida > Malvales > Malvaceae > Gossypium > Gossypium hirsutum. Next base: position 59,772,233 of record NC_053441.1, on the reverse strand, counting down.
TTTCAGTTCAAATATGTCTTATAATCCTCTTATTAACATTTTTACTAAGAAAAATTTAAATAGGGATAATTTTTGTGAATGGCAAGGGTTCTTAAGGTGAAATATTTTTTGTGTGATGATTTCCTACAGTCGACATTAGGGAGCAAACCTTCTTTTATTAGGAGGAGCATCTAGGCGGCGAAAGGCCTACTCGTCAAAGGTTGTAGTTGGCTAATGGGGAATGAGAATGAGATTTTTGTTTGTGACATGTCATGACGCTCTAGTGATCGACCATTTCTGGTGGAGTTACAATGAGTCAACGGTATTAATTAGGTTACTGATTTGATTGACACAAATATGAATATGTGGAATGAGGATGTTGTTCTATCAACGTTTGATGCCTTAGAGGCTCGTACGATCCTCTTCATTCCTTTGCCGCAGTAGGAAGCCTCTGACAGTTGCATTGGTGCTTAAAAGGTTCTCGAGAGTACACGATTCGGAGTGGCTATTGACTCCTTTTGCATGGTTTTCCTAGTTCGATGAAGGACAAGTACATTAATGTGGGTCAAGACATCAAGGACATTTATAGAACTCCTTGGCAGATTCCTGCATAGGAAAATATCCAAATTATAGTGTCAAAATTCCTAAACAACTATGTGTCTACCAATGCTTATCTTTTCATGCGACACCTTCGAGGTGACTCGATGTGCCCTCGATGTGGTGTGGGTGGTGAAACATCTCTTCATGCTTGTCGTGATTGTCCATTTCTGCTCTCGGTTTGGTTGAGCCTTGGTTTCACTTGGCATGTGGATGAGGTTAACGACTCCTTGCTTTGTTGGGATTTGCTTTGTGGTAGTTCTCCTGCACAACGTCTAACAATAATTGTCACCATTTAGGTAGTATGGTATTTGAGAAATCTTTTGGCGCATGAGGGCAAGCGACAATAAAATTTAGAGCTTCTTACCTTTATTTTGGGTCATGTCTAAAGGCTGGGATGGTTACTCGATGTGCATGGTCGACGGAAGGACTCAACCTTCCGAACATGGTGACTGTCAGTCGAGCCTTGTATGCGACTCAATTTTGATACCGGGTTTCATAGGGACTTGAGGGGCTGCACGTGCGGGGGTCATGACTTTGAATCATTTAAGCCTTCTAATGTGGGCAACCTTCTTCTGGATGGAGTATGTTTCAACCCCTTTGGCAGCGGAGGCATGGGTGAGTGTGGAAGAGATTTGATTCGCAAGGGAGATGGGGTTTGGTTCGGTGGAGATTGAAGGGGACTCTCTGGTGGCTATTATGAAACTTCGCTTTCCTCGCCTTGATCGCTCAGATATCAGTTCATATGTTCTAGAGGCTCAACCCCTAAACCTTCAGTATTTATCTCCAAATAAAAGTTTTTTTATATTTCATATATTTTAAAAATATATTTTTTTTATTTTCAATTGTTTTAAGCTTTTTCTGAAAAATTTGAAATTCTTGTATTTTTTTCTTTTTCTTTTTTGTATTTTTATCTATTTTTAAAAAAGAGAAATATTTTTTTATTTTGAAAATTTTATACAACTTTCCAATTTTTTATTTGTTAAAATTTTATAGATTTTATTTGTTTTTTTTTTAATTTTTTGTACTTAAAAAAATGTAAATAGTTTTTCAATTTTAGGAATTTGCTATAAATTTGCATATTTTTTTATTTTTAAAAAAATTGAGAAAAATTCTCAATTATTATTATTATTATTTATTGTTCTCATTTTTTTTAGAATTTATTTTGAGAAAATAAGAATTGAATCACGTAATATGCTGAGAGCACGCCACATCATCTTTTTTTTAATGCAGTTAACAAGTAAGGTAAAGTGATTCATAGTTAGAAACTCCGTGTACAAAATTGGTATAAAAAATTCTTTAAGTATCAAGGTGATAGTTGAGTACAATTTTTAAGGGTAAATAGTGCATTAACCCTTTTAGAAATAGTATAATTTAACTTAATAAATTTAATTATTACCACATGAAATTTTAAAATTTAAAAAATTAAAAATTAAAAATAATCAAATTAAAATATAAAAATTAAATACACAACGTAATACAAAAATTAATAATAAAACTTAACTGATTAAATTATATATAGTGTTTCATCAAGTCTTACTTTTTATTTATTTTAACTGATTAAATTTAACTGATTAAATTATATAATAAAGTTTTCTTTGTTTATTTATTTTATTTTTATTTTTAGAATAGAATGATTGTTGAAAGAAGAAATAATGATATTTAAACTAAATTTTTTATTTTATTTAAAAAAATTGTGGTATTTATTTATAATGATAAAGGTAATTTATCACTTTAAATTTTCAATACCTTTGCTATCTAAAATACCATTATTTTGAATATAATTAATTTATCAATTGATATTTAAATTATATATATATATTTTTTTATCTTGATATTTAAAGTTTTTTTTTCTCACAAGTGGTTTATAAACTACTTTTGTTTTCTTAAGTTGATACTTTCGTTAGTCAAATAGTAAGTCAAACCGTTAAATTCATTTAAAAAAAAGGTTTAACTCATAAATTGGTACCTAAACTCTATCATTTTTCTCATTTTGGTACCTGAATATTTTTTTGGTTAAAAGTACTACCTAAACTATATTTTTCCCAAGTTGGTACTTTTGTTGTTACGCAAACTGTTAAGCCTATTTCTTTTTAAAAATAATCAATTAAAACTTTTCATGTAAAAAAAAGATAAAAAGATAATATTTTCTTTATCTAAATTTAAAATATTAAAATTTCATAAAAAATTAAAAAATAGAGAGAACTGGTTCAATTGGTTTCCTTAGCTTGGGTCAACTTATTTGTATTGGCTCGCAAGTCAACCAATTCAACTCCTATCTCTAGACCGATTTAATATCCAATTGGCTGATCCGATATAATTTTTAAAACACTAGTTTTGATAGATGAAAAACTTTTTCGATCCTATCAGGTCAAGCAAGTATGCAATGAAATTTGAAAACAAAATTAATTGCAAGCGTTTTAACCTCGTGTGGGCCAAATTTTAACATTGTTGGCATTGCTAAATATTATAAAGGAGTGTAACAATTCATACCCGGTCTAGACGACAAGGCCAAGCCTGGAGGGTTACAACGAACTATAATAATAAAGCAACTTCATAACTTAGCTTTAAAATCCTTCAGAGTCATTTAAGATTTAAATAACTAACAAGGCAAGAAAGTTGGTTTATCGTCCAACTAAATTGAAAATACGAATAACAACTAACAATACTAGTACTACTAAACAGTTTAAAATAGTGAAACTGAGCTTCCCATCCACTGACTCGTCTAAGCCTGTGATTTACCTGTAATTCATTCAACAACAAAATGATTTAATATCTCATAAAGAAACCAACAATATACATATTCAATAGAGTGTGGATTAAACCAGTAGATGTCCAAGTTCAAATGCCGATTTAGACTTAGGAAATAGCTCATTCATTTACGGATCAGAACTATACAAACAGATATCAAATCAAACTATAATCGGATACAGAACATAACAGAACATATGCAATTTTCTTAATCCCGGCCGTTACACACCATCTCCGACAAACCTAACACATGAAATAGGGTACTTATAACCCATCTAACCCTACACACCATATATGGTCAGTCTGACACGTTTCAAAAATTGCAGTCTAGCTGCCATATCAGAGTACATATGACAGTGAATTAATCATTATGCCAGAACAGAATACTTCCTTCTTGCTCAATTTCCACCCAATGCATATGCAGACTTCACATGACAGTTAATACAAATGCGAATATTCAGATACAAGTCATGCTTGAATACAGTAGATCGATACTATTAATATAGGTCATACACAATACACACGCAAATTATTAGTACTCAATTTCAGATCATAGAATATCAATTTATACAATTTAATTCAGTTCATACGGCCTCACAGAAGGCTTGTATTCATTTCAAATGAAGTTCGGGAAATGAAAAATTTCGTAAACTGGCCCACACACCCATGTAGCCTCACACGACCTGACACACGCCTGTTTGCTTGCCCGTGTGTCTTACATGGCCTAACACACGGCTGTGTCATCCGTCCGTGTGATCCTTATTTTGTAAATAGTGAGTTACATGACCTGGACACACGTTCCTATCCTTGGCCTGTGTGAACCCTACACTAACATAGTCACACACGGTCTGGACACACGCTAGTGTCCCTATGATATTTTAAAAATGTAAACTTTCTGGCGTTACAAACTACATAATTATTGAGAACCTATGATATTTTTTGTATTTAAGACCAAAAAACTTTAAACCTTCAGCTTCGAAAAAAAAGAAGCAAACTAAGTTTTTTTTATTTTTATTTTATTTTCCAACTTATTCATCACAAATTAAAAGAAAAAGGAAAATGTATTTTATATATGGGAACGTGGAGGGGTTATTTGCAACATAATACCCTTAATGTTTTAAATTTATTTTAAAAGGGATTTCACCTTTTTAATTTTCTCATTTAGTCCTGATAAATTAAAATATTATTTAATATTAGAAATATGTTAATATTATTAACTATGTTAATCCCTACAATTTTTATATTAGTTAAGAAAAGGAATTTATCTTATTTAATTTCCACTTTTAATTTCTAAAATCATACTTTTATGAAAGTACATTATTGTTTTAATCTTTATCATTACGTTTACATATGAATGAATCCAATTATATTTTTAAATAAATATTATGTTCTAAAAAAACAAGCATTTATTATTTTTTAAATTTCCAGAAATTTTACATGGAAATTAAAAAATATTATGTCTTTTTACAATACTTTCCTAACTTTTATTGGAAATAAAACTATGATTTTGTCTCACCTTAAATCATTTTGATTAATATAAATATTTTTGATTTCTTATTTACCTTTGCCTCTCAGTCTCCATGCTCTTAACCTCTTCCTTCCATCCTTCCTTTTCTCCTCTCTTTTGCACTATCCTCCCCCTTACTTCTTTCCCACCAACCCTTTTATCTTTCTCTTCAACATCACCACAAATATACATCAAATTTTATTAATATGGAGAAATTAGATTTATCAAAATAAAAAATAAACTAAACTATAAATGGTTCATACCTTTCATCCTTCCAAAGGGGTTGAAGAACATTTTTAAAGTTTGGATGGCCATCCCACTCCAACGATTCCCACCATTTTGTCCTTGACCTGATGGTAAGAGAAGGTGGAGCATATGCAAATGGCTGCCCATTGACAACAAGGGGAACAAATGGAGGAATTCTCTTCAGTTTATAACAGTCTCTATCAACTTGGATAAGTTGGAGAGAATCGCAAACCATCACTCCACTTTTGCTGCAAATGCTCTTCAAATTTGGTAACCTACGTAGACTCAATTCTCTCAATTTGGGAAGATGGAGTTTGATTAATGCATCACTCCCTTTTTCTTCAACTTTTGATGTTTCTGCTCCCAATATTTCTACTATCTCATCACAATGATCCACTAATATTTCTTCCAAGTTTTGGAGGTTTGGAAGCAACCAATGTGGAAGCAACGTCTTCATACTTGAGCAGCTCACTATCTTAATTTTTTGAGATGGGAAAAGGTGGCAGACGGAGCCAATGTTGATGTTGTTGCTGAACCAATTCCTTCATCTTTCATAATAAGGGCACTTAACTTTGGCAGATCTCGAAGATATAACACCTCGAGGCTCTGAAATGGCTGAGCGGAAAAAGAGGCAAAAGAGGACACGGAAACAACACACTCTATCCCTTCACACCCCCAAATACCACAAACCTTCAAGTCAATCGCATTTTTGAAGGAAGAATTATCATCGACTAAGCTTCTCAAATAGTCGCAGTTTACAATATTCAACAGTTGAATTTCAATTGGGTGCATAATTAACTCACCTTCCCAATTCTCGACTTCTCCAATTGTTGCTGTTTTCTCCCTTCCACGACCCATAATATATGGGCCCACCAGTAAATAGTACTCGATGAGATTTTTCTTACTTTGTTGCATTGAGGAGATGAACTTATTCAATTCACCGATGTCTTCAAAACGTCCGGTTAAGCACTCCAACTTCTTCAATGGTTCCATCTCCTCTGCTTTTAGACTTGTTTTTTCATTGTCCACATCAAAACTCAAGTGCTGAAGGTGAACGAGTTTTGGTAAAAGTCCAGCGGGTATCTCTTTCGGAGTGAACACTTGAAGACCAAGATATCTTATCTTTATCAGCATATCCATGCCTTCTGGTACTTCCTCAATATTAGTCCAACTTAGATCCAACTTCTTCAATTCTTGAAGCATCGAAAGACATGGTAGATCTCTTAATTCTTCACAATAACAAAGCAACAATGTTGTGAGGTTCTTTAGTACAGAAATGGAATTTGGTAAACTTTTGATCTTCGTAGAGGACAAATTCAGAACACTAAGACAAGGCATGTTTGTGAAGAAAGAAATTGAGATCTTCTTTATAGGGTTCTCCTTCAATAACTAGGTTGTGAGCAGTTGACATTTTGTGAGCAGCACATCTATGGAAATTCTGATATGGAGTTACACATAAGTGACACTTTCTCAATATCCGGACTCCATTGCTCCTTTTCTGGTAACTCTTCTAATTGCAAACCTGCTTGTATCATATATCGAGGATTCATTCTTGTGATCGACAATGCCATGTCTCTCACTGCATCATGCATTATCATTTCTTCACTCCAGACATTTTCCAACAAGCAATTATCTTCTAACTTCTTCAAAATAACATGGCCCTTGTCTTTCATTTCTTGTCTTGTACCCATATCATCTATGAATCCCTCCTCAATCCAGCACTCAATTAGTTCATCCTTTTCAATTCCAAAATCTTCGGGATATAATGCGCAATGTAAGAAACAATATTTCACTTTCTCGTCCTTTAAGTGATCGAAGCTAAATTTCAAGCGCTCGATTACCTCAGCTTCCACTCCTTCCACTTTCCCTATTCCTCTTTCAATTCCCCTGCATTTTTACAAATACGGGGGTTATCTTCTCCTTTCATGGTACCAGCTACCACGACAATTGTAAGAGGTAGACCCGAACATTCCTTGACAACAAGCTTCAACGTAGGCATTATAGTTGGACTTTGAACTATGTTAGGTCCAACTTTATTCAAGAATAGTATCAATGCCTTTTCTTCTGAAAGGGGCTTCACTTTTATCACCTTACAACCCATATACTTACAGACATGCTCCGAACGGGCTGTCAACACCAACTTGCAGCCATTGCTGCCACTCGGCTCAGGGATCCCAACTTCCTCTAGAGAGACTTTATCCCACGCATCATCTAGGATTAGAACATGCTTTCCTGCGTTCTTTAGCATTTCTGACAAGATTGCAGCTCGTCTGAGCTTGTCCTCTTCTTTGTCTAAATACTCCTTTGACTCCAACGCACTTGCAATATTATCTTGTACCTTCATTACATTGAACTCCTTTGATATGGTAACCCAGATTACCCTTTTGAATCTTTGTTCTTTCAAAAGATCATTGTGAATGTGCTTCATGATAGTGGTTTTACCCACACCGCCCATCCCCCAAACTCCAATCTTGCTCACCTCCTCCTGCATCAAACATGCCCAAATCTCATTTCTGACAGCTTCCTCTCCAACTAGTTCTGATGTTGGCAGCGGCAACCCACCGCTTGGACCATCTATGGCAAGACCTTCAGAGGCATTAGGAGCTTTATCAAGAAATTCCTTCATTTCTCGAGTCTTTTCATCAACCAGCTTCCCGTTGCAAGCACGACAGAGATATCTCCCGTTACTGACTTTGTTTTCAACAACTTGTGCTTCCCTAATCATCTCTTTCACATCTTTCAACCAATTTTCAACTTCCTTCTTCGGTATCTTCCCCAGAGGACGAAGAAGCTCTGCTTTCAATTGCAGCTCTATATCTTCCATTTTGCAATTCAATTCATCTCTGATCCTCTTGAAGTTTCTCACATAATCGTTCAGCTTTCTGTAATATTGCAAGTATTTACAAACAGGTGTTCCGAGACAATTTGCAATGACAACAACAGGCTCTACGTACTCCATTGCTATGTCCCTGCAATGCAATCATATATAACAGTAGCAGATAATGAAAATCTGTGAATGTATTGGATGAAGTATTGATATGTCTGTGTAAGCATGAAAAGGAAACATGAATGCAAGTTTCAAGCAATGGCGTTTTTTAGATGGAGCTATGGATGGGTGGCAGACAGAAACATGATGAAATTCTGGTCACCAGAATTAAGCCCTCGATGTATATAAAATGCTAGATTCAAGTGTGCAATAGTTCATTACAGAATATTAAGAGTTAAAATGTTAACAGTTTGAGATTTCAACATTATATTGCTTCTGGGTAGCTCTTTCTGTGTTAATTGCAATCTAGAGTAGATTATGTCTGCTGATCATCTTGTCTTAAAATCTAAAACTGTTGATAATGAGTAGAGGAAATCATAGCTTCAGATCTTATTACCTGACTTAGTGGCTGAAAAGTGTTGAGAGAATAGAACTGAAAATGACGCAGTGAAGTTGACTGTCTTACAAAGCTAGCTGCTAAGAGTAGCAGATAATCAGAAACAATCACTGCAAACTCATGAATCAAGCAAAGAAAAGCATGTGATTGATTAAGCAAATGAAAGAAAATTACCTTGAAATTTGGTGATAGACCTTGGACATCATTGAAGTTGGCATTAAATAATATTTAATAATAATAAGAGTTGGGACGGCAGGGTATAAGAATGCATATTTAATAATGAGTTGCATTAGGTATAGTTATTCGCACCCCATTAGTAAATTATTTTTAAAATTTTAGAACATTATAAATTTAAAAATTAAATAAAAGTAGATAAAATTTTTAAAATTAAATAAAGTGAGAGAAAATGAGGATAATTGTTTTAAACCCTTCAAAATTTCTCTATATTATTTTTATAAAAATATCCAATACCCATTCTTTAAAATATATATATAAAAAAATTAAGAAAAATGACATGTCTCTGTTTTTTTACCTCTTCTATTTCTTGACGTAGCTTTTACATTATAAGAAACTATAAAATTCTGAATATAATTTATTTTTATAATTTTGATTTTGAAAAATAATTTAAATATAATGAAAATTTGAATTGAGTTTGAAAAAGAAATTTTTTATGGTATATTTTGTATTCTTTTGATTAAAAAAATGGCATCGAGGTCAATTTCATAAGCCTTTGTAATATCAGTTTTAGATATTCTTCTAGGGCATGTAATTCAACTTGAAAATAGTACTAATTTGATTTTAAGAAACATAGATTTGTTCTATTTTTAATTTGTTATTGGATTCTATTAAATGATAATTTTCTTTATTTCTCAATACAATTCAGTTATTCAACAACATATTCAAGATTTTATTTTTTAGAGTTTTTATATACATTTTCTTATTTTATAAATATTTTTAGTTTTTTTTTATAATTTTATACAAAATCAAGGTCAATTTGATAGAAAATATAAAAATTGAGGACTAAAATTATTATTGTATCAACTAAAACAAGTGCCACTTAATAGTCAGGTGACAGAAAAACAAACAATTTGAAACACACTAGTAACCAAATTGTAACTCTTTTTTAGTTAAGTGACCAAAACGAAAGCTTACCCATACTTGAGTGATTAATGGTGTCGTTTACCCTAAATTCTTTTAAAAAATTCAGTTTAAAACCTTTTTATCTATACTATTTTTTAAGTCTTTTACTGAGTTGGTTTTACCCATCAATTGGTCCCAACTCAGTAAGAAAATTACGAAAAAATAATTTTATTTATAAAGTAAGATATATGATTGTGATGGTGTTTTCATCTTTCATATCTTTATAAATCAATAAAAAATTATCCATAATGAAATTTGAACCAAGGACACGATTCGTATAAAAATTTTCTGAAGTCTATTGAGTCATTCACATTTGCTTTGGCCCCCAAGGCTCGTATTCAACTGTTTTGCATAACCATTTACATAATTCTTCATTTTGATTTACATCAGTACACAAGTGGTTCCATATCATCATACCATTTCATTTTGATATCATTTACCAAGTTTACCACTTATAATCCCTATTAATAGGACTCAAACGAATACACAGATCATCCAAGCAACACACCAAACTAGCACCGAAGTGCATAATCAAATAAACTGAAGTAACGAAATTGACACATATAGTGCATATTGGCACATGAAGCACATTCCTGGCGCACAAAACACATACTGGCAAACAATGTGCATCTTGATGCACAAAGTGCATACTGGAACATAAAATGCATCTTGGCACACGAGGTGCATCCTGGCGCATAGGTGCACAAACTCATAGACAATCTAATCCTATGACATGTTAACTATCTGGCTCAACTAGACTAGTTAATAAGGTACCAACGTTCAATTTTATTTTAAAATTCAATACATATATCATTTCACAATCACAACCTTAGTCACAATCCAATTCATTATCAATACACATTATGTCTCATTCCATATAACATATTTCTACTCAATTTTCCATGTCACATATCACATTTCAAAGTAATTCATGCGATTTTCCATTTTATTAATTTTAGTCTTCTATCTCAATATTTCATATCAAGCCTAACACAACAATTCACATTTTCATTATATACTCACCTTGACATTTCCTCATTCAATAAACAATGTATATGCAAACAAATAATACGATCCTGAATCATAAAAGTACAAATTGTAGGCTTGCGTCACTCGTCGACAACTCTCACTTTTCTTTTTCCTTTCGAAGGCACAGTGCTGACGTTAGCTACGTACAATCACAAAACATATAACACTATCAATTTTCATCCAATTCACAATCAAATACCAAATCATGCATATTCTACAATTTATTCAATTTAGTCCTAAACTTTAGATAAGCAAAACTTTCGATTTAAAGCTTCGGAATAAAATTTGATTTCACATGTATTCATTAGGGACCTTATACTTTCTATTCCTACCATAATTTTATAAAAAATTCATTTTATTCAATTTTGCCCCTAATGTAAAAGGCTAAGAATTAAGTTTTGCAATTTAGTCATTTCGATAACCTAAGCTTAATTTCTATCAATTTCAAGCCTAATTCATTCAATTCTCAACAATGGTAACTTATCAAAATTTCACCAATTGAACAAATTGATACATAAGCTAGCTTAATCAAGCTCTCATGATAAAAAAATCTATATAAAAAAAATGGCTAGAGACTTACTTGTAAATGTTGGTCGAATGAACAAGGTCTCAACAATGGGGTTTCTACTTGGCTTTACTCCTTTGGCTAGTTGGAGAAGATGAATATTCATCTCTCCCTCCACTAAATTTGGTTTATATAGCTAGGTTAGCTTATAATTAAGCTTAATTAATTACTTTAATCGTGTTTAATTAACATTAATATTTAATTAATATTATCTAATGACATTCAAGATCACATCCCACTATTATCTATTTAAAATTCGTCTATTAGCCATTTTAGTCCTTTGGATAATTTTTATCTAAGTCCCTAAGCCTTTTTCAAATTAAAACTCTATAGTGATTTAACTTTTTACAATTTAGCCTCTAGGCCTTAATTAACCACATTTTCAACTAAATTATTTAATAAATTGCAATACATCTATATACTAACTCTGTAAATATCCATATTTAATAGTTATGAACTCAGTTTATAGAAATGAGGTTCTAAAATCAAATTTTTTGACACCATTGAAAATTGAGTCATTATAGGGTTCATGGAGGGGCCCGAATGTAAAAGATATGCCTCACCTCTGTCGAGAGCCCAAAGAGTTCACAAACGGGCTGAAATGTAGAAGATATGTCTTACCTCCATCAAGAGCCCAAAGGGTTCACAGAAGGGCGCGAATGTCCTACTCCAAGACACATTAAGGGAGGCTTACGAAAAGTGGTAATAAAGGCTCTGCTCCAATATGCAAGGGGGGAGACTTATGGAAAAATGGTGGTGCTTTCTCCACTTAGAGCGGAAGGCTTATGATAGATCCTGCTCCTAAACACATGGGGGGAGACTTACAGTAAGAATCACAGGTCGATCACACTATCGTGGCTCTCGCAGGCCAGAATTACGTGGAGTGTAAGGCCTTGCCACGTCAAATCACAACCTTCGACCAAGTTTACTCGACTTGGGTTTACATAATGGAAGTAGAATTACATAAATGTAGACAACAAGTAATCATCCGTAGGAGTCTTTCGTGGGTTCCCTTTGTGTAACATATATACCACATGACTATACATATATGCAAGGTGGTAGAACCACTCGTGGGAACCCCTCATAGGTTCCCTTTCTCAAACTCGTATAGATTTTCATGTATAGATAAGTACAAATAACCATACCGAGTGTTTACTATCTACGGAGGTATAATCGCCTGTTAGTGTAAAAGCAAAGATGTCGAGTAATTACTGTTCGTGAAGTGTAATTGTCCATGGAAAGCTTTCAATCATCATTCTCTCTCTTTTAAATAAAATAATATATATATACATATACACATAGGCAGGGCTATGCCCGTGGGAGGGTTCCCCCTTCCATTCATTTTCTTATTGTTAATAACACATATGCAAGAAACCTAGTGGGAACCTTCGCAGGTCCCTCTAATTCACCACCATCTTTCTTTTTTATAATAAACATACACATGCATGGGTGTTGCACTCTGCTGATATACATACATACACAGGGGATTACACCTCTGGGATAAAGAGTTGCAATAATGTTATTGTGTATCATGTCTTACTTGATAGTCACCAAAGGCTGTAGATGACCAAAAAAACACAAGCTATAGGTAATTTAAACTGCAGTGATATTGGTTGCAGTGAGATGCATAAACAAGCATAGCTTCCAGAAATTTAATTATTCTAGACTAACAATCATACTGGAGAAAATGAGCCAAACATATTTAAAGCACACACAAAATAACAAAAACTTCGAATTATAACTTAGTCTAACATTTGACATTCAGTGAAACATTCAGTAATATAAAAGCCAACAATATAAAAAGGAAATTAAAAAAAAATTAATGATGGTTGTAAAGGTTAGCCGAGAAGCTATGAACAAGTAATGAGCAAACCATATTTTGCATTTGCATGTACAATAGAATAGTGGTGAATCACATTAAAAGCAATAAGCAATTTTAACACATGTTTGGTGCATTATTTGCAAGCCACACTAACTTATGTTGAAGTCAAACAGCATGTTATCAGAAAGAAGCTCATTATTCCCTATCTTCCGAACCTGGCAACTCTTGTAATTTCTATTTTCAGGATATTCTACATTTATACATGTTTTAGCAAGTACATAACATACGTTATGTTTGTGTATTTAGGACATGTTCTACTTTAATGTATAATTGAGTGGAATCAGCATGACCATGTCTAACATCCCCCTATTATGCTTTTATTTTATGTACTATAGAGGCAATACATTTGTTATACAAACATACGAGCTCTCTAAGAATCAGCAAGAAGTTCAATCAATGAAACAACCTCGGATCCAGCCCTTGAATGACAAAGTAAACCGGTGAATTATAATAAAACAAGAGACGAACCACAAGCAAACATCATGAAATTCTTACCATGCAACAATACACTTGAACCCCATCAACTATCACAACAGGAAAACCATGATCAAAGAATCAAACCCCAAATTCCACTAAAATTCGTACACAGAGAAAATTATCTATTCTAAAACCCCACTCAAAGACCAATGCACCACAACCGAAAAGAAAAAGAAAAATGCAAGCACATACCATATACTACCGAAATAAAAATAGATTGCCCACAAATATCCAACTACCATGAATCGTGTCAAAAGCTATGTATTTTTCAATCTCCAAATCTTTTGGCAACAAATACAAGCTCTTTGAACCTAAAATTTGGTTTTTTTTTCTTTGTATATTGAGAGGGTGAATTTCTAGGGTTTTGCGCATGTTCGATCCACCGTCACCTCTATCATTGTTGATACACAGTATTAATGGGAGTGGAGAAGGAGGAGGGGGTGGTGTCGAGGAAGACCGATTCACCCATTCTAGGACCAAGAATCAGTCAAGTAGAGGGCCTCAATATGAATGTTTAGCATATTTCAAACTTTGAGTCTAGAGAGGACCACTATAATAATGTTGGTACCTTTGGGCATTTATAACTGAGTGAAGATTCTTACCTAATTATGTTACTTAATAAGCCTTGAGTGGCCCATTGGAGGGTCCAACTGGGTCCAAGTTGAAGTAGAGATATAATATTATTCTAAAAAAGATTTTTATATTAATAACATTGATTCGATATAGTATAAAAAAATAAGGTTGGATTACATTAGCATGTTGCATATCTCATAACCTCATTTGTAGGTGGAATTGAGACGATCCATTAAAAAGTAAATAGAATAAGATCGTTATAATCTTAATGACACAAATACGAATTCAGATTTACATGACAATAAACTCAGCGACCAATTGTTGATGAAAAAGAGCAATAGAGTATATGTTAAATGTTAAAAGATCAAATAACCCCATAGGGATAGTGCCAAGGGGGGGTTAGGTAGAGGCCCTATCCCCTTAAAATAAAAAACTGTCATTTTAGTCCCTTGAAATTTTTAAAATTATAAGTTAGTTTAGTGGTAAAATGCAGTTTGGCCCTCCAAAGATGGAAAAAATTCCAGTTTAAACCCTTTACCTTTCTAAAATAACAAGCATTAACAAAGATAAAATTGTAATTTGACTCATTTAAAGGTTTGTAATTTAATTGGCCTCACAAAGATAAAACTTTTGGCTTGTCCCTGTAACCCAACAATAAATACTAGAGAGATTAGACAAAATTGCATATGAAATTTATTTTTCCTTGGTATTTAATCGTATTATCAACTACCTTGGAATAACATATTGTATATGATTATTTTATTTTAATTTTTGTTATTCATTTAGACGTTGTAATATCTCATATGTAATTACACTCTGTCACCCAAATATGTCTAGAAAATTATAATTCTTTGTAATTACAAGAGGGTGCAATTATTACAATAGTAATTAAACTTTCATCCAATCAATCTATCATATCTAAACACATACTAAAATTGGACCATATATATGTTTTTTGATAAAATTTGAAGTTTACTTAACATAAAATTTACGAAATAAAATACTATTGTTGAAAGTGGTAAAGGATCATGATAATATTTGATTCAACATCATATCAAAATAAGTTTATAATGTAATTTTATATATATATATTAATTATAATATTTTAAAAATAAATATTTTAGAAGGTTACTTTTTGAAGTATATATATTTTAAAATAAATCAAGTTATTTTTTAGGGAAGAATAAGAAATTGTTTATTTAAAGGGGAAATAAATTTTAGGGATCCTAAGAGGGGAAATGTTTACAGTTGCATCCTTGAATGTGGGAAACAAATTTTAAGAAATCCTAAAAGGGGGAAATAGTTGGATTTGCATACTTGAATGTCAGAACAATATAAGGGATCTCAAAGGTAAAAGTATTAGGAAGGTTGATGCGCTTAGGGCGGATTGCTTTTCCATTTCTTTATTGAAAAAACGAGTAAATTGACATTTATTCATTTTAAAACGTGTAAATTAGTTTCTCCATTAAATTTTATCTATTAAAAGATTACGTGGACATCTTGAAAACTATTTTTTATGCGTAAACTGTAAAAATGGTTGTCCAACTACGCTTTTTATTCTATTTCGGTCACTCAACTATTATTTTTTTTTTGATTTAGTCACTAAACTTTTTAAAATTAAATATTTTAGTCACTCTAAACTAATGTGGCCTTTTTTATTGGTCTAGTAACAAAATTAGCCCTCTAATGTTTACACATTTGATCAATTTGATCCTAAATATAAAAATTTCAACAAATTTGACCTCAAAATTTACAAAATTTGTGAATTTAATTCTAACTCTAAAAATTAAACATATAAAATTTTTAAAACAATCATTTTAGCCTTGTACGTATAACCCATCGGCTAGCCCATGTGAGATTAAAATGAGAAAAAAGAGTACTCCCTTTCAAGTCACTTACAAAAAAATTCTAAAAAGTTGGGATAAAACACAAAAAAAAAATTAAGGGCCAAAATAAAATAAAGACATTAAAAACGTTATTTGTTCAAGTAATAATGCAACCAATTATTCCAAATAGGTTTCAAATCAATTAGTTTAGTTTGGTGTGAAGCCTAAGTTAGAGTAAAAAAAATTGTTGCAAGTGACTTGAAAATATGGGAAAGCAGGACATAAGAATGATTTATTAAATATACTCGTGTTGAGTATATATTATATAAATGATATCCACATGAATTTGAGAAACAAAAGAATTAATCAAAATTCTGAACCAATTGAAACTTAAATGATTAAAGCAATAAACAGTCTCATGGTTTATTTTTAGGCTAAACGTTTTGATAGCTCTTATAGGTTAAAGGTCAAGTTGTTTCACGTTGCCATGGATTCAAAAATTTTTATACTCCTCCAGGGCCTACCTTGATGTGTTTTGGAGATCTAAGACATTGAGTGCAAAGAAAAAAACAAGACAAAATGAACCAAACCTGGGAGTCATATTTGCTGCAACATTAAATTATTAATGGTGGATGCCACCAGAGCAGATTGTTGAAGCTAATAGCGATCAGATGAATGGTTCCATCCGTATTAACTATGGTTTAGGAATATCAAGGAATAAAATATTTTTCGGGACACTTAGGATCATAAGTTACTTGGGTTGAAACATATTTTTAGAGAGGTCAAAGTCTTTGGGAGAAGCTTTTAAAGTGTCGTCTGTTGGGTAGTCAATCAATCTCTCAACAACCAAAGGTATTATCCCCGGTGAGGGTTTTGTCTCTCATACTTTGCCGATAGCCGGTGTTTGGTAAATAGCCCACGTGGTATTATGGATGCAGCTAAGCAGTATAAGCTTTAAGTTGGCGATTCGAGTCTCCGTACCCAAGATGAGCTTTATAATTGTTCATATGTACTATGATAGCACTTCTCCCTTGAATTTTGTAGATCCAACAATTAAGACCCTCCCGGCACGGTAAAGCAGGCCCTCCCTTAAGCACCATTCAAGGTGTCCTCAACACTATCCCCCACGTTTTCCGCCATCTCCATCCTAAACAACTTGAGAGGTATCCAAATGAAGCTGCAATGGAGCAACTTTCTCATCACCACCTTAAAACAATACAAGAATTTGCATTAAAATAGAGAAATGAGATTATAAAGTACAAATAAATAAAAATGTTGACATTACACAATTTATGCCAATGGGGTTGAATAACATTCTTAGAGTTTGGACGATTATCCCACTCCAACAATTCCCACCATGTTGAAATTGATTCAAGCTTCAGAGAAGGTGAAGCATATGCATATGGCTGTCCATTTGCAACAAGGGGAGCAAATGAAGGAATTCTAACTTACGGCAGATGCTCTTCAATACCCCACTTTTATTGCAGATGCTTGTTAGTTCTAGCAACTCTTGCAATACCAACTTTTTCAATTAAGAAAGATGGAATTTGATTAATCCATCACTTCTTTTTTTCTTTATGTTTTGATGTTGGTCCTCCCAATGTATCTGTTAGCTCACAACCTCTCACTTTTATTAGTTGTAGATTTTGGAGGTTGGGAAGCAACCAATATGGAAGCAACATCATCATAGTGAAGCAGTTGGGTAAGTGAGTTTTCTTAAAATAGGAAAAGGTAGCAGACGAAGCCAATATTGATGTTGTTGCTGAACCAAATCTGTTAACTTTGATAAGGGCACTCAACGTCGACAATTTGTAAAGAAACAACACCTAAGGCTCTGAAGTGGATGAGAGGAAGAAGAGGAAAAAAACAACACCACATTATATCCCATCACAATGCTCAATTGTACAAACCTTCAAGTCACTAGAATTTTTGAAGGAAAAAACATCATCGCTGAAGCTTCTCAAATTGTGGCAGTACGAAATGTGTAACTCCTGAATCTCCATCAGGAGCATAATTAACTTGGTTCTAAAAATTCCCACTTCTACAAGTCATAAAACTTTATCTTCTTTATAATTTACAGTAGAACGCCAATCAGTTGAGCCCACCTGTAATCGATACTTGATGAGATTTTTTGGTTCTAGGGTTTCAAAAAAAAAATTGAAAAAAAAATTCCCTAAATCAAACCTAAATCTGATACCATGTTCAGAATTAGAGAAAGATTCTATGTAATGTTGAGGAAATAATCACTCAATTTCATTCATAATTCTAAAATATGTTCATGTTTATATAAAGAAATTGTTATGATAAATAATGAAATAATATCAATTGAATCTTTAAAAATTATTGTTATCCTTAATTATTAACTATTAAGGTTATTAAAATCATGGTTGTCAACTAACATAAGCAAGCATCCCGCTTAAAGAATCAAAGATTTGATCAAGCCATCAAAACTTTAAGATTTGAGAAAAATATTGATCAACCTATTATTTATAAAAGTATTAAGGATGGAAAGGTGATATTTCTTATTTTATATGTCAAAGATATTTTATTCATTGGGAATTATGTAGAGACATTGTCATTGGTTAAATTATGGTTAACCCAACAATTTAGAATGAAGGATTTGGGAGAAACTAACTCTGTTCTGGGCATTTGAATATTAAGGGATTGAAAGAACAAAGTGATAACTTTATCAAAAGTTTCATTCATAGATAAGATAATGGAATGTTTTGCAGCGACAAATTCCAAGAAGAGATCTCAATCTTCTATATCAAGTTTTCATCTCTCTTTAAGAAAGAGAATACATGAGAAATGTTATTTATGCTTTGGCAATAGGAAGCCTCATGTATATTGTGACACACACGTCTAGATATTTTTTTCATAATAGGTGGTGAGTTGATATTAGGTGAATCCCAACTCAAGACACAGGCAATTAATAAAGCATATACTCAAGTATTTACGAATAATGATGAATTATATGCTTGTATGTTTTGGAAGAGATCTCACTCTTATTTGTTATATCGATCTTGACTTCCAAATGTGTTCGAGATTTTAGCAAATCCAAATCGGTTTATAACTTTGTCCTAGGCGATGGGTTCATAGTGTGGAGAAGTGTCAAATAGGGTTACACTATAGAATCCACTATGAAGGCCAAATATGTGGTTGCTTTTGGGGCAAGAAAATAAGTAATATGACTTTGGAAATTCCTTACGAGTCTTGAAGTTGTTCATGGTATGGAAAAAATTATCACACTGTATTGTGATAATAGTGCGACAATAGCTAACACCAAGGAAACTGGAAACCACAAAAGGACAAAACATATTGATAGAAAGTATCATATCATAAAGGAGGCAATAACAAATGAAATAGTGGATGTAGTCAAAGTCATATAAGAGGACAACCTTACGGATCCATTGACCAAGACTTTGGTGGCTAGGAGTTTTGAGAAACGTGTAGAAAATATGGGAATTCGAAATATGACTTATCTACTTCTCTAGGTCAAATGGGAGACTGTTAGATCTAGTGTCTTTATTTTAATATTTTCGTCAATATATACTTATATTTTTTGAACAAATTGATTTAATAAAATATTCATTCATTACATTAATATCCTTTGTATATTATTCTTTATGATTTTTGCACGCAAAACAAATATTGACCCAATAATTATCTAACATTTAACTAATACCAAACGGTATTACATGGTTGGATCATAATATGGAAAAACAATTTATATTAATAGATAATCTAAAAATGTCCTTAGTCTAATAAAAAAAGAGCAAACTGATTGAAATGATAACATGTTATCTATCCAATCCAATTAAGGAAATACTTTATCTTCGGTACTGGAGAGATTGAGTCTTAGAAAATAGAGACATAGATGTAACTCACTTGTAGATTTATTCATTTGTGACGTTCATGGTGTGACATACTTTAATCCTGAGTAGATGATGGACTATGTATGTGTGATTCGTATACTTTGATGTAAACGAAAGTCTGAGTTTAAATAGATAAGGAACTGAAAGTTGGTGCATTAGGTATATGACCTTTATAGTATGTAGCATCATTCATCAACAATGAAATTCATAGCTCAACTAAAAGGTAAATTATATTCTCTCATCAGCATTACATGATAAATGAGAAGTAAACACTGTCATGGATCACATAGTTACCATGAGAAAAATGGGATCATATTGAAAGAACAATTTTATCTCAAAAAGATTAAAAATATCCCATAATTGTAATACACTTCTCAC
Organism: Gossypium hirsutum; assembly: GCF_007990345.1. Taxonomy (NCBI): domain Eukaryota; kingdom Viridiplantae; phylum Streptophyta; class Magnoliopsida; order Malvales; family Malvaceae; genus Gossypium; species Gossypium hirsutum. The sequence continues at coordinate 59,752,025 of NC_053441.1, read as the reverse complement.
AAATTTTTGACATTATAATTTTATAATTTTTATATTAAATATTTTAATTTACTTAAATTTAGTTACTTAATGATAACATTCCAAATTCTTAAAAATTTATCTTATGAAAGTGCAGCGTCTGTAATTCCAAGTGTGATAAATTAAAATATGATGAGCATTATTTTGAGATGACCGTGGGATCAGCTTTGGTGCAAAATTCCATGTTATGGTGTAGAAATTAAATTAGCATCGGAGCCACCAATTGCTACTCTAATTGGACCATTCAAAGTACCAGCCCATTCCTCTGTATTTTTTATACGCTTTTTAAAAATATGGGTAAATTACATCTAGTCATTATCTCTTTTCCTTTTCATCATTCAATTATTAATTTTTGTAGTTTGATCACTCAATTAATCGAGATATTTTTTTATCTATTTCCTTTAAGTGCCTTAAACCTCTCTAATGAGAGGATGATATATTAGTTAAAAAATTAATATAATAATAAATTTATTTCTCAACTTTTACATATTATATCGATTTAATTATAATTTTAAAAGATTAACTTTTAAAATTTACAAATAATTTCAATTTATCAGCGGTGGGAGTGGCTGGAAAGGAGGGTTGAAACCCATTTGTTGAATACACAACTGGGTTTATTAGGCTTTTTTCAGGCCATTTTCCATAAAAGAGACGTGGTTGTGTTTTTCGCTCCAACTTTACCTACAATTTCCCAATAGTATCCACTCGAAAGTTTGTTCAGTTGTATTTCTACACTAATTTGTACGATAGTCAAAACACAGCCAACACTCTTTGTACACCATTGTGATGAAACGTGGCTCTTATTGTGCAGTGAGGAGCAATGGAAAGCAAGGGATGAGTGGTGACATGTGGTTCTTATGTTGCAAAATAAACAAAAACAAATGTTTTGGGCTAATTACATAAAAGTCCCTAGCTTTAGTCCAAAATAAAAAAATGTCAATGTCATTGACTAATTCGAGCAATTATAGAGTGACCAAAATAGAAATAATGTTAGTTTAAAATGACCAACTAATTCGAGCAATTATAGAGTGACCAAAATAGAAATAATGTTAGTTTAAAATGACCAACGGTGTGATTTATCCACTCAATTATACTTTAAAGGTAGTCATAATTTGATATTATTTTAAGAAAATAATGGAGTACCTTTTTAAGTTGCATATTTTAAAATTGAAAAAATTTATTTCAACTTATATGCTTTTGAATGTTAAAACTTTTATTAGAATCATTAGTAAAAAAATGCATAAATGATTGATAGAAGAATAATAAATAAGTTTAATAATTTTAAAGACAAATAATTTTAAAAACATCTCTGTTTAAGAACATATAAAGATTTTCTAAATAATAGAACATAATAATATTTGATTCAATGGAAAAGGAGTCCATTATTATGGTGGCTGCTCAATTCCTCATCCATCATTCCTTTTATTCCCACCTTTTTTATCCTCTCTTTTGCACCATCCTCCGCCCTGCTACTCTCTTCTACTTCTTTGGCACCAATGGAGGCCTCATCATCTTCAAACATAAATAAAATATAACATGAAATCGTATTAAAATGGAGGAATTAGATTTATAAAATAAATAAAATAAACTAAACTATAAATGGTTCATATACCTTAAAAGCTTCCAAAGGATTGTAGAACATTTTTAAAGTTTGGATGGTCATCCCACTCCAACCATTCCCACCATTCTGTCTCTGACCCGATGGTAAGAGAAGGTGGAGCATATGCAAATGGCTGCCCATTGCCAACAAGGGGAACAAATGGAGGAATTCTCTTCAGTTTATAACAGTCTCCAGCATCTTGGATAAGTTGGATAAGTTGGATAACTTGGAGAAGTTGGATTAATGAAATGGTATTAAAATGGAGAAATTAGATTTATAAAATAAATCGAATAAACTAAACTATAAATGGTTGATACCTTAAAAGCTTCCAAAGGGGTTGAAGAACATTTTTAAAGTTTGGATGATCATCCCACTCCAACGATTCCCACCATTCTGTGTCTGACGTGATTGTAAGAGAAGGTGGAGCATATACAAATGGCTGCCCATTGCCAACAAGGGGAACAAATGGAGGAATTCTCTTCAGTTTATCACAATCTCCAAAAACTTTGATAACTTGGAGAGAATCACAAACCATCACTCCACTTTTGCTGCATATGCTCTTCAAATTTGGTAACTTATTTAGTCTCAATACTCTCAATTTGGAAAGATGGAATTTGATTAATGCATCACTCTCTTTTTCTTCAACTTTTGATGTTGCTGCTCCCAATATTTCTACTAGCTGACTACAAGCACCCACATGTATTTCTTCCAGGCTTTGGAGGTTTGGAAGCAACCAATGTGGAAGCAACGTCTTCATACCTGGGCATTTGTATATCCTAATTTCCTTAAGATGGGAAAAGGTGGCAGACGGAGCCGATGTTGATGTTGTTGCTGAACCAATTCCTGCATCTTTCATAATAAGGGCACTCAACTTTGGCAGATCTCCAAGATCTAACACCTCGAGGCTTTGAAATGGATGAGTGGAAGAAGAGGCAAAAGAGGACAGGGAAACAACACACTCTATCCCTTCACAAACCCAAACCCTCAAGCCAATCACTTTTTTGAAGGAAGAATTATCATCGACTAAGTTTCTCAAATAGTTGCAACTTGAAATATTCAACTGTTGAATTTCAATTGGGTGCATAATTGACTCACCTTCCCAATTCTGGACTCCTCCAATTGTTACTGTTTTATCTCTTGTAGCAAGCATAAAAGATGAGCCCACCTGTAAATGGTACTTGATGAGATTTTTCTTACTTAGTTTCATTGAGGAGATGAACTTATTGAATTCATTGATATCTTCGAAACGTCCGGTAAAGCATTCCAACTTCATCAATGGTTCCAACTCCTCTGCTTTTAGACTTGTTTTTTCATTGTTCTCATAAAAACCCAAGTGTTGAAGGTGAACGAGTTTTGGTAAAAGTCCAGCGGGTATCTCTTTCAGAGTGTGCACTCTAAGATCAAGATATCTTAGCTTTATCAGCATATCCATTCCTTCAGGGACTTCCTCAATTTTAGTCCAACTTAGATCCAACTTCTTCAATTCTTGAAGCATCGAAAGACATGGTAGATCTCTTAATTCTTCACAATCACAAAGCAACAATGTTGTGAGGTTCTTTAGTTCAGAGATGGAATTTGGTAAACTCTCGATCTCTGTATAGGACAAATTTAGGACACAAAGACAGGGCATGTTTAAGAAGAAAGAATATGGAATCTTCTTTATAGGGTTATGCTGCAATAACAAGGTTGTGAGCAGTTGACATTTTGTGGGCAGCACATCTATGGAAATTTCTGATATGGAGTTATACATAAGTGACACTTTCTCAATATCCGGACTCCATTGCCCCTTTTCTGGTAACTCTTCTAATTGCGAACCTGCTTGTATCATATATCGAGGATTCATTCTTGTGATCGACAATGCCATGTCTCTCACTGCATCATGCATCTTTATACCATTTAAACCAAATTGAGTGGTATTATTTTCCAACAAGCAGTTATCTTCCAACCTTTTCAAAATAGTAAGGCCCTTATCTTCCATTTCTTGTCTTGTGTCCATCTCGTCTATGAATATCTCAGCAATCCAACACTCGATTAGTTCAACCTTATGAATTTCATAATCTTCAGGATATAATGCACAATACAAGAAGCAATCTTTTACTTTCTCATCTTTCAAGTGATCGAAACTGAATTTCAAGCGCTCGATTACCTCAGCTTCTACTCCTTCCACTTTCCCTATTCTCTCTTTCAAATCTTTGAGTGCATTTTTCCAAATACGAGGGTTATATTCTCCTTTCATGGTACCAGCTACCATGACAATTGTAAGAGGTAGACCCGCACATTCCTTGACAACAAGCTTCAGAGTTGGCATTATAGTTGGACATTGAACTATGTTAGGTCCAACTTTACTCAAGAATAGTATCAATGCCTCTTCTTCTGAAAGGGGCCTCACTTTTATCACCTTACAACCCGTATACTTACAGACATGCTCCGAACGAGTTGTCAACACCAACTTGCAGCCATTGCCGCCACTTGCCTTGGGGATCCCAACTTCCTCTAGAGAGACTTTATCCCACACATCATCTAGGATTAGAACATGCTTTCCTGCGTTCTTCAGCATTTCTGACAAGATTGCTGCTCGTCTGACCTTGTCCTCTTCTTTGTCTAAGTATTCCTTCGCCTTCAACGCACTTGCAATATTATCTTGTACCTTCATTACATTGAACTCCTTTGATATGGTAACCCAGATTACCCTTTCGAATCTTTGTTCTTTCAAAAGATCATTGTGGATGTGCTTCATGATAGTGGTTTTACCCACACCGCCCATCCCCCAAACTCCAATCTTGCTCACCTCCTCCTGCATCAAACATGCCCAAATCTCATTTCTGACAGCTTCCTCTCCAACTAGTTCTGATGTTGGCAGCGGCAACCCACCACTTGGACCATCCATGGCAAGACCTTCAGAGGCTTTAGGAGCTTTATCAAGAAATTCCTTCATTTCTCGAGTCTTTACATCAACCAGCTTCCCGTTGCAAGCACGACAGAGATATCTCCCGTTACTGACTTTGTTTTCAACAAGTAGTGCTTCCCGAATCATCTCTTTCACATCTTTCAACCAATTTTCAACTCCCTTCTTTGGTATCTTCCCCAGAGGCCGAAGAAGCTCTGCTTTCAATTGCAGCTCTATATCTTCCATTTTGCAATTCAACTCATCTCTGATCCTCTTGAAGTTTCTCACATAGTCGTTCAGCTTTCTGTGATATTGCAAATATTTACAAACAGGAGTGCCGAGACAAATTGCAATGCCAACAACAGGCTCTACGTACTCCATTGCTATGTCCCTGCAATGCAATCATAGATAACAGTAGCAGAGAATGAATTGGATATTTTATGAAGTATTGATATGTCAGTGTAAGCATGAAAAGGAAAACATGATTGCAAGTTTCAAGCAATGGCGTTTATTAGATGGAGCTATGGATGGGTGGCAGACAGAAACATGATGAAATTCTGGTCACCAGAATTAAGCTCTTAATGTATATAAAATGCTAGATTCAAGTGTGCAACAGTTCATTACAGAATATTAAGAGTTAAAATGTTAAGTATGAGATTTCAACATTATAGTGCTTCCGGGTAGCTCTTTCTGTATTAATTTCAATGTAGAGTAGATTATGTCTGCTGATCAACTTGTCTTAAAATCTAAAACTGTTGATAATCAGTGGAGGAAATCATAGCTTCAGATCTTATTACCTGACTTAGTGGCTGAAAAGTGTTGAGAGAATAGAACTGAAAATGAAGCAGTGAAGTTGACTGTCTTACAAAGCTAGCTGCTAAGAGTAGCAGATAACCAGAAACAATCATTGCAAAGTCATGAATTAAGCAAAGAAAAGCATGTTACGGATTAAGCAAATGAAAGAAAATTTCCTTGACTGGATGCTTGAAATTTTGTGATAGACCTTGGAAATCAAAAGAAATTAAAAACAGTGAAGAAGAAAGAATGTTGTGGGTACAATAGCCTAAACGAAGAAGAAAGTTAAGATAAAAACAGGAAAAATTCCGAGGTAGGTTCCACAAAGGCAGAATTACTAGGAAGAATTCCTATCTTTTAGCTTTTTTGTGTTTCGTCTTTTTACACGAAGTGTAGTTGGATAATTTATAGTGGGAATGTCCTACAGTCATTAATTGGGTTTGGACTGTCTAGCCAGACCTAGCATGGCGAGGTTTAAATATTTTGAGCTGTAACTTTCACACATTCAATTCTAGTCATCACATCCATGAAACTCCTTTTCTACTTTTCAATCTCTCCCCATGGTTCTTCTGATAATTCAAAATAATCTCAAGTTTTTTTTTTTTTTTAGTTTTAATTCTTCCATAATAGTTTTGGCTCCTATTAAACTTGAAATTTCGTCCTGTGAACCCCTAATGCGAGCAAAGTTATCCCATTTTTTTCATCCACGAAGACAATTTTTGTTGGGTCAAAATGAGAGAAGAATCACTAAGCAAATAAATCAAGTGATACTACTACTCATTGAATCAATAAACCCATTGAATCAGCAAATTAAAAATCAAATGATTCTAATTGAATCAACAAAACCCATTGAATCAATTAAAATGAAAAAAAAAAAAAAGATAGATGGAGGAGGAAAACAATATAGAAAATCCAGCAAAAAAGATACACAACTCACATACATCATCCATGTATGCATGCAATTGCAGCCCAGGAATTAAAGAGCAATATAACAAATACATAATATCCCATTAAAATACACTATCTCCTAGAAAGCAAAGCCCTTCCTTTCTGATTTCAGTTTTTCAGAAAAAAAAAATCACCTTTTCTTTTTTTTTTCTTTGTCTTTTCTTTCTCCACCTTTCTTCTTCTTCAATGCAAAAACCCTAAAAACCTTGATCATCATACAACCCATTTCCTATGTCAACCCGACCCGATCTGGGTCCTATCCCATTTCGCCTTCCTCTTCTACCCAAAGTATATAAACCCAAGGAGGAAGAAGAGTGGTAATTTTTTTTAAAAATTAGAAGAGTGAAAATAAGAAAAGATTTTTCTACATTCAAGTGTGCAACAGAATATTAAGAGGTAAAATGTTCAACATTTTGGTATTTCAACATTATATTGCTTCCGGGTAGCTCTTTTGGAATTAATTTCTAACTATAGTAGATTATGTCTGCTGATCATCCAGTCTTGAAATCTAAAACTGTTGATAATCACTAGAGGAAACCATTGCTTCAGATCTTATTACCTTGACTATCTTACAAAGCTAGCTGCTATAACAGTAGCTGATAATAAAAAACAATCATTGTATAGTCATGAATGAAGCAAATGAAAGAAAATTACCTTGACTGGATGCTTGAAAATTAGTGATAGACCTTGGAGATGAAAAGAAATTAAAAAGAGTGAAGAAGAAGGTGAAAATAGAAATAAGCAAAATTGTGATAGGAATTAATGGGAAAGTATGTGAAGAAGAAGAAGAAGAAAGAGAAAATAATTAATAATTACATGTATAAAAAGACGAATGTTGTGGATACGAGTAAGAAATCCATCTTTTTTGACTCTTTTCTTTGCTGTCACCCATTATAATTGGCATTAAATAATAATAATAATAATAATTAGGTTTAATTATAAATTTGGTCACCAATTTTTACTTGCTTTGTCAAAATGACCCTATTCTATTTTTGAGCTTTTCTTTACCATCAACCTTTGTTTCAATATTTATTTTCTTTCAAAAGTTTTCAATCTTTCATACTTCTCATTAAAAATATTCGACATATGAAATTCCATATTATCACGTTTAACTTTTTTAAGGTACTTTCATTAAATCTATTTAAAAAAAAAGAAGATTGAAAAAAAGAACAAAAATTGATAGAAAAAAAACTCAAAAACACAATTAGGGCCATTTTAATAAAATAATCAAACGTTAAAGGCTAAATTTATCATTAAATCTAATAATTAATCGAAAAGTATGGGACAACAGGGTTTAAGAATGCATAATCATATGTTACAACTTGAAATTAAATCTAATAACTAAATCTAATAATTTTAATAATTTTTTATACACAATCAGAGTGAAATTGACAGAAAATATAAAAATTGATGACTAGAATTTTTATTATACCAACTGAAACAAGTGCCACTTAACAGCTGGGTGACAAAAAGAAAATAATTTCGAAAACATTAGTGATCAAATTGTAACATTTTTAGTTAAGTGACCAAAATGAAAATTTAACCATAGTTGAATTTTACCCTAAATTCTTTTAAAATTTTTAGTTTTGAATTGTTTTATCTATACTATGTATTAAGCATTTTATTAAGTTAGTGTTACTCATCAATCGAGTCCCAACTCAATAAGAAAATTACCAAAAATACTATTTTATTTGCAAAGTAAGATATACGTTTATGAGGGTGTTTTCATCATTTTATATTTTTTTATAAATCAATAAAAAATTACCCATAATGATATTTGAACTAGGGGACACCATGCATATAAAGCTTTTTCATTTACATTATAACTAAAACAATTTAAAGTTTTCCTTGAAACTTTAATAAGTATATTTGTGTTCTAAATTTTTATATATTTGTATATGTAAATAATGTAATTGATTTAGCGTCACAAATGAACATGACACTAACTCTGTATTGAAGACAAAACAATGATAAACTTTTGTTTTCATTTAATATTCATCTATTTTTGTATTTAAATTTTGTTTTACTCTCAGTTTAATCTAATTTTTATTTTAATATCATACATATTGTATGTGTTATTATTAATTAGTTCCGAATCATACTCTTCATTATTTATTATATGTTTTTTTTAAACACAAACTATGTATTCTAAATACGTAATTTTCACACGCATATGTGTGTGATAAGATTTCTAGTGTTATTAAAACTTTTTAAAAAAAATTGTAATTATTAGACTCCTTGGTATACTCTTAAAAATAATCTGAAATTTTTTCAAGCCTAATCTATTTTTAGCCCAGCTCAGTCAACTCAGAAAAGTTCATGTGAGAGTTCAAAAATAATAAAATTTTAAAAATATTTTTATATTCTTAATTAAATTTAAATTTTAAAAATATTTTTTATTATATCCTTTCACGCGTATTGTACTAACGGTTGGCGTGTCGGATTTAGGATCATTTCTTTTGTATTGAGGATTTCTATATAAGGAGCCTCAATCGAGGGTTTTAATCAGGGTAAAAGAAGGACGTTTTCTCTCAAAACGAGTTTGTTGAAGCTTTCGCTTCTGTGTCTCTTTAAAGTTAGAAATTTCTAAGGGTTTCCTTAGAAAGAAATCTGTTGAGCCTCTGTCCCTAAGGGATAAACTCTGGAGCAGACCATCCCAAAAAGGCCCAAAAGAAGTGTCGGCACAAACGACAAACCTACCAACAGAAATGGTAGAAGCAATGACTTGTCCACAGAGTCATGACTCGTTTGATCATCTATATCAAACGGATAATCAAGTTGAAGAACTTGGGAGAATACTAGATCAATAAGATCTAAGTGATAATCTTCAACCCATAATTGAAGAAACCAATGAATTCATTCTAGGAGATGAAAATCCTCCAGATGAAGATCAGGTAAATATGGCTGATGAACCTACAGGTAATACTGAATCTCAAAATTTACCGGGCGAAAGCTCAGGAAGTAATTTTGAACAAGTTCCAACCTCTGATTATGTCAGAGATAAAAATGGAAGACTAAGACCTGGACAAGGATTATACAGACCTAAAGAGGGATCTAGTACAGGAGAACTATTATACCTAGACTGCACAATTAATAAACTTAATATAGTGCAAAATTGGTATAATAGAATGCTATTAGCGCTAACCCTTAATAAAGAATTAAGTGAAACAGATGGACTTAGTTATTACAACTTTGTCTTATATAAAACCACTGGTAATGTTCATAGATATTTAATATCTAGAAACAATCATATTGGAGCATTCGATAATGCCCAAGTTCTTAGGGAAACAACTAGAGATATACTACAAGAATTTTGTGGTATAAAATGGGTCCCAGGGCAAGCGATTGCCGAAATGACCAACAAAGATGTGACTAAACATGTCTTAACAAATATACAATGATGTAACCTTTGTATTTTGAAGAATTTCTCTGTCAATATAGCAAATACTTCTACCAAATCCCGACTATAGAAACGGATATGTATGAAGATATATTTATTAATAAACTACCATATCCCATTAATAATATTATTAGGGAAAGGTATGTAAAAGACTCAGACCAGCCTTCATCGTTAGGATCGATGGCTGCTGAAGTAAGAAAATATATAGCAGAAGAATGTGCTAAGAAAACTGCTAAAAAGGCAATAAAAATGTCAATCAAATGTTGTAATTCATTTGAAGATGTACCTCAAAGATTTGGTTGCAAACCAGTCTACGAGAAAAAGAAAAAGAAAAAAAATCTATAAAGAGAAAAAATTTAAAAGCCATAGAAAGGGTTTTAAGAAGAAAAATCGTTTTCGAAAGAAAACAGGCAATTACGCCATTAAAAAATTCTGTCCTGAAAGAAAGAAAAGTTGCAAATGTTGTGTTGTTCCAATAGGGTCAGAAGCGTGTAAATTATTGTACTAAAAAATCACACAAAGTTCAATTCCCAGGGAAGAGAGGTGGATCACATGGATCTCTTAAATACCAAGTCTTTCCTTAGACAGAATATCTCTTCTATAGTAATTTAATAGCACAATTAAATACTACTATTATACCCTCAAATATTGAAAGAAAAATAGGACAAGAAAGAACACAAGAGATTTAACGAGGTTCGGTAAATTATACCTACGTCCTCGGGCACTAACACCAGATGATAACTTTACTATCTCCAAAGTATTACAAACAAATAGAATTCCTTAAGAATTCTCAAATGGGAGAAGAGAGAAAACTAAGAGAGAAAGATTGGTTGGGATGAATTGAAATGAGAAATGAGAAGGCCTATTTATAGTTGAGGTTTAAGGACCAAACAATAAATAGTCCATTATCTCAAGGACCAAAAAAAATTATCCCATGCCACTTTTTCAAAGTCAACTTTAGGGTGCTAAACTTGCACCACTTTGTATTGTTTGCCATTAATGTTGTCTCCCATTAATGTTAACAATCTCCACATTGAAGATTTGATTAGGATAATCACATCTTCACACACTTCCTTCAACTCCCCAAATTCGATAAAGCTATCTTTTGTAGTGCCTACAAATGCACTCTCGAGCGCCATACACCTGAAGGTGCTCAAATTCTCAGGATGTTAATCAAGTTCAAACAATGATTAAACTTGATTGTTGTTACCACCTTGGTCATCATATCTGCGGGATTATCTGCTGTCGGAATCTTCTGAAGTAGAATTTTTCCTTTTTCAAAGACTTCCCGCACAAAGTGATATCTTACGTCGATATGCTTGGTTCTTGAATGATAGACTTGATTTTTCGCTAAATGAATAGCGCTCTGACTGTCACAATATAAACTTATGTGACTTTGAACAACTCCTAAGTCTTTCAACAATCCATTAAGCCAAATAGCCTCCTTAACAGCTTCTGTAACTACCATATATTCTGTCTCTGTAGTAGACACAGCTACTGTAGACTGTAAGGTAGACTTCCAACTCACTGGGGCTTTCGCAAGAGTAAACAGATACCCCGTAGTTGAACGACGTTTATCTAAATCACCAGGAAAGTCGGAATCAACATATCCAACTACAAACTGACCAAGTGCTTCATCCTGTTCAAAAATTAAACCAACATCTACAGTTTTTCGAAGATACCGTAGAATCCATTTCACAGCTTGCCAATGTCCTTTTCCAGGATCATGCATATACCTGCTCACAACTCCAACAGCTTGTGAAATGTCAGGCCTCGTACACACCATCGCATACATCAAACTCCCAACTGCATTAGCATATGAGACTTTCGCCATATATTCTCTTTCTTCTTCAGTTTTCGGAGATAATTGAGCACTAAGTTTCAAATGAGAAGCAAGTGGGGTACTTACATGTTTTGTGTTTTCATTTACACCAAAACATTGTAATACCTTTTTCAGATATTGCTTCTGATTTAAACAGAGCTTGCCTCTCGGTCTATCTCTACTTATCTCCATGCCGAGAATCTTCTTGGCCTCACCTAGATCTTTCATCTCGAACTCTTGATTCAACTGAGCCTTCAGCTTATCTATCTCATTTTGGCTCTTCGAAGCGATTAACATATCATCAACATACAAGAGTAGATAAATGAAAGATCCATCATGCAGCCTTCTGCAAATATACACAATTGTCATATTTGCTTCTTGTGTACTTCTGCCTTCTCATAAAGCTATCAAATCGCTTGTACCACTGCTTCGGGGATTGCTTCAATCCATATAGCGATTTGTTCAGCTTACAAACCCAATTTCTACCACCAGCATCTGTGTATCCTTCGGGCTGAGTCATATAGATCTCCTCTTCTAACTCACCATGCAAGAAAGCTGTCTTAACATCAAGTTGAGCTAGCTCCAAATTCAACTGTGCTACCAAGGCCAACAAAATTCTAATGGAGGAATGCTTCACAACAGGGGAAAATACATTATTGTAGTCAATTCCCTCCTTCTGAGCGTAGCCTTTAGCTACCAATCTTACCTTGTAGCGAATATCCTTCTTGCTAGGAGATCCATCTTTCTTTGCGAATACCCACTTGCATCCGATTGCCCTTTTACCTTTCGGTAATTGCGCCAACTCCCAAGTATTGTTCTTCCGGAGAGACTGCATTTCTTCATCCATGGCGCTTTTCCATTTATCACTTTCTAAGCTTTGCATTGCTTCTTGATAAGTGATAGGAATATCATCAACAACGGGAAGGACGTAGGCCACCATATCAGTAAATCGAGCAGGTTTACGAATTTCTCTCCGTGGCCTTGCAACTGCAACTGGTTCTGGTGTACTTAGTGGTTCTTGGGTCAGAACCTCTTCAACCTCTAATTCCTCCATTGTGGCTGGAGAATTAGACTTATTAACTGGGCAAATCCCCATCTGCTCAAACTCCACCTGTTTTGGAGTACATTCCACCTGCTGTGGAGTATTGCTCGTCTGAATATCTTTATCTGCTACCTTTTTCAATGTGGCAGATTCATCAAAGGTAACATCTCTGCTACAGATCATTTTCTTTGTGCTTAAGCACCAAAGTCGAAATCCCTTCATTCCAGAAGTGATTCTCATAAAGAGAGCTTTCTTTGCCCTCGGATCTAACTTTGACTCCTTCACATGGTAATATGCAGTGGTTCCAAACACATGTAAGGAATCATAATCTGTAGCCGGTTTTCCAGACCATACCTCCATAGGAGTTTTTCTTTCTAATGCAGATGATGGCAAACGATTAACAAGATGGCCAGCGTATGTCACAGCCTCAGCCCAAAATTGCTTGCCCAACCCAGCATTGGACAACATACATCGAACTTTCTCCAGCAATGTTCGATTCATACGCTCTGCCACTCCATTCTGTTGTGGTGTATCCCTAACTGTGAAGTGTCGAACAATACCATACTCTTGGCACACATCGAAGAACGGATCACTTTTATATTCCCCTCCATTGTCCGTCCTAAGCCGCTTGATTTTCTTGCCAGTCTAGTTTTCGATCATAGTTTTCCATTTAAGAAAAACTCCAAGCACTTCATCTTTAGTTTTCATGGTATACACCCAAACTCTTCTGGAAAAGTCATCAACAAAAGTAACAAAGTAGTGTTTTCCTCCCAACGAAGGTGTTTTGGAAGGCCCCCACACATCTGAGTGAATATATTCCAAAATACCTTTTGTCTTATGGATAGCAGTGCCGAATTTCACTCTCTTTTGCTTTCCCAGAACACAGTGCTCACAAAATTTTAATTTGCAAGCCTTTGCACCTTTCAACAATCCTTGCTTTGCCAGAATTTGCAAGGATTTTTCGCTGCCAACTTCATATGCCACAACTGCATTGAGTCCAAGTCTTTGTTACCGGAAGCTGCAGCGACTGCTCCAATAACTGTACTACCTTGGTAGTAATACAAGTTATTTTTCCTGATGCCCTTCAATATCACAAGTGCGCCAGATGTCACTTTCAAAACCCCATCTCTCATAGTAACAACTGAACCATTGGATTCCAAGGCTCCCAATGAGATGAGATTTTTCTTCAAACTGGGCACGTCCTGAACATCAGTCAGAACTCTGGTTGATCCATCTTTATTCTTTAATTGGATTGAACCTATCCCAACAGTTTTACAGGCATTGTCATTGCCCATATAAACAACTCATCCATTTAGTTCTACTAAATCAGAGAACCACTCCCGGTTAGGGGACATATGATAGGTACAACCCGAATCCAATATCCACTCATCTGAATGGAACGACGATGATGATGCAACCAGTGATAGTTCAGAGTCACTAGTATCATGCTTAGCAACACAAGCATCTACAGCAGCTTTTCCCTTATTCTTCAGCTTTGGACAATTTTTCTTCCAGTGGCCTTTCTCATGACAAAAAGCACATTCATCTTTCCCGAGTCTGGACTTTGACTTTGATCTCCCCTTTTGAGTTTTCTTCCGAGTGTATGAACGACCTCGGACTACTAAAGCTTCTGTATCTCTGATTGAGTTTTTCTGTTTGTCCTTCTTTCTCTGTTCATAACTGTATAAGGCCGCACAGACTTCGCTCAGAGATATATCACTCCTGCCATGAAGTAGAGTAGTTTCTAGGAACTCAAACTCCTCAGGAAGTGACCCCAACAGCATCAAAGCCAAATCTTCATCTTTGAATGTCTCATCCATATTCAGCAAATCAGTGACTAACTGATTAAATTTGGTGATGTGATCATTCATTGTGGTACTTGGGACGTATGTGAAGCGAAACAGTCTTTTCTTCAAGTGGAGCTTATTTTGACTGTTTTTCTTCAAAAAATTTTCTTCAAGTGCCACCCACAACTTATTTGCAGAAGTCTCCTTTGAAAAAGCATACCTCTGCTCTCGAGAAAGGCATGATCGAATTGCGCCACATGCCAACCGATTGATCGCCTTCCAATCTTTCTCCTGTACATCATCTGGTTTCTCTTCATCAATGGCAATGTCTAGACCCTGCTGAAAAAGGGCATCTAGAACCTCACTTTGCCACATACCAAAATGGCCCGTGCCATCAAAGATCTCCACGGCCAATCTTGCATTTGCAATTGTCGGTCTTGTCCACATGGACGATGTTGAAGCTCCTACACCGACCGTTTTCTCCATAATCTTTCAATATACCTAAGGAAATCTTTTCTGATGTGGAAGATCAGTTCAAACTGCAACCACAGAGCATACTACGATTAACCTTCGGCTCTTGATACCACTTGTTGTTCCAATAGGGTCGGAAGCGTGTAAATTATTGTACTAAAAAATCACACAAAGTTCAATTCCCAGGGAAGAGAGGTGGATCACATGGATCTCTTAAATACCAAGTCTTTCCTTAGACAGAATATCTCTTCTATAGTAATTTAATAGCACAATTAAATACTACTATTATACCCTCAAATATTGAAAGAAAAATAGGACAAGAAAGAACACAAGAGATTTAACGAGGTTCGGTAAATTATACCTACGTCCTCGGGCACTAACACCAGATGATAACTTTACTATCTCCAAAGTATTACAAACAAATAGAATTCCTTAAGAATTCTCAAATGGGAGAAGAGAGAAAACTAAGAGAGAAAGATTGGTTGGGATGAATTGAAATGAGAAATGAGAAAGCCTATTTATAGTTGAGGTTTAAGGACCAAACAATAAATAGCCCATTATCTCAAGGACCAAAAAAAATTATCCCATGCCACTTTTTCAAAGTCAACTTTAGGGTGCTAAACTTGCACCACTTTGTATTGTTTGCCATTAATGTTGTCTCCCATTAATGTTAACATGTTGGATTTGCCACGAAGAAGGACACTATGCATCAGAATGCAAAAAGAAAGGACAAGGGCCGGGAAAGCTAAAAGTCCTTAATAAGGTATTATCTTTAGGGTTTGAACCTATAGAAACGTCTAGTGAAGACGAATCATTTGGCCTAAGTGATCTAGAGATAGATTATGAGTCAAAAACGGAGTCAGAATCCGAATAGTACCTTCATACAGGTACAATTACATGGTAAAACCGTATTTGCTTATATAGATACGGGTGCTAGTGTAACACTCTGTAAGAAAAATCTCTTACCAGAGGATTTATGGCAAGAGGCTTTAAACCCTCTACCAGTAAAAATTGCTGATGGATCAGTAATTTACCTAAAATGGATAGCCGAAATGGTTACAATTACCATAGAAGGATATAGGTTTCCTAGAGCGATTAAAGGCTCTAATGACAAGCAAACGATGGTCACGCGTCGAATTGCTATCAAACTACGCGAATGGCTCTTTCTCTGGTACAGAGCAAAGATATCCAGTTCACGAACTTGAAACCCTTGCGGTTTTAAGAACATTGAAAAAATGGAAGCTTGAATTACTTCCAAAACGGTTTATTCTAAAAACCGTTTCAGAATATGTAACTTATCACATTTTGTTTTTACAATTCGGGTTTTGAAAAATAATTTAAATGTAATTAAAATTTGAACTGAGTTTGAAAAAAGTATTTTGTGGTATATTTTGTAATTTTTTGACAAAAAAATGACATCCAGGCCAATTTTATAAGTCTTTGTAGTATCAATCCTAGATGTTCTGCATGAAACTAAACTTTTTTATTTCATTTTGTTTCTAATTTGTTGTTGTATTCTATTGAATAATACTTTTCTTTATTTCTCATACATTTTAGCTTCAACAACATATTCAAGATTTTAATACACTTTTCTATTTTAAAAATGATTTTAAATTTTTATATAAAATAAAGGAAAAATTGATAATCTATATAAATTGAGGATAAAAATTGTAACGCCAATTGGTTTATTATGGCCGAATCTGGAGGAATTACATTGATTTGTTTAAAAATCCAAAAAATAAATTTAAAATTATGTGTGTTGACAATATTAATTCTGACAAATCGCTTTTCAATTTTTAAGAAAACAATTATTAAAACTATTTATTTTGTTATAAAAAAAACACTTGATTACTTTATTTTGGAACGAAAATTTTAGAGTACTAAAACTATTACTTAATTTATAAAATCCAAAATCTTGTAGTTTTAAGTAATAATTACTAAATCCAACTAAGCAAAGCAAAATCCTGAAAAAATGGGTTATGATTTATCTTTGAAAGAACCCATTTGCATCATCTTGAAGTGATTGATTTTGGATTTATTATATATGGGGTTTGATTATGATTGTTTTTTCTTGGAAATTTGGAAATTGGAGTAAATTGTTTCCAAGAACTAGTTTGTGGGAAGAATTGGATGTTTTTGGATGATTTGACCTCAATAATTTCCCAAGAAAATGAAATTGTTAAAAAGTTTTGAATCAATTAACTGCATTTTGGAAAAGAATTAACCCATTTCCACCACAATGCTTTACGGGTGATGGCATGTTTTTCTTCATCACTGCAGCAGAAAGTTCAAGAAAAAGTTGGCTTAAACCCTTCTCATAATGCTGAATCTGGAAAAGGGAAGAGTAAGATGTCGAAGAATATAACGCATGGTTATCATTTAGTGAAGGGGAAAGCGAATCATCCAATGGAGGACTATGTTTTCGCGGAGTTTAAGCAAGTCAATGGCAGTGAGCTCGGTTTATTTGCCATATTCGATGGCCATTTGAGCCATGTTATTCCCGAATATTTGAAGGCGAACTTGTTTAACAATATCTTGAATGAAGTAATCTATAATAAGCTGGATCTTACGGCATCTTTTTCCTATGCATTGACAGTGTTTTGCTTGTAGTTTTAACCAAGCGCCTCTGTTTCTTTTTATGCGAGCAGCCCGACTTTTGGTCGGAACCAGAGAATGCGATTAGGAAAGCGTATCGTTTAACGGATACAAATATATTGGAACAAGGCATTGATTTGGGCAAAGGGGGTTCAACGGCAGTGACAGCAATATTGATCAACTGCCAGAAGCTGGTAATTGTTGAGAGCTGGACTGCAATGCAACATGAAGCCAGCTACTGTCGAGATCAGCAGCAAACAACTGCAGCTATTGAGCTCAACAAATTTGCTTGGTGCGCAAGAATGAAAATCGACCGAATGAAGCAACCAGTTTTTTAATTATCTTGTTGTAATGTAATCTAGCTTAGTTGCTTTGTAACTAGTTTATAAAGTTAGTAGGATTAAGTTTTGATTGGATCTTTGATGTAAAAGCTGGTATGACAGCTTATCTTTGTATTTGTCTAAGCTTGTATTAGTTGTGCATTAGTGGAGGCAGTTAGATTATTAGGTAACTGTCATATTGCATATTGTAACTTATATATACATTTTGAATTTTGAATGAAAGTAGTAGTTCAGTTACAAATTTTGCTGAGCATTCAAGTTACATTTTGCTGTTTTTGCTTGTTTTTTTTTTCTTTTGGCTCGATCACTCTTGTTTGTTCCTGCTTGCAACTTTGTTTGCTGCTGCCATTGTTCCAACAGTAATAGCAAATGTTGGCGATTCCCGGGCTGTGATTTCTAAGAACGGTGTGGCTAAGCAGCTTTCAGTTGATCATGAGCCCGCTTCTGAAAGGGAGAGCATTGAAAATAGAGGTGGTTTTGTTTCGAACTTTCCAGGTAATGGGTGCCTGATCTTTTGGGGATGACGCTCAAGGTTACACCAGCTTTTCCTGATATTGTTTTTGTTTCAGGGGATGTCGCGTGTGTTGACGGCCAGCTTGCGGTGGCGAGAGCATTTGGTGACAAGATTTTAAAGAAACATCTTACTTCGGAGCCAGATGTGAGCACTGAAACAATCGACGATGATACTGACCTCATAATATTGGCTAGTGATGGTTTATGGAAGGTAAGCCCTACCTAATCACATTTTTCCTTTATTGAACCTGCGTGTTGAACCTGAGATTTAATGGTCCGTTCCTTAAATTCCAGGTAATGTCAAACCAAGAAGCTGTCGATGCTATCAAAGGCATTAAGGATGCTCGATCTGCTGCAAAGCACCTAACTGAGGATGACATTTCCATCATTGTTGTGAAATTTTAGTGATCTGTAAGTGTGGCAACTTCACCTGTTTCCGTATGATAACGAACTCTTTTTTGTACCTTTCTTATGTTGGATAGAATGTTATGCATATTTTGTGTGGTATCCTAAGCTTTCTATACATAGGCAAACAGTAATGAAGGAAACTAAAGTTGAATTTGTAGCACTGGAACATAATATTCTACCAAGCTTTCAATCGCTTTAGCGGTTCAGCTGATTGGATACCTAATCTGCCATGACATTTCAAATTTGTTCTTGAACAATCTGAATTTCCTTCAGATGTTATCCCTTAGATTCCCTTGGATAATTGAATTTTAATTCCTATACCTGACGTTGTTATAAAATCCTTCATCATAGTATAGTAAGTTGATGTTTTGGTTCTTATATTAAGATTGGTAGCATAAGCTGATTATGTCTGCAATGACTCCCTTTTGATTGCGGGCAAATGCATCCGATGAACTGAGCTTGGATTTTTCCACTTGAGAAGAAGGCTGTGACAAGCCATCACTGAACCCTACCTTCCCATAGCAACCCCTTCTTCTTCTTGGTCATCTTCCCTGTCATTGTCAAGTTCTTGAGCTATGAAATCCTTATTTATGGCAGCTCTGAAACCTGCAGCTTCCATTGCAGGAGAAGGAGATATAAATAATAGAGAGTGGTAATGAAATGTTGAAATCAGAGTAAGATGGAAGTGGAAAAAGTTGAAGGACCACAAGCTAACATTAATTTGTCTCATGTTTTTGCTTTATGCAGTTCAGGATTTAATCCAAAAAGAAACAGATATAAGATAACATTAATTTAACAAATCCTAACAGTCAACTACCTATACCTATACCTATACCTAAATTCTTAAATAACTATTAGTGTTGTTAAGTTGTCGGATAATTACTTCCTCTCATCTTAAATACAAAAAATCATTATCTCGAGGTTTTTTTTTTTTTTCATTTAGTTTAAATCATTCTCTGTTTTTCAAAAATCTGAGGTAAAATCAGATCTTACATGTGTTGTGGACGAGGTCAATTTGCTTGTATTTTTCTTATAAAAATTGTGATAATTTACAAATATTTAGAATTGTGTTGGCGCATTGCAATTGTTCATTACCATTTAAATTATGCTAACGTTGACGGTAAAGCAATCGTTTGAAATCAAACTAATCTCGGAGGCGATAGAAACTATTTAACACTATGCTAATATAATAAAGCGAGCTACCGTTCGATAAATGATCTTACATGTGTTGTGAATAGAGGTGCTCATGGGCCGGGCCGGGTTCGGGCCGGGCCCATAAAAAATTTCTGCCCGGGTCCTAGGCCCGGGCCTGGCCCGGCCCGAAAAATGGGCCTAAGATTTTGCCCAGGCTAGGCCCGGGAAAAAAATCATAAGCCCGGGCCCGGCCCATTTTTATTTTAATAATTTTAAAAAATTAAAAAAAGTATTTTTAAAATATTTTAAAATTAAAAAAATTAAAAAAAGTATTTTAAAAATATTTTAAAATTAAAAAAAATTAAAAAAAAAGTATTTTAAAAATATTTTGAAATTAAAAAAAATTAAAAAAGTATGTAAAAAATATTTTAAAATTAAAAAATATATATTTGTTATATCGGGCCGGGCCAGGCCCGGGCCAAAAAAGTGGTGCCCGAGGCCCGGCCCGTTTTTTAAACGAGCCTCGTTTTTTTGCCCAAGCCCATATTTCAGACCTATATTTTTACCCAAACCCTCCCATATTTCGGGCAGGCCGTCGGGCCAGGCGGCCCATGAGCACCTCTGGTTGTGAACAAGAACTATTTACTTGTATTTTTCTTATAAAAATTGTGGTAATTTACAAATATTTAGAATTGTAATAAAGCGAGCTACCATTCAATAAATGATCTTTAGGGAAATGAAAATGAACCCTTGCTGGAAGGGTGCCTTTACTGTGGATAAATACCTTTATGAGTCATACCGTGGATTGTACTACTGAACTGAATCCAAGTCTTGACTTAAATTTTTTTATTGGCATATTGATGGATGGTGCTTTCGTCTGGCTTATATGAACTTCACTTTGTAGTTTGATGGATGGTAGTCATTGACTTGAGAATATACAATGACTTATGAGATTATTGAAATTCATTCCTTTTTATCTTTTTTAACAATGTGTTAGCGATAGTGTTTTTCTTCGTAGTTGACTTGTATAAATTTCACTTTGTGATTTGGCAAGTAATGTGTCTATTGGCCCAACAATCGAGGAATTTATAATACATATTATCACGAGTTCAAATATATAATTTTAATATTTGGGTCATCGAATTCAAATATATAAAATAGACAATTTTCTGTAAATATGATATAATAGTAATGACTGATAGTATAAAAATAATTTAATAATTACATACCCTATTTTATAAATTAAAATATAGTTATACTACAAGTTCTATAATTATAAATAGTTAATTTATAATTTTATATTATTTAAATTAAATTTAAGTTGGATTGACTCGAGATATGGTGAGGTCTATAGTCAACTTCTATTCCATATTATTTACTTTAAAATTGGAAGCGTGTATATATTTTTATATAAACTTTGAAATTTACGAAATAATAGACTAGTGTTGCATGTGATAAAAGACCATAATAATATTTGATTCGATATCATATCAAAATACGTTTATAACTTAAATGTTTTAATTATAAATATGAATATATGAAGGTTTTTTTGGGAATTATATATATATGTATATATTAGAGAAGAATAAGAGAATAGGAGTAAGAGAGGGAAAATATGTTTAAAAAGTGGAGGCAGTTTGAGTTCTTATTTACCTTTGCCTCTCACTCTCCATGCTCTTCCATCATTCCTTTTTTCCTCTCTTTTGCACTATCCTCCCCCCTACTTCTTTCCCACCCACACTTTTATCTTTCTCTTCAGCATCATCACAAATATACGTCAAATTTTATTAATATGGAGAAATTAGATTTATCAAAATAAAAAAATAAACTAAACCATAAATGGTTCATACCTCTTATCCTCCACGGAGGTTGAAGCGAAGAACATTTTTAAAGTTTGGATGGTCATCCCACTCCAACGATTCCCACCATTTTGTGCTTGACCTGATGGTAAAAGAAGGTAGAGCATATGCAAATGGCTGCCCATTGCCAACAAGGGGAACAAATGGAGGAATTCTCTTCAGTTTATCACAATCTCCAAAAACTATGATAACTTGGAGAGAATCACAAACCATCACTCCACTTTTGCTGCAAATGCTCTTCAAATTTGGTAAAATCCACAATTTCAGTTCTCTCAATTTGGGAAGATGGAATTTGATTAATGCATCACTCCCTTTTTCTTCAACTTTTGATGTTGCTGCTCCCAATATTTCTACTAGCTGACTATAATCCTCCACGTGTATGTTTTCCAGGTTTTGGAGGTTTGGAAGCAACCAATGTGGAAGCAACGTCTTCATACTTGAGCAGCTGACTATCGTAATTTCCTTAAGATGGGAAAAGGTGGCAGACGGAGCCAATGTTGATGTTGTTGCTGGACCAATTCCTTCATCTTTCATAATAAGGGCACTCAACTTTGGCAGAAATTGAAGATCCAACACCTCGAGGCTCTGAAATGGATGAGCGGAAGAAGAGGCAAAAGAGGACAGGGAAACAACACACTCTATCCCTTCACACCCCCAAATCCTACAAACCCTCAAGTCAATCGCATTTTTGAAGGAAGAATTGTCATCGACTAAGCTTCTCAAATAGTCGCACTCAATAATATGCAACTCTTTAATTTCGATTGGGTGCATAATTAACTCACCTTCCCAATTGTCGACTCCTCCAATTGCTACTATTTTATCTATTTCAGGAGTCACACACAGAGGAATGAGATATCAGCCCACCTGTAAATGGTACTTGATGAGATTTTTCTTACTTTGCTGCATTGAGGAGACGAACTTATTGAATTCACTGATGTCTTCGAAATGTCCGGTTAAGCACTCCAACTTCTTCAATGGTTCCATCTCCTCTGCATTTAGACTTATTTTTTCATTGTTCCCAGCAAAACTCAAGTGCTGAAGGTGAACGAGTTTTGGTAAAAGTCCAGCGGGTATCTCTTTCAGAGTGAACACTGTAACATCAAGATAGCTTAGCTTTATCAACATATCCATTCCTTCAGGGACTTCCTCAATGTTAGTCCCATAAAGATCCAACTTCTTCAATTCTTGAAGCATCGAAAGACATGGCAGGTCTCTTAATTCTACACAGCAACAAAGCAACAATGTTGTGAGGTTCTTTAGTTCAGAGATGGAATTTGGTAAACTTTTGATCTTCGTAGAGGACAAATTGAGAACACTAAGACAGGGCATGTTTGTGAAGAAAGAATGTGGGATCTTCTTTATAGGGTTCTCCTGCAATAACAAGGTTGTGAGCAGTTGACATTTTATGGGCAGCACATCTATGGAAATTTCTGATATGGAGTTATACATAAGTGACACTTTCTCAATATCCGGACTCCATTGCTCCTTTTCTGGTAACTCTTTTAATTGCGAACCTGCTTGTATCATATATCGAGGATTCATTCTTGTGATCGACAATACCGTGTCTCTCACTGCGTCATGCATTCTCACTCTTTCACTCGAGACATTTTCCAACAAGCAATTATCTTCTAATTTCTTCAAAATAACATGGCCCTTATCTTTCATTTCTTGTCTTGTACTCATATCATCTATGAATCCCTCTTCAATCCAGCACTCAATTAGTTCATCCTTTTTAATTCCAAAATCTTCGGGATATAATGCGCAATGTAAGAAACAATATTTCACTTTCTCGTCTTTTAAGTGATTGAAGCTAACTTTCAAACTCTCGATCACTTTATCTTCCCCTTCTTTCACTTTCCCTATTCTCTCTTTCAATTCCGAGTGTGTTTTTCCAAATAAGAGGGTCATCTTCTCCTCTCAATGTAGCAGCTATGACGACAATTGTAAGGGGTAGACCCGCACATTCCTTGACAACAAGCTTTAGAGTAGGCATTATAGTTTGATTTTGCACTATGTTAGGTCCAACTTCACTCAAGAATAGTATTAATGCCTCTTCTTCTGAAAGGGGCTTCACTTTTATCACCTTACAGCCCATAGACTTACAAACTTGCTCCACACGGGTTGTCAACACCAACTTGTACCCATTGCTGCTACTTGGCTTAGGGATCCCAATTTCTTCCAACGAGACTTCACTCCACACATCATCTAGGATTAGAGCATGTTTTCCTGCTCTCTTCAGCATTTCGGACAAGATTGCTGCTCGTCTGACCTTGTTTGCTTCTTCGGGCATCTTTCCATTCAATGCACTTGCAATATCATTTTGTAACTTCACAATATTGAACTCCTTTGATATAGTAACCCAAACCACCCTTTCAAATCGTTGTTCTTTCAAAAGATCATTGTGGATGTGCTTCATGATAGTGGTTTTACCCACACCGCCCATCCCCCAAACCCCAATCTTGCTCACCTCCTCCTGCATCAAATATGCCCAAATCTCATTTCTGACAGCTTCCTCTCCAACTAGTTCTGATGTTGGCAGTGGCAACCCAGCACTTGGACCATCCATGGCAAGACCTTCAGAGGCATTAGGAGCTTTATCAAGAAATTCCTTCATTTCTCGAGTCTTTTCATCAACCAGCTTACCGTTGCAAGCACGACAGAGATATCTCCCGTTCCTGACTTTGTTTTCAACAACTTGTGCTTCCCTAATCATCTCTTTCACATCTTTCAACCAATTTTCAACTCCCTTCTTTGGTATCTTCCCCAGAGGACGAAGAAGCTCTGCTTTCAATTGCAGATCTATGTCTTCCATTTTGCAATTCAATTCATCTCTCATCCTCTTGAAGTTTCTCACATAATCGTTCATCTTTCTGTGATATTGCAAGTATTTACAAACAGGAGTTCCGAGACAATTTGCAATGCCAACAACAGGCTCTACGTACTCCATTGCTATGTCCCTGCAATGCAATCATATATAACAGTAGCAGAGAATGAAAATCTGTGAATGTATTGGATGAAGTATTGATATGTCAGTGTAAGCATGAAAAGGAAACATGAATGCAAGTTTCAAGCAATGGCGTCTATTAGATGGAGCTATGGATGGGTGGCAGACAGAAACATGATGAAATTCTAGTCACCAGAATCAAGCTCTCGATGTATATAAAATGCTAGATTCAAGTGTGCAAGAGTTCATTACAGAACAGTTTGAGATTTCAACATTATATTGCTTCTGGGTAGCTGTTTTTGTATTAATTTCTATCTATAGTAGATTATGTCTGCTGGTCATCCACTCTTAAAATCTAACACTGTTGATAATTAGTAGAGGAAATCAGTGCAACAGATCTTATTACCTGACTTAGTGGCTGAAAAGTGTAGAGAGATTAGAAGTGAAAAGGAAGCAGTGAAGTTGAGTTCCTTGACAATCTTACAAAGCTAGCTGCTATAACAGTAGCAGATAATCAAAAGCAAAGAAAAGCATGTGATGAATTAAGCAAATGAAAGAAAATTACCTTGACTGGAGGCTTCAAAATTTGTGATAGACGTTGGACATCGAAACAAATTAAAAGCAGTGAAGAAGTAAGAAGAAAGTGAAGATAAAAACAGGGAAATTATGAAGTCTCCGGTAGGATCCACAGAGGCAGAATTATTAGTAAGAAATCCTATTTTTATTACTTTTTCTTTTAGCCTTTTTCTTTTGCTTCATCGTTTGGTAATTGCCCCATCCATTTATTATGCAATTATGATAGGAGACGACTTATAAAAAGGTGAGTCTGCAATTATGATAGGAGACGACTTATAAAAAGGTGAGTCTTTGGGTCATATTTTAACTCTGCTTTCCACTTTCTCACTTTGTCCTAAATTATGACCATTAGAAATGAGTTAATTGCATCAACCACCCCTAAATTATGACAATTATTTTAAATTTATTTTCAAACTTCAAACTGATCTAATTACATTTCTAAACTATTGATATTATATTAATCAGGTCATTTTATTATTAAAATCATTAAATGACACGTTAAATTTTATATAGCTAATTTTAAAATAATAATTTTAAAGAAGCTAAAATTATATAAACTGAAATTTAAAAAAAACGAACAATAAAAATGGTGTAAAAACTTCAAAACCATGATTTTTAAAACAACTATTTTTACAATCTTCCTTTTTTTTTTAATTTTCATTTTAAATTATGTCACATAAGATTTAACATGTCATTTAATTATTAAACTAGGTAAAACGACCTCTCTAGTCCCTCTCAATTTTGATATTCAGCAAATCGATCCCTCTAAAAAAACCGAAACAATTTAATCCCTACCAATTTCGAAAGTGAGCAATTAATCACAATATTTCGAAAGTGCATTAATATAGAATGCGGGTAATAATTTAAAAATATTTGGTGCAATTAACTTATTAAAAAATAAACAATCTATGCTCTCATGTTTTACTTGAAGTTTCAGTAATTGCTTGAGTGGAATTGGTTCATTTGGAGCGGTGTTTCTATTATTTTTATGATTTTTGTTACATTTAAAATATTTATTATTAATATTATTAAGTGGATGTTTAACCTTTCACCTTTCATCTCTCTTGACCTTAATCTTTCATTTTCTTTAATTTTTAAACTTTCATCTCCTTATAACCCTTTTTTCTTATTTATGTCTTAGAATATGAAGAGTCTAATCTTTCTATATATAGTGGAGTATACTACATGTAAAGATTATGAAAAATATAGAATGCAATAGAAATTCCCCTTATTAATTCTTCTTCGGAACATGATAAAATTTATTTCATTATATTGTCACTGTATCAGAATTTTCATTGTAATGTTGAAATAACATGTTTTTGGTATAGGTAGAATAACCCCGCCAGACACAACAATATGTCTTTGGTTGGCATATTTCTTCACCCATCGTTAGCAGCAGTGTCTAATCCTCCTCTACAACTATGAATAGTGATATGTTCTTTTGTAGTTCAATGCTTGATGTATTTTCTGGATGCTTCAGTTTTTTTTTTCGGGATAGGGATTTATAAGTTTGAGTTTTTTCATGATAATTTCGATTTAGTTAATACTAATTCGATTTGGTTAACGGATCGATTAAGCAATTGAACACTCCTACAACTATGTTTTTCATATTTGTTTCATTTGAAGCGTCTATCAAGAAAATATGTATTTCTTTTTTAGTTTTTTTTTTCCTATTTCTTATTTGCTGTCAGAAATGAAGATGGGTTTTCTTTATTCATTTTTATACATTTAAAGTGAATTTTCTATTTGTTTTGCAAATTCTAAAGACAGATGTAAGCATACCTATTAAAATTAGCTTGAAATTAACAATAAATAAGAATATGCTTTTTTGAAATTTCATAATTCATACTATTACTAGGGACTTTCAAAAATTCCAATGTTGAAATCATGGATTGGGGTATCTTCAACAAAATGATGAGCTTTAATAAAAGTTCAGAACATGTTGCATTTCATTTTGATTTTTTTTTCGTACAAATAATTTAAGTATTAATCGAAATAATATATAAAAGATAAAAAGATATAATTAATGCATCACTTTTTAGAATAATGATCATTAATGGTCTTAATAGTTTTATGGGTAAATGGCAATTAAGGTCATTAAATTATTAATAAGTTTATGTTTTAGTTCATTTCAAAAAATTATAAAATGATCACTGAACTATACAAAAATTTTCATTTAAGTCATCAAGCTTTTAAAATTGTTACTATATGACCTTTGTTTGCACCGTTTGTATCAATTGAAAGCTCACGTTTCCCTTCTCTTTTACAACATAATTTCATTTCATAAAACAGTTTTGAACGTCACAAATCTGTGAACCAAATTTCAAACAACTTTTTTTCTCCAATCTTCTACACTAAATGGCATGTTAACTTGGATCTAAGATATGCTCCACTCATCAATGGGTATAGATTCACTACATCAATTGTCGAATCATCGCTTGAAGCTCATTAGTTAAACTTAAAAAAAACATTAACAAACCAATGACTTAAATGAAAACTTTTGAATAGTTTATTGACCATTTTGTAACCTTTTGAAGTTAAGTGACTAAAACTAAACGTAAACTTACTAATAGTTTTGTCATGTCCCAAAAATTGGGTCAGAAGGAATTGGGTAGGAAGAAATCGGTTTAGTGAACTGAGAGTTGTCTTGCCCTAATTTTTAAGGTTTTGTTTGAGTGTTTATGAAAAGAATGATTAATTGGCCTAGTGGTAAAGAGTTAGTGAAATTGACCTTAAGACTTGAGTTTGATTCCCTTCCCTTGTAAATTTTTATTTTTTCAACGTTTCTGCTCCTTAAAACCTTGTTGCCTTCCAAGCCCTTTTTAACCTAGGTATAAATTGCATTTTATTTTATGTTTAGCCTATTTTATTTATTTTTCTCAAGCTATTGTCGTCCCCTTCATTTTTCCTTGCCATTATTCTTCAATTTTCTCTCATAACCCACCATTATTGCAACCTAAAACACAAGTTTTATTTTCTATTTGTGCTGCCCCTTTGCCTATCACTTCTCCAATTTATTTGGCTGAATCATTGCCTTTTTAATATCAATATTTTGTTTAGAAGTTTCTACCATTTTTGATTTTCCATTGATGTCCAATTCTCCTTCTCCTGTTGTTGCACATTGAAGTTTTTGTTGCCTTCATAATTTCTGCATTGCTGCCCCATCTAAGTCTCATCTTGTCATCATTATTTCTCACCCATTGACCGAACCCTCTTAGCTTGGTTAGTGAGCATTCATTATTGTTGATCGACTATTAACGCAGATCTTCAAACCGATGTAGCATTAAGAAGGAATCGAGACTACTGTAGTAAAATAGACTTTTAGCGGCATTTTTTAGGCTTTTCTATTTTTAGGCAAAATAGACTACTAATTTTTGCTTGTTTTGTCAAAATGGCCCTAATTCTATTTTTGAGCTTTTCTTTACCATCAGCATTTGTTTCAATATTTTTTTTCCTTTCAAAAGTTTTCAATCTTTCATATGTTTGTTTACTGAAAAGTTTTTCTACTGAGTTAATTTTTTTAAAAAATAATTAAGTTTATTTTCTTTAAATTAAGATTTTTTTTCACTTTAATGTATTATTTTTTTTCACAAGAATATAAATATCTTATTGGGTTTTCTAACTAATAAATTATATCTCATTAAAAATATTCGACATATGAAATTTCACATAATCGCGGTTAACTTTTTTAAGATACTTTCATTAAATCTATTTAAAAAAGAAGAGTGAAAAAAAGAACAAAGGTTGATAGCCAAAAAAAAAAAACTTCAAAAACACAATTAGGGCCATTTTAATAAAATAATCAAACGTTAAAGGCTAAATTTATCATTAAATCTAATAATTAATCGAAAAGTATGGGACAACAGGGTATAAGAATGCATAATCATATGTTACAACTTGAAATAAAATATACAAGTCAATGAGTTGTATTAGGAATGAGTTGTATTAGGGTGTGAAATTGCAAAGTCATGAATCAAGCAAAGAAAAGCATGTGATGGATTAAGCAAATGAAAGAAAATTAGCTTGACAGGATGCTTGAAATTTGGGGATAGACCTTGGACATCAAAACAAAATCATTGAAGTTGGCAATAAATAATATTTAATAATAATAATAGTTGGGACGGCAGGGTATAAGAATGCATAATTATAAGTTACAACTTGAAATTAAATATACAAGTAAAGGAGTTGCATTAGGTATAGTTATTCGCACCCCATTACTAAATCATTTGCATTGTTGAAGTTGTCAGTATTAAATATACAACTTGAAATTAAATATACAAGTCAATGAGTTGTATTAGCAATGAGTTGAATTAGGGTGTGACATTAAATATGAAACTTACTATCTGGTTTTATATTATGTGTAAATTGTACTTGATTTCATCTATATGTTTAGCTATAACTAGAATTTAGTGAATTCATCACTAAAATGGTCTGAATTGAAAAATTATGTGAATATTAGCTATTATGAACAAGTATAAGGTGCAAAATGTAACTTTGTTTTGTTTTGTTTTCAATTTGTTATTGGATTTTATTAAATCATAATTTTCTTTATTTTTCATACAGTTTAGTTATTCAACAACTTCAAGATTTTATTTTTCCAGAAATCTTATCTACATTTTTCTATTTTATAAATATTTTGAGTTTTTTAAATAATTTTTTATACACAATCAGAGTCAAATTGATAGAAAATATAAAAACTGATGACTAGAATTATTATTATACCACCTAAAACAAGTGCCACTTAACAGTCGGGTGACAAAAAGAAAATAATTTTGAAAATATTAGTGATTAAATTGTAACATTTTTTTAATTAAGTGACCAAAATGAAAACTTAACCATAGTTGAATTTTACCCTAAATTCTTTTAAAAATTTTAGTTTAGAATTGTTTTATCTATACTATGTATTAAACATTTTACTGAGTTAGTGTCACTCATCAATCGAGTCCCAACTCAATAAGAAAATTACCAAAAATACTATTTTATTTGCAAAGTAAGATATATGCGTGTGATAAGATTTCTAGTGTTATTAAAACCTTTTAAAAAAATTGTAATTATTAGACTCCTTGATATACTCTTAAAAATAATCTAAAATTTTTTCAAGCCTAACCCATTTTTAACCAAGCTTAGTCAACCTAGAAAAGTCCATTTGTGAGTTCAAAAAATAATACTATGTTAAAAAATATTTTTATACTCTTAATTAAATTTAAAATTTAAAAATATTTTTTATTATTTAAATTGAATTGGAATTGGAACAGCTCGTGAGATAAAAACCTTGTCTAAGCCCAACTCAACCGAAGAAGAAACACATTTTGTTTTTACAATTTGGGTTTTGAAAAATAATTTAAATGTAATTAAAATTTGAACTGAGTTTGAAAAAAATTTTGTGGTATATTTTGTATTCTTTTGACCAAAAAAATGACAGTCGGGTTGATTTTATAAGTCTATAATATCAGTCCTAGACGTTCTTCAAGAGCATGAAACTGAACTTTTTTATTTCGTTTTGTTTCTAATTTGTTATTGGATTCTATTGAATGATACTTTTCTTTATTTCTCATACATTTTAGTTCTTCGACAATATATTCAACATTTTATTTTTCTAGAATTTTATATACATTGTTCTATTTTATAAATGATTTTAATTTTTTTATATAAAAGCAGGGTCAAATTGATAAATATATGTAAATTGAGAACAAAAATTGTAACGCCACAAACCTGATTTATACGTTATGATCGAATCTGGAGGAATTACATTAACTTGTTTAAAAACCTAGAAAATAAATTTAAAATTATGTGTTTTGACAATATTAATTCTGGCGAATCGCTTTTCAATTTTTAAGAAAACAATCATTAAAACTATTTATTTTGTTATAGAAAAACCTTATGTGATTACTTTATTTTGTAGTGGAAATTTTAGAGTAGTAAAATTTGAAAACCATGACTTAATTTGTAAAACATAAAATCTTGTAGTTTTAAGTAATAATTACTAAATCCAACTAAGCAAAGCAAAATCCGGAAAAAGATTTACAACCCCCCAAAAAAATCAGACTGTCCAGAATAATTTAAAAACATGAACCATCATACTTAAATAATTGAGAATTCAATCTGATCTTCTGCACGTCGTTTGGTCCTAAATATGTTGATTAATTGAGAAGTTAGAAACACTGAGTGAGCTTATAGGCTCTGTAACACCCCAAACCTGGTGAGCTTATAGGCTCTGTAACACCCCAAACCTGGCCTAGACGTTATGGGAAAATCTGGAGATGTTACTACAATTTATTTGAAAATCCAGAATCCGTTCAACTTATAAATCAATGCTAGCTCTTATTAAGTAAAATTCGAGTTTATTTGGGGAAAATATCCTTCTTAACCATTTCGATAAAATTTTCAATTATTTACTAGTAAAACACTTATGTTTGTAGCGAAAATTCTTAATTGAGTCCAAATTTGAAAACACAATTTGTTGCCATATAATTTAACATTTTGTAGATTGAATTTAAATCGACCAAAAATGTTTAAATAAATAAATAAAACGAAAATAAACCTAAACTTAAAAACAATTCAAAACCAAAACAGAATAAACCAGATTAAAATAACAAATATAACAAGAAGATAATTAATCGAGCTCCAGTCGCACCGACCCACCTAAGTCTAAGGATTACTTAAGAATAAGAGAAACTGAGAGTGAGCTTGCAAGCTCAATATGTAACTTATAAGAGTAAAAATATCAGATATAATTTTCAAACGTGCTTTAGGAAGTCAATTAGACATATATCATATACAGAAACAGAATCGAAACATATTAAATGTAGATTACAATCCTACTCCGATCCGTTACACACCATCTCCGACTATCCCTACACACCATATAGGGTATTAAATACCCATCAAACCCTACACACTGCTTAGTACCGGTATGAAACTTTTCAAAATATTCGCAGCCTAGTTGCCAGATCATTAGGTGATTCATCGCCAAATGCAGAAATATGTGTGGCTGAGCCACAAAATGTGGAAAATGAATTAAACTCCCACCCTTCCTCCTAAACACAAATCTCATCCTAATGCACATGCAGAATTAACAAATGTCAAAAATATACATGTCATACATGCTTTTATAACAGACAAACATTTGTGTTCTAAATTTTTATATATTTATGTATGTAAATAATGTTATTGATTTAGCATCACCAACTTGGGATTGAAGACAAAATAATGATAAACATTTGCATTCATTTAGTATTCTTAATATGATGTGTTTTTGTGTTTAGATTTGTTTTATTCTCAATTTAATCTAATTTTTATTTTAATATCATACATATTTCACGTGTTATTATTAATTAGTTCCAAATCATACTTTTCAATATTCATTGTATGTTATTTTTGAACATAAGTCTGTGTTATAAATACGTGATTTCCACATGCATATGTGTGTGATAAGATTTTTAGTGTTATTAAGACCTTTCAAAAAAAAATTGTAATTTGCAAAACACAAAACTTTGTAGTTTTAATTAATAATTACTAAGTTCAACTAAGCAAACCAAAATGTAAAGCAAAATACAGAAATAGATTTACAACCCCCTAAAAAATCTAGAAAGTCCAAAATAATTTAAAAACATGAACCACCATACTTAAATAACTGAGAACCCAATCTAAGCTTCTGCACGTCATTTGGTCCTAAGTATGCCGATTACCTGAGAAGTCAAAGAACTTGGGTGAGCTTATAGGCTTAGTGTGTAACTCAACCCAAATAGGCCGAATAGACTCAAATACAGTAATAGTTATAGAAATTGATATAATTCAATTACATATATAATTTCAGTTTCAGATACAAATGCAATCTCATATACAGGATTAGATACATATACAAATACAAATGCAAATATAGACAAAAAAATAGATCTTACGCCCATCCACTACACACCATCTCCGTGCCACCAATACAGACCAAATAGGACTATAAGAGCCTATCCATCCGTCACACCAATAAGTGAGCGAATATCACTTTTTAGAATAGCGTAGTCAAGCTGCCAGAAATAATGCGGTATTCTGCCAAAATCAATAAGTGTGGTCAAGCTACCATATTAGATATGTGTTTAAACCACAAATTAAGTTATCCCGAGTTGGCTGACAACGATGACTTATAAATATCAGTATACAGTTAAATTGCCAAAACACTTCATCCATCACATCATCATCCCACCCCAATGCACATGTCAAAACATTTTACATACTTAGATGCACATAAATGAATCATGCTTAAATAGATTCTCAAATTATAGATCAGAATCATAAATTATACCACAGTCATGCTTTCGAATGTTACACGTACAATGTCAATATTGAATAATATGCTTTCAAAATCACATTAATAGAAAAAAATATCAAATTTCGTATCCATAATGCATACATAACACATATCAAAACCTACTAAGTGACTAATTTCAAATCACACTTCGAATACGACCCTGACAGAATTTTACGAAAAATGGGCCCACACAGCCTAACTGACCCAACCCGTATGGCCTGCACGGCCAGACACACAGCCTAACATACACTCGTGTAGCCCACACGGCCCAAATAACCCAGCCCGTATGACCCACATAACCTGACACATGGATGTGTGACGTCGATAGTGGGTTTTTCGACATCGTGTCGTTCACTATTTTTTAATATTTCTGTTACACACCTGGTCGGTTTTTATGCTAACACCACTACGAAGATTTCAGACCTAAACCGACATTTTAGAACGTAAGAATTATTAGTAATATGCTAAATCCAAGTCACTAATTCGATTGCAAATGCTAAACACTTAGCCTAAGCAACCGAATCAACCTCCAATTGAAAACTTTAATCACTTACCCTTGCAAAAACAACAACCCTTTCCTGCACTTAAATCGCTGGAGACAATTCACGAGTCCATCGATCTTCTCCTAACAACACATTGCAAAGATCAAACTTGAAACCATCAATCACTTGAAAGATTAACCCAACACCACATTTATATAAAACAAATAACCAACACTTACTCAAAGGAATAACGGAGATTCAATAGCATACCAATAGAATAACACAAAAGAAAATAGTAGAGTAAAGATGAGAAAGGAAAGCAGCAAAACTACTAAAGCAAAAAGAAAATAGAAATCATTAGATGGAAAAAAAAGGGAAAAGAAAACGTGAACAATGTGGCAAGAAGTGGACGACAGAATGAGGCAAAATTTGGGGAAGTTTTGTAGGAAAATGGAAAACTTCTCCACTCAATTTGATTAGTTATCCTTATAAAAAAATTCTCAGAGTTTAAATTTACACACATAAGATTCAAACATAAGAACTCTAAGTAAACTAAAGTCTTACCACTAAACCAGCAAACTCATTCTTATAATCAATTGAACAAAAATAATATATAAGCTAGATGTTTAGAGATGGAAGTTAGGACAAAATAATGAAAATTTAAGGGAAAAGATCTGAACACAAAACCTTAAACACACATCCAAAGCACTTAACCACTTAACCAAATCAATTTACTTAACATAATTTTCACAATCTTAACTCAAAAATAGGACGTGACCACTCTTGGTTTCACTAACTCAATTTCTACTAAACTGGTTTTTGGGATGTGACAAAAATTGTTATCATACCAGCTAAAGTAAGCGCCACTTAACAGTCGGGTGACCAAAATTTTTTTCTAGAAACATTAGTGACCAAATTGTATCTTATTTTAGTTAAGTGACTAAAATGAAAATTGACCCTTTGTTGAGTGACTAATGGTGTATTTTACCCTGAATTCTTTTAAAAACTTTAGTTTAATTTTTTTTTATGTTATTAGAAGATTTCAAACAATAAAATTTTAATTTAAAATTTTTAATTCTTAGACTCCTTGATATTGTTATTCTCTTAAAAATAATCTAAAAATTTTCAAGTCCAAGCCAGTTTTTGACCCAACTCGATCTACCTAAAAAGCTCGTTTCAATGTTCAAAAAAAATAAAAGTATATTTTTATAATTAAATTTAAATTTTAAAAATAATTTTGTATTATTTAAATTAAATTTTAGTTGGACCGACCCGAATTATAAAAAACTTTATCTATATAGACCCGACTCTGGTCAAGGGCCCATGGATGAGTCTATAGTCAACTAGTATCCCATATTTTTAACTTAAAATTTGAAGCCTATGTTTGCTTTTTATTATAAAATTTAAAGTTTATTTTAAAAAAAATTATAAAATAAAAGTTAGTGTTGAATGTGATAAAGGACCATTATAATATTTAATTTTGACATCATATGAAAATAAGTTTATAATTAATTGTTATATGTATTATATAAATTATTTTTTTAAAATAAATATTTTAGAAGGCTATTTTGAGACATAAATATATATATACATGTATATTAAGATAAAATCATGTTAATTTTTAAGGAAGAATAAGAAAATGTTTATTTATAAGGGAAATAAATCTGTATAGTTATTTTAGTATAATTTTAATATTTCATGATTGATTCTTTTACCGATGCCACCTTTCAAGGTAGATTGACAATGTTTTAAAAAGTTATCATTTCCAAAGAGGAATCTGATTAGCATTACTTTGGTAGACTTGAATTTCATATGGTCCATGTGTCCTTCGCTCCAACTATTCAAAACAGCTCAATATCCAATCCCGTATTTATTTAATTAACCTTTCTTTCATTCCTTTCACTTGAAACTCAAAACCAAATTGCTTTCTTGAGATTCTCCTTATAGCAATGCCTTCCAATTCCTCCTTAAAATAATCTCTCAAACTATTAACTTTAAAGAAATTCTTGTAATGGCAGACAAACATACTATTAACTTTAAAGAAATTCTTGTAATGCCAGACAAACATTTTTTCCAGTTGATGCACAATTTTACAATTCACAAAAATAACGATAAATTTATTTGATTCTAACACTGAGTTATCTTCAATGCACCTAATGCATTCCATGACTATAAATTTATACATCATATTTTCTCTATCATACAAAAGTAGGGGTTTAGTGTGTTTTGAATTTTGGAATCACCATGTTGATATTGGTTTATGTCTTGTTTGCAAAATATCTTGCCTCTTTGATGCTAGAGAATTTAGCAAAGTCAAATTTGCACCCTTTAGCTGTCAACTTGCTTGATAGGAAATTATTTATAAAAGACAATATAGTAGGATTGATAGGAAATATATAATCCTTTTATTATAGTTCATTTAGATCATATAAAATGCTTTCAATTTATTTTGCTACTCTTTGTATATTATTTAAATTTTAATCATATCAATTTATAATATCTTATTTATCGTTTACAGTATGAGCCATATCTTCTCGTGAATTAATCCTCTTTTGATTTTGAAGTTGGTGTCTATAAATAAAAATGAAATAATATTATAAGAATGTTAATGAAATAATACAACCAATAAAACTGATATTTTAATATAAATTGATTACCATTTAACTGAATTCTTAAATAATTTTAAAAAAAATCAAGTGTATAATTAACATGGAGAACATTTTCAAACATTAGTGAATAATTTAATTTAATAAAATCAATTACAAATTGAATAGTTAATTTTAAAAATTAATTTTATAGTGCAAAATTTAAATTTCTAACAAATTGGTTTATTTTTAACATAGAAGGTGATGTGGCCGTTAGTTGTCTAATGGTCAACATTAACCTCTGACATGATGGTCCAAATGAATTTAAATACTAACATAACATTATTTTCTCTTATATACCATGTCAGCAAATGATTTTAAAATTATTAAAAAAATAATAAAAACCCTAAACATACACGAACACAAATTTCATATTCAAATTGATACAATTGCAAAAATCAAGAACCACAAACCTAGAGTTGAGAACACAATCTACAGTACCTTAAAAACTTGTGCCCTGTTTGAAAACCATAAAATCTCATATTGAACATAAATCCATGAAACACAATGCTTTCCTTTCCATCAAAGTTGCTTTCCTTGCCATCAAAGTTTTCTCAAGAAAATCTATGAAGGATTTGAGATGAAGCATAGTTATTAATGAGAGCCAAAACATTGCTCGTCAAACTTGTGATCTTAATAATTCGTTTCCTCACCATCATCTTTGCATACCCATCCATAGCCCTGCTTGAGAATCCATCCATGCAAGTATCTTCATCCGTTAGAGCAGCATTAACCTAGGTTTGAAGATCACTCATGAGCACAAAGTTGGAGCATCTGATATGAAAAAATTTTACATATAGATTTTTGGAGCTCTTTGATAGAGTCGTTGATCAGTTCGATGCAATTTGCATGGCGGAAGTGACCCGGGGTTTCAAACATGGGTTCTAGTGACTTTTCGCATGAGCCTAGATGTAGATTTGTTGGCTTTGAAGCTGATGAGGAGGGCGGTGTGAGAAATCCCCAAAATCTCCAAAATTAAAAACCCTAAATAAAAATTCATAAAATCAAAACCCTTACTCAAGATCCCCAAATTAGACCACCCAAAACCCAAAATCCCCAAAATCGACAACCCTAAACAATTTATGGCGATATTAGAAATAAATGCAAAAGAAAATAAATATTTATTTTTGAAAAGAAAAATAGCTCAACCTCAAGAGACGAAACACACAAACATGATAAATAATCTCCACGAAAGAAATTTATACGCGCACGTGGTGTCAAGAAAGTTAGATTTAGGAAGACCCTAAAGTTTTTAGAAACTCTTCAAATGCGACAAAAGAATCTTCCATCTAAATCAAGAAAAAAACTGGAAAAAGAAAAATTGAACAAACAAACTGTACAGAAATCGGTTTGCAAATGATATGCGATGGATTCAATAAAGAAATAAAAGGATTTGAAGAGAGAAACTTACCGATTAAGAAAAGAGAGAATTAGCAATGATCTATTTTACTAATTTTTTATGCCCATCCCCCGAACTCCGATCTTGCTCACCTCCTCCTGCATCAAACATGCCCAAATCTCATTTCTGACAGCTTCTTCTCCAACTAATTCTGATGTTGGCAGTAGCAACCCGGCACTTGGACCATCCATGGCAAGACCTTCAGAGGCATTAGGAGCGTTATCAAGAAATTCCTTCATTTCTCCAGTCTTTTCATCAACCAGCTTCCCGTTGCAAGCACGACAGAGATATCTCCCGTTACTGACTTTGTTTTCAACAACTTGTGCTTCCTTAATCATCTCTTTCACAGCTTTCAACCAATTTTCAACTCCCTTCTTCGGTATCTTCCCCAGAGGACGAAGAAGCTCTGCTTTCAATTGCAGCTCTATATCTTCCATTTTGCAATTCAACTCATCTCTCATCCTCTTGAAGTTTCTCACATAATCATTGAGCTTTCTGAGATATTGCAAGTATTTACAAGCCGGAGTTCCGAGACAATTTGCAATGCCAAGAACAGGCTGTACGTACTCCATTGCTATGTCCCTGCAACGCAATCATATATAACAGTAGCAGATAATGAAAATCTGTGAATGTATTGGCTTTTTGATATGTCAGTGTAAGCATGAATGCAAGTTTCAAGCAATGGCGTCTATTAGATGGAGCTATGGATGGGTGGCAGACAGAAACACAATGAAATTTGTATATCCAGAATTAACCTCTCATTGTATAGAAAATGCTGGATTCAAGTGTGCAACAGAATATTAAGAGGTAAAATGTTCAACAGTGTGCGATTTCAACATTATATTGCTTCTGGGTAGCTCTTTTGGCATTAATTTCTAACTATATTATTATTTTTTAAATCGTAATGTTTCCAGAAATTTTACATAGAAATTAAAAAATATTATGTCTTTTTACAACAATTTCCTAACTTTTATTGGAAATAAAACTATGGTCGTAGTTTTGTCTCACCTTAAATCATTTTGATTAATATAAATAATTTAATAATAAATATTTAGAAGGTTATTTTGGGATGTACATATATATATTAGAAGAGAATAGAAGGAATGGTAAGAGAGGAAAAATGTTTAAAAAGGGGAGGCAGTTTGATTTCTTATTTACCTTTGCCTCTCAGTCTCCATGCTCTTCCATCATTCCTTTTCTCCTCTCTTTTGCACTATCCTCCCCCCTACTTCTTTCCCACCAACCCTTCTATCTTTCTCTTCAACATCATCACAAATATACATCAAATTTTATTAATATGGAGAAATTAGATTTATAAAAA
This sequence comes from Gossypium hirsutum, assembly GCF_007990345.1. Taxonomy (NCBI): domain Eukaryota; kingdom Viridiplantae; phylum Streptophyta; class Magnoliopsida; order Malvales; family Malvaceae; genus Gossypium; species Gossypium hirsutum. The sequence goes on along the minus strand of NC_053441.1, from coordinate 59,712,736 downwards.
TAAAAAAAATAAACAAAATCTTAAATGGTTCATACCTCTTATCCTCCACGGGGGTTGAAGCGAAGAACATTTTAAAGTTTGGATGGTCATTCCACTCCAACGATTCCCACCATTCTGTGCTTGACTTGATGGCAAGAGAAGGTGGAGCATATGCAAATGGTATAATTTTTATTAAGTGTTTATTACTTTTGATATCACAACTAAATTCTTATTTTATAAGTTTTTAAAACTTAGGTTTTTCCCTATATTGATTTTTCGCTGCATTTTCCAAACTCGTTTTTGAACAATTGGTATTAAAATCAGGTTTTGCTCTATCTATAAGTATAAATAGATAACCAAAATAAAATTCTCTTCTTCTTGAATGATTTGATTACATAGAAAGTGACATTCTTTAGATCTTATACATATTTTTGTGTTATATATGAGAATGAATGCGATATTATATATTTATTATCTAATTGTTTGCTTTGTCAATGTTATGGTTCTTAGGAAATAGACCGTGGACTATCATCTTCATGTAGGATTGTTTTTTTAATTCATAGAATTCTTGATCCGAAAACGGACATAAGGGTTAAATGTAGTTCTACCAAAAGGAGTCCATGATTAGGAAAAGATAGAGCGATGGCAGTTGAAGACCCAAAGAATACCTTGTGGCCAATAACTGTGTAATTTTATTTTTTTCTTTTATTTTCTAGAATAAAACCATGGAAACCTTGGTTGACAATTTTATTTTAATTACTCACCTCCTTATATTTTTGTTTTATAATTGATTTTAATATTTATATCATGTAATGTTACAATTGTGATATATATATATATGAGATGATCGGCAGTTGATCGATTAAAAAAAATTAGAAGTGTGGTAATGAGAAAATGCATGTGTTGTATTGTTCTATTCACTACTTTAGGTTATTCGATTACCGTGAGAAATGTGGTATTAGAAGGCTTGGTTTTTAAGTGGTCAACTTTGATTCACCTCCCTTTCCTAAGACCCTACTTGGTGCACGGTTCACATTCACTTATTCAGTTTTCCCTCAAAGGAAAAACTATAGAGAATCAAAATTGTTTGTTTTATGATTGATTGATTCTTATGAATAAATGAATGTGAATATTATAAAATTGTCATAGCATGTCATGCATATATGGGAAGCATGTCATATAAATTAGATAAGAATGTCACTAGGACTATTGTATGATCATTTTTTAAACATGAGATAAAAAAACCTTTCATATTATTTTAAAATATTGAGTGGGAGAAGGTCCTTTAACAAGACCTGCGACCTCCATTGATGGTATTAAGTGATAGCATGATAAAAGAAAAAACAATTGTCTCAAGATAAACTTTATCATGTGGGTTCACTAGATAAGATTTACTTTTCAGGATAAGTAGTTGTGCATGAATCTTAGTGAAATTGTCCCAAGATGACTCATAAATGAAAGCATGTTCATGATGGGTGTTGAGTCAATGGTTACATACTTAAAATCTTCTCTTATGAAATAGTTTCCCAAAAAACAATATTTAAGCTAGAGATGATGGCTAAACGTTAAACGATCATTGGTTCCTATGGAGTCTTGAGAATTAAGATTCATGAACTGATTGGATGTATTCCATGTTCTTACTAGTTAATCATGGACCCCAAAGCGACATGATTGATGGGTGTGAAAATGATCATAGCAACAAAAAAAATTATTTTCAAGGTTTTAATACAAGACGCATGCATCATACTGCATTCTTGATATGTTGCTGAAATAAAAATATTTGCTTAATACAAATATAGTAATTAATGAATCTTTATTTTTTTTCAGTTCAAATATGTCTTATAATCCTCTTATTAACATTTTTACTAAGAAAATTTTAAATAGGGATAATTTTTGTGAATGGCAAGGGTTCTTAAGGTGAAATATTTTTTGCGTGATGATTTCCTACAGTCGACATTAGGGAGCAAAACTTCTTTTATTAGGAGGAGCATCTGGGCGGCGAAAGGCCTACTCGTCAAAGGTTGTAGTTGGCTGATGGGGAATGAGAATGAGATTTTAGTTTGTGACATGTCATGATGCTCTAGTGATCGACCATTTCTGGTGGAGTTACAACGAGTCAATGGTATTAATTAGGTTGCTGATTTGATTGACACAAATATGAATATGTGGAATGAGGATGTTGTTCTATCAACGTTTGATGCCTTAGAGGCTCGTACGATCCTCTTCATTCCTTTGCCGCAGTAGGGGGCCTCTGACAGTTGCATTGGTGCTTAGAAGGTTCTCGAGAGTACACGGTTCGGAGTGGCTATTGACTCCTTTTGCATGGTTTTCCTAGTTCGATGAAGGACAAGTACATTAATGTGGGTCAAGACATCAAGGACATTTATAGAACTCCTTGGTAGATTTCTGCATAGGAAAATATCCAAATTATAGTGTCAAAATTCCTAAACAACTATGTGTCTACCAATGCTTATCTTTTCATGCAACACCTTCGAGGTGACTCGATGTGCCCTCGATGTGGTGCGTGTGGTGAAACATCTCTTCATGCTTGTCGTGATTGTCCATTTCTGCTCTCGGTTTGGTTGAGCCTTGGTTTCACTTGGCATGTGGATGAGGTTAACGACTCCTTGCTTTGTTGGGATTTGCTTTGTGGTAGTTCTCCTGCACAACGTCTAACAATAATTGTCACCTTTTAGGCAGTTTGGTATTTGAGAAATCTTTTGGTGCATGAGGGCAAGTGACAATAAAATTCAGAGCTTCTTACCTTTATTTTGGGTCATGTCTGAAGGCTGGGATGCTTACTCGATGTGCATGGTCGACGGAAAGACTCAACCTTCCGAACATGGTGACTGTCAGTCGATCCTTGTATGCGACTCAATTTTGATACCGGGTTTCATAGGGATTTGGGCGGTTGCACGTGCGGGGGTCATGACTTTGAATCATTTAGGCCTTCTAATGTGGGCAACCTGCTTCTGGATGGAGTATGTTTCAACCCCTTTGGCAGCGAAGGCATGGGTGAGTGTGGAAGAGATTTGATTCGCAAGGGAGATGGGGTTTGGTTCTGTGGAGATTGAAGGGGACTCTCTGGTGGTTATTATGAAACTTCGCTTTCCTCGCCTTGATCGCTCAGATATCAGTTCATATGTTCTAGAGGCTCAACCCCTAAACCTTCCGTATTTATCTCCAAATAAATTTTTTTTTATATTTCATATATTTTAAAATTATATTTGTCTTTTTCTGATTTTCAATTGTTTTAAGCTTTTTCTGAAAAATTTGAAATTCTTGTATTTTTTTTCTTTTTTGTATTTTTATTTATTTTTAAAAAAGAGAAATATGTTTTTTATTTTGAAAATTTTATACAACATTCCATTTTTTTTATTTGTTAAAATTTTATAGATTTTATTTGTTTTCTTTGAATTTTTTGAACTTAAAAAAATGTAAATAGTTTTTCAATTTGAGGAATTTGCTATATAAATTTGCATATTTTTTATTTTTAAAAAAATTGAGAAAAATTCTCAATTATTATTATTATTTTATTGTTCTCATTTTTTTAGAATTTATTTTGAGAAAATAAGAATTGAATCACGTGATATGCTGAGAGCACGCCACATCATCTTTTTTTAATGCAGTTAACAGGTAAGGCAAAGTGATTCATAGTTAGAAACTCCGTGTACAAAATTGGTACAAAAAATTCTTTAAGTATCAAAGTGATAATTGAGTACAATTTTTAAGGGTAAATAGTGCATTAACCCTTTTAGAAATAGTATAATTTAACTTAATAAATTTAATTATTACCACATGAAATTTTAAAATTTAAAAAATTAAAAATTAAAAATAATCAAATTAAAATATAAAAATTAAATACACAACGTAATACAAAAATTAATAATAAAATTTAACTGATTAAGTTATATATATAGTGTTTCATCAAGTCTTACTTTTTATTTATTTTAACGGATTAAATTTAACTGATTAAATTATATAATAAAGTTTTTTTGTTTATTTATTTTATTTTTATTTTTAGAATAGAATGATTGTTGAAAGAAGAAATAATGATATTTAAACTAAATTTTTTATTTTATTTGATATTATTTTAAGAAAATAATGGAGTACTTTTTTAAGTTGCATATTTTAAAATTGAAAAAAATTATTTCAACTTATATGCTTTTGAATGTTAAAATTTTTATTAGAATCATTAGTAAAAAAATGCATAAATGATTGATAGAAGAATAATAAGTTTAATAATTTTACAGACAAATAATTTTAAAAGCAACATCTCTGTTTAAGAACATATAAAGATTTTTTAAATAATAGAACATAATAATATTTGATTCAATGGAAAAGGAGTCAATTATTATGGTGGCTGCTCAATTCCTCATCCATCATTCCTTTTATTCCCACATTTTTTATCCTCTCTTTTGCACCATCCTCCGCCCTGCTACTCTCTTCTACTTCTTTCGCACCAATGGAGGCCACATCATCTTCAAACAAAAATAAAATATAACATGAAATGGTATTAAAATGGAGGAATTAGATTTATAAAATAAATAAAATAAACTAAACTATAATGGTTCATATACCTTCAAAGCTTCCAAAGGGGTTGTAGAACATTTTTAAAGTTCGGATGGTCATCTCACTCCAACCATTCCCACCATTCTGTCTCTGACCCGATGGTAAGAGAAGGTGGAGCATATGCAAATGGCTGCCCATTGCCAACAAGGGGAACAAATGGAGGAATTCTCTTCAGTTTATAACAGTCTCCAGCATCTTGGATAAGTTGGATAACTTGGATAACTTGGAGAAGTTGGATTAATGAAATGGTATTAAAATGGAGAAATTAGATTTATAAAATAAATCGAATAAACTAAACTATAAATGGTTGATACCTTAAAAGCTTCCAAAGGGGTTGAAGAACATTTTTAAAGTTTGGATGATCATCCCACTCCAACGATTCCCACCATTCTGTGTCTGACGTGATTGTAAGAGAAGGTGGAGCATATACAAATGGCTGCCCATTGCCAACAACGGGAACAAATGGAGGAATTCTCTTCAGTTTATCACAATCTCCAAAAACTTTGATAACTTGGAGAGAATCACAAACCATCACTCCACTTTTGCTGCATATGCTCTTCAAATTTGGTAACTTATTTAGTCTCAATACTCTCAATTTGGAAAGATGGAATTTGATTAATGCATCACTCCCTCTTTCTTCAACTTTTGATGTTGCTGCTCCCAATATTTCTACTAGCTGACTACAAGCACCCACATGTATTTCTTCCAGGCTTTGGAGGTTTGGAAGCAACCAATGTGGAAGCAACGTCTTCATACCTGAGCATTTGTATATCCTAATTTCCTTAAGATGGGAAAAGGTGGCAGACGGAGCCGATGTTGATGTTGTTGCTGAACCAATTCCTGCATCTTTCATAATAAGGGCACTCAACTTTAGCAGATCTCCAAGATCTAACACCTCGAGGCTTTGAAATGGATGAGTGGAAGAAGAGGCAAAAGAGGACAGGGAAACAACACACTCTATCCCTTCACAAACCCAAACCCTCAAGCCAATCACTTTTTTGAAGGAAGAATTATCATCGACTAAGTTTCTCAAATAGTTGCAACTTGAAATATTCAACTGTTGAATTTCAATTGGGTGCATAATTGACTCACCTTCCCAATTCTGGACTCCTCCAATTGTTACTGTTTTATCTCTTGTAGCAAGCATAAAAGATGAGCCCACCTGTAAATGGTACTTGATGAGATTTTTCTTACTTTGTTTCATTGAGGAGATGAACTTATTGAATTCATTGATATCTTCGAAACGTCCGGTAAAGCACTCCAACTTCATCAATGGTTCCAACTCCTCTGCTTTTAGACTTGTTTTTTCATTGTTCTCATAAAAACCCAAGTGCTGAAGGTGAACGAGTTTTGGTAAAAGTCCAGCGGGTATCTCTTTCAGAGTGTGCACTCTAAGATCAAGATATCTTAGCTTTATCAGCATATCCATTCCTTCAGGGACTTCCTCAATTTTAGTCCAACTTAGATCCAACTTCTTCAATTCTTGAAGCATCGAAAGACATGGTAGATCTCTTAATTCTTCACAATCACAAAGCAACAATATTGTGAGGTTCTTTAGTTCAGAGATGGAATTTGGTAAACTCTCGATCTCTGTATAGGACAAATTTAGGACACAAAGACAGGGCATGTTTATGAAGAAAGAATATGGAATCTTCTTTATAGGGTTATGCTGCAATAACAAGGTTGTGAGCAGTTGACATTTTGTGGGCAGCACATCTATGGAAATTTCTGATATGGAGTTATACATAAGTGACACTTTCTCAATATCCGGACTCCATTGCCCCTTTTCTGGTAACTCTTCTAATTGCAAACCTGCTTGTATCATATATCGAGGATTCATTCTTGTGATCGACAATGCCATGTCTCTCACTGCATCATGCATCTTTATACCATTTAAACCAAATTGAGTGGTATTATTTTCCAACAAGCAGTTATCTTCCAACCTTTTCAAAATAGTAAGGCCTTTATCTTCCATTTCTTGTCTTGTGTCCATCTCGTCTATGAATATCTCAGCAATCCAACACTCGATTAGTTCAACCTTACGAATTTCATAATCTTCAGGATATAATGCACAATACAAGAAGCAATCTTTTACTTTCTCATCTTTCAAGTGATCGAAACTGAATTTCAAGCGCTCGATTACCTCAGCTTCCACTCCTTCCACTTTCCCTATTCTCTCTTTCAAATCTTTGAGTGCATTTTTCCAAATACGAGGGTTATATTCTCCTTTCATGGTACCAGCTACCACGACAATTGTAAGAGGTAGACCCGCACATTCCTTGACAACAAGCTTCAGAGTTGGCATTATAGTTGGACATTGAACTATGTTAGGTCCAACTTTACTCAAGAATAGTATCAATGCCTCTTCTTCTGAAAGGGGCCTCACTTTTATCACCTTACAACCCGTATACTTACAGACATGCTCCGAACGAGTTGTCAACACCAACTTGCAGCCATTGCCGCCACTTGCCTTGGGGATCCCAACTTCCTCTAGAGAGACTTTATCCCACACATCATCTAGGATTAGAACATGCTTTCCTGCGTTCTTCAGCATTTCTGACAAGATTGCTGCTCGTCTGACCTTGTCCTCTTCTTTGTCTAAATATTCCTTCGCCTTCAACGCACTTGCAATATTATCTTGTACCTTCATTACATTGAACTCCTTTGATATGGTAACCCAGATTACCCTTTCGAATCTTTGTTCTTTCAAAAGATCATTGTGGATGTGCTTCATGATAGTGGTTTTACCCACACCGCCCATCCCCAAACTCCAATCTTGCTCACCTCCTCCTGCATCAAACATGCCCAAATCTCATTTCTGACAGCTTCCTCTCCGACTAGTTCTGATGTTGGCAGCGGCAACCCACCACTTGGACCATCCATGGCAAGACCTTCAGAGGCTTTAGGAGCTTTATCAAGAAATTCCTTCATTTCTCGAGTCTTTACATCAACCAGCTTCCCGTTGCAAGCACGACAGAGATATCTCCCGTTACTGACTTTGTTTTCAACAAGTAGTGCTTCCCGAATCATCTCTTTCACATCTTTCAACCAATTTTCAACTCCCTTCTTTGGTATCTTCCCCAGAGGCCGAAGAAGCTCTGCTTTCAATTGCAGCTCTATATCTTCCATTTTGCAATTCAACTCATCTCTGATCCTCTTGAAGTTTCTCACATAGTCGTTCAGCTTTCTGTGATATTGCAAATATTTACAAACAGGAGTGCCGAGACAAATTGCAATGCCAACAACAGGCTCTACGTACTCCATTGCTATGTCCCTGCAATGCAATCATAGATAACAGTAGCAGAGAATGAATTGGATATTTTATGAAGTATTGATATGTCAGTGTAAGCATGAAAAGGAAAACATGATTGCAAGTTTCAAGCAATGGCGTTTATTAGATGGAGCTATGGATGGGTGGCAGACAGAAACATGATGAAATTCTGGTCACCAGAATTAAGCTCTTAATGTATATAAAATGCTAGATTCAAGTGTGCAACAGTTCATTACAGAATATTAAGAGTTAAAATGTTAAGTATGAGATTTCAACATTATAGTGCTTCCGGGTAGCTCTTTCTGTATTAATTTCAATGTAGAGTAGCTTATGTCTGCTGATAAACTTGTCTTAAAATCTAAAACTGTTGATAATCAGTGGAGGAAATCATAGCTTCAGATCTTATTACCTGACTTAGTGGCTGAAAAGTGTTGAGAGAATAGAACTGAAAATGAAGCAGTGAAGTTGACTGTCTTACAAAGCTAGCTGCTAAGAGTAGCAGATAACCAGAAACAATCATTGCAAAGTCATGAATTAAGCAAAGAAAAGCATGTTACGGATTAAGCAAATGAAAGAAAATTTCCTTGACTGGTTGCTTGAAATTTTGTGATAGACCTTGGAAATCAAAAGAAATTAAAAACAGTGAAGAAGAAAGAATGTTGTGGGTACAATAGCCAAAACGAAGAAGAAAGTTAAGATAAAAAAAGGCAAAATTCCGAGGTAGGTTCCACAAAGGCAGAATTACTAGGAAGAATTCCTATCTTTTAGCTTTTTTGTGTTTCGTCTTTTTACACGAAGTGTAGTTGGATAATTTATAGTGGGAATGTCCTACAGTCATTAATTGGGTTTGGACTGTCTAGCCAGACCTAGCATGGCGAGGTTTAAATATTTTGAGCTGTAACTTTCACACATTGAATTCTAGTCATCACATCCATGAAACTCCTTTTCTACTTTTCAATCTCTCCCCATGGGTCTTCTGATAATTCAAAATAATCTCAAGTTTTTTTTTTTTTTAATTTTAATTCTTCCATAATAGTTTTGGCTCCTATTAAACTTGAAATTTCGTCCTGTCAACCCCTAATGCGAGCAAAGTTATCCCATTTTTTTCATCCACGAAGACAATTTTTGTTGGGTCAAAATGAGAGAAGAATCACTAAGCAAATAAATCAAGTGATACTACTCATTGAATCAATAAACCCATTGAATCAGCAAATTAAAAATCAAATGATTCTAATTGAATCAACAAAACCCATTGAATCAATTAAAATGAAAAAAAAAAGATAGATGGAGGAGGAAAACAATATAGAAAATCCAGCAAAAAAGATACACAACTCACATACATCGTCCATGCATGCATGCAATTGCAGCCCAGCAATTAAAGAGCAATATAATAAATACATAATATTCCATTAAAATACACTATCTCCTAGAAAGCAAAGCCCTTCCTTTCTGATTTCAGTTTTTCAGAAAAAAAAAATTCACCTTTTTTTTTTCTTTGTCTTTTTTTCTCCACCTTTCTTCTTCTCCAATGCAAAAACCCTAAAAACCTTGATCTTCATACAACCCATTTCCTATGCCAACCCGACACGATCTGGGTTCTATCCCATTTCGCCTTCCTCTTCTACCCGTAGTAGATAAACCCAAGGAGGAAGAAGAGTGATAATTTTTTTTTTAAAATTGGAAGACTGAAAATAAGAAAAGATTTTTTTAGAAGAGTAAAAAATATTTATTTCTTATTTAATTATAAATTATTTATTTAATATATTCTTTTAAAAAATTTCAATTTAATTTTTTATATTATTAGAATCTTAAAAATTTAAGTTTAATTTAAAGTTTTTTTAAATTGCTGAAATTAGATAGGAATTTTTCTTTTGGCTTTTTTTTTTCAACGCAATTAGATAAGAGTTGAACTTTAAGTTGACTTGGGATAAATTCCAAACTATTAACCTTAAATCTTAAAATCCATTAATTATTTTCTTCCATTAATTTGTAAATTCAATATATTTAATTATAAAAATTTGTTGTAATTAATCAAAAGTTAAATCTTTTGGTCATTGGTCAATAATTATGTCACTTAATTTTTGAAAAAGAATTACTTTTTTGAATAATTATAATATTAGATGAATAATTATATGTCTTTTTAAAGATGTTATTATTAAAAAAATAACTATTGAAAGATGTCTCTATGAAAGACATAAAAATTCCTGTAAATAGTCATAGGCTTCATTGTATTCTCAAGGTTAATTTGCTTGAAATTCTTTTGAACACCGAATATAGGTGAGAGCGGATATAACTTTAAAAATATGGTTTGATATATATATCGGCTTCATTTTCTATGCGAGTTTCATTCGTATGTTCAAAATTTTCCTCACCGGAGTTTGCTCTAATATATATATTTTTAATAGCAAATGATCTAAGAAGACATGTATATATATATATACATGATAGATTCTAAAAGTAACATGTTTTCATCTCAATCTTAATGCATTTTTGGGTGATTATTCAATGCTAATGGTGAATTTTATGCTTCCAATCCGTTAATTTTATGTTTCTATACTTAGGAGAGCTTTTGAGAATAAAAAGAGCAAAAATTAGAAAATTAGAACAAGCTTCAGGAGCCACACGGACTAGGTCATTCCACACGATCGAGTGAGCCATACGAGTTGCCACACAACAATGTGTCAAACCATGTGGAAAGAACAAATTGCACTCTAGACACGCAGAAAATCGTAATTTTTAAGTTTTTCATGTATTCTAAGACATGTATGAAAAATATAAGAAGAGGGAAGTGAGTTGTCGTATAATATTGAAGAAAAAAAATTCAAAAAATTCCATTGAAGCCAACTTTGAAGCATATTTCCATCAAAATTGAAGTTCTCCTTGTGATTTCTTTAAAGTTTATTATGATTTTCTTTATTCCTTATGGTTATACTATCTTTGAGATGTTTTTATTTACTATATGAACTAATTTTTTCCAAATACCTAAGGAGATAAACCTTAGGATGAATTCTATTATTTTTTTGTTTTTATGCAACAAATACTTAAATCTTGTTCTAAATTATGTGTGCTTAATTCATGGTTTAATATTTCTAGACTATTGATCCATGTTTTATGTACTTAAATCAGAGGAGGAATAGACATTGTTTAAGAGTAGATGTAGTATAATTGAGTGGAATTGCATGCAATCTTAGATAAGATGACATAAATCTATTGGATTAGAGTCAAATCTAATAGAAGGATCTATAGATCGGGTTAATGCAATAATAGGGATTTTAATTAGAAAGAAATTTCAATTAATCAATCTAGAATCAGTAGCTCTTAGTCTTAAAGAGAGATATTAGCATAATTTAGGGATTTCTCCGTATTAAGATACAAAGTGAAGAAATTGTGTGATTTAGATTGATCATGACAGATGAAGTTTAGGTGGATTCTTTCCTAGGTATTGTCTCACTTATTGGTTGTTAATAGTTTATTGTTATGATATACTCTTTGTTGTGTTCTTTAGTTAATTTTAGCTTTAATCAATCACTCCAATTTGTCAGTTAAATAATAGAAAAACGATAATTACTAGTACTTTTAGTCTTCGTGGGAATGATATCTTTGTTCACCGTAACTATATCTTTAATTAATAAATGCACTTACCGTAATTAAAATTTTAGTTGGTCTATGACGGCAATCGCAACACATAACTTTAAAAGATTAATTGATGAAGTTGAAAGACTAAAACTATTACTATAAGTGTTCTAAAGCAGTATCAATGAATAATAACTCAGTCTTAACGTCAAGTAAAAAACTTGTTATTTTATGCAAATTTAATTGTTCTAAAACTATTGCTTAGGGTGCAAATAAATATTTGAATATGACAACTCAAGTTTAGGGTTGTGCTGGTTATGATGATTAAGGCTACCAATGAGGTGTTGGAGAGGAGAGGTGGGATTTTAGCATTGAAACATATAGTGAGGGTAATAGTTCATCCTCTTCTGCTTTAATTTTTTACTTCACATCAGTTAATTTGAAATGTAGGAGATTTTGCCGTGTGCTAGGGGTACAGAGTGATAAAGAAATTATGAGAGAAATACAGGCAATCAACTATCACTTACTTGCCATGCCTTGATGAACCAGCACTCTTTGAGTTCAATTTTTTTAAAGCTTTTCCATGCCCCAATATGTGTTAATGATGTATAATTTGTTATGGATGATACATTAGCTTTTAGAAAATTTTTAAGGTTTTAAAAATATATAACTTATTTTTTAAAATTTATAATTATTAAAAATATATTTATTATTATTTTTTAAAACTTTAAAATATTAATTAAATGCTTATATGTCACGACAACAATCATGTATAACATCTTTGTTTCCTTATAAGAACACCTTTTAAATATAAAGATTTTTTATATATTTCAATAGGATCATCGATTTTGGAAGCCTAGTTGTTAAAGTTGAAGATAACCCATCAAACCCTACAATGACATTAACTTCTAAAAGAAAAAAATAATTATTTTTTAAAACTCTAATTCTAACATCCCAAACATGTCCTAGATGTTACAGTCAGATTGTGAAGATTACATTGCGTGTGAAAACAATATTACTTCATTTTGGCAAAAACTATTTAACTCAAAAGAAAACAAGTTTGATTAACCCGTTGAAGATGTACCATTTTTGAAAACCCGTGAGTACATTGAAGAAATCCATATTTGTTAATTTTACCAAAATGTATTTAATTTACTTACTCTGTTTGTGAGATAAAACATCTTAGCAAATTTCAATAAAACTTGCAGTGGACAACATTATAGCAAATTGACCTTAAAACTTGCAGCAGAATGCATTATAGCAAATTTACCTTATAACTATGGTTTATTTTTAGTTGTCTTGATTTAAGTATCAGTAAAAGTTAAAACTTTTGAAGAATAAATGTCAAAATAATTTTTAGCGTCCCAAATATATTTAAAATATCCAACGCTCAAAAGGTCCATATAAACAAAAGAGAGTCCAATGTATACTTAAACCGAAAGAGTGAAATACGAGCTCTAGATTCATCTTCCAATCCTAGGTCTAAAGATCACCTGAAACAAAATAAACAAACGTGTGAGCTTAACATCCAGTATGTGATTTGACCCACACATTGTAGTATATATATAAATCAGAATGTATCATAGCATATCGAAGCATATCTTATATCATATCAGTTTTCATATCATGTTATAGCATGTTTCATATCTTATCTTATTATACCATATCCCATATCATATCATATCATATCATATCATATCATATCATATCATATCATATCATACCCCCAGTTGCTATATACCATCTCCGTCCAAGCAATATCACCAATTAGGACTACAAGAGTCCATCTATCCAATCACACCAATATGTGGCGGTATGTCACTCATAAATATGCAACTGAGCTGTTAGATAGAAATTTTATAGTCTAGCCGCCATAATTGCGATAAAAACTATCATATAACACTTGCTCCATCATATCATAACCCATCCCAAAACATAAGCATAATCATAATTATAATATCATAAATACATATATCATAAGTCGTATGACATGCATACACATATTTTTATAAGGAACATAACATAGCATATGATTTATATACAACCTACTTAACATACCTCCTAAGCTTAGCCATGTATATATACATACTAAAACTTACATTTTTTTGGGCTTATATGATGGCTATGGACCCAATATTTGAGTCCTTTAATCGGCCCCTAATTGGGGCTTAAAATTGGCCAAAATACCCACATAATCGTGTGGCCCTTATTTTTCTCGAGTTTCGATTGAGTTATCAGGTTAATTTCATACACCTATTGCTGATTTGATCAACCGCTCAATTGGAACTCACGAATCCTATAAACGTTCATCAAACCACACGGATTAACTAACAATACTTATCCAAAATAACATCGTTGAATCAAAATTTCAGCCCTTAAAATAGAATTCGAATTCTTAGTTCTCCAAAACAACATTGAAAATTGTGACTACTTTGCTGGTGGGTTAGGATTCTCACACCTTTTGCCTAATCGAGAACCACAAAAATACTAATCATGATAACGAATAGAAACTACCAACACAAACTTAGCTTGTTCAAGAAACGAAATAAAACTAAACTATTAATGGGAAGAGAACAAAAGTAACCAAATGAAACTTACACTGCAAACAGAATACGATCCAAGTGATAGAACTCATAAAATAAACGGTATTATTCAGGAACAATCAAAGAGGAGAAAGAAGGAAGAGAAAAGAAGATAAAACGGTAGAATAGGAAAACAAAAGAAAGTAACGTACAAAGTGGGGTGAGAGTGTGAACGGTTGAAACAATGAGTGAAAATAGAGATTTAGTAAAATTAAATTAAAATAAATAAATAAAAATTTTTATGTTAATCTAAATTCCACTTACCAGATTTTATAAATTTTAATTAGTGATAAGCTAAAATCTTACCAGTGAATCCTTAGATTCATCATTGAAAATAAGAGAAGCCCTAAGGCTCAAGTTGAACATAATACCATAATAAATAGGGAAAATTTAACAAAATAAATTTGAACCCAAGACCTAAAGCAAACATTCAAGGCACTTAACCACCATACCAAATCAAATTACTTGACATGTTTAACAACTAGAATTTATAAAATTTGGGCATTATGCCAATGTAAAATAAAAAAAGTTGAAGTTTTTTTTTTTTATCCAGAATCTCAGAACCTTTGTATCTATGCCTCTCTCGACAACAAAAACATCCTATTTTGACGTTTTCATTTTAAAAATATAAACTTTCTGGGCTTACAAACTACATAATTATTTCTCGTGTTTTTATTTCTGGGTTTTTTTTTGTTTGTTTTTCATTTTATCTCATGTTTGTAAATTTCTGGGTTTTTTTTCATTCTTTTCCATTGGTGTCATATGATTTTGCATGTTAATTTTCTTGACGGATAAAGGCTTGATCTTTTGTTATAGCATGAGCTAATGTTCTTATAATTTAGTTTTTGATCTAGATTTTATCTGATTATTGTTTATCTCCATTATAGTTTATCATTTATTTAGAATATATACATATATTTTTTCAATTCTACTGTTTGTTCACTCTTTTGATCTGATTAATGAGAAAACTAGCTAAAGGAATGACTTTAGATTGCACCATTTCAAATTGTATTGGCTACACTGTTCTTTAAAATTTATTTATTTAATATATATTGTTTTATACATGTCTATCAGGTGTCTGGTTTTAAAATTTTTATTTTATGAATGAAATAATATTTTATATTTATATTTGTTGTTATATGGTATCATAATCTTTGTTTTTGGATGTTTTCAGGTAGCTCAATTTTGTGTTTAAGTGTAGAGGTTGTTGATTCAGACCTGGCACAATTGTCTATTGACAAAGTGACTGAAGTAGACAAATCATTTCTTCATGAAAATGGGAAACTGGATAAGGATCCACTTTATAATAACCCCATTGAAGTTGATTCACATAGTGAGGAACCTGATAAGGAAGAAGAGAATGGTGCATCCGATCCCGACTTTCCGAAGGATGCGGTTGTCGAGTGGCCTGCACCTAAGCAGATCCACTCTTTTCATTTTATTACGTATCGCTTCTACGAAGATCCGGCTATAAAAGCCAAACTTGATCGGGCTGATAAAGAGATACTAAAGTGGAACAAAGCCAGGTTTAAGCTTACCGATGAATTAAAAGCAAAAAGAGTGAGTGAAAAGTTATTAATTTCAATTAGATGTATAGCATGGTAGCCAATAATTTTCATACTTTTAAGATAATTATTAGCCCTATCATTGTGTCATTACGGTGTGCCCGTTGTAATATGATGAATGTAGGGGAATTAAAACCGGAAGCATTTATTTGAATGTTTGAAATTTATGTCCTTGAAATGTAATGACACTTACAGATATGCTATTGGTATAATGATTCGTTATTGTTGTGTTTGCCCTCAGAATTTGAGAAAAAATGTGAAAGAAGTAAAAAATAATGGCGCTGTCAGTTGGCTGAATTGTGATTATCTTTATGCTAATGCAGGCAGAACGGTCAGAGATGCTTTCGCAAGTGAGAGCGCTGGATGTTGATTTTGAGCAGTTTAAGACTATTTTAGATGAGAAAAAAAAGGAAATAGAACCACTGCAGCAGGCTTTAGGCAAGCTTCGCAATAATAAAGATGTTGATAATCGACTTAGTTTATGTGCATCTGAGGAAGAGCTCGATTTTATTGTATGATACTTCTATAAACTTTGACTGCATTTAGATTTATTCATTGTTTTCTGCCGCAGTTAATGCTTTTCTTTTTCTCCTTTAGTCACTTCAATGGAATTTATGAATTGCAGATTCATAGCTTGCAATATCGCATTCAGCATGAAAGCATCTCGTTGACTGAGGAGAAGCGAATCCTTAAAGAAATCAAACACCTGGAGGGAACCCGCGAGAAAGTTATTGCTAATGCTGCAATGAGATCAAAGATTCAAGATTCATTAGGCCAGAAAGAAGACATTCAAGATCAAGTTAAAGTAAGATAATTCTATTTATCCATCGGAGTTTGCTCCACTTTTTATCTGTGAATATAGAGCACCATTGTGTTACACTAAAAAAATTTGCTATATTTGTTTATTGTAGCTTATGGGTGTCGATTTGAATGGAGTAAGGAAGGAGCAGCATGCAATCTGGTCCAAGAAAAAGCAAATTAAAGATAAATTGGATGAAACTGAGACTAAAATCGAGTCTTTACAAAATGAGCTGAAAGCTGTGGCCCTGAAGAGGGACAAAGCTTTTGAAAACATTCAGGAGCTGAGGAAACAAAGTGATCAGGGGGTATCGCCTTTTCTTTGCTTCAACTCTTAAGATATCTGTTTCGTATATATACTTGACCATGTTGGAACATTTTCATTTATGCATGAATAACTAGTGGCACTTAAGATATTACTGTGCATGATGTTACTAATGAATCGTTTTAATTACTTTCTTTCTCAAAATTTCAGAATTCTCACTTTTACCAGAGCCGTACCATTGTACACAACGCCAAACTGCTTGCTGCACAAAAAGATATAAAGGCTCTTGAGGAGTTATCAATTGTGGAGGTTTGTTGAGACTGCTTGTTAATGTTACTTCCAATGTATCTCATTTGCTTTATAATTAGCCGCTCACTTATCTTTTATATTCCTTTTAGGTTGAGAAGTTTATGGCTCTCTGGAATGGCAATAAAGCCTTCAGGGATGATTATGAGAAAAGAATTCTGCTATCCCTGGACAGTCGGCTATTGAGTCGGGATGGTCGGATAAGGAATCCTGATGAGAAACCACTGGCTGCACCCGAGAAACCAGTGGATTCTGAAACCGAAACAATCCTGAGACCTAGTGTAAGACAACCAAAGGAAGAGGCCAAATCAGGTCCCCAACCAGATACTAAACTAGCCAAAAAGGCCCCAAAAGATGCCGAGACTATAGCAATGGAGTCAAATCCTTTGTCAGATATTAGTGTTGTAGCAGAGGAAATTTTGGTATCCGGAAAATTGCAAAAGAACAAGGAAGTCGATGCAGCAAAACCAAAAGAATTGAAGAGAGAAGAGGAAATAGCGAAAGCAAAGCAAGCCATGGAAAGAAAAAAAGAAGTTGGCTGAAAAAGCAGCAGCCAAAGCAGCTAGAAGAGCCCAAATGGAAGCTGAAAAGAAGCTCAAGGAAATCATTCGCTTCCTTATCTGGTTTCGCTTTGTCGGTCATTAGTTTGTGGGTTGAAACTGAAACTCTTTCGATCTTTTTCAGGAGCGTGAAAAGAGAGCTAAGAAGAAGGTGGCAGGATCGACAAATGCTGTGAATCCCGAGGAACTGATTGAAGCTGTGGCACAAGATTCAGAACCCGAGAAGGTCGATGTTAATGCTGATGCACCTGTTCCTGCTACCGTTTCAATGAAGGGTAAAGTACCAAAGGAGAATACTAGTAGGTACAGGAATCAAACCAAAAGAACCGAGTCCCTCCCAAAAGCCATACTAAAACGTAAGAAGTCGACGAACTATTGGATATGGGCGGCTCCTGCTGTGGTGGTTGTGCTGGTTCTTTTAGCATTATGTTACTATTATCTTGCCTGAAGAAGTTTTAACTTGAATGGAACTAGAATTATAGGACAATCTTTATTTTATTTAGTTGAACAAACATTCTATAGTGGCAAAAGTTAGCTAATTTTGTTCTTTGCATCCCCATGAAGGATGGACCATAAACTCATAATGTTACCGGTAGTTCAATCTGAATGCTTTATCTGATAGGCCGGATTTGGCCCAGGCTTAGACAAGGTATTGCTAACTGTTATTTTTGCTCAAGCTTGCGTAATATGAAATACGGGTTTAAATGTTTTATTTAAGGTCGACCCAAATTTTGAGCCCAGCCTGCCCTGCCTGGAACAAAAAAGGCTGCAGAACGACACTACAGTTTTCAGCCTGAAACAAAAAGGGCTGCAGAACGACACTACAGTTTTCAACTCAGTAATTTATGGTCTAAACTGCAAAATAGCTTAAGCAATGGTGAGTGATGGCTGATGGTTGAAGGTGGACATGAAAATGATTGAAAGTGGAAATGAAGGCAAAGGCTGAAATGGATATATGATAGGATTTTGAGTTTTTTCCCTAAGCCCACATTCCAGGTATCATATTTCGAACAAATATTCGATTTAATTTGATAGTTTGACCATCAACAAGTCTACTAATTTAGTTGGTTGCTTTGTATTTTTAGAATTTTGACTTCCATCGCTCTGAGAATTATGTCATTAATATAGCCTGGAAATAGCTGTTGTAAAGAGTTAAATTGAGATTGGATTTGAACGAATAGATACTTTTAGAACAGAATGAGGGTACGCAGGTTGCTTAAATCTGTCATCAGGTTCAGTTTGATTGTTGAAGTTGAACTTGAAAACGCACGAGTTGCTCAAACCTGGATTATCACCTTGAGTTTGAAAGAATTTGCCTTGGAGAACCAATTCGGTAACGTCAACTCTTAAGACAAAGCTTAAGCTTTTGAGGTTTTGAAAGTTAGCCTCCATCTCGCGTTACTAAGCAAATTTACTCTGGATCATGATACCATGTCATCTAGGATGAATCTTTTGTCCTATTATTGGAACATTTCCAAATATTTATGATGTTTCAATAACTATAAACGAAAAATTGTATGTAATTGAAGGTTATAATTTTTAGTTCTTAATAGAGTTATGACTATTCTTAAATAATGAGTAAAGCTGATCATGGGCTAGACCGGGTCAATACAAAAAAGCAAGCCCAGTTTTTAGACCCGAGCTTGGTCTGACCCGAAAAAATGAGTTTAAATTTTTGCTCAAGCCCAATCTGGATAAAAATACTAAACCTAAGCCTAGCTCAACCCGCTTGCATTATTTTTTTTTATATAAAAATAAGTTAAAAAAATATAATACATCAAATAGGTAAAAAACATTAAAATAAATGTTTTTCAACAAATTGAAAATACATATAAAAAATAAAACTAACATGGCTGCAACTTAACAAACAAATACCTCTAAAATAATAACAAAAATAATAATAAAATAAGAGTAATAAAATATCCAAACAATAACAATAAAATAGTAGCAATATAATAGTGAATGGTAGCAAAATAACAACATAACAACAGTAAACAAAAGCAAATAACAACAAATTTTTTGTCAAATTCAGGCTAGGCTCGGGCAAAGAAAATATTGCCTAAGGCTTGCCTATTTTCTAAACAAGCCTTTTTTTTTGTTTAAATCCATTTTTTAAGCCTATATATTTGCCTTAACTCTCTCACTTTTTAGGCGAGCTATTGGGCATGGGTAGATGGCTTGGCCCATGATCAGATCTAATAATGAGTTATGTTTGTTAAATATGAAGAGTTATATCACTTGATTTTTTAACAAAGAATTATAACTATTCAAGCAATATCACTTGAATAGTTATTATGTTTGTTAAATATGAAGAGTTATATCACTTGATTTTTTAACAAAGAATTATAACTATTCAAGTAATATCACTTGAATAGTTATATTTATTTATGA
Organism: Gossypium hirsutum; assembly: GCF_007990345.1. Classification (NCBI taxonomy): domain Eukaryota; kingdom Viridiplantae; phylum Streptophyta; class Magnoliopsida; order Malvales; family Malvaceae; genus Gossypium; species Gossypium hirsutum. Next base: position 59,692,874 of record NC_053441.1, on the reverse strand, counting down.
CATATTACTTGAATAGTTGTATCTCTGGAATAACTATATTTATTTAAGAAATGTGATTATTCAAAAAAGACACCTATTGAAGTTGATTTAGTCTTAACTTGATTGGCATGAGCATTGTTGTCAATACAGGAGAACGTGAGTTTGAGTGCACTAAAGCGTATTATCCTCCTATTTATGGGTTGAGAATAGACTATGGATAGCTCTAGGCATTATCTTAAAAATAACAAATATGATCAGAACTTATAATCTTTAGTCATGGATAAATAAAAGACGTGGAAAATATTTTGAATTTCATAATGCAAGAAATTTAAAATTGCATTAAAAAGAACACGTAATCACATGAAACGCATGCAAGATAATGCATGTCAATGTCAAGGTGAGAAAGTGTTAGGCAGGTATACATGGTTTACTCAAAATATCAAGCATGCATATAAGGCCATGATAGCATTTGGTAGAAGAAGAAGAAGAAAGCAATTTATAATGCATAGTGCATGGCTATCTAAACCGTAATTTTTGGTCCATTCTTATGATTTTCGCTGGTGAAGGAGGCCCAACAAGACAGTAATTTTCATGGATACTGAAGGATGGTAATTTAACTTTTTCATCTAATTTAGAGTGATTTGATTAAAAAAACACAAATTCAAAGATTAAAATAAAGGAAAAATTAAATTAATAACTAAAATGATATTTTTTATAAAATTGAAGAGTAAAATATATCATTATACCAAATAACAAAAATATAAGAACATTCAGAAAGTCATATTACTTTCTGCGAAGGAAATCAACTGGTATACGAAAATTGAAGACAATGGTTCTGGTATAAAGTTACCGTACCAACTTCAACTGAACTTGTACAAACAGAAGCATAATTTCTTGTTCAGATGCTACAACATAAAGACCCTTTTCCAGGGAACGAATAGAGCTTCACAAAAAAAAAAGAAAAAGAAAAAAAAGGTTCCAAACAAATACAAACTAGCATTAAAGACTAAAATCGGGATGATAAAAATAAATTACAATACAGAAAGATGATCGATGCAATCCATAGTCATGGTTCAAGCCATGCAACTTTATTTCTTTTTGGTTCAAGAGTTCTGTTTCTCCACTCGGCCTGGAGTTTGCTTCTGATGCCAGTGATGTAGAGAGTTATGAAAAGCTGAAAACAACATAAATGTTAAAGTATAAATAGAAGAAATTGAGTTGGAACCATTTAAATTGTAAGGGAGATGACAGGGCTTGCCTTGGATCATTGACTCCACTATAAGATACTGCTACATGATCCTCACTAATGGTAAAAGGGCTTTTTTAGCATCGGGATGGTCCCACTCGATGGATTTCCATTCATTTGATTTCATCTTGATGTCTTTTAGAGGAGGATGGTGAAATACTTTGCCATTCTCAAAGGAAATATCCAGCTTCAGAGGAATCCTCTTTAACTTGGGACAATTCCATATCTCTAGCTTTTGGAGAGATTTACAAAGCATTACTCCTTTGGTGCTGCAAATGCTCTTCAATTCTGGTAGATGCCATAATCCCAGTTCCTTTAATTTTGGAAAGGTAAATTCAGTGGCATCGCTAAGGATTTCTTCTTCTTCTTCTTCTTCTATTATTTGCTCCATTTGATCACAACCCCAAATAATGACTTGTTCCAAGTTGATGAGATGTTGTAGCAGCCGCAGCTTAGTTGAGAACAGAATCTTTATTTTCGGACATTTAACTAAGAAAAGTACTTTAAGAGAGGAAAAGGCATGGAGGAATGGTTCTGGATATGCAACTAGGACATTCAGATTCTTCAAATGCCGAAGAACTAGGGACTCGAGGCTTTTAAGTGGTGGACAGCTAGAGGAAAAAACAGATTCCAGTCTTTCACATTCCTCAATTCTGCATTTTTTCAAAAGGGTTGCCTCTTGCAGTCCAGAAACTCCATTTAAGCTGCTCAAGTTATTGCACTTCTCAATTCCGAATTCCTCGACATCCCAAGGAAGCACATGACTGCCTTCGGTGTTACAATCTTTTACTATGACAGAGTTGGTACAAGAACGTAACTTATACTCAACAGTCTTGCCCACCAAAATGAAGTACTTGATGGTCCTTTGACTTTGTTTCCGAAGAAAGTCAACATATTTGCTTAGGTCTTGCAGATCAGCAAACCTACCTTCAAAATTTTCCAACTTGTTCAATTCCATTATCTCCTTTGCTCTTGACAGTGTTGGATGTATTGCCAAGTGTTGAAGACGTTGGAGTTTCGGCAAAAGACCTTGCGGGATCTCTTCTAAACACGAGATGAATCTAAGATTGAGATACCTTAGATCTACCAAGAATCCCATACCTTGAGGAACCTCTTTGATTCTTGTTTTTTCAAGGTTCAACTTCTTTAAAGCTAGAAGTTTTGATAAAGATGGAACCTCCTCTAAATTTTTGCATTCCGAAAGAAGTAATGCAGTCAGATTCTCCAAATTTGAGATGGAATTTGGCAAAATTTTGAATGGATTTCTCGAAAGGTCAAGATACTTGAGTGCTTGCATATGGGTGAAGAAAGATTCAGGGATTTCTTCCAAGGCATTACCTGACAATAACAAGGTCGTGAGCTTTTTACTCTTTGGAGAAATTTCTGGAGGTATTTTAGATATGAAATTCTCCATCAAGGAAACCTTCTTTATATCTAGAGCCTCTTCTAGTTCATTTGGTAGCTCCTTCAATTTCATACCAGCTTTCACAAAACACGGAAACTCTTTTGCTATCAAAGATAGTGCCATATCTCTCCCGGCTTTACTCGTCATTACAATGTTCTTGCCATCGGCCCCTAGTAGCAAGCTACTGTCTAAAATCCTTTGCAAACAAGCATGGCCCTTACTCTTCCTTTCTTCTCTGCTCTCCATTTCATCTACAAGTCCTTCTTCTATCCAATATTCAATAATATCCTCTTTTGGGATTGCATAGTCTGCAGGATATAGTGCACTGTGTAAGAAACAATCTTTATCTGTTCCTGCTAGATCATCATATCTGGTTTTCAGTAAATCTCTGCTTCTTTTCAACTGGTCTAATGCATGCACCCAACGATCACGATCAAGTACTCCTTTCAATGAACTAGCTACTGTGACAATTTTGAGCGGAAGACCACCGCATTCCTTAAGTATAGCTTTCATAATTGGTTTTATGGTTGGATCAGCCAACACATCTTCTCCAACTTTGCTTAAGAGTAACTGGAAGGACTCATCATCAGAAAGAAACCGCACTTCGACTGCCTTACAACTCATCTTTTGAATAACCTTTCTGTCACGCGTTGTCACTACTATCTTGCGTCCATTATCTGCAGATGGCTTAGGGATTCCAACATCCTCAAGAGAAATCCTCTGGCATACATCATCAAGTATTAATAGGTAGCTCCCTGTTTTCATCAGCTCTTCATATAGCTTTTTTGCACGTACATTTGTATCCTCATCATCTGACAAGTCAATACTTAATATGCGTGCAATGTCGTTCTGTAGCCTACGGATATCAGCACCTTCGGATACCGTTATCCAAATCATTTTACTAAATTTATTGCCTTCCATCAATTTATTGTAAATATGCTTCATTATGGTGGTTTTCCCGAGTCCAGGCATCCCCCACACTCCAAGCATTCTAACTTCCTGCTTCATCAAATAATTGCAAATTTCCTCTTCACGAGAAATACCTACAATATCAGTTGTTGGCAATGAAGTCATTGCAGAGGAAGCAGCATAAGACGACATCCTCTCAAAGGAACCATGTTCACACAAATCCTTCATTTCCAGAGTTAGTCTTACAACATGCTTCCCTACAATAGAACGCAACATATATTTCCCTTTCCTGATCTCATCTGTAACATATTGGGCGTCATTAAGAACCATCCGTGCACGTTTTAGCCAAACTTCAACTTCAGGCGCTAACATTCTTCCCACATAACGAAGCTGTTCTTGCTTTTGAGCTTCAATATCTTTCAGTTGGTCTACCAAAATACGTTCAGCGTCTTCGAATTCTTTCACATATTTATCGAAATTTATGTGGTAATTCAGAGTCCTGGTAAGTGGTCTGACAATGGCGCCTTTAACCACTTTAGCTAAAATTGATCTCGTTACTGGCTTCACCACCAACATGACGTCCCTGCATCAAGTCCAGATATTAAGAATGCATTGGCATATCAAATAGTTGATAAATATATACACCTTTTTTCTGTTCTAATTTTTTCCAGCATACACGAGAATTATTTGAAACTAAAATATTACAATATTTCATAATAAAATGTAAGTATTTAATTTAATGTAATAATCTATGTAAATAGGAAAGGGTTGGACTTACACCAGTATTTTTAAATACTTTCACAAATAATATTTTATTATACGATTAATGTTTTAACAATTCAACAATTGAATTTATCAAGATATTTATATTTGTGTATAATTTTGAATCAATTCGATATCTTTATCATATCGATATAAAATATCTACCAGTAGTAGTAATTAATCTCCTTGTCATGAGTGCTCTTCCAAAAAATAAATGGTTAGCCATAAAATATGTTTAATTCCAATGAGTGGGGATCAAACCCCCAATTACATGGTTGAGAGATAAAGTGAGCAATCATATCACAGCTCATTGTAAAATATTGTTCATATTAACATATATTAGGTTGAAATTTCTAATTTATGTAAAATTTAATATGTATGATCTATATAAATGGAAAATAAAATATAATGGTTGGATTGTTAAAACATTAATTATATAAAAAATTATGCAATGGTTGAAAATTATTTTAGTTTTGCACCTCTACGAATGGATCCAGTTCTAAAACTATTATACATTTTTCCCTAATTTTTTTTTTAAAAATGTGGTTAAATTATAAGAATAGTCAACTAACTATACACTTAGTTTTATTTTGGTCACCCAACTATTATTTTTTTTCAATTCAATCACTCAACTTTTAAAAATTAAACATTTTAGTCACTCACAAGTTATTTGACCGTAACTCAACTTTAACTCAGTAACCGAAGTTTAACAAATGTTTTTTATATTCACCTAGTAACAAATTTAGCCTTTCATCATTTATACATTCTATCAATTTAATCTTAAATCTAAAAATATTCAATAAATTTATATCTCAAAATTTGTTATTTTAACCTCTCAATGTTTACACATTCTATCAATTTCATCTTTAATCTAAAAAATTCAACAAATATTCACAAAATTTTTCATTTAGTTATCAAAATTTTAATATGTTTATATATTCTATCAAGATAACAATTTACATCTCTTTTCCTTCTACAGTTTACCTTTGACCAGATGCTTTCTTTCCTTAATATCAATTTTAAGTTAGTTGAAAAACTGAGTTGACTTTCTTTTTAGATATAATTTAGATTTTTGGTGTTCTTTTTCTGCTTTGTTATTTCAGCTTGTTTATCAAGGTTTAAAATGTTTTTATTTTATAAAAGTTATACAATCAGGGGAATCTTATAGTTACTTCGATTGCAAATGGGGAGTTTTCTAACGCCATGATAAATTTATTTATGTTTTTGTAAGTATCTAATATAAGTGTGTATTTGCTTCAGTAGTTAAGTATTTTAGGTGTGTGTATATGACGTCTTGGGTTCAAGTCTCACTGTTGATAATTTTGTTATTTTTGGTCCAAGTGGTTTATATAATATTGTTTGTTAATTTATATCGGAATGAGCCTACTGGTTTGAGTGGTAAGGGATTTGGGTGTTGGAGGTCTTGCTTTAGCAAGGGTGTTAATTTTTGCTCGGTTGTTTGGAAGAGTTTCGGTAGAGCCAAAATTCTGAGGTAGTTGTATGTGGTTAGTGGGTGAAATTTAGTAGGATTTGAGGTTTCAAATTATATTAAAATTATTTTATTTTTATTTTTTATTCTTTTCTCAAAATCCGTTGTTTCTAACCTTTTTTTTCCCAAATAGAAATTCCCTTTGATTTTCTTCTCCTTTTCTTCTTCTACTTTCTGGCAAAATAGTAGTAAACTCCCCCTTCTCCGCCTTCTGATTCTGTCATTAAACCTTGCTCTTGGGCGTTTTGAATCTTTGGTCTTCGTGAAACCGGTAAGTGGGGTTGGTTGTATTCATTTAGCTTTTGTTTTCTGAGGTTGAAGTTTTGTAAATTTGTTGCTTAGGAGACGAAGGTGAAGCAGTAGTTCCACTCCAACAGTCTAATTTGTGCGAGTGAACGAGCGTGTTGGCGGTTTCGAAAGGCTCGACTGTTCTGTTGATGCCACACGGGCGTGTGGTCGCCCGTGTGGTTGGCCGTGTGCGAGACACAGCCGTGTGATCGACGAAGGCTTGGTCGTCCGCAAGGCATGACCGTGTGGTGGTGTGAGTGTGGCCGTGTGGGCCACATGGACAAGACCAATTTGGGCGTTTGGGCCTACACGGGCATTCCACACGGGCATGTGAGCCTAAATTTTGAAAATTTCCCAAGGGTTGCACGGGTCGTTTCGATCGACTGTGGGCCTACCATAGGGTCGGTAAGGGCTAATCAAACCCTAGATTATGCAATTTCATATTCTGATAGTATGCTCTGAGAATGACACTTTTATGCATGTCTGACTATTCTGATATATGTACATCTGAAATTTGTACACAAGCATGATAAGCATGTTATATCTGTAATTTCTGTATATGATTTCTGTAACTATTTTTAGGGTGGGATTTGTATATGTGGAGGAAGTGTTCTATATAGCGATCAACGCCTATATTATGGCAGCATGGCTGCATATTATCTGATATGTGTCGTAATGACACGATATGGTGTGTAGGGATGGGTGGGTGTTTTTAACCCCACATGGTGTGTTGGGATGGACGGAGTTGGTGTGTAAAGGATAGGGGTAGGACTCTGCATATCTGTATCTGTATCTAAAATGGACATAAGTCTGTATTTGTATTTGACTTAGCATGAGATTTCTGAATATTTTGCCTACCTATTTCTGTTGGGTTACACACTGAGTTTACGAAACTCACATATGTTGTTTGTTCTGTACAGGTAATCCACAAACTTAGGTGGATTGATGGAATAGAGACTCAGCGGTGACCATTCGTGCGAGAACTGATTATCCTAAGTAATTATGATTTTTATTTAAATTTCAGACTTAATTGTGAGTTTGTAATTTATTGGACTCTCTGGATTGGACACTTTTTAAACTTTTGGTTTTGGTTTGTTTGCTTGTTTATTTGCATGGTTTAACAAAATGTTTATACAAATGACTATTTTACTCAAACAAAAAGATTTTTCTAAAAATACGAATTGGATTTCCAAAATATAACAGTTTTATTAGACTTCCGATGTAAAATATGTTTTGGCAAATAAATCAATTAATTGGCGTGTTTGACAATGGATATAAAAGAATATGAGTTAATAAGCTGAAATGATTTAACGTAGCGACTCCGTTTTCAAAACCCATTCTTTGTAACTTCTCCGGATTCAGCCTAGGCCGAGTTTGGGGTGTTACAAGTTTCTTTTCTCCCATTGTTGTTAGATGCAAATTTGAACCAAGATTTAATTATAAATTTTAGGAATATTAAACTTCCATCTTGGTTGATTTTAAGTTTGTGATTTATTGCGTTGCATTGTTTATTTTAATGGGGAAAGCTAACCTTTGACCTAACTTTTTTACGTGAGTTGATGGCAAACCCAAATATATTTGGAGGAAAAGCTTAAGGTCATTTTATATATATATATATATATATATATATATGATAAGTGTCAATAGTAACATGTTTTAGCCTCATTCTTAATGTATTTTTGGGTGATTATGTGATATTAATTGTGAATTATATACTCCTAATCTTTTATATGCATGTTTTAATGCTTAATAGGGTACTTGAGAGCAATAGGAGTGAAAACCGGGTGAAAATTTCAACATTGGAGCATTTCAGAAGTTGCACACATGCGATAAATTTTCACACGAGCTACCCATACGACCATGTGATTCACACGGGCATGTGTTCAGGACGTGTAGATTTCCGGAACCCTGTGTGCTAACTAGAAGTGACGATTTTTAAATTTTGGCACTTTAAGAAGGTATAAATAAGGAAATAAAGGAGGAGGAAAGCATCCGTCATAGAATAGCACGAAAATTACTCAAATAACACTATTGAAGTCAATTTCTAAGCAATTCTCCAACAATATTCAAGAGTCCAACTAATTTCCAATGGAGTTATCATGGATTTCTTTTTATTTTAGTGGTTATATTATACTTTTTGGTGTTTATTCTTGGAAGTATGAACTAATTCTCTTATTACCTAAGGAAGATGAATCTTAGGATGAATTCTATTGTTTGATTTCTATCTTTTATTCAATAAAATCTTAATTTCTTTGTTTTCAATTATGAAGACTTAATTGTTCTTGGGTTAAAATTCTAGGGTGTTGTTCCATGTTTGATGTGCATAAGTTTAAGGTTGAAGAAGCCATTCTTGTGATTACATATTGCATAATTGAATGAAGTTGCATGCAATCCTAGAAATAGGACGATATAAGTCTACCGAATTAAAGACAAATCTAATAAGAGAATTAATAGAACGAATTGATCTAATAATAGGAGTTTTTTAATTAACCTAGAGTTAATTACTCTTATGCTAGAAAAAAAAATAATTGGGTGTCTATTCTTGTAGTTTACCCTAAAATTATTTATTCAATCTTGTATTTTTAATTAAAATAAACTATTAATAAAATATATTACCATTAATATTAAAGTCCAAATAAATTATAGTTGATAAAATTTTAATTTTTCAATATTTTCTTTATTGAAATAAAATATTAGTTATTTTTATTACCACTTAATTCAAATAAGTAAATTTCTTAATTTATTAAATTACATAAATTACTGATTTTTGTACCAAAATTGTTCTAATAATGTCTCTTGTCCATATCAACTACCGGAATCGGTGTTACAATATTATTAATTTGATTTCGAGAAACACGAAAGAAGCACATAATGATTTAATCTTTTTGTTTGGTTTTAATTTTTTATTATTGAATGATAATTTTCTTTATTTCCCATACATACATATTAGTTCTTCAACAACATTTTCAAGATTTTATTTTTCTAGAAATTTTATATAGAATTTTCTATTTTTAAATAATTTTGAGTTCTTTTATATTTTTATATAGCTTCAATATCAAATTGACAAAAAAAAAAGTGGGGACTAAAATTGTTATTATGCCTATTAAAAAAGTGCCATTTAATAGTTGGGTGACCCAAAAAAATAATTTCGAAAACTTTAGTGACTGAATTGTGATTTTTTAGTTAAGTGACCAGAACGGAAAATTACCCATAATTTAGTAACTAATGGTGTAATTTACCCTAAATTTAATTTGATGTATTTTAAAAATTTAAAACATTGGCACATATATAAAAAACATTGCAAAATATAATTTATAGAAATAACATAAATTCAATAAAAAATCAAAAGATAAAAATGTGTGTTTCTCTCACTCAAAATAATTTTCACGAAAATTTATCAAACAATAGAAAATATTTTACATAGGATCATCTAAATACTATAAAAATTAATTTTTCTAAAAAATTAAGTTATTTTCCAAAAATCATTTTCCGAAACAAATGCACTCTCATATTGAATTGAATGTTTTTTTTATTAAAATAAAAATATTAATAAATAATGAACAATATATTTATCCTTTAAATTTTCTAAAATTGATTATTCAATCATTGTTTTTTTATTGAAATAGAATATTAATTATTTTTTTATCAACAAAATTAAAATGATCATTATTAAATTAAAATTTCTTAATTGGGTATTTTTTATTAAATTAAATATTGAATAATTTTTTCTACTAATTTTTTATATTAACATTAATAAAATAAATTATTATTGATAAAATTTAAATGGCCAATTCTCCATTAATTGCTTTATTTATTTATAACATATATATTTTATCTTTTAAAATATAACTGAAAATCCATAAATCAACTAATTTATCTTGATGTTTTATTTTATTTATCTTAATTACCATTAAAAATAGGGAAAAAAAGATAAAAATAAGATATTTATTAAAATAATTGGGTTAAATATAAATGATTAAAGCACTTATTAAATACCGATTTGACACTATTTAAACAGCAATATTGTATAAAGAAAAAAGATAACATTGAAAAATCAGAGAGAAAGAAAAGCAGTGAAGGAAGATAAAACTTCTTTTCATTGGTAGTTGATGATGGTAATAAACTGAACAAAGTTTTAAAACAGTATGAAAATTAAAAATATTTGAATTAAATTCACAATTTATGCAAGACTATTGGACATATTTGTTGTCCTTTTTCCACACCTTTTTCACGTAAATATATTTCATGCCTTAGTTTTCTAAATGATAACTAATTATGATTTACACCTATTATGATCCTTATACATTGTTATATTAGATTTATTGAAAGATAATGGATTATAAATAATAAAATATTAAAGTTTTAGCTGAATGGTAAAATATAAATATTGAAAACTAAAAGGGTTTGAGTTCAAATCTCAAATTTTATTATATGCGTATATTAAAAAAAGGTTTTTATATTCGGTTTTTTTAGATTTAATTTGGTTTAAATTATTTTTTATAAATTTTGAATAAAAATGTAAAATGATAAAAAATTCTTTTATAATAACCTTTTTAAGATAAATTATATTGTTAGTGACTTAATTATTAATAAACTCTCGTTTCCATCAATAAATTATAAAAAATTACAATTATTTACTATTATTTTTGACATTATTTTTTCCGGTTACTCCATTAAAGATGATGTAAAGATTTTTTTTACAGCTAATATTTTTAAAAAATGGAAAAAAAAAGGAAACTTATATGCTTATTTTAAACCAATTGGTGAATAATTCTTAATTTTTTTTTTATTTATAAAAAGTATAAAAAGTGAGTATGCTAAAAAAATAAACACAAAACAAAACATAGGTATTGCAAAAGTACCTACCTGGCCTTGAGGAGATGCTGAGGCGGCAGAAAATAGCAATCACCAAATGCCTTGCACTCTGGTAAAAGAATATTTTCATCAACAAAACAAAAAGAAACAATGAATAGAGGTTAGGGTTCATATTTTGGTAATGATTGTGAATGATGTAGCAGAAAAATACTTATAATGGTCAATGGCTACCCGATTCTTCTCAAAGATCTTGCGTCGTAAAACAGAACGAAACCAGAGATTGTTGCTTGAAATGTGAGTGACGGAAAACTAAACACCTTGTGTTGGGTTGGTGAACTGGTATGGGTTAACTTTTGTCACCGCTTGGCCTCGTGCAGAACTGGAAAGGAGCACCCACATTAGAAAAACAAATGATCCTTCACACCACCTTCGCCCCATCAAATGCTACTCTTTCAATTTAATTCATTCTCTTTTAGTTTGGCTTAATACCGCTTTTGGCCCCTGTACAATACTTAAATTATAACTTTGATATTTGTATTATTTATTTTATCAGTTTAGCCTTTGCATTTTATTTTTGTTTTTAATTTGGCCCTTGTATTTTAATTCTGTACTTCGGTTAAATTTTTTTAAATCCACCAATGACATACTACCACGTGTAAAGAAAAAGTAATAAATTCACTTAAAATTTTTAAATATATATAACAAAACTTAAAAAATCATTAAAAATAATTAAAAAAGCGATTTTTTCTTAATTTCATAGCTGGAAAAAGTTATCAAATTAATATACTAAAGTAGGACACCTATTAACAAGCACAAAAAGAATAAAAATTTGACACTTAATGCACTTTAAACTTAAACTACATCTCCAGATTCTCTCTTAAAAATTATTATCTCACATTTGGTTCTAAACTTTTTTTTTTAGTTAGTCTCTTCGGTAATTATTCTTATAGTGGGGTCTAAATTAAGAAATAGTTTCCACATCGAGCCTAAACTTCTTTTAAGTAAATATCAGTGATTAAATTGGATAAAAATAAGTTCAAATTCAATATAGAAAAGATTGTTAAGTTCAAGGGCTAACTAGAAAAAAAAATTTCAAACCTTAATATAAAAACAATAACCAATTCAAATCTCAAACCCGCCTTTCAAATTATTTTCTTTATGATTATCTTAAGATACAAGCATCTTAAGTTAAATTTCTTTGATGAGAAACTATCCAAGTTTAAGAATTCTAAGAAATTTGAATTAATATAATTGAATGTACCAAAAAAAAAAATTTTTCTTCGAAAATTTAGAACTAAAATTTCGACCTTATCTCTGTAGTGCAGTATATTTTTTCTTCCTTTCATCAACTTGGTTGAATAGGAAAAGTTAATGTAGTAGATGAAGTTTGAATTTAGTAAATGTTTTTATTTTTTTCTAAATTAGTCCTTAAATTTGAGAATTAGGAATATGAACTAGATAATTATTCTCACATTGGGTTAGAAATTTGTTGTCCAATTTTTTAAAAGAAATCTCATTGATTAATTTGGACAAAAAAATTTATGTTCCAAGGTAACATCAATTGCTAAATTTATGGACTAATTCTAAAAAAAATTATATATATACATCAATATGAAAACAATTGTGACTTGTTGAGTGTTTTTCTGTGTGTGTCATCTCAGATGGGTTAATGTTATGTTTTTATATGATACGGTCGCTGTTCATACATGTATGCTAGGTAGGTGTCTGTAACATCCCAGAAATTTTCAGAGTCTTGAACTGTGATATATATACAATAAATTATTCGAAATTTTGAGAAAGTAGGAAACTGGAAATTTAAAGAGTTATGAGATATAAAAAAATAGGTGCATAAGATATTTGAAAAAGTATAAATATTAATATGATTTTTTTTGGGAATCAATTAAATTAGTGGAAAGTATTTGGACAATGTGAGAAAGTTGGGTGTTGAAGGATTAAATTAAATTGATGAAAAATGAGGAGGACATAAAGGTAAAAATATACCAAAGGAGATAGGACACATGGGTGTTATTATAGGAAAAGAGGAAGGGTAAAATGGTAAATGAATTGAAAAGATAATTATGAAGGTAATGATTAAGGATAAATAGTAAAAAGTGTGAATAGTTAGGACAAAATGGTAAATAAAATAAAAGGAGATACTTTTAAGAGAAATGGAGAAAAGAAAGGATGGAATGGCTCACGTCAGCCACCATTTTTACACCATTTTAACTTTTATTTTTCTTTCAATTTAGTCCTTTTCATCAAATAGAAAACAATTAAGCTAGATTTCTTTTTTTTTTTTCCAAATTTCTTCACAATTAGAGAGTAAAATTAGTAGAGAAGTGTAGTAACTACCCAACTGTTAAAAGAAATGCATCCATACTTGTGTAGGAGGAGAGAAAATAAGAATTAGTATTTAATACAAGTGATTAAGGTAAGAAAGCTATACTTTTCTTGAAATACATGTTGGTTTTATTTGAAAAACATGAAATATGATATGTGAATATGATTTTAATGTGTAAATATTGTGTATTTTGATATGGAGAAATGAAGAAAAAGTGAAGAAAAGAGAGAAACAAATAGAGAATTAAAGCAAAGGAGGAGCTAAAGGAGGAAGAAAAGGAAGAAAGCTTGATTCCATACTTTGAGTTGTAAGTACAACTAAAGTTTTGTTTATTTTAAATATGTGATGAATTATTAAGTAAAATTTGTTGAGAATAAATCTAGATATAGTGTTTAATTAGAAATTTACATATTATATAATTAATTAAAGAATAAAATGTGATAATGGTTGAGTATATTGGTATGATGAATTGACTAAGGTTGAGTATATTGGTATGATGAATTGACTAAGTAAAATGTAATAGAGAAAATTAAAAGAAAAGTAAGGAAAAGATATAAAGGACTAATTCATAAGAGGTACAATAGTTAATAGAACTATAATTTTTAAATAATAAAATGAGTGTAGAAATGATATATGTATATAATTGATGAGTAGATTGATGTCGTAATGTTGTGGGATTATTTGACAAAATATGAGAAAGAAAGGGACTGCATTGTAAAATATGTAAAAATAATATATTTAAAAAATATATAATAAGAATTAATAGTAAATTATGGAAAATTTATAAATATGAGATATGATACATGAATTATTGTTAGTAGAAAATAATGTTAAATAAACTATCTTTACAATGACTAATATTTTTTAAAAATGTAAAAGTAGTATAAAGTAAATAAGTTATAAATAAATGATGAATTATGGAAATTATATTAAATAGCGAAACATGTTACATGTATTAAAAAGATACGAAAGTTCTATTTAGTGAATTGATGACTTAAGGACTAAGAATAATATATAAATATGATAATAAGAATTCGTGGTGAAATATAGAAATTAAACTAAGAAATGAAAATTTTATATATGTTATTAAAAATGAAAGACATTGTTACATGAAATGTCATGATGTGGTCTAAATTGTAAATAAAGTAAAAGTGATAGGTCAAATGTCTAATAAAAATTATTAGTGAAATTATGGAGGATTATTAAATATTGTGACAAGTTATATGTGTTAATGAAAGAGGAAGATATAATTATACGAAGTATTGTTATTAGGATTAAATGGTAGAAAATGTAAAAGCATTATGCAAAAATGTAAAAGTGATATGTGTGCATGATATAATTTGCCCAAGTAGACGAGATTAGAACTATTGGGATATAGATGGCATGCCATTAAGGAAGTTTTAGCGCGGTTATCGTTTCCCGCTTTGGCGCTTACTATTTTGCACTTTGGTGCTTAGTGGTTTGCACTTTGGTGCCTATTGTTCTATTAGCACACTTTAGTGCATCTCTGTATCAATTCCGTATATCCTAAGTGTTTTGTTTAGTCTACTGGGTCTCTGAAAAATGTACAAATTATTTTAGTGATTATTGAATTATATAGATTATATGTGTTGAAAATATTTGAAATTGAGAAAAATAAGAAAATATATGGTTGAAATAAGTAAAGTAAATTATCCGAAATTTTAGCTAAATGGAATAAATGAGAATTTAAAATGGATCATGTGATTCTAGTATTATATAGATGATAATTAAATCAGTATGTTTAGTTGGTGTTTAATAAGTAAATAATAAATGTGGCCCTAATTGTAAGAATTAGTGAATCGATTGGAAAAATTATGTATGATGAATACAAACAGGTCATTTAAATGATTTTGTGTAGTAATAATAAATAAGTTATAATTTATAATATAGATTATGATCTAAATATTAGTTTTACTTCCTAAGCTAGTAATAGTTTAACTCGTGTTTTATACGCGTAGGTTAAGAGTAGAAGAAAAGGGATTTTTGAAGATCGAAGGCATCTCGTCTAATCATATAAGTGAATCCGAGAAAGGGGTAAAGTATTAATTTCTGTTGTTTCAGTAAATGGCATGTACCTAGGTGTGTGTATTAAGGTTGAATGTGATGGGACTTAACTGTAAAACTTGATGTCTGCTTAATTCATATGAAATAATTCAAATGTTAATTAAGTAATATAAGAAATTCGGATTTTTAAAATGCTTAATTATGATTTATTTTTGAATTAAATTGGCTTAAATTTTGAGATGTGAGCAAGGGTTAAACTAGGTAAACTTTAGGAACTAATTTAACAAATTATCCCTTGAATTTCAAATTTAAACATGGTTCCTGAAATCCACACAACCACGTTCCATATTTTTCACAATGTCCATTCTTTCGCTTTAGTATATTGTTCTAAATGTAAGAATGGTTGAAAATTTTTATTTCAGCTTATCTCGAGTATCAATAATTAATATACTGGAACAACGAAACTAATATGTGCAAATTATAATATTATTTTTATTTAGATATTACTATTAGAGTTTATGAAAACTAATGTAGCACTTGATCCTGTAATCAGGATTGGTAAAGGGGTGTTACAGTCTTAATGCATGATGACACGTATCTTATCTTAGGGTTAACACATGTATACTCGAAGTGGATTCGTGTACACAATTTTCGTGCCATGTGCAGGCGAACCATATTACATGTCTCTATCTAGAGGTCGCCCACAATATGTATGTGTGAACACATGGCATCATGCGAAAATAAAACAAAAACAATCATGCAATATTATTAGGCAAAACCAAAGAAAAGGAACGATCTGCGTTGCTGAAGTTTGACCATATGCAGTCATGGCGATGGAAACCCTAAGATCACTGCGACTGATCTGCCGCACAGCAACCAATGTGAGCCGCGATTTCGCAAGTTGAACAGTAGTAAAACCATTGTTCTGGTTTTCTTTCGTTATTACAAAATTCACAACTGTTTTTATCCCAATAGGTAACTTCCAGAGAATCATAGACAAGTGTAAGTTTGTGGTCATGGCGGATGCTTTTAGCAGTGTGCTCTAACAAAACGCAACCTACGTGCAGATTGAAGTTGCAGTCATAACATCTGTAGCTAATGGATTTGCCCAGCTCACCGCACCCGCAACATTCGAACTTGTAATCATACGAGGGAGGCATCATTAAAAGATTGAGGGGATGTGAGTGAGATCCGTGATTGATGATGAGGGGGAGGAATTTACCTTCCATGTTGGTTTTGAAGATACAATCACGACAACTAACGGAGAAATCCTTCTTGTTCAATTCACATGTCTCACACTTTTTCTGTTTCTCCGGAGGTAATTCATACCCTGGCGGCTCCTTTGATGCTCGGAGATTTTTAGGGCAACTTTGCCGAACAAGCTTTAAATCACAGGGATCTTCAGCGCAAGATTTGTGGAAAATGTATTCATTGCACTCCATGCATTGATACATAGGGCCTGAAATGAGTTCCAGGCACCTTTTGCATTTGAGGCCTTTCCCAGATTCAGTGAATGGCTGATAATTGTTATACAAAGACAGAGCATGCAGATGAGTGGAATTCCTTTTTGCAACCTTACTCGACATTTCGGCTAAAAGGTTGTTGGCATCGAAGCGTTTGGGGTCAACAGTGAACACCTGAACTCCTTCAAATTGGTATCTGTAGCTCGCATCTTGGGCTTCGATGCATTGAACAATTACCAGACGTTCATCAGCAGTGCCTGCCAGCTGCTTTAGGTCATCGATGAGGGAGCTATGAGAGAGCTTTGTGCTGATGATAAGCCCCTGATTCAACCTGATCGTTTTCGCAATTTGAATGACAAGTTCGAAGAACGAGTTGAGAGTTTTGGATTCAGCAACGGCGGCGGCGGAGGAGGAAGGCAAAGAGTGTTGAGAAGTAGGGATGATATCATCTTCGTCAATGAGGTGGAAATGGAGGTGTTTGGCAAGCTCGCTGGCCACTGCGCCCCTGCTTGAGGGGCCTATCACTGCTATGACCATCGGGAAATTAGGTTTTTCTTTGGCCGGAAAACCGGGTCTTTCTTGAATTTTTTTAGGTTGTGTGAAGCTGAAAATTTTCAGTCGACAAAGGCAACGTAATGGTGTGAACTCTAATGTACCTTCACTTTCCTATCCACCCCCGATTTTGCAAATTAGAAATTGCTTTTCCCTATAAATTAACTTGCCAAACAATTATTTGGAAAAAGAAGCAATTGGAACCTTTTTAACCGGGACACTCAATTGAAGAAGTTTTATATAAAAATATATGGTTAAAATATGTTATAGGTTGCTTTACTCTTTATAAATTTATATTTTAATTTCTATACTTTTAATTTTTTAGAATTTATACCTAGACTCTTCAAGTTTTAAAATTAAGGTCTAACTGTTAACATAGTTACTTTTTTTTTTTATCAAATTGGATGGTGTGACATTGTGAAATTAAAAAAAACTACTCACATTGGTAGAGATGTAACTAAAAAATATGAAAGGTATACAAAGAATTTTCAAAAATTTTTGAGAAAATTAAAATTTTAAAAAAATTTTAAGGGTATAATGAAAATTTAAAAACTTTAGGGTTAAAGCCCCTCAATCCTAAGGACCGATGGAATACAACAACTTGTTGCATATTTTAGTCAAAATATTCTCATTAAAAAAGGCGAAGCCAGAACAATGTTATGAAAATTTAATTATTTAGTCTATATCTTTATTATTTTTAAAGAATTAATCGAATTTTTATAATTTTAAGAGAATTAAAATATAATTTTACCTTCATCTATTAATTTAAAAATTTTAGAATAATATAAAGGATTAAATAATAATTTTACATTTTAGGGGCGCCAGGACCATGAAAGCCCTCTCGAGATTCGCCAGTGCCTTGCATCATGGTCTTTTGAAACAAAAGTGAGCATGTCAGCCATTATGATGTTCTAAAAATACTGAATTATGATTGTTTCTTCTTCTTTTTACATCACTTCCAATAAAAAGCAATCTGTTGCTTCACTGAAACAATTTAATCCCATTTCAAACATTCCTTTTCTTTAGTAAAAGAACACGTTCCTTGACTGGACTTATTTTACAGCTCTTCTTTACATGTGCCTAACACTTAATCTCTCTTACTTTATTTCTCTCACTTTCCTAGCTTAACCGGCGGTCTCCGGGAAGCTATTGTGGCCAGATCAGCTAAAAACTATGGCCTGAAGTTCAAATTGCAGACGACAATCTGCAATGGTGCACCCTCAACACTCGTACTTAGCGGTACGTAATCTCACTCTTCTTACTTCTTTCTTGTTCACTTGTTATAAGAATTTAGGAAATATATGATTTTGTTGTATCTTTTTATGGTATTTTACTTCATTTGTTTTTGCTATTCTTATTAATTAAGTTTTAATGTATGAGCACTTTTATATTGTATTACATCATCGAATAATTCTTTTTTTTTTAAATATTATTTTTAATAATATTTTAATATTGCTTTTTGTATTTTTAGGTTATATGTACCATATATATCATATAATATAACAAGGTACAAAATTATAAAATGATGCCAAGTAATGATTTTATTTATTTATTTATTTTATATCATTTTATAAAAGATAATTTTTATAATTTTTCATTATCCATAAAGTGTTATTTAGATTATAACTTAAAATTTTATTTTTGGAAATTCCAAGTTCTTATTTATAATTATTTATTAAAATTATTATTAATATTTAAATGATATGTAGGATAAGATTTTTTAATTTAAAAATATTTTTCTTAAAGAAAAAGAAGGAAGTAAAGATTTAAAAAAATGAAATTAAAAAGCAAATTTTACGTTTTAAATTCTCATCTCCTTATTTTGTTTTTGGTTGACTTATAAGTGGAGTGATTTTAATTTTAATTTAAAAAATTATATTTTGAATTTAAAATAAAATTATCTTAAAACTTAAAATATGCCTAAGCAATTTATTTCAAATTTCAAAACTATCTTTTTACTTATTTAAAAATACACTATCAAATTTAGAAATATTGGATTACAAAATTATAAAAAATTATAAAATGATTTTATTTTATTTATTTTACCAATCATAAATTAAATTTATACAAAATTATAAAATAATTTTAACTATTTTGTACAATCAAGCTCGCATATATTTGAGTAAAAAAAAAAACTAGTATATTAATATTTAGGAGATAACATTAAATATTAACGGAATCAAAGTTTAAGGATCAAAATAGAAAGAATTATTAAATTATGAAATTATTATAAACAAAAAAAATTTAAAGATCAAATTCAAAAAATATATATATATCTATCATTTAAGGATTAGATGTTGCTTTATACAAATCTAAGTTCATTTTTTGAAATCAAAATTCCAGAATGTTAGTTTTGATTTTATATATATATAAAAGTTTAACTAACAATTTTTTTTCAAGTTGGTACATAATTTATTAGTCCAATGTTAGTCAAACCCTTAAATTTATTTAAAAAAATCAACCTACAAATTAGTATCTAATTTATACTGTTTTTCTTTTAGTATCTAAATATTTTTTGGATCACAATCAGTGCCTAAATTATTATTTAATTATCCATTTTATACTAAAATGATATATCCATTAAAAAATATTACAAATTGCCATTTCATATAAACTTAGAAAAATATTCTTTAATTCTTTAATTTTCCTTTTATTTTCTTTTACATTATTTCTCTATCTTTATTTTTTTTTCTTCTTCCTTTATAATATTGTTTGAAATTCACCCTTCTGAGGTTGAAAAGCTCACAATTAATTATGTTTTTAAACTTTACCTTCTGTTTGCTCGGCTCGACTTGACAGGATTGGAAAAGTTATTTCATTGATCAAAACTATTATTTTTAGAACTGGATTGGTTGGTTGAATCAATAATTGGCTGGGATATTGATTTGAAGATAGGGGCTGAAATGATTGATTCGTCAACCGATATAGACCGGTTGAATCAGTTTTCTCTATTTTAAAAATATTTTTATAAATTTTTATAAATTTATTTAATTGAATTGAACAAATTGATCAAACTGAGAACTAGTATTTGATCGATTCTACTATTGGCCCAATTCTAAAGAAAGAAAAAAGAAAAAAGAAAATATATTATATATATATAAGAGAAAATATAACATTTTGTTTTTTTTTTTGCTACATGTTGAGCTTGAAATGTTTTTTTTTTTAAATAGACGGAATATTTTTAACTAACTAATAAATTAATCTAAGTACTTACATGGGGAAAAAGTAATTAGGTACAATGAGGCTATTTAAATACCAAAATAAGAAAAAAAATGCGCAGTTTAAGTATTAATTTATAGGTTAGTTTATCTTAAAAAATTAAATTTAATTGCTTGATTTAAGGAGGCATTAATTTTGGGGAAAAATTTTAGTTATCACTTGTGACAAAAAAAGTTAGCTAAAAAAAAAATTAAGTATCAATTTGTGAGCTAAGCCTTAACAAAAGTTATGAGAATACTATATGTTCAATGAAGGTAAAAATAACCATTTAAACACTATTAACACATTTAAATTTTTTTTATGATTTTGGGGATAAATATCATATTTATAGATGAATTTTGCTTTAATGTGTAATTTGATACATATGTACTTTTATTTAGTATAATTATACATATGAAACTTGAATTGTGGTTCATATGTATACGTAAAGCCTTAATTTTAATTCAATTATATACATCTAAAAAAATGAATACATATATTTATTTTCATATTGGATTAATATAACTGTTGGTGTATGTAATACCCAACTTAAGATGGTGCTAATTCGATATATTGTTAGTGATTTGTAAAAATTAAATAAAATCAAAATTTTATTTATAAAATTGTATAAAATAAAATTTTATGTATAATATTGCATATTAGAAAAAAATTCATGTATGTTAATAACTACAATGTTTTTGTTTACGCAATTGCTTAGCATGAAGAACACAAACACACGGATAACACAAGTTACCAAATTTGTCTGTTTTCCTTTTATATAGCTCTCTTGTTATATGATAAATTATCATAAACTTTAGTAGCTGAAGTTAGGAGATCTCTCATCATGAAATTAGGAAAGACTGATTAAGGCCTAATTGGCATAAAAATTTATGTATTTTAGGCAGGCAACTTCTTCAAACCTCATTCACTAATTAAAGAATTGTATTTTAGCAGGATGCAGGACATCACTGACAAAGTTAAGCCACATATTATAAAGGAAAAGAAGAATTAAAGATTGATAACTGAGACTCCATGGCTGTTGAAATAACTGAACATTTGAGCCGAAAATTACGTCTGCTCTCTAGCAATCCAAATTTGAAAAGTGAAGTTCAAAAATCCATAAATGAGCTACAAGAAATGCAGAAATCCTTGGAAAGTGCTGTGAGCGTCCAAGTACTTGACAAAAAAACTATCGATGACTGGTTGAAGCTTGTCAAGGATATCTATCTTGTGGAGGACATGATTGACTCCTTCTCGGACACTATGATACTGCAATTCCACAGAGGTTTCAATATGAAGTATAACTCCGAGAGAATCAAGTGCTGGTTGAGCGAAAGGCGATTAAGAAAAAAGATTGGGAAATTGAAGGACAAAGTAAGAGAGCAAATGAAAGTTAAACCAAATGAGTCATTGACTAACACTGAAGCTGTAATAAAGCAAGGTCAGCCAACTAGCCCAAAAGTTGTGGGAGTTAGACCAGAAGTTGAAATTCATGGCCAAAAATGGTTTGAGAAGAAACCGGTTACGATCGTTTTGGATGATTTAGTAAAGAAATTAGCTCAGCCGGTCCATAGTCGATGCATGCTTCAATATCTCATCTTCAAGGCTTTAGTTGCATTCTCAAGTAAGGCAATTTTTTTGTGGGCAGTCTACAATTCAGAAGATATCAAACAATATTTCCAATGCATTGCTTGGGTCCATGTTCGTAAAGAGTATGAAGCAAAGGATATCTTACAAGCCATTTTAGAACAAGTTAAGCATAACAAAACGAAAGAGGAACAGGTATACAAGGTGCTTCATGTTTTCTTAGAGGAACAGGTAGACAAGGTGCTTCATGTAGACAAGGTGCTTCATGTAGACAAGGTGCTTCATGATTTCTTAGTTGGGAAGAGGTATCTGATAGTTTTATCTGGAGCTTTGACGGTAAGTATTTGGAACAATCTCAAACCTGCCTTTCCTTTCTCTTTTAATGGTAGTCGGGTGATTCTTGCAATTCAGAATAGTTCACGGATCATTGGAGAAAATGGTGTTGTTGGTGATGCAGCATTAATACATGCTTCAGAAGAATGGCCTCAATCGTTTACTTATTTGGATAATGATTCTAGCACTATTGCCATAAAGGCTGCAATGAGTAAGCTAAAGCAATCGGTCCTCAATTCTGACAGGTTGCTGTTTCTCATTTCAATTGTGGGTGTTGGCAAGAGTACTCTATTGCGGGAAATATGTGATGAAAAAGAAGTCAAGCAGCATTTTGAATGCTCTGCTTGGGTCCATGTTCAAGAAGAGTTCGAAGAAATAGATGTTTTAGTTGAAATTTGGAAGCAAATAGGCGTCAGGGAAATTAAACTATCCCTTGAGCCAATGCGACAAATGGTTTGCAATTTCTTAGCTCAGAAGAGGTACCTAATAGTTCTATGTGATGTCTGGACATCCAGTGTCTGGGAAAGTCTCAAAATTTCCCTTCCGAACTCCTTGACTGGTAGCAGGGTGATTCTTACTGTACCTCATGCAGATATAGCACGGAAAACCAATTCTTGGGTCTTTCAAATGACTCCCGGGATAGAGTTGTTACCTGATTTAGATTTAGAACAGCTGCATGAAGATACTGTAGATCGAAAGGTTGCACAACTGTGGAATTCAGTTTCTGATATCATGGAAAACGAGTCTGAAATCATAGGGATGAGGGATACGATAGAGGAATTAGCGAAACTCGCACTAAGTAGCTACCGATTGCATTATCTGATTTCGGTGCTAGGTGAGGGAGGTTCTGGCAAGACAACTCTTGTGAGGGCATTTTACGACAGCATTGCAACGAAGCAGCACTTTGATTGTCGGGCTTGGATCACTGTTCCGCAAGAATATGATGAAAGAAATCTCCTGCTTGATTTATTGGGACAACTTATGAAGAAAAAGCAGAAACAGAGCTTATCTATTGAGCAACTACAAAGAAGGTTTCACCTTTTCTTGAATTGGAAGAGATATTTGATAGTTTTAGATGATTTACAGACGCCTCAGATATGGAAGAATACACTCATTAAAGTCCTCCCGAATTCATCCAACGGTAGCAGGGTGATCCTCACCCTTCGCAAGGCGTATCTAGCGTACAATATGAATCCACCAGCTGTAGTTTTCCCACTACGCCCGTTAAATGAGGATGAGAGTCGTAAATTGTTCACAAAGAAGGTACAAAAAAGTGTGCACGTGCCGTCAGATTTGATGCAAAGAGGCCGTGGTCTACCTCTTTCGATAGGTCTATTGGCAGGTCAGTTCAATCAACAGGCTTCTTTGGGGACAGAGAAGATAGAAGGAAATGATGCGAGGCTAAAATCCAGTGATACTGAAGAAAATCCTCTCAAGACATTGGATGAGTCCTATAAGCGCCTAGGCTTCCCTTTAAATCACTGTCTTCTTCATTTGGGTCTCTTTCCCAGATCATTTGAGATCCCAATAAGAAGGTTGCTTCTCATATGGCTTGCTGAAGGACTGATCATACCACCAGAAGGGAACACAAAAACTCTGGAAGAGCTGGCCATGCAACAGTTTGTACAACTAGAAAGCAGAAATTTGGTTCAGATCGTTAAATGGAGCTTAGATGGAAGCCCCAAAACATGTCTCCTACCGAATGCATTACACGATGCTTTGTCTCCAAATGCCGAGAACTTTGGATTTTTCCACATACATCGCATTCGCAGCAGTTCAACCGCATCCAATTCCGATACAACACCGTATAATATCCCTATCCGGAGGCTTGCAGATGGGTTACAAATGTTCATCCATACCGAGCATGAAAAACACAGCATGACAAATCTACGTTCTTACATTTCATTCTACGACAGAAAAGGAGATAGACCTGCAGATGGGATAGGAGACCTTCTCAAAAAGATTGTCAAGGACCGTTTTGGAAAGCTTGTAGTGCTTGATCTAGAAGGTGTTTATAAACCAGCGCTTTCTGAGGATATTGGAAGACTGCCTTGCCTAAAGTATTTGGGTTTAAGACGGACTCATTTGGATTCAGTCCCAAAGTCAGTTGCCGAACTCCCTCGTTTACAGTCTTTAGATGTAAAACATACTAATATAACCACTCTACCAAGCACCATTTGGGAGGAAAAGAAGCTTCGGCATCTCTATATGAGTGAAGTTTATGTTGACTTGTCCATTCAGAAGGGATGTGATCATGAGGGATCTTCAACTAACCTTCATACTTTATGGGGATTGAAAATTCGAGGACAGATCCCGATGCACAACCAGTTGAACAGGTTGGTTGGTGTAAGGAAATTGAAATTAACGTGCTATGAATCATCTATGGAAGTTATAGATGCCTGGCTTTCAGAACTAACAAATCTTCAGTCCTTGAAGTTGAGATCAGTAAGTGAAAGACACGAGTCTTCAAAACTTGAATTGGAGAGCATGAACAAGCTCAAGAGCTTGCGTAAATTATATCTGCTTGGAGAACTAACAGGGCCGAGAAAGATACTTGGTGAACTTCCAAGAAGTCTCTCAGTCCTTACTTTGTCAGGGTCATATTTACCAGATGATCCAATGGAAATGCTTGCGGAGCTGAAAGAACTGAAGGTCCTTAGGCTCTATGGTCATTCCTTCTTGGGGAAAACTATGGTTTGTAGGAACACGTTTCCTAAGCTTCAAGCCTTGAAATTGTGGAAGCTGGTGGAACTGCAGCATTGGATTGTGGAGGATGGCACCATGCCAGTCCTGGAGAATCTTGAGATCAGATACTGCAATCAACTAAAAGAGGTTGATGGTCTGGAGAAATTAACCAGCTTAACAAAATTAACCTTGACAGGTATGGAATGGTCTGTAGATTACGTTAAGGATAAAATGGGCAGCGACGTAAAAATCGATACAGAAACACCTGAAGCTGTCTCCTTCAAGAGTGAGTTCTCACTTGTCCAAATGCTATACTTTCATTTCATTTGGAAATATTTTGATATATTAACCGCAGGATCAAATTAATGAAGAGTAAGTGTATGCAAGATTCATTTTTTATCTTTTCCTTTTATCACAGGAAACAAGAAATCAGGCGAAAATGAAATCTCGAAGTGACCAGGTCCATGGCATCTGCAACTGGAGAAGAAAAGTCTCAACGCTAGTGGATACAAATTCCAGGGTCTTCAGCCTTCAGCGGTTAGCAACAGTTCCAGAATGGTTTTTTTTTTTGCAAGATTTTATTCCAGTCTTTTAACTCTTTATTTTGATTCCACACTTTAGCATCTAAAGCATAGATGCATTGATTGAACTTTGGTAATATTATTTCAATAGACGATGGAACATAATTTATATTTATATGTTGCATTGGTTGAAAAATAGTATAATTTTTTAAAAAATGTGATTTTTTTAGTATAATTAGTTGATTTTATGTAAACATTTTATGAAAATTATTCTAGGTGAAATAAACCAAACATAAATATTTTCATAACTAAAAGAACAATCCTTTTCATTAATTAATTTCAAAAACTATTATACAATGAAATATTCATCTTCAATCAAACACAAACAATCTATAGAATTACTTGTTATGATTATTGTGATATAGAAATGAAATATCTATCTATATGTATGTATGTATGTTTGGAATATATGTTTACAAGTTGTATATATATTTTTAATCAAGTCAGCCACATGTCAAAACAATCTAACATGTATATATATAAGCATATTTTTTTATATACAAATTTGAACATAGAGTTAATATAATTTTGTTTTTCCAAAACAACATTTTTGTTTCAAATTCCCAAAACCAAGTCATTTATACAACAAAAGCTAAATGATTCAAATTTCTTGGCATGATGTAAACTTGATAAACCAAGCTTTCATAAAATATTTTGATATAATAAATATAATATTTTTGAATAAAAATTATTTTTTAATAAAAATTAATGAAGTTTAAAGTCAAAATTTTGAAACACTTTGAGAATCACTTTGAACACTCAGAAAATACTTTGAACAAATTTTAAACAAGTAAAAAACTGCTCTCTATTACTTATAAAATTGTTTTTAAGTTTCAAAGTCCAGAAACATTGAGCAAAAATAACAAGTATCGATATTTTCAATAAATATCGATATCTAGACATTTTTATCGATACCTATTCTTGGTATCGATACAAAGATGTCATTATGGAATTTTTTTATCAAAGTAAAAAAATCAATATTTATCATTAAGTATCAACCTTTGTGCTTAAAATTCTTCATTATTTCTTGAATACACTTGTGAGTATTTATTGTTTTCCATCAACTCAAATGTTTTTCTTTGTATTAGTGCTTAATTGGCACACATTCTAATCTTGTAAGGAATATTTCTTAGTTTGCTCTTTTTCTTTTTTTTTGCTCTTTTGAGAGGGTTTGTATCTTAAGATTGTTGGAACATTTTCAAATATTTATAATGTTCCAATAACTATAAATGAATGGGTGTAATTAATCAAAATATTATATTATTTGATTTTTGAAAAAGAATTATAACTATTTAAATAATATTATTTAAATAGTTATAATATTAAATGAATAATTATGTGTTTATTTTAAAGACATTATTATTCATAAAGACACCTATTGACGAAAGATGTCTCTATGAAAGAGACATGAAAATTCCTATAAATAGGAATAAGATTTCATTTGGAAATCATACCAACAAATTCTAATATTTTTTCTTTCCTTCCTTCATTTTTTAATATTATTAGATAATTTTATAAGGTATTACTGTAGAAATCCTTTATAGAAATTGAGTTTCTTGTCATACATTGCCCAGTGTGTAGTGGGCCACTTTCGTCAGTGCAAAATGCAAATAGTCATTGGCTTCATTTGATCCTCAAGGTTAATTTGCTTGGAACTCATTTGCACATCGAAGATAGGTGGGGGAGAATATAACCTTAAAGATTGTGACTTGATACACGCATTGAAGCTTTGTCCTATTTCTTCTTTTTCTGCTCAAGTTCCGTTCGTGTGTTCGAGATTTTCCTCACCAGAGATTTGTACTAACAATTTTAGGTTATATTTCATGATGACTACCACAACATATGAAAGTGGAACACTAAGGGAGTTGGCTTCCAGCTTTGTCAAACTTGATAGGTTTGATGGTGGTAATTTTCGACGATGGCAGAAAAGATGCACTTCTTATTATCAACTTTGAAGATTGCTTGTGTTTTGGATACTCCAAGACCTGAAGAGAATGATAACGAATCTGTTGCAGCAACCCGAGAAAGTCAAAAATGGGACAATGCTGATTACATGTGCATGGGCCACATATTGAATGGTTCATTTGATGGTTTGTTCGACACTTACCAAAACGAGGTCACGGCTAAAGAATTATGGGACAAATTGGAGACAAGATACATGATCGAAGATGTTACAAGTAAGAAATTTCTTGCCAGTCGTTTCAATAATTATCAAATGGTTGATGGTCATTTTGTTATGGAACAAATCCGTGATATTGAAAAAATGCTGAATCAATTCAAGCAATATGATATGAAAATGGATGAAATGACTGTTGTATCCTCCATAATAGACAAACTTCCTCAATCTTGGAAAGACTTTAAAAGAAGTCTAAAACATAAGAAAGAGGAAATATCTCTTGAGTCTTTGGCAAATCATCTTCGTATTGAAGAAGAAAATCGAAAGCAATACCAGAACCTAAATTCTGAAAATGCCAAAGTGCATGTTACAGAGGAAGTACAAACTACTAAACCATTCAAGAATAAGTTCAAACAAACTGATAGAGAACCTAAGTTCAAAAAGAAACAAAAGGGCTCATGCTATCATTATGGTAAGTCGGGACATTTCAAGAATGAATGTCAATTTTTAAAGAAGAAATCATCTTCTAAGGCTGATAATAACGAAAAGTTCATTGCAATGATATCTGAAATTAATATGGCACAAGATGATAATACATGGTGGATTGATATCAGAGCAACCAAACATGTGTGCAAAGACAAAAGCATGTTCACAAAGTTCACACAATGTGAAAATGACATCTTGTACATGGAAAATTCTTCCACCGCAGCAATCAAAGGCAAAGGGTCTGTTAAACTACAATTCACTTCTGGAAAGTTTTTAACCTTAAATGATTTATATTATGTACCAGAAGTTAGGAAGAATTTAGTGTCTAGAAGTTTGTTGAATAAGTTTGGCTTCAAACTTGTTTTTGAGGTAGATAAGTTTATTTTGTCTAAGGGAGGAGTTTTTGTAAGGAAAGGGTATATGTATGAGAGTATGTTCAAACTCAATATTATTAATAAAAATAAAAATACTATTTCTGCTTATATGGTTGGATCTTTTTGTTTGTGGCATTATAGATTAGGTCATTTGAATTATAGAAAAATGAATGACATGTATAAGTTAGATTCAATTCTTGTTTTTAATAATAATATTGAACAATGCAATACATGTATGTTGACTAAAATTACAAGAAACCTTTCCCTAAGGTTAAAAGGAAAACAAAATTGCTTGGTTTGATACATAGTGATTTATGTGACATGCATAATACTCCTATATTAGGTGGAAAGAAATATTTTGTTACTTTTATTAATGATTGTTCTAGATATTGTTATGTATATTTATTGCATTTAAAAGATGAAGTGCTTGATAAATTTAAAGTTTATAAATTTGAAGTTGAACTTCAGTGTGAATCATTTATCAAGTGCTTAAGATCGGATAGAGGTGGAGAATACTATAATCCAAGTTATTTTGAATCCATTGGAATTGTCCATCAAGTTTCAGCCCCTTACACACCACAACAAAATGGTGTAGCTGAAAGGAAAAATAGAGTGTTGACTGAAATGGTAAATTCATCGTTATCATATTAAGGTCTTGGACAAGGTTTTTGGGGAGAAGTTGTTCTAACAGCTTGTCATATATTGAATAGAGTTCCTAATAAGGAAACTTAAATAACCCCTTATGAACAATGGAAGAAAAGGAAACCAAACTTTAATTATTTGAAGGTTTGGGGTTGGAGAACTATTATCAAAATTCTAACACCCGAACGTAAAAAAGTTAGCTGAAAGTGGAATTGAATGCATATTTATAGGATATGCACATAATAGCAAGGCATATAGGTTCATGGTAATTGAACCAAATGATTCAATTTCAATTAATACTGTTATTGAATCAAGAGGTGCTATTTTTGATGAAAATAGATTTAATTTTATACCAAGATAATTATAGCCACAACAATGTGATTCATTCTTCAAATGAGAATGAGATTCCATTGGAACAAATTGATAATAATGATGAATCTTGTCAAGAATTAAGAAGAAGTAAGGGGATTAAAAAGGTCAAAGATTTTGGACCAGATTTCATTATGTTTCTTGTATAAGGAAAGGGCGAAAGTATATGCAATACGAAACCTTATTGTTATAATACGGAATGTGGTCCTATTACATTTGAAGAGGCAATGAAATCTCAAGACTCTGCCTTTTGGAAAGAAACAATAAATGATGAGATGGATTCAATAATAGGAAATTAAACTTGGATCTTAGTTGATCTTCCACCGAGTTCCAAACCAATAGGTTGTAAATGGATCTTCAAAAAGAAAATGAAGGTTGATGGAATCATTGATGAATTTAAAGCAAGGTTGGTAGCCAAAGGTTTTACACAAAAACAATGTATTAATTACTTTGATACCTTTGCTCCAGTAGCAAGGATTGCTACAATTAGACTCTTAATATCACTTACCTTTATATATAATTTGGTTGTTCATCAAATGGATGTTAGACCTGTATTTTTAAATGGTGATTTGGAAGATGAAGTATGCATGGAACAACCGGAAGGATTTGTTATTCCAGGACAAGAGCATAAGCTATGTAAGCTTGTTAAATCTTTATTTGGACTTAAACAAGCACCAAAATAATGGCACCAAAAGTTTGACAATGTTGTTTTAGCTAATGGCTATAAAATAAATGAATCCGATGAGTGCATATATAGCAATTTTGAAAATGGAAAAGGTGTCATAATTTGCTTATATGTAGATGACATGCTCATTTTTGGCACCGATTTGGAACAAATAGAAAACACAAAGAAATTCTTGTCGAACAACTTTGCTATGAAGGTATGGGTGTAGTAGATGTTATTCTTGAGATTAATATAACCTGAGATGAAAGCACTATAGCTTTATCACAATCACGTTACATTGAAAATGTGCTTAAAAAGTTTGATATTTTCAACTGTATACCAGCGTCTACACCCATGGATCCTCAAATAAAATTAGTATCTAATACTGGTAGGAAAATTGATCAATTAAATATGCAAGTCTAATTGGTTGTCTTATGTACATAATGACTTGTACAAGACTAGAAATTGCATATGCTGTTGGGAAATTGAGTAGGTACACAAGTAATCCAAGTAGTTTGCATTGGCAATTGAATAGAGTACTTAGGTGCTTAAATAGAACTATTAACTATGGATTGTGTTATAGTGGATATCCTCCAGTTTTAGAAGGGTATTCGGATGCTAGTTGGATTACAAGTTTGGAAGATCATGTAACACCCCAAACCCGGTCTAAACGTTATGACCGAATCTGGCGATGTCACATTGTAACACCCCTTACCCGTATTCGACGCCAAAATAGGGTACGAGGCATTACTAGAAGACATACATTTGCATACGTATTAAACCGAGTTACAAAATTTCATCCGAATTAATACTTTTAAATTATTAACGTGCTTTTATAATTCTTTACAACATATCCTCAAAATATTATATTCGTAACAAATAGGGCCTACAAGACCCTATATTTACTCATGTAATTCAAAGCTTCATTTCTATTTCATTAAATTCACAATTTCTCATGTTCACAATTCAATTCAGTTTCTCAATCCAATATATATATTTCAATCATCTAAGAATATAATTCAAGTTACACAAACTTACCAAGCTAAATTGTAGAAATACCAAAATTTAGGGACATTTTGGTAATTTTCTATTTCCCTTGAATTTCCATCCAATCTTGATATAGATTACTATTTCATTCAATTTATTAATTTAAATAATAAAACAATTCATTTCATGCAATTTGGTCACTTTTTGACATTTTTACAAATTTACCCTTAAAATATTACTTTTATTCAATTTAGTCCCTGAACCTAAAACATGCAAATTAGCCATTTTTAATGAAAACTCATGCTGGTTGAATAATCATATATTTTTCCTCCTCCTCCTCCTCTCCATTCCACATCCTTAATGTATAATATGCCTATATGTAACATTATCTATAATTCCACCATTTAATTATATATTCATTCAAAGCTGTCCACTCGAGTCATGTCACTAAATTATTTTTATCTTGAGCTATGGGACACAGAATTAAGATATGAAAATTTTCCCTGAAACTAGACTCACATATCTTCTTACTGTAAAATTTTTAGAATTTTTGGTTAAGCCAATAAGTACAGTTTATTCTTTAAATTCACCTCTATTCTGCTCTCTGATAGTTCCAACCCTTCTTCACTAAAAATTAATTATCTGTTTGTACAGAATTCGGATGATGTCCCCGTTTTTTTATATTGAAAATAGACTCATTTAGGATTTTAAAAATATAAATTATAACCAATAATTACTTTTTTACAATTTTTAATGATTTTTGAAATTCAAAACAGGGGAACCCGAATTCATTCTGACCTTGTCTGACAAAATTTATTATATCTTATAATTTACAATTCCATTACTTACACCATTTCTTTTATGAGAAACTAGACTCAATAAGATTTAATTTCATATTTTATTCATACTCTAGTTAGATTTTCATAATTTATAGTGATATTTCAAATTGAGTCTACTGTTCCTGTCCAAAACTATTTTAGTGCAAAATGTTTATTACCATGTTTATAACACCCTTATTTTCTTTCTCTACACTATTTCTCATCACTTTCTCTTATTTTTCTTCACTAACATATCAAGAACATAGGACCATATATACGAAAACTTTACATTAACATCAGTTCCATATTTTTTCAATAATATCAAACTTAAAAATATATTAAAATCTTGATGTTCTTACCTTGTCATATTGATTTCAATCTTTAACTTGATTTTCTCTCTCCTCCAGCTTCTATTTCTTGAATCCAACTTGATATTCTAGTTCCCCATAGTCTCATTGTTATCTTTCTCTCTTGATGGATATATGGAAATTCTTTTGATTTCTAGATGAAAATGGTGAATTTTTTGTGGAAGGACCAAATTGTAAAGAAAGTAAGACTTCCTTTCTTTCTCTCTTCTTCTCATGTTGATGCATGGAAAAATGATGGGATAGTGGCTTTTTTTTTTCTTTCTTTCCACACATATGTATATATACTAAATAAAATAATAATAAAATAATAAAATATCATTTAAAAATTGAATTAAAATACTAATAAACTAATATTTATTTATTTATTTAATCTAAAATATCTCCAACATCATCATTATCTTCTAGATTTCTCTCTATTCTAATTGACCATTTTGCCCTTTATGATCTTTTAAAATTCCATCCTTGAGTCATCACTTAATTTGGTAAAATTACGATTTAGTCCCTCAAAATTCTTCACCTTTTTCAATTTAGTCCTAATCCATCCATTTTCCTTAGTTTCTAGATCATTCCACCCTTAAAATATTTATACCATTGGTCCTTGAACTTTTCATATTTACACTTTAACCCTTCAATTTTTGATTATTTACCCTTGAACAACAAAACTTTTCTCACTTTTACGATTTAATCCTTTCTTGAACTAATATGTCATAATATACTTCCCAATGTTACCATAATTCAAAATTTCCCTTTTTGTCACTTTATTTCCTCATTTTACTATATCAAGGATACCTACTTTCTTACTGATCATATATCTACTAGTGGATGGATCTTCATTTTTGGTGGAAGAGCCATTTCTTGGGGTTCCAAGAAACAAACATGTATTACTGATTCCACCATGGTAGCAGAATTTATTGCATTAGCTACTGCATCTAAAGAAGCAGAATGATTAAGAAATTTGCTTTATGATGTACCTTTATGGCCTAAGCCAATTTCACCTATTTCTATCCGTTGTGATAGTGAGGCTACTTTAGCAAAGGCATATAGTCAAGTATATAATGGAAAGTCTAGACACATTGGATTAAGACATAGTTATGTTTGACAATTAATCTCTGATGGAGTGGTCACTATTAATTATGTAAGGTCAAGTGAAAATTTAGCGGATCCTTTGACAAAAAGTTTTACTAGAGATGTAGTAAAAAGGACCTTAAAAGGGATGGGACTCAAGCCCATTAATTAGAGACATCCATGATGGAAACTCGACTCAATACTTGGTATAATGTCAAGTCTTGAGTTCAATGAGACAAAGAACATCATTAGTATGTGACAGTTAGCACTATAAATAAATCCATCCTTAGATTAAAGTGCTAAATACCTGTAATGATAAGGGAAGTATGACTAATGTACTCTTAATGGACCCATAACATAAATATGTTAGAGTGTTCTAATTACATAAACATTCTTGACGGGATCTACCTATTTGAGTGGAAGTGTGGTCGCTTCTAGGAGCTCAATCGCTTGGCTCTGACAGCACTTATGAAAAGAGGACATAGACACATGGCCATAATAGTGTCTTTAGATACTATGCATTGACTGATGTTGAAATCATTGTATGGGATGTGTTTGATTAATCAAATGCAATAGTTGGTTCAAAGCTTAGTCTAACAAGAAATTTTGATTAACGTTAACGTGTTTTCACTAAGAAAAGGTTCAATCATAAGATACCTTCATTTATGTAAATTGATTTCCAAGAATATCAAAATCTAAATAATTTGAAAATGGGGAGAGATTATTGGAACATTTTCAAATATTTATAGTGTTCCAATAACTATAAATGAATGGGTGTAACTAATCAAAAGATTATATTATTTGATTTTTGAAAAAGAATTATAACTATTTAAATAATATTATTTGAATAGTTATAATATTAAATGAATAATTATGTGTTTTTAAAGATATTATTATTCAGAAAGACACTTATTGATGAAATATGTCTCTATGAAGAGACATGAAAATTCCTATAAATAGGAATGTGATTTCATTTGGAAATTATACCAATAAATTGTAATATTCTTTTTTTTCCTTCATTCATTTTCTAATATTATTAGATTATTCTATAAAGTATTACTGCAGAAATCCTTTATAGAAATTGAGTTTCTTGTCATACATTGCTCAGTGTGTAGTGGGCTATTCTTTGTCAATGCAAAATGCAAATAGTCATTGGCTTCATTGTATCCCAGAGGTTAATTTACTTGGAACTTGTTTGCACACCGAAGATACGTGGGGGCGAATACAACCTTAAAGATAGTGACTTGATACACGCCTTGGAGCTTTTTCCTATTTCTTCTTTTTCTGTTCGAGTTCCGTTCGTGTGTTCGAGATTTTCCTCACAGGAGATTTGTACTAACAAAGATTTGGGTAGAAATATTAAGTGAGTTGTAAAGATAGACCTTGTCCTCAAAGGTTCATCAAATTAGTAAATTTTGGAAAATCCTTAATTGTGGAAAGCCAAGGTAGTGGAGTAGGTAATTGGGTTGAACTACTCTAAATTATTGTGTTCAATGTTTCATACTTTATTCTTTTGCTTTCATGAGTTTTTAAAGCCCAATTCACCTCCTCTTGAATATTTCGATTGTTTAAACGAGCTAACAAAATCAACCACTCTTGATGCACACATGTCAAGGTAATTTGTTGAACACATACAAATCTGCAAATAACACAAATCTATAAGCATATATAACATAAATAACACAAGTCATTGTATGCAACGACCATGAATTTGTCTACAAATTTGTAAATAACACAAATTTACTTGAACACAAGGATTAAGAGGCAAAACAATGAACTTCAAAATAGACTTGAATGTCATATGAGGAAGAAAAAATTAAAACAATGGTTCACATTAAAATTCCAATTCAATAGGGGTAGGTAATTCTTATCAACAAAGACCAAAAGAATTTTTAATGTGGAATCTAAAATTGGCAAGCAACGACTCTACAATTCCCCTGTATCAAGTATAGCTACTCTACAATTCCCCTGTATCAAGTATAGCTCAATCTCACGTTCCTTTATGAGATATGTTGGAACTTTGAACAAGAGTCAAAAAGAAGACCAATCCCAAGAGATATAATGAAAAGAAAATGAATGAGGTCGAAACAACAAATGATTCAATAACAAACTCAAGTTTGAAGCTTTACATGGATTATTGTTCTAAATTCATATGCAAACAAAACAATACAAAGAACATGTATTCTAAAATTTATTATCTTTGTCCATGTAATTTGTTCATTTTGTAGATACAATTATTCCCATATTCCAATGATAGAATGATTTATCGAAGCAGAGACGGATCTAGGATTTTACTCTAAGGGCATGAAATTTCTAAATCCGAACAGCCTTTCTTTTAACGTAAAAAAGTGTTAATTCTTCTTGGATATTTTTTTTCTTATCAAACAAATCAATTTAATTTTTTTTTAAAATGAACAATTTAACTATAAAAAAATTAAAAGAAAAAAAATCACACTATATAAAATTAAATATTTCTTTCCAATATGAAAAAAAGTATAACTAATACTACACTAAAAATTTCATAAATATCATTATAATTCTGATAAATGCTAAAAGTAACATGTTTTAATCTCATTCTTAATGCATTTTTAGGTGATTATTCGATGTTAATAGTGAATTTTATACTCCTAATCCTTTAAATTCAAGTTTTTATACTTAGAAGAGCATTTAGGAGCAAAAGGAGTGAAAAAAAAGTGAAAACCAGAAAACTGAAGCAAGGCATAGGAGCTACACAGGCTTACACACAGCCATGTTTTAATAGGCTTTTACTTAATTACTTTCAAGTATTTAACCTAATTGCCAATTTCTCCCAACCCCAAACATTTTATTTTTTCCTACTTCCCCAAGCCCGTTTGCCCATGCCCTAAAGATTTAATTTCCCAAATCCCAATTTCTCCCCTCAGATCACCCCCAGCAAATTCCATCGTGAAAACCCCCATTTATTTTCTTCTTCTCTCTGTTTCCATTCCATTCAAAGTTCAAACCCTAAAATTTATTTTTCTCAAAAAACCCTAAATTGTTTATTTCGACTCATGCTATTTACTTGGACTTTTACTTATGTTTTTTTATTATAATCTTGTTGTATTATTTTTGTTGTTTATTTGGAATCATGTTGTTTATTTGGGTTGATATTGTGTTGCTTTTATTTATTCACTTATTTACTTCAATTTTTTGTTGTATGATCATGTTTAAAAACTTTAAAGAAAATTATTTTTTGAAAAATTACATAAAAATAAACAACACTAAATTTATTTTTTAAAATTTAACTCGAACAAATATATTCGATTCAATTTGATTCGAATTTCATCTCACTCAATTCGATTCGATAAAACTTCAAATAAAGTTAGGATGATAAAATGAGATTCGAAAACTCAATTAACTCGAAAATTTTCGATTCGATTCGATTTGATTCAATCGAATGCCCACCCCTAGTTGGTAGTTCCTTCCTTTGTGCAACTCGTGTACCACTGTGGATCTCCTATTTCTTTAACGCTAGTATGGTTCACTCATGGTTAGACCTGATCATGGGCCGGGCCGGTTGAAATGTATGGGGGTTTGGATAAAAATATAGGCTCAAAAAATGAGTTTGGATAAAAAATAAGGCCCATTAAAAAAATAAGCCGGGCCTCGAGTAAGGTATTTTTGGCTTCGAGCCCGACCCGAATCCACTAAAGGACAAAAAAAATCTACTTTTTTTTAATATTATTTTCTTGTTTTTTTCTCCCTATTTTACTATCATTTTACTATTATGTTGCTACTATTTTGTTGTTATTGTGTAGATATTGTATAAAACTTATTTTATTGTTAATTTTGTTATTATTTTAAAGACATTTGTTAATTTTGTTATTATTTTAGAAACATTTGCTTGTTAAGTTGCATTTATATTAGTGTTATTTAAGTATATATATTTTTTAAAACTTGTTTTCAATTTGTTGGAAAATATTTATTTTGATGTTTTAAGCATTTTTGATGTATTATATCTTTTTAAAATTATATAAAATTAATATAAAAATTAATAGGGCGAGACGGGCCGAGTCGGGCCCAAGTTTAATATTTTTATTCGGGTAAGGCTTGGGCAAAATTTTAGGCCCATTTTTTGGGCCTAGCAAACGGGCCTAAAATTTTAGTTAAACCCGGCACGACCCATGCTTACATCTACTCATGGTTCACTTTTAGTTATTTTTATTTGTGTTAAATTATAAAATAAAAATTTAAAGAGTAAAAGTTATTCTAAGTAAGATTTTCAAAATTGGTTCAAATTGACCAGATATTAGTTTGTATTGTTTGATTAAATAAATCATTAAAAATCATAAAAATTAAAAATAATAATAATAATCAGTTTTTTAACCTGGTTCAATTTGTTTGTATCGATTCACAAGTCAAGTGGTCTAATGCCTCTCTTTGGACTAGTACCTCGGTCAATTCTTGGTTCAAACAACCATGGCTTTATGTCTATATACACTTCATACATTTCAAATTTAGTCCTCCTACTTTTATTTTTTAAGAATTTAATCCCCTACTTTTTGGATTTAAAAATTGCTTTCAAATTATATATAACCACGTAATATTTTAATAGAAAAGTTAACCATATTAACTATTTAAACTAATTGATAACATTATAAAAATATAAAGACTAAATTACGTTAAAAACTAAAATATAAAGACCAAATTACATTAAATACGACATTACATCCTAGATCACACATAGCCTTCTTAATTCCCAGATGGCCTATTTTGCATGGTATTGCAAACATGCCCCTATCCTTACATTTTGCCGACATTTTTCGCTGTAACACTGAGGATACATTCTCACCATCATTCACCCTTTCATTACCTGTTAATTTTAGTTTGTTGGTGCAAAGCTCTTTAAGAAATTTAGCATACCGCGATATTTATTTGATAGCGTCTAACAGCGGAATGTTGATCTAGAATTCCTAAATGTTTTGAGGATTTCCTTGTCCTCTTTACCTCTTCGACACTGGTTGAATCGTTCTGAAAATAGAGGTTGAATTTTATGCAATGGAGGCTTCGGTCGGACCTGTTTGTCTTTCTCAGATTTTTCCTGGGCAGTTTCTTGGCCAAGATTCCTATTAGGAATCAGTTCCAATACCTTTCCACTTCTCAACGTCACTACATTTGCATTTTGTCTAGGGTTTGGTTCTGTTTGTGATGGCAGCTTCCCTTGAGAGGTCAATTTCTCGATTGATGTGGTCAACTCTCTAATGGACGCCTCAGTTTTTTATTGGCAATCCTTCGTCTCTTTTTGGAAATTAAGAGTTTGCTGTTGAAAATTAAGAACATTAGCTTCTAACTTATTGACCATGGTTTCTAGAAAATTACCTAAACCTTGCGACTGTTGCGGAAACTGATTTTGGTATGGTTGGTTATTTTATGGATTTTCCCCATAACTTAAGTTAAGATGGTCCCTCCACCCTGGGTTGTAGGTATTAGCGTAGGGGTCGTATCGCCTTTGTGGCGGCCCAGGGAAATTTCCCATAGCATCCAGATGGGCCATGGTATTATTATACAAACTGGGACTTCTATTAGTTGCATGATCAGGTGTAACACATATTCCGTATAACTGGGTTATCTTTGCTTTTTCTGCAATAAGAGAGTTCATCATATTAGTAAGTCTATCAACTTTATCCTCTAAGGTTGAATACTTAGCTGGTGAACCCTTCTAGAAGGTTTAGTATTGGCTCGAATCTGTTGAGAATTTGCAGCCATCGTGAAGATCAAGTCTCTCGCTTGTTGGGGAGTCATGTTGACCAATGCTCCTCCACTAGCGGCGTCTACCATATTCATCTTGATGGGCTTCAAACCTTCGTAAAAGTATTGGAGGAGAGATTGTTTCGTTATACCATGTTGTGGGCAACTTGCACACAACTTCTTAAACTGCTTTCGGTAATCGTAAAGGGACTCAGCTTCTTTTTGCCTTATTCCAACGATCTCTCTTCTTAGCTCAGCTGCTTGAGACATTTAAAAAAATCTATTTAGAAACAAATAAGATAGATCAACCCAAGTTGTAATAGATGATGCGGTCGTTGAAAGCACCAAAAATATCCTATCCCTAATAAATAATGAAAAGAATAGTAAAAGGGAAGTAGGGTCAAATCCTCAGGGACTGGACTTGCAAAATATCTTGTTCCGTGATATCCCAGGCAGAGTCTTGCCCAAGACAACCTGCGTTCCTGAAAAAAAATAAAAACAATAGCAGAATTAAATTGTTGGATATAGAAACAAAAAATAAAATAAAAACAGAATTAAGAATATTGAATTGAAAATTCGAGAAATTAAAATAAAGTTAAGAGAAAGAAAATTCTTATGGGAGATTCCAGCCTCCAGTTGTCTCGTTCCGCCTTGGGTTCAATCCTCGGCTTTTAGATGATCCTTCCCAAACCAAATAAGCCAGTTATAGTGGAAGAGGACGCCTACGACCACCAGCTCCAATGATTTAGACTTACGATTTGATGGAACCTGACTCTAGCTAACAATCGCTTCTGTGAGATCGCCTTATGCTAGATCAACGCTTCTCAATGGCGAATCCCACGCCATTTTGTCTCTTGGGCTCGCCAACCTCTGACGCAGTAAGCTAACGAACCGACTGTGCAACCTTCTCAAAACATACAAAGCGGCCGCCTTTGCATATGTTGAAAAACTTACTTCTTAAGGGACTTGGACGGAAGCGTCAGCCCCGTAGTGCGGAGAAACGATGAATACTCAGCAAGAAGGCTAAGTACGAATTCTAAGCCTCAAGAACCTTTTTGGGGATTTTTGACAACCTTCGGCTAGATGGGTTTAGTGGCTCATGGTTATGGTAGAAAAGAAAATAAATAAAATAAAAATAAAGATTTTATTGAAAAGAAATATGAAAAGAACAAAAGCCTAGACTTTTGGGGAGAGAGTGTTTACAGAAAAAGAAAAAGATGATCCCTTTTGAGTCACTTCACCCCCTATTTATAGTGCTAGGGGAGATATTCTAATTCTACTTAAATTCCTAAAAGATAAATACATTTAATTGAAGATAAATAAAGATAAAATAAAATCCTAAAAATAATCCTTAATAATTATCTCAATATTAATTATCCTAATATAATTAAAATAGAGTTTAATAAAATAAAATCTCTTCTTTTTGCATTTCAACCCTTGTGTCCTCCATGCTTGCACTTTTGGCACAAACTTTTCCTTATGTCGCACATTGACCCATTTTATCTCTAAATTCACGCTTTTGGCCCTTAATTTCACTTTTGCCTCAAATTTAGTCCCTATGAGATAAAAGATCATAAATAGCTCAAATTAGCAGGATCATACTCAGAATAAATACATAATTAATACATAAAAATACATTATTCTAGAGTGTTATCAAATCCCCCCTACTTAGCCCATGATTGCCCTCAAGTATGGTTCCTATCTACTGTGAAAGTTAGATTCTGCCATAAAAGAAATACAACTCCAAAGTTTTATAAAAATCAGTCAAAAATGCATATGAAAAATAAAGAGAACCCTAAGCTTGCTTTAAGTAAAACAGAAAAAGTTTTTCAATTAATACACACAAAAATTAGAATCAACTTGAATTATTGAATGAAAATTAGGTAATTTACCAAACCTACCAAGACACCCTATTTGTTTCCTCTTTTAGTCCCCAAATTATTTTTTTCTTTTTTTTTTGTTTTTTTGTTTTTGTTTTTTTTATGCTTTAGGAATATACTGAACCTTTTGACGCGAAGAGAGATGACAGCCAAGCACCCCACCCCGGTTACTCAGCCCAGCAAACTCCTAATTTATTATAATTTTCTTAAGAACACATCAAACCTTTTGACGCGAAGAGAGATGACAGCCAAGCACCCCACCCCGGTTACTCAGCCCAACATGTTCTTAAAAATTAATTCCGGTTAGCGGAGTTTTACCTAACACGTCACACAACCTTTTGAGGTGAAATAGAATGACAACCCAAGCACCCTACCCCGGTTACTCAGTCAGTCACGTTTTTAAGTTGCACTCATAACCACGGAACATTAAATGACATTAATAATAAATTTTTTTACGAAAAGCAAGATAAAGTTAACTTTATGAATCACAATTATTTTTACTCTAATAAAAATAAAACAGTGGAGATGGCATCAATTATGAAAAATTCGTAATTTTCTCAGAAAACAAGAATCATGCTTGTAGGTCAAACAGTAGGCAATTCTTGGTAAAAATCTTGGGCATGAAAAGAGGCAGGAGATGGACAAAATAAAGCCTCAAGCAGCAACACCAGCCAAAAATAATCACAGCAACAGCAACAGTAACCAAAATCACAGCAGAAAATGATAGTAATAACGAAGAGTACCTCCCCCTACTGAAAGCACATTGTCCTCAATGTGGACGAAAAGAAATAAATAGGTAGAAAAGTTTAGAAAAACTCCCCGTATGATCACAAATGATGGCAATGAGCTTGGTCAGTTGCTGGCCAAAGGTTTCAAGTCAGGCCTCAATGCGCTTTAAGTGTTGCTTAACGGTTTGCTTCTTTTTTTTTCGCTTTGTTTTATCTAAGCAAAAGAAGAAAAATTTATTAATATCCAAATAAGTAAAATAAAATAAAGTAATAAAGAAAATAAAGAAAAAATATAATAAAAAAATAAAAATTGGGTTGCCTCCCAACAAGCGCTTGTTTAACGTCGTTAGCTCGAAGCCGTTATTGGTTCTATGGTGGTTCCAAATGGATTTTCTTAACCGTGTGGGCTTGAAAATTCTCATAAAATGGCTTCAACCACTGGCCATTGACTACGAACCGCTTTCCAGATTCTTCACTCTCTATTTCAACTGCTCCATGTGTGAACACTTCAGTAACAATAAAAGGTCTCTGCCATCGTGATCGAAGCTTACCTGGGAATAACTTTAACACAGAGTTATGAAGTAAAACTTTTTTTCCTACCGAAAAATGCTTCTGAGCTATTCTATTATCGTGAAACAACTCTGTTTTGTCTTTATAAATGTGAGCATTCTCGTAGGCATCATTGCGAATTTCTTCTAACTCTTGGATGTCTAATTTCCTTGCCTGTTCTGTGGGTTCTAACTCCAACTCTGGTGCCTGTATAACAAAAGGTAACAATTTAGTATTTGGAGATAATAACTCATTAACAAATTCAATTTCATTAAGTTCAGAATTATCTCCATAAATTGGCTCAAAATTTTCTTCCACCAAAGAGTCAATTATGTCGATACGATTTACGCTCAATATTTCGCTTGGATGGCTAATGGCGTTGTAGACATTAAACTTTACGATCTCCCCATCAAACTCCATCGTGAGAGTTCCACTTCGAACATCAATTTTAGTATTTGCTGTACTAAGGAACGGTCGACCCAGCAGGAGATCTGAAGATCCAAGAGTGCTATCCTCATCCATTTTGATCACATAAAAATCTACAGGGAAAATAAACTCGTTAACTTTTACCAGAACATCCTCAAGGACTCCTTCTGGATGCACAACAGACCTGTCCGCCAATTGAATGATAACACCTGTTTTTGTCAAAAAACCTGCGTTAAGTGATTCATAAACAGAATATGTCATTACATTTATAGAAGCCCCTAGATCACACATAGCCTTTTTAATTCCCAGATGGCCTATTTTGCATGGTATTGCAAACATGCCCCTATCATTGCATTTTCCCGGCATTTTTCGCTGTAACACTGCAGATACATTCTCACCAACATTCACCCTTTCATTACCTGTCAATTTTCGCTTGTTGGTGCAAAGCTCTTTAAGAAATTTAGCATACCGTGGTATTTGTTTGATGGCATCTAACAGCGGAATATTGATCTCGACATTCCTAAATGTTTCGAGGATTTCTTTGTCCTCTTTACCTCTTCGACACTAGTTGAATCGTTCTGGAAATGGAGGTTGAATTTTAGGCAATAGAGGCTTCGGTCGGACCTGTTCGTCTTTTTCAGTTTTTTCCTAGGTAATTTCTTGGGCAAGATTCCTGTCAGGAATCGATTCCAGTACCTTTCCGCTTCGTAACGTCACTGCATTTGCATTTTGTCTAGGGTTTGGTTCTGTTTGTGACGTCAGCTTCCCTTGAGAGGTTAATTTCTCGATCGATGTGGTCAACTCTCTGATGGACGTCTCAGTTTTCTGTTGGAAATCCTTCATCTCTTTTTGGAAATTAAGATTTTGCTGCTGAAAATCAAGAACATTAGCTGCTAACTTATTGACCATGGTTTCTAGAAAATTACCTGAACCTTGCGGCTGTTGTGAAAATCGATTTTGGTATGGCTGGTTATTTCGTGGATTTGCCCCATAACTTAAGTTAGGGTGGTCCCTCCATCCTGGGTTGTAGGTATTAGCGTAGGGGTCATACTGCCTTTGTGGTGGCCCAGGGAAATTTCCAACAGCATCCAGATGGGCCGTGGCATCATCATACAAACTGGGACATGCATCAGTTGTGTGATCAGGTGTAGCACATATTCCGCATAATCGAGCTGTCTTCGCTTTTTCTACAATAAGAGAATTCATCATATTAGTAAGTCTATCAACTTTATCCTCTAAGGTTGAATTACTTAGCTGATGAACCCTTCTAGGGGTTCAGTATTGGCTCGGAACTGCTGAGAATTTGCAGCCATCGTGGAGATCAAGTCTCTCGCTTGTTGGGGAGTCATGTTGACCAATGCTCCTCCACTAGCAGCGTCTACCATATTCATCTCCATGGGCTTCAAACCTTCGTAAAAGTATTGGAGGAGAGATTGCTCTGTTATACCATGTTGTGGGCAGCTTGCACACAACTTCTTAAATCGCTCCCAATAATCGTAAAGGGACTCAGCTTCTTTTTGCCTTATTCCAATGATCTCTCTTCTTAGCTCAGCTGCTCGAGACGCTGGAAAAAACCTGTTCAGAAACAAACGAGATAGATCAGCTCAAGTTGTAATAGATCCAGGGGGTAAATAAAATAACTATTCCTTAGCAGAATCTGCTAAGGAGAAAGGGAAAGCACGCAATTTAATCTTATCCTCAGTTACCCCCTGAGGTTTCATGCTAAGACAAA
The DNA here is from genome assembly GCF_007990345.1 of Gossypium hirsutum. NCBI lineage: Eukaryota > Viridiplantae > Streptophyta > Magnoliopsida > Malvales > Malvaceae > Gossypium > Gossypium hirsutum. The sequence goes on along the minus strand of NC_053441.1, from coordinate 59,648,303 downwards.
CCATATGAAATTCTTTCAGATGCTTGTGGGGATTTTCATTTTGTAACCCACGAAAAGTTGGCAATAACTGGATTAAACCTGACTTCAATTCAAAATCAGTATCCATAGTAGGATACGCGATGCATAATGGCGGTTGTTCTGTTGGAGCTTCAGCCAGTTGCCGAATTGTTTGAGCCATTGGTTCGTGTGCTAAATTTGGGTTTTCGTTAACCCTAGCGTTAAGCACTTCTTCTGGTGAGTCGACTTCTACTTTTTCGCTTTCAAGTGTTCGAGTAGGATTTTCGTTAACCCTAGACTCAGCTTCGTCGTCGACTTCAATTTCTGGCAGTGGATTACTTTGAGTTCCAACCACCGCTGACTGCATTTTTCGTAACTTTGTCTCCTTGCGATTGGCTCTAGCAGTCTTCTGAATTTCTAAATCGAACGCAAGAGTACCTGGAGCAGATCTGGTCATAAGAAACAAAAAACAAGATTAGTACGTTGCCAGTCCCCGGCAACGGCACCAAAATTTGATGCGGTCGTTGAAAGCACCAAAAATATCCTATCCCTAATAAATAATGAAAAGAATAGTAAAAGGGAAGTAGGGTCAAATCCTCAGGGACTGGACTTGCAAAATATCTTGTTCTGTGATATCCCAAGCAGAGTCTTGCCCAAGACAACCTGCGTTCCTGAAAAAAAATAAAAACAATAGCAGAATTAAATTGTTGGATCTAGAAACGAAAAATAAAATAAAAACAGAATTAAGAATATTGAATTGAAAATTCGAGAAATTAAAATAAAGTTAAGAGAAAGAAAATTCTTATGGGAGATTCCAGCCTCCAGTTGTCTCGTTCCGCCTTGGGTTCAATCCTCGGCTTTTAGATGATCCTTCCCAAACCAAATAAGCCAGTTATAGTGGAAGAGGACGCCTACGACCACCAGCTCCAATGATTTAGACTTACGATTTGATGGAACCTGACTCTAGCTAACAATCGCTTCTGTGAGATCGCCTTATGCTAGATCAACGCTTCTCAATGGCGAATCCCACGCCATTTTGTCTCTTGGGCTCGCCAACCTCTGACGCAGTAAGCTAACGAACCGACTGTGCAACCTTCTCAAAACATACAAAGAGGCCGCCTTTGCATATGTTGAAAAACTTACTTCTTAAGGGACTTGGACGGAAGCGTCAACCCCGTAGTGCGGAGAAACGATGAATACTCAGCAAGAAGGCTAAGTACGAATTCTAAGCCTCAAGAACCTTTTGGGGATTTTTGACAACCTTCGGCTAGATGGGTTTAGTGGCTCATGGTTGTGGTAGAAAAGAAAATAAATAAAATAAAAATAAAGATTTTATTGAAAAGAAATATGAAAAGAACAAAAGCCTAGACTTTTGGGGAGAGAGTGTTTACAGAAAAAGAAAAGATGATACCCTTTTGAGTCACTTCACCCCCTATTTATAGTGCTAGGGGAGATATTCTAATTCTACTTAAATTCCTAAAAGATAAATACATTTAATTGAAGATAAATAAAGATAAAATAAAATCCTAAAAATAATCCTTAATAATTATCTCAATATTAATTATCCTAATATAATTAAAATAGAGTTTAATAAAATAAAATCTCTTCTTTTTGCATTTCAACCCTTGTGTCCTCCATGCTTGCACTTTTGGCACAAATTTTTCCTTGTGTCGCACATTGGCCCATTTTATCTCTAAATTCACGTTTTTGGCCCTTAATTTCACTTTTGCCTCAAATTTAGTCCCTATGAGATAAAAGATCATAAATAGCTCAAATTAGCAGGATCATACTCAGAATAAATACATAATTAATACATAAAAATATGTTATTCTAGAGTGTTATCAATAGATCTAGGGGTAAATAAAATAATCATTTCTTAGCGAAATCTACTAGGGAGAAAGGGAAAGCACGCAATTTAATCTGATCCTCAGTTACCCCTTGAGGTTCCATGCTAAGACAAAACATATGAAACTCTTTCAGATGCTTGTGGGGATTTTCATTTTGCAACCCAGGAAAAGTTGGCAGTAACTGGATTAAACCTAACTTCAACTCAAAATTAGTATCCACAGTAGGATACGTGATGCACAATGGCGGTTGTTCTGTCGGAGCTTCGGCCAGTTGCCGAATCGTTTGAGCCATTGGTTGGTGTGCTAGATTCGAGTTTTCATTAATCTTAGCGTTAAGCACTTCTTCTGGTGAGTTGACTTCTACTTTTTCACTTTCAAGTGTTTGAGTAGGGTTTTTGTTAACCCTAGACTCAGCTTCGTTGTCGGCTTTGATTTCTGTCAGTTGGTTACTTTGAGTTCTAACCACAGCTTACTGCTTTTTTTTATAACTTTGTCTCATTGCGATTGGCTCTAGCAGCCTTCTCAATTTTTGAATCGAACACAAGAGTACCTGGAGCAGATCTGGTCATAAGAGAAAAATAAGATTAGTACGTTGTCAGTCCCCGGTAACGGCGCCAAGATTTGATGCGGTCGTTGAAAGCACAAAAAATATCCTATCCCTAATAAATAATGAAAAATAATAGTAAAAGGGAAGTAGGGTCAAATCCTCAGGGACTAGATTTGTACAATATCTTGTTCCGTGAAATCACAAGTAGAATCTTTCCCAAGAAAACCTGCGTTCCTGGAAAAAAATAAAAAAAATAACAGAATTAAAGGTTTGGATGTAGAAACGAAAAATAAAATAAAAACAAAATTAAGAATATTAAATAAAAAATTTGAGAAATTAAAAATAGAGTTGAGAGAAAGGAAATTCTTATGGGAGGTTCCAACCTCCAATTGTCTCGTTCCGCCTTGGGTTCAATCCTTGGCTTTTAGATGATCCTTTCCAAACCAAATAAGCCAGTTATAATGGAAGAGGATGCCTACGACCACCAGCTCCAAGGATTTAGACTTATGATTTAGTGGAACTTGACTTCAGCCAACAATCGTTTCTGTGGGATCATCTTATGCTAGATCAATGTTTCTCAATGGCGAATCTCACAGCATTTTGTCTCTTGGGCTTGCCAACCTCAGATGCAATAAACTAATGAACTGACTGTGCAACCTTCCCAAAACATACAAAGAGACCGCCTTTGCATATGTTGAAAAGCTTACTTCTTAAGGGATATGGACGGAAGCATCAACCCCGTAGTACGGAGAAACGATTAATACTCAGCAAGGAGGCTAAGTACAGACTCTAAGCCTCAAGAACCCTTTTTGGGGAATATCGACAACTTTTGGCTAGATGGGTTTAGTGGCTCATGGTTGTGGTGGAAAAAAAATTTATAATAAAAATGGAGATTTAATTGAAAGGAAATATGAGAAGAACAAAAGCCTAGACTTTTGGGGAGAGAGTGTTTACAGAAAAAGATGGATCTCTTTTGAGTCACTTCACCCCCTATTCATAGTGCTAGGGGAGATAGTCTAATCCTACTTAAACTCTCAAAAGATAAATACATTTAATTGAAGATAAATAAATATAAATTAAATAAAATCCTAAATTAAATAATCCTTAATAATTATCTTAATATTAATTATCCTAATATAATTAAAATAGAGCCTGATAGAATAAAATCTCTTCTTTTTGCATTTCAACCCTTGTGTCCTTTATGCTTGCACTTTTAGCACCAACTTTTCCTTGTGTTGCACATTGGCCCATTTTATCTTTAAATTCACGCTTTTGGCCCTTAATTTTGCTTTTGCCTCAAATTTAGTCCCCATGAAATAAAAGATCATAAATAACTCAAATTAGCAGGATCATACTCAGAATAAATACATAATTAATACATAAAAATACGTTATTCTATAGTGTTATCATTTATTTAAAAATTTATTTAAATTCCTGAATTATTTTTGAGAGTTTTGTAAATATGGGACTCTTTAGAATTTTTGGTTTGGTTGTTGGTCGTTGATTTTTTGTTTAAATTTCCTGCGACGCTTATTAAAACAATTTACGAAAACAAATGTTTTTGAGAACACCAACTCAGTTTTTATAACTTAACGAACATCATTTTCTGTTGTAAATTATAGTTTTACTTAAAAGGGCAAACAATTGATGGTTTCATGATGTGTATAATAAAATGTTTTCCTAAAAAGTGGATTCTTTTAATAACAAATTATACGATATTTTCATTACAACAAGGGTGACTTTACAATTCTCCTTTGTAACATTTCCAGATTCAACTATAACGTCTAGACCAGATTTGGGGTGTTACAATGTGACTGTTAACACTATAAATAAATTCATCCTAAGATAAAAGTGCTAGGTACTCGTAATGATAAGGGAAGGGTGAGTAATGTACTCTTAATGGACCCATAACATAAATATGTTATAGTGTTATAATTACGAGAACACTCTTGATGGAATCTACCTATGTGAGTGGAAGTATGGCCATTTCTAGGAGCTCAAGGGCTTGACTCTGACAGCAGTTATGAAAAGAGGACACAAACACATAGCCATAATGTGTCCCTAGATACTATGCATTGACTGATGTTGAAATCATTGTGTGAGACATGGAATAGCTGGTTCAAAGTTTAGTCTACTATGCAATTTCGATTAACTTTAACATGTTTTCACTAAGTGAAGATTCAATCGTAAGACACATTCATTTATGCAAATTGATTTTTAAGAATATCAAAATCTAAAATATTTTGAAAATGGGGGGAGATTGTTAGAACATTTCTAAATATTTATAGTGTTCCAATAACTATAAATGAATGAGTATAATTAATCAAAAGTTAAAATTTTTTTTGCAACATTCAACAAGTAGAACTCAATGTTGGAACTTTGAACAAGAGTCAAAGAAGACCGACCCCAAGAGGTATAATGAAAAGAAAATGAATGAAGTCTAAAAAACAAATGAATTCAGTAACACAGGGATTGAGAAAAAAAGGACAGATGTTGCTCTAAATTCATATGCAAACAAAATAACACAAAGAGCAACATGATGAAGAATCTGTATACATTCTGGTCTGGTGTTTGAGTTTTCTTTTTGCATTTCAACCCTTGTGTCCTCTAAGCTTGCACTTTTAGAACCAACTTTCCTTGTGTCGTATATTGGCCCATTTTATCTCTAAATTCACGCCTTTGGCCCTTAATTTTGCTTTTGCCTCAAATTTAGTCCCTATGAAATAAAAGATCATAAATAGCTCAAATTAGCAGGATCATACTCTGAATAAATACATAATTAATACATAAAAATAAGTTATTCTATAGTGTTATCATTTATTTAAAAAGTTTATTTAAATTCCTAGATTATTTTTGAAAGTTTTGTAAATATAGGACTCTCCAGAATTTTTGGTTTGGTTGTTGGTTTTGGTTTTTGATTTAAGTTTCTTGCGACGCTTAATAAAACAATTTACGAAAACAAATGTTTTACGCAAACAAATGTTTTTGAGAACACCAACTCAGTTTTTTTAACTTAACAAACGACATTTTCTATTGTAAATCATTGTTTTACTTAAAAGGGCAAACAATTGATGGTTTCATGATGTGTCTAATAAAATCTTTTCCTAAAAAGTGGATTCTTTTAATAACAAAATATACGATATTTTCATTACAACAAGGGTGACTTTACAATTCTCCTTTGTAACATTTCCAGATTCAACTATAACGTCTAGACCGAGTTTGGGGTGTTAAAACGTGACTGTTAACACTATAAATAAATTCATCCTAAGATTAAAGTGCTAGGTACTCGTAATGATAAGGGAAGGATGAGCAATGTACTCTCAATGGACCCATAACATAAATATGTTATAGTGTTATAATTACGAGAACACTCTTGATGGAATCTACCTATGTGAGTGGAAGTGTGGCCATTTCTAGGAGCTCAAGGGCTTGACTCTGACAACACTTATGGAAAGAGGACACAAACACATAGCCATAATAGTGTCCCTAGATATTATGCATTGACTGATGTTGAAATCATTGTGTGAGACATGGAAAAGCTGGTTCAAATTTTAGTCTACCATGCAATTTCGATTAACTTTAACATGTTTTCACTGAGTGAAGATTCAATCGTAAGACATTCATTTATGCAAATTGATTTTTAAGAATATCAAAATCTAAAATATTTTTAAGTTAAAATTTTTTTGCAACATTCAACAAGTAGAACTCAATGTTGGAACTTTGAACAAGAGTCAAAGAAGACCGACCCGAAGAGATATAATGAAAAGAAAATGAATGAAGTCTAAAAAACAAATGAATTCAGTACCAAACTCAAGTTTGAACCTTCACAGGGATTGAGAAAAAAAAGGACACATGTTGCTCTAAATTCATATGCAAACAAAATAACACAAAGAGTAACATGTATTCTAAAATTCATCATCTTTGTCCATGTAATTTGTTCATTTTCTGGATACAATTATTCCCAAATTCCATTCATAGAATTGTTTGAATAGGAGAGAGCAATTGTTGAGGGAATAAACATTTGGGGTTTAGGTACCGTAACATGACTTACCAAAAGAATTTGGGGTAAGTTGTCTTACGGGATGACAGCCCCTATTTCCATTGCTTTCAAACAGCTGCAAATTTGGAAATTATTTTAAGGGAACTTTTTTTCATTTTTGCTATCAAAGGGATTATTCAATGAAAATTAACACATGTATTAATTTTTTAAAAATTTTATATTTATAACTGCATTAAATCAAAATTAATGTTCAATTAAAATTTAAATATAATTTTAACTTTTAATTTCTTTTTCAATTTAACACTTAAAATATATTTTTTCTTGATCGTAATTAAAATAAATAATTAATCATCAAATATGCTATATAGTCATAAGTAATACCTCACCTCATCATCATTGGCATCTAAAATATCTATTACTTTTAATTTTAAAAACCAAAACCAAAAAGACAATCACAAGCGGCGTCTACACAAAGATTCATCGTGTGGCATTGGATTTTTGAGAAAATTGTAATAAAATTTTTAGAACCGTACGATAACTTTTAACCCATTAAACTGGTTACCACATGCAAGAGAGAAAAGAAAAAGGCCAAAAGTAAAAAAGAAAAAAAAGTATTTAATTTTTATTAATATTAAATATAATAAATAATGAAAAGGAAATAAAGTTGAATCCAGTCAAGTCATGTTTCATGTGCAGGAATTGAATATTTTTTTGGGAATAATTTTTTAAGATCACCTTTATTTCCAAAATTTATGATTAGGTGGTTCCATACTTTATATGTTTAATCTTTTATCTTTAATTTAATTTATCAATGAATTTCGATTTTATTTAGGTAAGTCTTAACTTTATATTACTGATTTAATTTACAAACAATGTAATAAATCTTGATATTCTCTAATTGAATTAAGGAAATGGCAATGGATTTGATATATGCATTTTATAAATTATCTGAATTTATTGATGCAAGTTTGTTCTAAATTTTTTGTGTTGTTTTTTCAACTTATTATGAATTAAACTTTAATTTTTTTTAGAAAGATAATGAATCTTATTTCTTAGTTAATTAATTAAATTTTCTCTTTAATAGCTCGATCCTTATTAATTATTTATTCAGTCCTATGCTTATTTAATCTGCTTGTCTGATCACCAAGTTACATTAATTCAATAATCTTAATTTGTCATGAAAGAGAAAATTAAGGTTATGATTTAGGCTAATTAAATCAAGTTTAATTTGTGATTAAGATATAAATATACATGATTCCCTAATCAATCTAATAAGTTTGTTCTTCGTGATTTCACTTAACTTGCCTAGTATGGGAATATAGTTAATGGGAAAGGAGATTAACTTAACTAGATACTGGAAGAGTCTAATTAACATCATTGAATTATGGGTTAGTACTTACATAGATTGAATCTAGATTAGGAGAAGTTAGAGTTTCAAGTCTCTCAATTTGTTTGAGGAACTTAGAAGTTTTCATGGTTTTAGTTTAATAAAACCTCCATAATTTGTTTAGTTTAATTTTTATAGTAATCAAATTTTATTTTATTAATCTGAATTAGATAAAACTAAATATTTGTTACTTAACATCTTAGAATTTGGTTCTTGTGGGATCAATATCTTCTTATCCAGTGGCGTATCTAGAGGGGGTTGGTAGGGCCCCAGTGTAACGCCCTAAAAATGTGGGTTTTCCTATTAGGTAGTATCAATAATTAAGTCTCTGTATCTGTGTTTAAGTACTCTGTTTATGTGTTTGAGATTGGAGGTTCAAGTCACATTTTTTTTTTGAAGTTTTGCGTATTATAATTGAACTTTTGACTTACATGTGTCACATAAGTTAAATTTCATGCATTGACATCTCAAGAATGAACCTGTTGGTTTGATGATAAAGAATCTGTATACATTATGGTCTGGTGTTTGAGTCTTTGATCCTGCGTTTAGGAATATTATTATTTTTGCACTTCTCTGTTAATACCAATCTCAGAATCGCCGTGTGCCAGGCCGTGTGGAGTCATACGGGCATCCACATGGGCATGTGAGCTAGAATCGCCAAATTTTTGTTAATGCTATAATTGTTGTGCGAGGCGAGTGTAAGTCGTCTATAGGATGTGTATGAACTAAACTGGACTTTATGATCTACTTTATTATGATTATAAATTGGTTTTACATAACCGTATGAGACAATTCGTAAGAATTTCAACCCTTTGATATATTGAAACTGTATGATTTGTATCTGCATAACAATACATAAATATTGGTCATTTGTTCTCTGCATTTGCATGGGGTGGGAATTATGGATTGAAGGAAGTGTTCCATACTAATTTGGTGGTCAAACCACCTAGAATTATATCTGATCTAGCAGTGAGACTGTAAACATTACAATGTGTCGTGCCGACACTATAAGGTATGTATGGCTGGAGGGGTATTATATACCTATTGGTGTGTTGGGATGATCGGAGATAGTGCGTAGCGGATGGGGGTAGGATAACTGCATCTGTATCAATATGTGTGTGTGTGTGTGTTTTAAATTGTTATTGTTTTCCGACTTTGAGTTTTAAGATTGTGTTATGTTGAGTGGTTAATGATTTTAAGACTTATTTACGTATTAGTTAAACCGACTTTAAGTGTATCTATTTTCTGGTAAGTTCATTTGACATTCTAGACTTGGTCTTTCCATCTAGGCCGGGTTTAGGGTGTTACACCTAGCCCCTAAAATGGAAAAATATTCATTTAGGCCCTTTAGAAATTTTAAAATTTTAAATTGGTAAAGGTAAAATCGCACTTTGGTCCCCCTAAAATAATAAAAATTTGATTTAATCTTTTAAAAATTATAAAGATATAGGCTATTAAAATTAAAATTTAATTTCGGCCCTCCTAATGTAATTTCCTGGTTTTGTCCCTATTTTTATCACTTTATTACTTGATTGATACATGCACTTGCGTAATAAATTTCAATTATTAAGTTTTTGATATTTAAAAATATTTATTTTTATTAAATTAAATAAATACTATAATATTAAAAATATTTTTTTAATAATAAATACATTATTTATTTAAAAATTGCTATTTTCAACATTTTTTAGAATTATATTTCTAAATTAAAACATTTGGATTTATTGTATAAAGCATTTGTAATTATAAAATTTAATTTGTATATTATAATATTTAAAAAACTGTTTAATTACAGATGGGTAAATCAATCCATAACATTAAGTTAATTTAAAGAATATTAGAGAAACATAATTATTATAAATAAAATTTAAAAAAATTAAAAAGCATTTATTGCTTCATATTTAATGATTATATATGATTTATATAACAAAATGTGATCATACATGATTATCTTTTTATGTAATTTGCTTCTTTATATTTTATTAATAAAATAAATACCAATATCTCATATATATCATATTTAATATCTAAATTACATTAGTCCAAAAGTGTCATTTTTTAATTTTAGCATTAATATTTTGTGATTTAATTTATTTATTATATTATTAATAAAATTTATATTAAATGATTATTTTTTGAATTTTAAATAGTTTTTATTTCTTTCATAATTTTAGATTTTTAAAATATATTTTAAAATTTTTAAATAAAATATGGAAAAAGTAAATTCAAAAATTTCTTATTTACTTTTAAAGGTAAGAATCAAATTGATAAAAAATTGTAAATATTAAGGACTAAAAATTCATTTTACTTTTTTTATAAAGTCGATAATGGTAAAATTAAATAGAGAAACTAGAATTTTTTAAGTAAAAAGTCTGAAAATTATAAAGATTAAATTTTAAATTTTAAATGTGAAAAAAGTAAAAATACCGTTGGCACATCTAAACTAATTTGTAAGGATACTCTAAGAATATTTGATTTAAGCATAACGCATTGACGCTTAGAGTAAAGAAGCTGCTTTTCCCATCAATGTTAGCTAAACCGTTTCGCAGAGCAAAACCCAGTTAGGTGATGCGAGTAGACTCATCAGGAAGCATTAACAATCACAATGATTCCCACAAGTAAGGAACCAATTTTTCTTTCTTAGATTCTGCATATATATTCATAATGGGAAGAAATGAACAAAATATGTTTCTGGAAAAAAATGGAATATTTATTTTTGAAAATCATCACTAGTTAGCTGCGTTAAGTTTATGAATAATTCTTGTTTGTTCGTGCATATGCAGTAGTTGGTAGCTTAATTTTGGTGAAGAAAAGCCGAAAGATGGTGGAGGTCTTTTCTCCCTCATTAATGAAGTTGTGGAAGGAATGGGAGCTCCGAGCAATGGTTTTAACCAGCCTTCTGGTCCAAATTTTGCTCATTTTATTTGGCAAGCGCAGAAAATGCACTTCAAAAAGAAGGATTAGAGCTGCTGTTTGGTGTTCCTATTTGCTGGCTGATTCTCTAGCATCTATCGCCCTCGGCATACTAACAAATGACCTGGGTGAAATATATGATAAGGGAGGAGCTCTTGACTTGAGCACTGAGCTTAAAGCAACGTGGGCACCCTTTCTCCTACTGCACTTGGGTGGCCCAGATGCCATTACAGCTTACTCCCTGGAAGACAATCAGCTATGGTTAAGGCACCTTTTTGGACTAATTGTGCAGACAATTGTGACAATATACATCTTATTCATGGCATGGACAGGTTCCCTTCTCTCCAAGCTAACCATTCCAATGATTGTGGCTGGATCAATTAAGTATGCTGAGAGGACATGGACTCTATGGAGAGCAAGCCCGGGCGAATTACGAGACTCGATGCTAACTTCTCCAGATCCTGGTCCTAATTACCCCAAGTTGATGGATGAATACAGTCTGAGGAAATTTGAGGGGTTCTTGGTGACTATTGAAGAGGTGAAGGAAGATGAGCAAGAAATGGATATTACAGCCCCTGAAAAAAGGAGCACTGACCAAGACAAAATCATTAAAGCCACTGTGATGTTTCAGATATTCAAGCGTCTGTTTGCAGATCTCATCCTAAGCTTTAAAGACAAGGAGAAAAGCCAAAATTTATTCAAGGACATGAGTCCGGAGGATGCTTTCGATGTGGTGGCCATTGAACTAGGATTCATGTATGATTTACTATACACCAAAGCTATGGTAAATTATACTCGTTCCGGTTTGGTTTGCCGCTTTACTACTGTCCTTCTCACCTGTCTTGTGTTGGGGATGTTCTCTACTGATAACCTGAACAAGTATGAAGAGGCTGATGTATGCATCACTTTTCTTTTGCTTGTTGTAGCTATTCTTCTGGAGATGTATGCAGCATTTTTATTACTTTGCTCAGACCAGACGAGCCATTGGTTGGTTAAGAATAACAGAACTTTCATTATTAGAGCCACTAGATGTTTGACTTCCCTGTATGATCAAAAGAGGTGGTCTGGTCGCATATCACAGTACAGCCTACTCAGCCATTTCCTGGAAGAAAGACCTGGGTTTAAAATACTTGAAAAGGTGCAGCAAATGTGGCCGCCTAGAAGTAGTGTAAAATTCGAGGGATCCTTGAGAGACACCCTCTTTAGCCATGTCAAAGCGAAATTTGAAGCGCAAAAGGGAAAAAAAGGTACTAATCTTAGAGACTTCTGCCGCCAAAGGGGAGAGAGCATACTTCAAAAACATGAGGATAAATTGCCAGCTAAGCTTGAGTGGAGTATTGATGTTGAGTTCGACCAGAGTATTCTTATCTGGCACATTGCTACAGAGATTTGTTACAACTCAGGTCTTCAAAGTGATACTGAAAATGGACAATGTCGGGAAGCAAGCCTGTTAATCTCAAAGTACCTGATATACCTCCTTGTCTTTTATCCTCTTATGTTGCCATCAGGAATAGGGCTTATAAGGTTTCGAGACACTGAAGCCGAGGCCAGGAGGTTTTTCAAGGAAAGACAGGAATCTTCTAGTGCTAAGCGAGTGAATAAAATAACCAAGTATTGCAAAAAGTTGCTTCAAGCTTGGAGGTTCTTTAAAGGACGGCTGCTCTCTTCAAGTGCATACCAATTAATGAGTGTGAAGGATGCTTGCAGTATGTTGCTTCATGTGAAGACCGATGTAGACCCGAGCAAAGTAAAAGGGGATAAAAGCAAATCTGTGTTGTTTGACGCTTGCAAGCTGGCATCAACACTTGAAGGCATATCAGACAAAAAGGTAAAATGGGAGATGATTAAAGAAATTTGGTTAGAGATGCTAACTTATGCTGCAAGTCATTGTGGGGGAACTCAGCATGCTAATCAACTGAGAAGGGGTGGAGAGCTTCTAACCCATGTTTGGCTTCTTATGGCTCATTTTGGCATAACAGAGCAGCTACAGATATCTAAAGGACATGCAAGAGCTCTGCTGAGTGCAAATTAGCACCAGGTCAATCTCAACGTTAGTCTTTCATAGTTGGATGTACTTCACTGTTCTTAAATTTTCCTTTTCAAATTCAACAAAATATATTTTGATGTCACCCTTTTGAGTAGAAACAATGCAAAGTTTGTTGTCGCGTTATGATAGGAGAGTACGATAAGGGATGAACCTTGGTTATTCAGGTGTCAACGAAGAGTTTCAACTACTTGTTCTTAACGAAAGTTGGCAGTTCCTTTTTCTTTTTTAATTTCGATTCTAGTGCAAAAGCTTAAAGGATGTTGGCATTTTGTTTTTCAATTTTGATAATTATAGAGCTTCAAGGATGTTGGCAGTTCCTTCCTTTGCGTGACTCGTACCACTATGGATTTCCTTTTTCTTTAATGCTAGTACGGTTGAGTTATTTTCTATTTATGTTAAATTATAAAATAAATTTAAAGATTAAAATTTATTATTAGTGTTTGAGTAAAAATTTAAAGATTAAAATATATTCTAAGGTTTTTAGAAGTAGTTGAACTGGTAAACTATTAGTCTGTATTGTTCAATTAAATAAATCATTAAAAACTCATAAAAATTAAAAAAAAAACTAGTTTTCTTTAATCTTGTTCAATAGGTTTGCACCGATTCGCGGGTGAAGTGGTCTGATGCCTCACTTCGAACTAGTACCTTGACTGATTCTTGGTTCAAACAACCATGGCTCTATATCACTATACACTTTATGGCGTTTGCCTCACATTTCAAACAAAATAGTAAGTGATGTCCCAACAAGATAAAGCTCAACGTCGCGACAAACAACCAATGTCATGATAAGAAGAAAGCCTTCATCTCAACAACGTAACATCTCCCTGTCACGATGACAAGAATGCTACGTCACGACGTGGCGACGCGTTCATCAAGTTTGTTTTTTTTTCTTCTCTCAGTTAAACTCTGTTTTGATTTCCCACTTAAACTTTGAATAATTTCAGTTTGTTTTTACTATCCACCCAACTATCCACATTATAGGGCCCATCATATAACCAAAATTAACTTAACAGGTAAAAAACATGCCTTCATTTCTATTCAAGCAACAAATCTTTGGCACCATACACATAAACAAGCATCATCAAAGTGTATATTTACTTATAAATATCATCATCTGTTCACTTTAACTTTCACAAGCTTATATATCATCGTCGTTTGTAAGGCCTTATATAAACCAAAATTTTTTAAAAATTTTCATTTTCTCTCACTTCTCAAAAAAAAAAACCACTTTTTGTTTTCTCTGAAAGCCCGAGGGTCCGGCCAATAGTTAATTAATTTAAAAAGGATTAAATTGTTTTCTCATTTTTCAGGTTAATTTAGTATTTACAAGGTCATTAGTGTCTATTAAATTTTAGTTAAGAAGGTTATTGTTTAGATAGTTAATTAATTAAAAAGGATTAAATTGTAAAAACTTAAAAAGTTAGTTCCAATAGTTAACTGTATTAAATGGTTAGTATTATTTGAGTGGATGGATCTATGTGGTAATTAAACCATATAGAACTTTAGTGGACAAATATAGACTAAGTTTAGTTCATTGTTTAGTTATATTACAAGGATAAGTAAGTACTTATGAAAATAAAGAATAGAAAACATAAAAGAAAAATTAATGAAAATTATCATCTTTTTTAGGTGTTCCTGCCGAAAATAGAGAAAAGAATAGTCTATTTGTAGCTTGCATTTTCAGTCATTAAGGTTAATGCATGTAAGAATATTTTAATCTGTTTTTCATGAATTTAATGTTTTTGGGATCATTTTAACTCTATCTATCTAATCCAAGGATTTTTTTTGTTAAATTGTTAATGATTTGGAAGAAGTCATTGATGAAGATGGTAGATTTTTGAAGTTTAATGGTGGTTTATGATGTTTGGTTGTTAAATGGAAAGATTTTGTTAAGGAATTTTTCATGATTTTAAGTTTTGATCCCTCTATTATATCTAAATTTATGATTTAATCTTTATACTTTAATTTCTAACATAATTTAGTCTCTACAGTTAGTATCATTAACTTTTTGGATAAAATGTTAAATGTTGATATATAACTTGTACAATGCATGTATTCATCATGGGTATTTATTTAAATATTTTATATTAATTTTTTTTGTAGAGTAAAAATGTTTAATGTTTATGTGAAAATCTATTTATAAAATTAAATTTACTTTTTTTACCAATACAATTTTAACATTGTTGGCATTGCTAAATATTATAAAGGAATGTAACACTCCATACCCGGTCTAGACGACAAGACCAAGCCTGGAGGGTTACAACGAACTATAATAATAAAGCAACTTCATAACTTAACTTTAAAATCCTTCAGAGTCATAAAAGATTTAAAGAACTAACAAGGTAAGAAATTTGAGGTTTATCGTCCAAGTAAATTGAAAATATGAATAACAACTAACAATACTAGTACTACTAAACAGTTTAAAACAATGAAACTGAGCTCCCCATCCACCGACTTCTCTAAGCTTGTGATTTACCTATAATTCATTCAACAAAAAAATGATTTAATATCTCATAAAGAAACCAACTATATACATATTCAATAGAGTGTGGATTAAACCAGTAGATGTCCAAGTGCAAATACCGATTTAGACTTAGGAAATAGCTCATTAATTTACGGATCAGAACCATACAGACAGATATCAAATCAAACTATAATCAGATACAGAACAGAATAGAACATATGCAATTTTCTTAATCCCAGCCGTTACACACCATCTCCAACCAACCTAACACATGAAATAGGATACTTATAACCCATCCAATCCTACACACCATATAGGGTCGATCTAACATGTTTCAAAAATTGCAGTCTAGCTACCAGATTAGAGTACATATGGTAGTGATTTAATCATTATGTCAGAATAGACTACTTCCTTCTTGCTCAATTTCCACCCAATGCATATGTAGACTTCACATGACAGGTAATACAAATGCAAATATTTAGATACAATTCATGCTTGAATACAGGAGATCGATACTATTAACATTGGTCATATACAATAAACACGCACATTATTAGTACTCAATTTCAAATCATAGAATATTAATTTATACAATTTTATTCAGTTCATACAGCCTCACAGAAGGCTTGTATTCATTTCAAACGAAGTTCAGGAAATGAAAAAAATTCCGTAAACTGGCCCACACACCCGTGTAGCCCCACACAGCCTGACACATGCCTGTTTGCTTGCCCGTGTGTCTCACATGGCCTAACACACGGCTGTGTCATCCGTTCGTGAGATCCTTATTTTGTAAATAGTGAGTTACACGACCTGGACACACGTTCGTGTCCTTGGCCTGTGTGAACCCTGCACTAACATAGTCACACACAGTCTGGACACACGCTAGTGTCCCTATGATATTTAAAAAATGTAAACTTTCTGGCATTACAAACTACATAATTATTGAGAACCTATGATATTTTGGTATTTAATACTAAAAAACTTTAAATCTTCAGCTTCAAAAAAAAAGTCGGACAACAAAATGAAACAAGAATAAAAAAGGAAACTAAGTTTTTTTTTTTGTTTTTTTATTTTCCAACTTATCACAAATTAAAAGAAAAAGGAAAATGTCTTTTATATATGGGAACGTGGAGGGGTTATTTGCAACATAATACCCTTAATGTTTTTAATTTATTTTAAAAGGGATTTCACCTTTTTAATTTTCTCATTTAGTCCTCATAATTTAAAATATTATTTAATATTAGAAATATGTTAATATTATTAACTATCCCTACAATTTTTATATTACTCAAGAAAAGGAATTCATCTTATTTAATTTCCACTTTTAATTTCTAATATCATACTTTTATGAAATTACATTATTGTTTTAATCTTTATGCTTGCGTTTACATATGAATGAATCCAATTATATTTTTTAATAAATATTATGTTTTAAAAAAACAAGCATTTATTATTTTTTAAATCTTAATGTTTCAAGAAATTTTACATGGAAATTAAAAAATATTATGTCTTTTTACAATACTTTCCTAACTTTTATTGGAAATAAGTTCTGTCTCACCTTAAATCATTTTGATTAATATAAATATTTTAAGAATAAATATTTAGAAGGTTATTTTGGGAAGTACATATATATATACATATATATATATACATATATATATATATATTAGAGAAGAATAAGAGAATAGAAGGAATGGTAAGAGAGGGAAAATGTATAAAAAGTGGAGGCAGTTTGATTTCTTATTTACCTTTGCCTCTATCATTCCTTCCATCATTCCTTTTCTCCTCTCTTTTGCACTATCCTCCCCCCCTACTTCTTTCCCACCAACCCTTTCATCTTTCTCTTCAACAACATTACCAGATTTATCTGAAATTTTATTAAAATGGAGAAATTAGATTTATCAAAATAAAAAAAATAAACAAAACCATAAATGGTTCATACCTCTTATCCTCAATGTAGGGTTGAAGCGAAGAACATTTTTATAGTTTGGATGGTCATCCCACTCCAACGATTCCCACCATTCTGTGCTTGAGAAGATGGTAAGAGAAGGTGGAGCATATGCATATGGCTGCCCATTGCCAACAAGGGGAACAAAAGGAGGAATTCTCCTCAGTTTATCACAATCTCCATCAACTTTCATAAATTGGAGAGAATCACAAACCATCACTCCACTTTTGCTGCATATGCTCTTCAAATTTGGTAATTCGCTCAATTCCAACACTATCAATTTGGGAAGATGGAATTTGATTAATGCATCACTCCCTTTTTCTTCAACTTCTGATGTTTCTGCTCCCAATATTTCTACTAGCTGACTACAAGCACGCACATATATTTTTTCCAGGTTTTGGAGGTTTGGAAGCAACCAATGTGGAAGCAACGTCTTCATACTTGAGCATCCCCGTACATCAATTTCCTTAAGATGGGAAAAGGTGGTAGACGGAGCCAACGTTGACGTTGTTGCTGAACCAATTCCTGCATCTTTCATAATAAGGGCACTCAACTTTGGCAGAGATCGAAGATGCAACACCTTGAGGCTCTGAAATGGATGAGCGGAAGAAGAGGCAAAAGAGGACAGGGAAACAACACACTCTATCCCTTTACAATTATAAATCCTACAAACCCTCAAGTCAATCGCATTTTTGAAGGAAGAATTATCATCGACTAAGTTTATCGAATAGTCGCAATTTAAAATATTCAACTCTTGAATTTTAATTGGGTGCATAATTAACTCATCTTCCCAATTTTGGACTCCTCCAATTGTTACTTTTTTATCTCTTGTAGCACCCACAAAATATGAGCCCACCTGTAAATAGTACTTGATGAGATTTTTCTTACTTTGTTGCATTGAGGAGATGAACTTATTGAATTCACTGATGTCTTCGAAACGTCCCGTAAAGCACTCCAACTTCTTCAATGGTTCCATCTCCTTTGCTTTTAGACTTGTTTTTTCATTGTACACATCAAAACTCAAGTGCTGAAGGTGAACGAGTTTTGGTAAAAGTCCAGCGGGTATCTCTTTCAGATTGCACACACTAAGATCAAGATGTCTTAGCTTTATCAGCATATCCATGCCTTCAGGTACTTTCCCAATTCTTGTACGACTTATATCCAACTTCTTCAATTCTTGAAGCATCGAAAGACATGGTAGATCTCTTAATTCAGAACAACCACGAAGCAACAATGTTGTGAGGTTCTTTAGTTCAGAGATGGAATTTGGTAAACTCTCAATCTTTGTAAAAGACAAATTGAGAACACTAAGACAAGGCATGTTTGTGAAGAAAGAATTTGAGATCTTCTTTATAGGGTTCTCCTGCAATAACAAGGTTGTGAGCAGTTGACATTTTGGGGGCAGCACATCTATGGAAATTTCTGATATGGAGTTATACATAAGAGACACTTTCTCAATATTCGGACTCCATTGCTCCTTTTCTGGTAACTCTTTTAATTGCAAACCTGATTGTATCATATATCGAGGATTCATTCTTGTGATCGACAATGCCATGTCTCTCACTGCATCATGCATCTTTATGCAAGGTTGAACACGTACATTGGTATTATTTTCCAACAAGCAATTCTCTTCTAACTTCTTCAAAATAACATGGCCCTTGTCTTTCATTTCTTGTCTTGTACCCATATCATCTATGAATCCCTCCTCAATCCAGCACTCAATTAGTTCATCCTTTTCAATTCCAAAATCTTCGGGATATAATGCACAATGTAAGAAAGAATATTTCACTTTCTCGTCCTTTAAGTGATCGAAGCTAAATTTCAAGCGCTCGATTACCTCAGCTTCCACTCCTTCAACTTTTCCTATTCTCTCTTTTAATTCCCCGAGTGCATTTTTCCAAATAAGAGGGGTATCTTCTCCTTTCATGGTACCAGCTACCACGACAATTGTAAGAGGTAGACCCGCACATTCCTTGACAACAAGCTTCAAAATAGGCATTATAGTTGGACTTTGAACTATGTTAGGTCCAACTTTATTCAAGAATAGTATCAATGCCTCTTCTTCTGAAAGGGGCTTCACTTTTATCACCTTACAACCCATATACTTACAGACATGCTCCGAACGGGTTGTCAACACCAACTTGCAGCCATTGCTGCCACTAGGCTCAGGGATCCCAACTTCCTCTAGAGAGACTTTATGCCACACATCATCTAGGATTAGAACATGCTTTCCTGCGTTCTTCAGTATTTCTGACAAGATTGCTGCTCGTCTGAGCTTGTCTCCTTCTCTGGGCCAATCTTCCTTCAACTTCAAAGCATCTGCAATATCATCTTGTACCTTCATTACATTGAACTCCTTTGAAATGGTAACCCAGATTACCCTTTCGAATCTTTGTTCTTTCAAAAGATCATTGTGGATGTGCTTCATAATAGTGGTTTTACCCACACCGCCCATCCCCCAAACCCCAATCCTGCTCAGCTCCTCCTGCATCAAACATGCCCAAATCTCATTTCTGACAGCTTCCTCTCCAACTAGTTCTGATGTTGGCAGTGGCAACCCCGCACTTGGACCATCCATGGCAAGAGCTTCAGAGGCATTAGGAGCTTTATCAAGAAATTCCTTCATTTCTCGAGTCTTTTCATCAACCAGCTTCCCGTTGCAAGCACGACAGAGATATCTCCCGTTACTGACTTTGTTTTCAACAACTTGTGCTTCCCTAATCATCTCTTTCACAGCTTTCAACCAATTTTCAACTCCCTGCTTGGGTATCTTCCCCAGAGGACGAAGAAGCTCTGCTTTCAATTGCAGCTCTATATCTTCCATTTTGCAATTCAATTCATCTCTGATCCTCTTGAAGTTTCTCACATAATCGTTCAGCTTTCTGTGATATTGCAAATATTTACAAACAGGAGTTCCGAGACAATTTGCAATGCCGACAACAGGCTCTACGTACTCCATTGCTATGTCCCTGCAATGCAATCATAAAAAAACAGTAGCAGAGAATGAAAATCTGTGAATGAATTGGATATTTTATGAAGTATTGATATGTCAGTGTAAGCATGAAAAGGAAAACATGAATGCAAGTTTCAAGCAATGGCGTTTATTAGATGGAGCTATGGATGGGTGGCTGACAGAAACATGATGAAATTATGGTCACCAGAATTAAGCTCTCAATGTATATAAAATGCTAGATTCAAGTGTGCAACAGTTCATTACAGAATATTAAGAGTTAAAATGTTAACAGTATGAGATTTCAACATTATGTTGCTTCTGGGTACTCTTTTTGTATTAATTTCAATCTAGAGTAGATTACGTTTGCTGATCATCTTGTCTTAAAATCTAAAACTGTTGATAATCAGTAGAGGAAATCATAGCTTCAGATCTTATTACCTAACTTAGTGGCTGAAAAGTGTTGAGAGAATAAAACTGAAAATGAAGCAGTGAAGTTGACTTCTTCCTTGACTGTCTTACAAAGCTAGCTGCTAAGAGTAGCAGATAATCAGAAACAATCATTGCAAAGTCATGAATCAAGCAAAGAAAAGCATGTGATGGATTAAGCAAATGAAAGAAAATTACCTTGACAGGATGCTTGAAATTTTGTGATAGACCTTGGACATCAAAACAAAATCATTGAAAATCTGTGAATGTATTGGATTTTTTATGAAGTTGTGATATGTGAGTGTAAGCATGAATGCAAGTTTCAAGCAATGGCGTCTATTAGATGGAGCTATGGATGGGTAGCAGGCAGAAACATGATGAAATTCTGGTCACCATTGTATATCCAGAATCAACCTCTCAAACTATATAACATGCTAGATTCAAGTGTGCAAGAGCATTACAGAATATTAAGAGGTAAAATGTTCCAACAGCATGAGATTTCAACATTATATTGCTTCTGGGTAGCTCTTTTCGTATTAATTTGTATCTATAGTAGACTATGTCTGCTGATCATCCTGTACGTCTTAAAATTGATAATCAGTAGAGGAATCATTGCTTCAGATCTTATTACCTTGACTATCTTACAAAGCTAGCTGCTATAACAGTAGCTGATAATAAAAACAATCATTGTATAGTCATGAATGAAGCAAATGACAGAAAATTACCTTGACTGGATGCTTGAAAATTAGTGATAGACCTTGGAGATCAAAAGAAATTAAAAAGAGTGAAGAAGAAGGTGAAAACAGAAATAAGCAAAATTGTGATAGCAATATGTGAAGAAGCAGAAGAAAGAGAAAATAATTAATAATTAATAATTAATGGGAAAGCATAATTACATGTATAAAAAGACGAATGTTGTGGATATGAGTAAGAAATCCATCTTTTTTTACTTTTTTCTTTGCTGTCAGCTATTATAATTGGCATTAAATAATAATAATTAGGTTTAATGATAAATTTGATCACTAATTCTACTTTTGAGCTTTTCTTTACCATCAACCTTTGTTTCAATATTTCTTTTCTTTCAAAAGTTTTGAATCTTTCGTATGTTTGTTTACTGAGAAGTTTTTCTACTGAGTTAGTTTTTTTTAAATAATTACATTTATTTTCTTTAAATTATTTTTTTCAATTTAATGTATTATTTATTTTAATATTTTCTACATGTAATTATCTTATAGGGTTATTTAACTAATAAATTATATCTCATTAAAAATATTTGACATATGAAATTTCACATTTTCGCGGTCAACTTTTTTAAAGTACTTTCATTAAATATATTAAAAAAAGAAGATTAAAAAAAGAACAAAGGTTGATAGCAAAAAAAATAAAAATCAAAAACACAATTAGGGCCATTTTAACAAAATAATCAAACGTTAAAGGCTAAATTTATTATTAAATCTAATAATTAATCGGAAAGTATGGGACATCAGGGTATAAGAATGCATAATCATATGTTACAACTTGAAATTAAATCTAATAATTTTAATAATTTTTTATACACAATCAGAGTCAAATTGACAAAAAATATAAAAACTGATGACTAGAATTATTATTATACCAACTGAAACAAGTGCCACTTAACAATCGGGTGACAAAAAGAAAATAATTTCGAAAACATTAGTGATCAAATTGTAACATTTTTTAGTTAAGTGACCAAAATGAAAACTTACCCATTGTTGAATTTTACCCTAAATTCTTTTAAAAATTTTACTTTAGGATTGTTTTATCTATAACATGTATTAAACATTTTACTGAGTTGGTGTCACTCATCAATCGGGTCCTAACTCAATAAGAAAATTACCAAAAATACTATTTTATTTGCAAAGTAAGATATATGTTTATGAGGGTACGTTTTCATCATTTTATATTTTTTTTTATAAATCAATAAAAATTTACCCATATTAATGATATTTGAACAAGGGGACACCATGCATATAAAGCTTTTTCATTTACATTATAACTAAAACAATTTAAGGTTTTCATTTGAAACTTTAATAAGTATATTTGTGTTCTAAATTTTTATATATTTGTATATGTAAATAATGTCATTGATTTAGCGTCACAAATGAACATGACACCAACTCAGTATTGAAGACAAAACAATGATAAACATTTGTTTTCATTTAATATTCATGTGTTTTTGGTTTAAATTTTATTTCACTCTCAATTTAATGTAATTTTTATTTTAATATCATACATATTTCATGTGTTATTATTAATTAGTTCCGAATCATACTCTTCATTATTTATTGTACGTTCTTTTTAAACACAAATATGTGTCCTAAATATGTGATTTTCACATGCTTATGCGTATGATAAGATTTCTAGTGTTATTAAAACCTTTTAAAAAATTGTAATTATTAGACTCCTTGATATACTCTTAAAAATAATCTAAAATTTTTTCAAGCCTAACCCATTTTTAGCCAAGCTCAGTCAACCCTAAAAAGTCCATTTGAGAGTTCAAAAAATAATAAAATATTAAAAATATTTTTATATTCTTAATTAAATTTTAAATTTAAAAATATTTTTTATTATTTAAATTGAATTCAAGTTGGAATAGCTCAAGACATAAAAATCTTGTCCAAGCCCAACTCAACCATGGAAGAAGAAACACATTTTGTTTTTACAATTTGGGTTTTGAAAAATAATTTAAATGTAATTAAAGTTTGAATTGAGTTTGAAAAAAAAATTGTGGCATATTTTGTAATCTTTTGACAAAATAAATGACAGTCGGGTCGATTTTATAAGTCTCTCTAATATCAATCCTAGATGTTCTTCAAGAGCATGAAACTGAACTTTTTTATTTCGTTTTGTTTCTAATTTATTTTTGGATTCTATTGAATTATACTTTTCTTTATTTCTCACATATTTTAGTTCTTCAACAACATATTCAAGATTTTATTTTTCTAGAATTTTATATACATTTTTCTATTTTATAAATGATTTTAATTCTTTATATAAAATCAGGGTCATATTGATATATATATATATATATAAATTGAGGACAAAAATTGTAATGCCACAAACCTAGTTCATACGTTATGGTCGAATATGGAGAAATTACATTAACTTGTTTAAAAACCCAAAAAATAAATTTGAAATTGTGTGTTTTGACAATATTAATTCTGGCAAATCGCTTTTCAGTTTTTAAGAAAACAATCATTAAAACTATTTATTTTGTTATAGAACATTGTACCAAATGCCTTATTTTTATAATTAATTATTTTTTATATGATTTGGGTAAAAAATCCCTATGTTGAATAATATACAATTTTCCATTGTATAAATAATTTTGAGTTTTTTATTATACAAAATCAGGGTCAAATTTTCATTTTACCAAAAAAAGGCTATACTATTAGTCACTAAACTAGGGGTGAGCGTTTGATCGAATCGAATCGAATCGAATAAAAAAATTTCAAGTTAATCGAGTTGACGAATCATATTTTATCATCCTAATTTGATTTGAAATTTTCTCAAATCGAGTCGAGTGAGATGGAATTCAAATCGAATCGAATCGAATCAAATATATTTGTTCGAGTTAAATTTTAAAAAATAATTTTGGGTCCTTGTAACCACTGTCACCCATCGTAATAAAATTTGTCCACCTTAATCAAATTTTTTATTAACTTTTATCACCTCATAATTTATTTATTAATTTTTTATATACTGGTTAGCTTCTTTGCTTGCTTTGTTGTTTCAATTATCTTCAGATTCTTGTCACTATATATTTTGGAATTAAAAAATATATTAAATGTAAAAATATTATTTTTAATAAAAGTTATTTTAAAAATAAAATGTGAAATTGATACCAATATAAAATTTTAACACGAATATTTTATGGCATAATTAATAATTCAATTTTAATATAAATATTCAATATGACAAAACAATTCAATAATACAAATAATATAAAATGTGAAATTTAATTTAATAATATAAATAGTAGATATAAATAAAATTATTACTATTTATGTTTAGTGATTTTTTTTTGGATAATTTTGATTTTTTATTTGAGAGTAAAGGGTGAGAAGTAAAAATTTAGGGGGAAAATAAAAAGTTTTGGGGAATAAAAGTTTGAGGGAAAGTAAATAGGGGGGACTAAAATTTTGGAGGGAAAATATTAAAAAAAATTGGAGGGGGGACGGTGTGGGGTAGATGAGAGGTGGGAGGTGTGATGGGAAGGGAATAAAAGTTTTAGGGGAAAAGTGGGAGGGAGTAAAACTTTTGGGGGAAAATAAAAGGTTTTGAGGGTTTTTGGGAGAAAAATTTTGAGAAAAAGTAAATGGAAGAGTTTTGGGGGGAAAGTGGGAAGGAGTAAAAGTTTTGAGGGAAAAGTAAAAAGATTTGGGAGTTTGGGTAAAAATGTAAAATATTATAGTTTGATGTTCGAATTATTCGAGTTATTCGAGTTATTCGAATTCGAAACCTCAACTCGATTCGAACTCGAAATTTGAAAAAAAAATTCAAGTTGATTCGAATAACTCGATTCGTTTAACTCGAAATTCAATTTTTTTTTTATTTTTTCGAGTCGAATCGAATTTTGCTCACCCCCACTCTAAACTATGGGTATTTTTGTTTTGGTCACTCAATTAAAAAAGTTACAATTTCATCACTAATGTTTTTGAAATTGTTTTTTTTTTGTCACTCAAATGTTAAGTGACACTTTTTTAATTGACATAATAACAATTTTAATCCTCAAATTTTATACTTTCAGTCAATTTGATCTTGATAATATATAAAATGGTAAAAAATTGAAATTATTTTTAAAATTTTAGAACATTATAAAATAAAAAGTTAAATAAAAATAGATAAAAATTTTAAAAATAAATAAAGTGAGAGAAAATGAGAGAAAATTGTTTTTAAGCATTACAAATGTCTCTATATTATCTGTATCGAAATATCCAATACACATTCTTTAGTAAAAAAACGTAGAAAAAACATTAAGCAAAATTATTTGTTCTCTGTTTCTTGACATAGCTTTTACGCTATAAATATTTTTTCTAAATATAATTTATTTTTATAATTTGAGTTTTGAAAAATAATTTAAATGTAATGAAAAATTGAATTAAGTTTGAAAAAGGAAATTTTGTTATATTTCTTGTATTCTTTTGACTAAAAAAATGGCATTAGGGTCAATTTCATAAGCCTTGGTAATATCAGTTCTAGATGTTCATCAAGGGCACGAAACTCAATTTCATAATATTACTAATTTGGTTTCGAGAAACATTGAGGAAGTTTTTTTTGGTTTTGTTCTGTTTTTAATTTGTTATCGGATTTTATTCAATGGTAATTTGCTTTATTTCTCATACAATTTCGTTATTCAACAACATATTCAAGATTTTATTTTTGTAGAATTTTGATAAACATTTTTCTATTTTTAAAATTTTGAGTTTTTTTTAATAATTTTATACAAAATCAGAGTCAAATTGAAACCGAGATCCATTAAATGTGTTTTTCTTGGTTATAAAGCTGGTGTTCCTGAAAATAGAAAAGTTGTGATTAGCAGAGATGTTATTTTTGATGAAACTGCTATGCTACCTAACTTATCTCTTAAAAACTCTTCTAATAAAGGAAATCAAAAGTAGGTAGAGCATCAGATTAATCTAGAATCAACAAAAGAGTCGACTCCTCAAGCCAGTGCAAAAATTCAGAATAGAATTGCTTCTTCACCACAATACTCTATCGCCAAAAACAAAACTAGAAGAGAAATTAAACCTCCAAAGAAGTATGTCGAGGCTGATCTAGTTGCTTATGCTTTAAATGTGGCTGAAGATATAGATGCAAACCAAGAGCCATCTAATTATTCTAAGGCAGCTAGCTGTGAAGACTTAGAAAAGTGGATGTTTTCTATGCAAGAGGAGATGAAATCACTCAATAAAAACAAAACATGAAATCTTGTGAAACTTCCTAAAGGTAAAAAGATTGTTCGTTGTAAATGGGTGTTTAAAAAGAAAGAAGGGAGTCCAGGAGTTGAAGAACTCAGATATAAAGCAAGGCTTGTTACAAACGTTACAGTCAAATTCCAAGAATAGACTTCACAGATGTGTTCTCCCCAGTTGTGAAGCATAGTTTGATTCGAGCTTTGCTTGGTATTGTGGCCATGCATGATTTGGAGCTTGAACAGTTAGATGTAAGAACTGCCTTTTTGCATGGAGAACTTGAAGAAGATATTTACATGCAACAACCAGAGGGTTTTACAGTTTCAGAAAAGAGGACTATGTTTGCTTGCTGAAAAAGTCCCTTTACAGCTTGAAATAGTTACCAAGACAGTGGTACAAGAGGTTTGATTCCTTTATGACTTCTCATGATTTCAAAAGAAGTAGCTTTGACAATTGTGTTTATTTTAAGAAAAACAGTGGTGGTTCTTTTGTGTATCTACTCCTTTATGTTGATGACATGTTGATAACAGTAAAAGATAAATGAGAGATAAGAAATGTCAAAGCCCAACTAAGTAAAGAATTTGAGGTGAAAGATTTGAGACCAACAAAGAATATACTTGGTATGGAGATTCTCAAAGATTGAAAAGCAAGTAAATTGTACCTAAGTCAGAACTGGTACATTGAGAAAGTTCTTTGCAAGTTCAATATGCAGAGTGCTAAGCCTATTAGTATTCCTTTAGCAGCCCATTTCAGACTTTCATCGGCTTTATCTCCACAATCAAATGATGAGATTGAGTACATATCACGTGTTTCATACTCTAGTGCAGTGGGATCTCTCATGTATGCTATGGTTTGTTCACGTTTAGATTTATCATATACAGTTAGTGCAGTTAGTAGATACATGGTGAATCCCAGTAAAGAACATTGGAAAGTAGTTCAGTGGATTTTAAGATACTTACGAGGTACTATTGATGTTTGCTTACAGTTTGGAAGAACTAGAGATTGAGTCATTGGATATTTTGATGCTGATTTTACTAGAGACCTTGATAGAAGAAGTTCTCTCACAGGTTATGTCTTTACAATGAGAAGTTGTGCAATCAGTTGGAAAGCCACTTTACAAACTACAGTTGCTTTATCTACCACTGAAGCTGAGTACATGGCGATTACTGAGGCTTGTAAAAAAGCCATTTGATTGAAGGGACTATTTAGTGAACTCAATGAAGGCTTTCAAATCAATACAATATTTTGTGATAGTCAGAGTGCCATCTTTCTTACAAAAGATCAAATGTTTCATGAGAGAACAAAACACATTGATGTTCAGTATCATTTTATTCGTGATATTATTGCTCGTGGTGATATTGTTGTGAGCAAAATTAGTACTCATGAAAATCCTACAGATATGATGACTAAGTCACTTCCTATAACCAAGTTTGAGCATTACTTAGACTTGATTTGTGTTCATTATTGAAGTTAAACCCTTAAGGGGTTTTATGGAAGAGGTGGAGAACTTGTTCGTTGAGAGTTCGTAATGAAGAACTTGTACATTGAGAATTCGTGTCAAGGTGGAGATTCTTAAAATTGAGTGACCCGAATCCTTTTATAAATAAAATACAGTGATAAAATAAAATAAAAGTAAAATCTATATAGAACTACACTTCTTTTATTTTGTTTTAGAATAAGGTTTTTTAAACCTTATTAAACTACATCTATTTGATATTGATTAGAATAAGGTGTTTCAATCTTACTACACTTCTATTAGAATGTGATTTTATAGGCCTATAAATAGACCTAGTCTACTCCTCTTGTAATCATTCGAATTCGACATAGTGAATTTTCTTTTCCTCTGCCCGTGGTTTTTTTTCGAAAGGGTTTCCACGTAAAAATCTGTGTATTCTTTATTTTTCCTTTTTCTTTTCTTTGCGATATATTGTCATTATCGACATTCTATTTTTACACTTTCAATTTCATTTTTTCCTAAACTTAGTTTAAATACGAGGTATAATCATGCCTATGAATAAAAATCTTTCAACTAAAATTGGTTTGCACTAAGAACAAGAGATACCTTAGTGTGGTACAGGTTATTATTTTTAAGGTTTTACAAAATTTTCTATTGACCTGTTTGAAACCATGATATGGGTAAAAAAAATTGGATTCCAGGTAATGGGTGCCTGATCTTTTAAGGATGACACTTAAGGTTACACCATCTTTTCCTGATATTGTTTTTGTTTCAGGGGATGTTGTGCGTGTTGATGGTCAGTTGGGGTGGCGAGAGCATTTAATGACAAGAGTTTAAAGAAACATCTTACTTCAGAGCCAGATGTGAGCATTAAAACAACCGACGATGATACTGTCCTTATAATATTGGCTAGTGATGGTTTATGGAAGGTAAGCCCTATCTAATCACATTTTTCTTTTATTGAACCTACATGTTGAACCTGAGATTTAATGGTCCGTTACCAAGAAGCTGTCGATGCTATCAAAGGCATTAAGGATGCTCGATCTACTACAAAGCACGTAACTAAGGAAGCTGTTGAGAGGAACAACAAGGATGACATTTCCATCATTGTTGTAAAATTTTAGTGATCTGTAAGTGTGGCAACTTCACCTGGTTTCGTTTGATAACGAACTTTTTTTTTGTATCTTTCTGATGTTGGATAGAATGTTATGCATATTTTGTGTCGTATCCTAAGCTTTCTACACATAGGCAAACTATAATGAAACTGTCTAATGAAGTAAGGAAACCAAAGTTGAATTTGTAGCATTGGAACATAATAATCTACCAAGCTTTTAATTGCTTTAGCTGTTTAGTTGATCAGATACCTAATCTGCCATGAATTTCAAATTTTGTGTTTAACAATATGAATTTCCTTCAGATGTTATCCCTTAGATTCCCTCTGACGTTGTTATGAAATCCTTCATCATAGTATAGTAACTCGATGTCTTGGTTCTTAAGATTGGTACCATAAGCTGATTATGTTTGCAATGACTCCCTTTTGATTACGGTTAAATGCATCCGATAAACTGAGCTTGGATTTCTTTACTTGAGAAAAAGACTGTGACAACCCATCAGTGAACCCTATCTTCCCATAGCAACCCCTTCTTCTTCTTAGTCATCTTCCCTGTCATTGTCAAGTTCTTGAGCTATGAAATCCTTATTTATGGCATCTTTAAAACCTGCAGCTGCCAGTGCAAGAAGAGGTATAAATATTGGAGAGTGGTAATGAAATGTTAAAATCAGAGTAAGATGAAAGTGGAAAAAGTTAAATATTTAATAGATGTAAGATAACATTAATTTAAAAGATGTATAATGACACTAATTTAACAAATCCTAATAGCCAACTAGCTATAGCTAAATTGTTAATTAACTAATAGTGTTCTAGTAAGTTAATGACTTGTGTTGTTCTGTTGTCCGATAATTCCTTCCTCTCATCTTAATTAAAAAAATCATTATCTAGAGTTTTTTTTTTAATTTAAGCCAGTCTTTGTTTTTCGAAGGTCTGATGTAATATTAGATCTTACATGTTCAAATCTGGAACTTTGAGTTTTAAACCAGGTAAATTAGATTTAGGAAAATTTGCTTGTATTTTTTTATTACAAAAATTGTTGTAATTCACAAATATTTAGAATTTTGCTGGCATTGTAAGCATTGCAATCGTTTATGAGTATTTAAAATTAGGTTAACCTTGAAGGTAAATCAATCGTTTGAAATTAAGTTCACATTAAAGGCAATAGAAACTATTCAGGATTATGCTAAATGTAACACCCCAAACCCGGCCTAGACGTTATGGCCGGATCTAATGAGGTCACATGGAATGGGATTTGAAGACAAGATTGTCGAGTTAAAATCGTTATAGTTAGTTAGCTTTTATTTAATTTAGAAAAAATAAGTATTAGTTGATTTGCTTTAAAACTTGTCTCTTAGCGGAAGCTTGTGTAACCAATTAATTTAGGGAAATCATTTCTATTTACGAAAACCTTAATTTTTAGAAAAACCGTGTTTTGTTGAGTTGCAGTTTAAAAAAATCCAAAAAAATAGTATAAAGTCCCAAATTTAAAGCCAACCAGTCCATAGTCCAAAAGTTACATCAAAAACCCAAAATAAGTAACAAACTCTAGACATTGACGGAAAACAGTTTAAAATTTATGTGTGGCCACCTTTGAGTCCTCTGTTGTAGCGACCCGTCAAGTTTGGGGATTACCTGTAGAGATTAAATAGAAAAAGGGTGAGTTTTCGCAAACTCAGTATGTAATCCACACAGAAAACATGCATACAGATATTCAACAACATTCAGTTAAATACAGTCTGGGGCCTGGGCCCATCACAGAATCAGTTTCGGCCTTAGCCCGTTCAGATACAGTCTCAGAAATACATTAGGGCCTTGGCCCATATCAAATACAGAATGCAGATACAGTAAATTATAATCTTACCCACCAGCCTCTACACACCATCTCCGTCCAACCCTACACACCATGTGGGGATTAAATCAACCCACCCATCCCTACACACCATGCTGTACCGAAATGCGGCACATAATCAGAAGATTGTAGCTGAGCTGCCAGATAACAGGCTTAATAACCTTTCAGACACTTCCTCTAAATATCATCAACCCACCCTGATGCAATGCAATCATGTAAAATATGTCATGCCATTATGCAATTAATAGTACATACATTCAGATATCATAAGTCATGCTCGATATAGAAATTAGACAGAAAGGGGTCTAAGTAAAGCATACCGACCCTACAATAGGTCCACAGTCGACTTGGGCGACCCGTGCAACCTTACAGAACTTTTCAGAAAATTGGGCTCACAAGCCTATGTGGCCAACCCGTGTGGGCCCAAACGCTCGTGTGGCCCATTCGGCCCAAATTGGCCATGGCCGCGTGATCCATTTTTAATGTAACACGTGCTAGCTAAATATTCATATATGTTTTCACTATTTACTTATATGTTCCTTCAAAGCTGTCTACTTGAGTCACTGTTACTAAATTATTTATATCTTGAGCTACAGAATTCCAAATTAAGGTCCACTTGATGTCTTTGAAACTAGACTCAAATACCTTTTTACCATAAAATTTTCAAAATTTTTGGTTCAGCCAATAAGTACAGTAAAATCTTCAATCTTACCCCTGTTTTGCTGTTTGACAGCTTCAACCTTTCTTTGCTAAAAATTAATTATCTCTTAGTACAAAATTTGGATAATATTACTTTTGTTTCTATTGAAAATAGACTCATTAGTAATTTAAACATGTAAATTTTAACCCCTAATTATTTTTTTCCAATTTTTTATGATTTTTCAAAGTTAGAACAGGGAAACCCTAATTCATTCTGACCTTGTCTCACAAGACTTATTATATCTCACGATTTACAATTCCATTACATACACCATTTCTTCTATGAGAAACTAGACTCAATAAGATTTAATTCCATCTTTTTCATCCTCTAATTCGATTTCTACAATTTATGGTGATTTCTCAAAGTTAGCCTACTGCAGCTGTTCAAACAGCAAGCAATTTTGGCTTTTCACCGAATCCCATTTTCCGTGTTTCGAGTACACACCTAATTTTTTATGCTAAAACAGTCCCCGAGCACTCCAAAGCCTATAATTGAACAAATAACACTAATTTAATCTCACATAACGTGATCCCAAATCGAACTCGTATCGAGGTTTTAACCCATAATCGACTAAACCTTACCTTCAACCGATGAACAGTAATTCCCACTAAAACTAAGACTCCGATTGGTGATTACGAGCCCTTGAATCCTTCCTTAATTGCCATAAACAAAACACTTCAGAAGAAAGTTAACAAACGAAGACAAATCACTTATTTAAAACTTACCGAACGATCGCAGACAAACGTGGAGTGACACAAG
Source organism: Gossypium hirsutum (assembly GCF_007990345.1). Lineage (NCBI taxonomy): Eukaryota > Viridiplantae > Streptophyta > Magnoliopsida > Malvales > Malvaceae > Gossypium > Gossypium hirsutum. The sequence continues at coordinate 59,615,963 of NC_053441.1, read as the reverse complement.
GTAGAGTGGGAAAAGAAAAATCAAGAAGATAAAGGGTGAAAGAGAGCAAAAACTCGGCAGCAATGAAGAGAAAAACGACAAGAGGGTGGAGGGATTTTTGGGAAAGTAAATAAAAGGAAAGAAAATATGATGAACAAAATATTTGATAACCACCTCAATCTTTTATTTCTCTCCATCAAACTCCCCACTAAATCCACTACTCAGATTTTTAGTCCATCTCAAACTCTCTTGGACTCACGAGCAAAAATAATACCCATGCCAAGATTCAAACACAGGACCTCCTTTACACCAACACTCCACTTATCCACTAGACTAATAGCCCATTTTGTTAATTATTTGACAACTTTTACTTAAAAGCTTACTGACCAAAGATAAGGCTTATTCATAAAAATACCAAAATTTGCCTAAGTCCTGGCTTGAACTTGGGACCTCCCAAACACACCCAAAACACATAGCCACTAAAGCAAATAGATATTTTGTGTCACACATTCACAATACCCAAAATTAAAATTTTGGGGCGTTACACTAATGTAATAAGGCGAGCCACCGTTCGATCAATGAACATTTAGTGGAATGAAAATGAACCCTTGGTGAAAGCAAGGGCGAACTTGGGTGGTGGCAGGGGCCCTGACCCCCCTTAAAATGGAAAATTTTTTACTTAGCCCCTTAATTTTTAAATAAGTAAAGGTAAGATTGCACTTTGCTCTCCTTAAAAATATAAAAATTTGATTTAATCTTTTAAAAATTATAAAGATATAGGCTACTAAAATGGTAAAATTATATTTTTTTTTTGTTTTTTTTAAATTACAATTTAATTTCATCCCCTAAAAAAGTTTCCTAGTTTCACCCCTGGGTGGAAGGGTGCCTTTACTGTGGATGGATACCTTTAAGTGTCATACTGTGGATGGTATCATTGAACTGAATCTAAGTCTTGACTTAACTTTTTTTTACTTGGTATATTGATGAATCGTGCTTTCATTTGTCTTATATGAACTTCACTTTTGTAGTTTGATGGATGGTAAATGACTTATTTTTAAAATTTCAAAAATAAAAGTAGATAAAAATTTTAAAAATAAATAAAGTGAGAGAAAATGAGAGATAATTGTTTTTAAGTCGTACAAAATTTCTCTATATTATCTGTATCGAAATATCCAATACCCATTCTTTAGTAAAAAACATAGAAAAAACATTAAGCAAAATTATTTGTTCTCTGTTTCTTGACATAGCTTTTACGTTATAAAATTTTTTAAATATAATTTATTTTTATAATTTAAATGTAATTAAAAATTTGAATTAAGTTTGAAAAAGGAAATTTTGTTGTATATTTTGTATTCTTTTGACGAAAAAAATGGCATTAGGGTCATTCATAAGCCTTGGTAATATGAGTTCTAGATGTTCTTCAAGGGCATGAAACTCAACTTGATAATATTACTAATTTGGTTTTGAGAAACGTTGAGAGGAAGCTTTTTTTAGTGTTGTTTTGTTTTTAATTTGTTATTGGATTTTATTGAATGGTAATTTGCTTTATTTCTCATACAATTTAGTTATGAAACAACATATTCAAGATTTTATTTTTCTAGAATTTTTATAAACATTTTTCTATTTTTAAAATTTTGATTTTTTATAATTTTTTACAAAATCATAGTCAAATTGATAGAAAATATAAAAAAGAGGAGTAAAATTATTATTATACCAATTAAAACAAGTGCCACTTAACAATCAGGTGATAAAAAAACAATATCAAAAATATTAGTAACTAAATTGTAACTTTTTTTTTAGTTAAATGATCAAAACGAAAACTTACTCATGGTTGAATGACTAATGGTGTAATTTACCTTAAATTGTTTTAAAATTTTTAGTCTGAAACTTTTTTTTAATCTATATTATGTATTAGGCATTTTACTGACATAGTGTCAACCATCAGTTAGTCCAAACGCAGTAAGAAAATTGGTAACAAAAAACATTTTATTTGTAAAGTAAGATATATAATTACAAAGCTATTTTTCATCTTTTTATAAATCAATAAAAATTTATCGATAATAAGATTTAAACTGGAGATATCATACATACAAATATTTTGATTTTCATTTAAGCTAAAGCAATTTTAGTGTTATGGTCAAGACCATGTTGTTTCACACTACCTTGGATTCCACCATCTTTAGCCTCCTTTAAGCTCTAGGGTCCACTATCAGATTAAACTTTTTAGTTGTGGTTTAGGGGTACGATAAGTTACAAAAATAGTATATTTTAATCTTATTTTTAATATGTTTTTAGATAATCAGTTATGAAAATTAGTGAATTTGATGTTTGTAATCTTTTAAATTTAAATTTTTTTTACTTAAAAAAAATATTTGGGAGCGAAAGAAATTACCCTAACTGGATGCTTGATAAAAACAGTGAAGAAGAAAGAACGTTGTGGGTACAAAAGCCAAAAAAGGAAGAAAGTGAAGATAAAAACAGGCAAAATAATGAGGCATACACTTTAGTGGTGGGTTCCAAGCTTTTAGCTTTTAGCTTTGGTGTCTGCCATTATTAGTTGGCATTTGGGGTATTTCATACTGACATTTCTACTTGATAATAAAACCTTTAATCTGCTCTCAAAATTTGAAAGATAGATATGAGGTCTAATTTCCATGGAAATGTCCTTTCCATTCATTCTGGACAATACTAACAAGTATTACAGTGACCTTGGTGCTCAATTGTAACATCATCATCATCATCATCATCATCACGATAATAATGGGAAAGTATGGGAAACTAGGGTATAAGAATGTCTAATATACTGATATAAATGACTTTAATTAGGTATAACAAAAATATATAGTTATTGTGAATTGAGTCTTAGCTTCATTGTCATAGTAATTGTTGTCAATATAGAAAGATATGGTTTTAAGTGTACTGAAACACATTATCTTCCTATTTATGAGTTGTTGAAGTTGTTGATATTAAAATTTGATTTTAATTCGGGAGAATTGCTTACATATGGATGTTTGTAATATGTGAATAAATATGATCAGATGTTCACCCTTTTTAGGAATAGCCAAAATTCAAATTATTATTATACCAAAAAAAAAGTTACACTATTAGTCACTAAACTATTGCTAATTTTTGTTTCAGTCACTCAATTAAAAAAAGTTACAATTTCACCGCTAATGTTTTTGAAATTATTATTTTTTTGTCACTCAACTGTTAAGTAGAACTTTTTAATTGATTTAATAACAATTTTAGTCCTTAATTTTTATACTTTCAGTGAATTTGATTTTGATAATATATAAAATGATAAAAGTTGAAATTATTTTTAAAATTTTAGAAAATTATAAAAGTAAAAAAAGTAAAATAAAAATTTGAAAAATAAATAAAGTGAGAAAATTAGGGATAATTATTTTTAAACCCTACAAAATTTCTCTATATTATCTATATTGAAATATTTAATACTCATTCTTTAAAAAACGAACATAGAAAAAACTATGAAGCAAATTTATTTGTTCTATGCTTTTTTACCTCATCAATTACTTGACATAGCTTTTTACATTATAAGAAAAGATAAAATTCTGAATATATTTTCATTTTGCAATTTGGGTTTTGAAAAAAAAATTAAAATGTAATGAAATTTTGAATTGATCAGTTTGAAAAAGAAAAATCATGGTATATTTTGTATTCTTTAAACTAAAAATATGGCATCAAGGTCAAGTTCATAAGTATTTGTAATATCAGTTCTAGATGTTCTTCAAGGGCATGAAACTCAACTTGATAATACTACTAATTTGGTTTCGAGAAATATTTAGGAAACATATAATAATCTAACTTTTTTTTTGTTTTGATTTGATTTTAATTTGTTATCAGATGTTATTGAATGATGATTTTTTTTCTTTCTCATACGATTTAGTTATGAAACAACATATTCAAGATTTTATTTTTCTAGAATTTTTATATGCATTTTTCTATTTTATAAATAATTGTGAGTTTTTTTATAATTTTATACAAAATCAGAATCAAATTGACAGAAAATATAAAAATTGAGAACTAAAACTATTATTATACCAACTAAAACAAGTATGACTTAACAATTGGGTGACAGAAAAGAAAAACAATTTTGAAAGTATTAGTGATCAAAATAGTAATATTTTTAGTTAAGTGATTAAAACGAAAACTTGCCTATAGTTGAATGACTGGTATAGTTTACCCTAAATTCTTTTAAAAATTTTAATTAAAAACTTTTTTTTATCTATACCATGTTAAAGCCTTTTACTGAGTTGGCGTCAACCATCAATTGAGTCCCAACTCGGTAAGAAAATTACCAAAAAAATCATTTTAGGTGCAAAGTGAAATTAGACTTTTCATCACTCCAAAAGCTATTAAAGGATTAAACAAAATGTCCTTTTAAATTAAAGTATTTTATTTTTTATATATAAAATTTCTCTATAAAAAATATTTATTTCTTATTTAAAAAGATCTTGTTTTAGTGGCTTAAATGAAAATATTCGAATATTTCAATAACAAAATTTTAACTTTTTTTTAGTTGAGTGAACAAAACAAAAGCAACCTATAATTTAGTAACTAATAGGGTAATTTAACCGAAAACAAAACCCAAGTTTAAATAGAACTCCACCTAAGAAACCAAACCCAACTGAAATCAAAGTCCAACTGTAGCTTCGTAGTTTGACTTAGCTAGATGACACAACTGCCACGTAGGATACGTCCTTACGACGTCGTACTGGTATTGTTGTTAAACTAATTAGTCCGTCGTCATTTTGAGAGCAGCGGTGGCTAAGCAGAGAAACTTGCATCGATGAACTGAATAAGATGGCTTGGATGGCCAAATTTCTGCTTCCCTTTAGACAATCATTTTCTCAATCCCAACATTTATGTAAGTCTCATTAAACTATATTTTCATTTTCTTTTCTTTCATTTTTTTTAAACATTTGTTTTTTTTTTTTTCATTTTTGGCAGTTCATGGAAAAATTAGACCTTTGAAAACATGGGTTCATATTTTTGAACCTAAACTGCAAAGCAGAGCCTCGATGTTTGAATATATGCTAAATGTACAAAGAAAATGTGTTAATGGTGAATTTTATGCTCCTAATACTTTAAATTCATATTTCTATTCTTAGGAGAGCATTTGAGAGCAAAATGAGCGAAAAATAAGCGAAAATCGAAAAATTGGAGCAAGTTTCAGGAGCCACATGGGTTGGGCCATTGCACACGGTCTGGACACACGGCTGAGTAAGCCACACGGGCTGTCACACGACCATATGCCAGTCCATGTGCAAATCGCAAATTGCACTCTAAACACGCAGAAAATCATAATGTTTAGGTTTTCTAAGATATATATGACAAAGATAAGAGGAGGGGAGTGAGTTGTCATATAATATTGAAGAAAATAACTCGAAAAATACTATTAAAGCCGACTTTGAAGTAGATTTCCATCAAGATTGAAGTTCTCCTTTTGATTTCTTTGAAGTTTATTATGAGTTTTTTTATTTCTTGTGATTATACTGTTTTTAGGATGGATTCTATTATTTGATTTCTATTTTTATGCAATAAATACTTAAATCTTGCTCTCAATTATGTGTACTTAATTCATAGTTTAATATTTTTAGACTATTGATTCATGTTTTATGTGCTTAAATTAAAGGAGGAATAGACCTGTTTAAGAGTAGATCTAGCGTAATTTAGTGGAGTTGCATGCAATTCTAAAAATAGGACGATATAAATCTACCGGATTAGAGTCAAATCTAATAGAATGATCCATAAATCGAGTTAATGCGATAATAGGGTTTTTAATTAGAAAGAAATTTCAATTAATCAATCTAAAGTCAGTTGCTCTTAGTCTTGAAGAGAGATATTAGCATAATTTAGGGATTTCTACAGATCAAGGTAGTAAGTGAAGAAATTGCGTGATTTAGATTGATAATGACATATGAAGTCTAGGTAGATTCTTTCCTGGATATTGTCTCGCTTTTTGGTTTTTAATCGTTTATTTTTATGATTTGTTCTTTGTCGTGTTCTTTAGTTAATTAATTTAGTTAATTTTATTTTTAATCAATCACTCCAATTTCTTGGTTAAATAATAGAAAGACAATAATTACTAACACTTTTAGCTCTCGTGGGAACGATATCTTTGCTCATCGTAACTATACTAGTAATTGATAAGTACATTTACCTTAATCAGATTTTTAGTTGGTTTACGACCGCAATCGATACACATAACTTTGAAAGATTAGTTGATGAAGTTGAAAGTCTAAAACTATTACTGTAAGTGTTCTAAAACTATTGCTTCGGGTGCAAATCTAATGTATACAATCAAGTAAATATTGAGCAAAGAAATATTAGAATATGACAACTCAAGTTCAGGTATATATTACAATTTTTCCTAATAATGTAGAAACAAAAGTGTAGGGCATTCCTCACATTCTGGAAATGTATTGGAAAAAGAATGGGTGGTGTTAGTTATGATGAGTAAGGCTACCAATGAGGTGTTGGAGAGGAGAGGTGGAATTTTAGCATTGAAACAAATACTGAGGGTAATATATAGTTCATCCTCTTCTGCTTTAATGTTTTACTAGACATCAGTTTATTTGAAATGTAGGAGATTTTGCAGTGTGCCACGGGTACAGAGTGACAACAAAATTATGAGAGAAATACAGGCAATCATGAAACAAGTTGCTTCAACTATCACTTACTTGCATGGGCTCCATTTCGCCCTGGATAAGGGTTTTTCAAAGGTGATTCTTGAGAGTGATTCGAGACTGGTGGTAAATAATATTCAAAAATTAAGCGAGGATTACTCGGAGACTAGACCATTTACCTGGGATGCGAAGAACCTGGCCAGAAAGTTCCAATGCTGTCGATTCCAGTTCATTGCGAGAGAAGGGAGTGGAGCAGCGCATGCATCGGCTGTTGAGGGTATGCGAGTAGAAGGGGATTCATTCTGGATGGAAGATGCGCCTTTGAAAGCTCTGGAAGTGGCCGACTCTGATCGTCGGTGTGGGCAACCTCCATAACCTTTTTTTTTCTATTTCAGTGATGGAGTTGAGAAATACTTATACAAGATGGCAATTCTCAACTGCTTTCTTTTCCGGTTGTTGTCGAATTTGGAAGATCTTAACCGTTTATTTCATTGGGGTTTGGTGGAGTCACACAGTGCCTGGGGACTTGTTGGATGGAGAAGACGGTGTTTGTCGATTTCTGTTTTAATTTTCCCTTTTTGCTGTTTTGTTTTTCCAATTTGTTTTGTTTTTGATTTACTTTGGTTTGTTTGTTGCTAGTGGACTTCTCCTGTTTGCTTCCCAGGCCCAATTGCTATAAACGGATTTCTGTTCAAAAAACGATCACTTACTTGCCATGCCTTGATGAACCATGTAGAGGACTATTTGAGTTCAATTTTTTAAAAGCTTTCCCATGCCCCAATATGTGTTAATTATGTATGATTTGTTATGGATGATACATTAGTTTTTTAAAAATATTTTAAGGTTTAAAAAATATATATAACTTATTTTTTAAAAATTAAAATTATAAAAAATTAAAATTATTAAAAATATATTTATTATTTTTGAAAACTTTAAAATATTAATTAAATGCTTAAATGTCATGACAACAATCATATATAAACCGAATCATAAAATAATATAATTGCATGCAACAATCATATATAACATGTTTGTTTTCTTATAAGAATATCTTTTAAATATAAAGATTTTTTTACATATTTAAATACGATCATCGACTTTGGAAGCTTAACTGTTAAAGTTGAAGATAACCCATCAAACCCTACAATGACATTAACTTGTAAAAGAAAAAGTAATTATTTTCTAAAACTCTAATTCTAACATCCCAAAATATGGCCTAGATGTTATAGTCAGATTGAGGAGATTACATTGTGCGTGAAAACAATATTACTTCATTTTGGCAAAAACTATTTAACTCAAAAGAAAACAAGTTTGATTAACCCGTTGAAGATGTACCATTTTTGAAAACCCGTGAGTACATTGAAGAAATCCATATTTGTTAATTTTACCAAAATGTATTTAATTTACTTATTTTGTTTGTGAGAAAAAACATCTTAGCCAATTTCAATAAAACTTGCAACGGACAGCATTATAGCAAATTGACCTTAAAACATGCAGTAGAAAGCATTATAGCAAATTTACGTTATAACTATGGTTTATTTTTAGTTGTTTTGATTTAAGTATCGGTAAAAGTTAAAACATTTGAAAAATAAATGCAAAATAATTTTTAGCATTCCAAATAAATTTAAAATATCCAAAAGTCCAAAAAGTCCATATAAACAAAAGAGAGTCCAATGCATACTTAAACCGAAAGAGTAAAATACGAGCTCTAGAGTCATATTCTAATCCTAGGTCTGAAGATCACCTGAAACAAAATAAGCAGACGTGTGAGCTTAACATCCAGTGCGTGATTTGACCTACACATTGTAGTATATATATATATATATATCAGAATGTATCATAGCAAATCGAAGCATATCTTATATCATATCGGTTTTTATATCATGTTATAGCATGTTTCATATCTTGTCTTATTATATCATATCCCATATCATATCATATCATACCCCCAATTGCTACATACCATCTCCGTCCAAGCAATATCACCAATTAGGACTACAAGAGTCCATCCATCCAATCATACCAATATGTGGTGGTATGTCACTCATAAATATGCAACTGAGCTGTTAGATAGAAATTTTATAGTCTAGCTGCCATAGTTGCGATAAAATCTATCATATAACACTTCCTCCACCATATCATAACCTAGCCCAAAACATAGGCATAATCATAATTATAATATCATAAAAACATTTATCATAAGTCGTATGACATGCATACACATATTTTTATAAGGAACATAACATAGCATATGATTTATATACCACCTACTTAACATACCTCCAAAGCTTAGCCATGTATATATACGTGCTAAAACTTACATTTTTTTGGGCTTATATGATGCCCATGGACCCAATATTTGAATCCTTTAATCCGCCCCCTAATTGGGGCTTAAAATTGACCAAAATGCCCACATAGTCATGTGGCTCACACAGCTCAAAAAGCTAGCTCGTGTCATTCACATAGCCTACGGACACAAGCTGTGTAAATTCACACGACTGTGTGCTCCACACGTCCTACCACATGGCCATGTGGCGTTGGACAGTTTCGAAAACAACCCTTGTTTCGCAATTTTCTCGAGCTTTCATTGAGTTTTCGAGTTAAATTCACACACCTATTGCTGATTTGATCAACAGCTCAATTGGAACTCACGAATCCTATAAACGTTCATCAAACCATACGGATTAACTAACAATAATTATCCATAATAACATCATTGAATCAAAATTTCAACCCCTAAAATAGAATTCAAATACTTAGTTCTCCGAAACAACGTTGAAAATTGTGTCTACTTTGCTGGAGGGTTAGGATTCTCACACATTTCGCCAAATCGAGAACCATAAAAATACTAATCATGATAACGAATAGAAAATACCAACACAAACTCAACTTGTTCAAGAAACGAAACAAAACTAGACTATTAATGGAAAGACAACAAAAGTAACCAAATGAAACTTACACTGCAAATAGAATACGATCCAAGTGACAGAACTCACAAAATAAACGGCAGTATTCAGGAATAATCAAAGAGGAGAAAGAAGGAAGATAGGGAAACAAAAGGAAGTAGCATACAAAGTGGGGTGATAGGTGGACGGTTGAAACAATGAGTGAAAATAGATATTTTGTAAAATTAAATTAAAATAAAAAAATAAAAAAAATTAAGTTAATCCAAATCCCACTTACCAGATTTTATAGAATTTAAATTGATGATAAACTAAAGTCTTACCACTGAATCAGTAGACTCATCATTGAAAATAAGAGATAGGCCCTAAGGCTCAAATTGAACATAATACCAAAATAAATAGGAAAAATTAAAAAAAAAATTGAACCCAAGACCTAAAGCAAACATTCATGCCACTTAACCACCACACCAAATCAAATTAAAAGAAAAAGGAAATTTTCTTTTATATATGGGAAATGTGGAGGGGTTATTTGCAACATAATCCCCTTAATGTTTTTAATTTATTTTAAAAGGGATTTCACCTTTTTAATTTTCTCATTTAGTCCTCATAATTTAAAATATTATTTAATTTTAGAAATATTTTACGTTTACATATGAATGAATCCAATTATATTTTTTTTATAAATACTAAGTTTTAAAAAAAACAAGCACTTATTATTTTTTAAATCTTAATTTTTCCAGAAATTTTACATGGAAATAAAAAAATATTATGTCTTTTTACAATACTTTCCTAACTTTTATTGGAAATAAAAGTTTTGTCTCACCTTAAATCATTTTGATTAATATAAATATTTTAATAATAAATATTTAGAGAAGAATAAGAGAATAGAAGGAATGGTAAGAGAGGGAAAATGTTTAAAAAGTGGAGGCTGTTTGATCTTTTATTTACCTTTGCCTCTTAACCTCTTCCTTCCATCATTCCTTTTCTCCTCTCTTTTGCACTATCCTTCTTTCCCACCAACCCTTTTATCTTTCTCTTCAACATCATCACTAATATAAATCAAATTTCATTAATATGGAGAAATTAGATTTATCAAAATCAAAAAATAAACTAAACCATAAATGGTTCATACCTCTTATCCTCCACAAGGGGGTTGAAGCGAAGAACATTTTTAAAGTTTGGATGGTCATCCCACTCCAACGATTCCCACCACTCTGTGCTTGAACTGATAGTAAGAGAAGGTGGAGCATATGCAAATGGCTGCCTATTGCCAACAAGGGGAACAAATGGAGGAATTCTCTTCAGTTTATCACACTCTTCATCAACTTGGATAAGTTGGAGAGAATCGCAAACCATCACTCCACTTTTGCTGCAAATGCTCTCCAAATTTAGTAATTCCCTGAATGACAACTTTCTCAATTTGGGAAGATGGAATTTGATTAATGCATCACTCCCTTTTTCTTCAACTTCTGATGTTGCTGCTCCCAATATTTCTACTAACTCATCACAAATATCCACTAATATTTCTTCCAGGTTTTGGAGGTTTGGAAGCAACCAATGTGGAAGCAACGTCTTCATACTTGAGCAGTTCACTATCCTAATTTCCTTAAGATGGGAAAAGGTGGCAGACGGAGCCAATGTTGATGTTGTTGCTGAACCAATTCCTGCATCTTTCATAATAAAGGCACTCAACTTTGGAAGATGTAGAAGATCCAACTTCTCGAGGCTCTGAAATGGATGAGCAGAAGAAGAGGCAAAAGAGGACAAGGAAACAACACACTCTATCCCTTTACAATCAAAAATGCTCAAGTAAATCGCATTTTTGAAGGAAGAATTATCATCGACTAAGTTTCTCAAATAGTCGCACCTTACAATATTCAACTCTTGAATTTCAATTGGGTGCATAATTAACTCACCTTCCCAGTTCTGGACTCCTCCAATTGTTACTGTTTTCTCCCTTCCACGACCCATATTATATGGGCCCACCACTAAATAGTACTCGATAAGATTTTTCTTACTTTGTTGCATTGAGGAGATGAACTTATTCAATTCACTGATGTCTTCGAAATGTCCAGTTAAGCACTCCAACTTCTTCAATGGTTCCAACTCCTCTGCTTTTAGACATGTTCTTTTATTGCTCTTATGAAAACCCAAGTGCTGAAGGTGAACGAGTTTTGGTAAAAGTCCAGCGGGTATCTCTTTCAGAGTGAACACTCGAACATCAAGATATCTTAGCTTTATCAGCATATCCATCCCTTCAGGACTTCCTCAATTCCAGTCTCAGAAAGATCCAACTTCTTCAATTCTTGAAGCATCGAAAGACACGGCAGATCTCTTAATCCATAACAGCCATGAAGCAACAATGTTGTGAGGTTCTTTAGTTCATAGATGGAATTTGGTAAACTTTTTATCATCGTAAAGGACAAATTAAGAACACTAAGACAAGGCATGTTTGTGAAGAAAGAAATTGAGATCTTCTTTATAGGGTTATGCTGCAATAACAAGGTTGTGAGCTGTTGACATTTTGTGGGCAGCACATCTATGGAAATTTCTGATATGGAGTTATACATAAGTGACACTTTCTCAATATCCGGACTCCATTGCTCCTTTTCTGGTAACTCTTCTAATAGCAAACCTGCTTGTATCATATATCGAGGATTCATTCTTGTGATCGACAATGCCATGTCTCTCACTGCATCATGCATCTTTATAACATGTAAACCAAATTGAGAGGTATCATTTTCCAACAAGCAATTATCTTCTAACTTCTTCAAAATAACATGGCCCTTGTCTTTCATTTCTTGTCTTGTACCCATATAATCTATAAATCCCTCCTCAATCCAGCACTCAATTAGTTCATCCTTTTCAATTCCAAAATCTTCGGGATATAATGCGCAATGTAAGAAACAATATTTCACTTTCTCGTCTTTTAAGTGATCAAAGCTAAATTTCAAGCGCTCGATTACCTCAGCTTCCACTTTCCCTATTCTCTCTTTCAATTCCCCGAGTGTATTTTTCCAAATACGAGGGTTATCTTCTCCTTTCATGGTACCAGCTACCACGACAATTGTAAGAGGTAGACCCGCACATTCCTTGACAACAAGCTTCAAAGTAGGCATTATAGTTGGACTTTGAACTATGTTAGGTCCAACTTTATTCAAGAATAGTATCAATGCCTCTTCTTCTGAAAGGGGCTTCACTTTTATCACCTTACAACCCATATACTTACAGACATGCTCCGAACGGGCTGTCAACACCAACTTGCAGCCACTGCTGCCACTCGGCTCAGGAATCCCAACTTCCTCTAGAGAGACTTTATCCCACACATCATCTAGGATTAGAACATGCTTTCCTGCGTTCTTCAGCATTTCTGACAAGATTGCAGCTCGTCTGAGCTTGTCCTCTTCTTTGTCTAAATACTCCTTTGACTCCAACGCACTTGTAATATTATCTTGTACCTTCATTACGTTGAACTCCTTTGATATGGTAACCCAGATTACCCTTTCGAATCTTTGTTGTTTCAAAAGATCATTGTGGATGTGCTTCACGATAGTGGTTTTACCCACACCGCCTATCCCCCAAACCCCAATCTTGCTCACCTCCTCCTGCATCAAACATGCCCAAATCTCATTTCTGACAGCTTCTTCTCCAACTAGTTCTGATGTTGGCAGTGGCAACCCAGCACTTGGACCATCCATGGCAAGACCTTCAGAGGCATTAGGAGCGTTATCAAGAAATTCCTTCATCTCTCGAGTCTTTTCGTCAACTAGCTTCCCGTTGCAAGCACGACAGAGATATCTCCCGTTACTGACTTTGTTTTCAACAACTTGTGCTTCCCTAATCATCTCTTTCACAGCTTTCAACCAATTTTCAACTCCCTTCTTCGGTATCTTGCCCAGCGGACGAAGAAGCTCTGCTTTCAATTGCAGCTGTATATCTTCCATTTTGCAATTCAACTCATCTCTCATCCTCTTGAAGTTTCTCACATAATCGTTGAGCTTTCTGTGATATTGCAAGTATTTACAAGCAGGAGTTCCAAGACAATTTGAAATGCCAAGAACGGGCTCTACGTACTCCATTGCTATGTCCCTGCAACGCAATCATATATAACAGTAGCAGATAATGAAAATCTGTGAATGTATTGGCTTTTTGTTATGTCAGTGTAAGCATGAATGCAAGTTTCAAGCAATGGCGTTTATTAGATGGAGCTATAGATGGGTGACTGATAGAATTAAGCTGTCGATGTATATAAAATGCTAGATTCAAGTGTGCAACAGTTCATTACAGAATATTAAGAGTGAAAATGTTAACAGTATGGGATTTCAACATTATATTGCTTCTGGGTAGCTCTTTCTGTATTAATTTCAATCTAGAGTAGATTATGTCTGCTGATCATCTTGTCTTAAAATCTAAAACTGTTGATAAACAGTAGAGGAAACCATAGCTTCAGATCTTATTACCTGACTTAGTGGCTGAAAGGTGTTGAGAGAATAGAACTGAAGATGAAGCAGTGAAGTTCACTTCTTCCTTGACTGTCTTACAAAGTTAGCTGCTAAGAGTAGCAGATAATCAGAAAGAATCATTGCAAAGTCATGAATCAAGCAAAGAAAAGCATGTGATGGATTAAGCAAATGAAAGAAAATGAGCTTGAAATATGGTGATAGACGTTGGACATCAAAACAAAATCATTGAAGTTGGCAATGAATAATATTTAATAAAAATAATAGTTGGTAGGGTATAAGAATGCATAGTTATAAGTTACAACTTGAAATTAAATATACAAGTAAAGGAGTTGCATTAGGTATAGTTATTCGCACCCCATTACTAAATTATTTGCGTTGTTGAAGTTGTCAGTATTCAATTTTGGATTCTGGACAATTTCTTACCTATCGTACTTTTTAAATTGAAATAATAACAAATTTAATCCTTAATTTTTATACTTTCAATCAATTTGATCTTGATAATATATAACATGGTAAAAAAATGAAATTATTTTTAAAATTTTAGAACATTATAAAATTAAAAATTAAATAAAAATAGATAAAATTTTCAAAATTAAATAAAGTGAGAGAAAATGAGGGTAATTTTTTTTAAGCCCTTCAAAATTTCTCCATATTATTTATATCAAAATATCCAATACCCATTCTTTAAAAAGAATATATATATAAAAAACATTAAGAAAAATGATATGCCTCTATGTTTTACCTCTTCTATTTCTTGACGTAGCTTTTACATAATTTAAATGTAATGAAAATTTGAATTGAGTTTGAAAAAATAAATTTTTTTGTGGTATGTTTTGTATTCTTTTGATTAAAAAAAATGGCATCAAGGTCAATTTCATAAGCCTCTGTAATATCATTTTTAGGTATTCTTCTAGGGCATGCAATTCAACTTGAAAATATTACTAATTTGGTTTTAAGAAACATTGATTTGTTCTGTTTTTCATTTGTTATTAGGTTTTAAATGATAATTTAATTTCTTTATTTCTCAATACAGTCCAGTTACTCAACAACATATTCAAGATTTTATAAATATTTTTTAATTTTTTTATGATTTTATACAAAATCAAGGTCAAATTAACAAAAAATATAAAACTTGAGGACTAAAATTATTATTGTACCAACTAAAACAAGTGCCACTTAATAGTCAGGTGACAACTAAAACAAGTGCCACTCAATTGTAACATCATCATCATCATCATCATAATAATGGGAAAGTATGGGAAAGCAGGGTATAAGAATGTCTAATATACTAGTAAATGACTTGTATTAGGTATAACAAAAAATAAATATAGTTATTGTAGATTGAGTATTTATTTAATTGGCATGGGTATTGTTGTCAATGTAGAAGGATATGAGTTCGACAATATTAAAACGTGCTATCTTCTTATTAGACCACCCAAAACTCAAAACCCAAAATCCCCAAAATCCACAACCCTAAACAATTTATGGTGATATTAGAAATAAATGCAAAAGAAAATAAATATTTATTTTTGAAAATAAAAACAGCTCAACCTCAATTGCAGCTCTATATCTTCCATTTTGCAATTCAACTCATCTCTCATCCTCTTGAAGTTTCTCACATAATCATTGAGCTTTCTGTGATATTGCAAGTATTTACAAGCCGGAGTTCCGAGACAATTTGCAACGTACTCCATTGCTATGTCCCTGCAACGCAATCATATATAACAGTAGCAGATAATGAAAATCTGTGAATGTATTGGCTTTTTGATATGTCAGTGTAAGCATGAATGCAAGTTTCAAGCAATGGCGTTTATTAGATGGAGCTATGGATGGGTGGCAGACAGAAACATGATGAAATTTGTATATCCAGAATTAACCTCTCAATGTATAGAAAATGCTAGATTCAAGTGTGCAACAGAATATTAAGAGGTAACATGTTCAACAGTTTGGGATTTCAGCATTATGTTGCTTCTGGGTAGCTCTTTTGGTATTAATTTCTAACTATAGTAGATTATGTCTGCTGATCATCCAGTCTGGAAATCTAAAACTGTTGATAATCAGCAGAGGAAAGCATAGCTTCAGATCTTATTACAATTATTCATCTTTCTTGTTATGTAAAAGCAAAGGAAATCATGTCATGAGTTGATAATAAGCAAACAAATTTTCAAATGAGCTGAATTGCATATTTAAGGATCAAAGAATGGGAAGCAGAAATTGCCTGACCTACTGGCTGAAAAGTGTTATTAGAACTGAAAATGAAGCAGTGAAGTTCACTCCCTTGACTATCTTACAAAGCAAACTGCTATAACTGAAGCAGATAATAAAAAACAATCATTGCATAGTCATGAACTAAGCAATGAAAAGCATGTCATGGATTAAGCAAATGAAACAAAATTACCTTGACTGGATGCTTGATAAAAACAGTGAAGAAGAAAGAATGTTGTGGGTACAATAGCAAAACAAGGAACAAAGTGAAGATAAAAACAGGCAAAATAATGAGGCATTCACTTCTGTGGTGGGTTCCACAAAGGCAGGATTATTAGTAAGAAATCCCATATTTTCTTTTAGCTTTTTGCTTTGCTGTCTGCCATTATTAGTTGGCATTTTGGGTATTTGATACTGACATTTCTACTTGATAAAACCTTGAATCTGCTCTCAAATTTGAAAGATAGATATGAGGTCTAAAATCCATGGAAATGTCCTTTCCATTCATTCTGGACAATACTAACAAGTTTTGCAGTCATCTTGGTGCTCAATTGTAACATCATCATCATCATCATCATCATAATAATGGGAATGTATGGGAAAGCAGGGTATAAGAATGTCTAATATACTAGTAAATGACATGTATTAGGTATAAATATATATATATAGTTATTGGTGTTGTAGTAAATAACTTGTGTTGTTGATATTACATTTTGGATTTAACTCTTGAACAATTTCTTACATACTCCATTGTTAAGTGGTATTCTTTTAATTAATATAATTGTTATTTTAGTCTTTTTTAAGTTTTATATTTTTACTCAATCTAATCTTGATAATATATAAAATGGTAAAAAAAATAAATTATTTTTAAAATTTTAGTACATTATAAAATTAAAAATTAAATAAAAGTTGATAAAATTTTCAAAAATAAATAAAGTGTGAGAAAATGAGGGATAATTGTTTTTAAACCCTACAGAAATTCTCTATATTATGTATATCGAAATATCCAATACTCGTTCTTTAAAAACAAACATAGAAAACAAATATTAAGCTGATTTATTTGTTCTCTGTTTTTTACTTTTTCTATTTCTTGATATAATTTTTACCTTACAAGAGAAGATAAACTTTTGAATATGATTTCGTTTTACAATTTGAGTTTCAAAAAATAATTTAAATGTAACGAAAAATTGAATTGAGTTTGAAACATAATAGCTTTTGGCTAAAAAAAAATGACATCAAGGTCAATTTCATAAGCCTCTACAATATCAATTCTAGATGTTCTTTAAGGACATGAAACTCAACTTAATAATATTACTAATTTGATTTCGAGAAACATTGATGAAGCATGTAATGATCTAACTTTTTATTTTATTTTTAATTTATTATTAGATTCTATTAAATGCTGATTTTCTTTATTTCTTATACAATTTAGTTATGTAACAACATATTCAAGATTTTATTTTTCTAGAATTTTTATATAAAAATTTATATTTTATACATAATTTGGAGGCTTTTTTATAATTTTTGTATAAAATTAAGGTCAAATTGATAAAAAATATAAAAATTGAGAACTAAAATTATCATTATTATTATTATAATTATTATTATTATATCAATTAAAACAAGCGTCACTTAACAGTCGAGTGAAGAAAACAAACAATTCCGAAAACATGAGTGACCGAATTGTAAGTCTGTTTAGTTAAGTTTAGTATGGATGTTTTTGATCCTATTTCTATTAATTACTAATCTTAAAAAATGAATTAATAATTTTGTTTTGAAACATGCAATTTAATGATTTAATATTTGTGACATTTCTATACGAATGATGACATTTATAAATATTTATACGCTTTTAAAAAGATATGGGTAAACTACATCACAGGTCATCTAATTATTGTACCTTTTCTTTTTGGTCACCAACTATTAATTTATTTTTAATTTGGTCACTCAACTAATTAAGATTTTTTTTTATCCATTTTCGTTAAGTGCCTTAAAACTCTAATCGGAGGGTGATGTGGCAGTTAAAAAATTGATATAACAATAAATTTATCTCCCAACTTTTATATAATATATCAATTTGATCATAATTTTAAAAAACTAAATTTCAAAGTTTATAAATCAAGTGTGCTAGGTGGAAGTGGCTGAAAAGGAGGGTTGGAACCCATTATTAGTTGGATAAACAACTGGGTTTATTAGGCTTTTTCAGGTCATTTTCTGTAAAAGAGTTAGGGGCAGCCTGCTCTGAAGTTTGAGCTTGAGATTCTAACAATGGAATTGGGATTTCAAGCAGTGGACGAAAGCAATTAGTTGTTGCTTTGCTGTTGAAGATATTGAAGAAAGTTCCAAGAGATAACCTTGTCCTTGCGCAGCAGCTACCCCATTTTTCTTCTCGCCTGTTTTGTGTATTATTCTGCAATCACCCATTCTTCCTGCAAAATAACACCATTTCAATCTTATACTATTGAGTATTTGACAATTCAGTGTTGCATGCTCATGCTTTTAGCCTTTTCAAATCTTGTTTAATCAGTGCATGAACAATAAACATGCAACTAGTGAGCGAAATGAAGGCCGTCACATCAGAAATTACTCCACTGTTTCATCATATTATTGTTATTATTAGCATTCAGCTGAAAAGAATATGTCAACCCAGAAATCATACAAACAGAATATATCTACTACTATTTAACGATAAATTAGGTTCAAATAAGAAAAAAGAGAAGTTTTTTTTTTTTTTTTGTTTGAAGAAGGGTGGAGGAGGATATGGAGGCAACCATAGTAGTGACCGTGGGGAAGCAGAAAAGGTAGGTAAAATTTGATGATGAAATAGAGATCATTTGTAATTTTGAAGATTATTTTTTTAAAATTATGCCAAACTGATATAATATTTAAAAGTTAAAGAGCAAATTTTTTTATTATACTAATTATTTGAATTGGTCACTATCGCATTAACCCACTAACTGATTGTTGACATGACATTCATTTTTTTACTCTATAATTAATCCAAAACACTAACAAAGCCTCAAAGGTAAATTTATTTGAAAGCGGATTCCTTTGGTTTTTTTCATTTGTTCTTAAAGATTGAGTTTTTCCCTTCCTGGATCCCATACTGAGTCCATGAAGAAGTCAGTTTCTACTCAATCCTTTCCCAAGCTTGTTACCATTTTAGCTTCCTTGTTGCTTCTCTTTCACCTTGTCTTAGCTATTGACTATGTTCTAACCAAGAAGATTCTTGGCGAAAAATCTGAGCTATACAATAACGATAAGTGGAAATGGACTCTGGATATCGGATCCAAGTTCCTCGTCAGAACTAAAAAATCTGTCATATCCCCAGTCGCCATGCAAGATTCGACGATAGCCGTAGGTCCTTACATGACGGCTTGTGTCTTTCACTCCAACTTCACCTATAGTTTCCCAATAGTATCCACTTGGAAGTTTGCCGTTTGTATTTCTACACTAATTTGTACGATAGTCAAAACACAACCAACACTCTTTGTACACCATTGTGATGAAACGTAGTTCTTATGGTGCAGTGAGGAGCAATAGAGATGGAAAGCAGGGGATGAGTGGCGACAAGGATATGTGGTTCTTATGCTGCAAATAAACAAAAACAAATGTTTTGGGCTAATAGAAAAATCCCTAGCTTTAGTCAAAAGTAAAAAAAAATGTCATGTCAATGTCTAATTCAAGCAATTATTTTAATTAAAGTGACTAAATTGATAAAAAAATAAAGTGACCAAAATAGAAATAATGTTGTTTTAGAATAACCTACGGTGTAGTTTATCCAATAAATTATACTATAAAGGTAGTAATAATTTGATATTATATTTTAATTCCATTTTAAATCTAATTTTTTTTAAAATTAATTTTAGTAATTTATTTTTAATTTGAAATATTTTAATATTAATCAATTATAAATGTTAAGAAAAATAATTTCACTTTACGATCAATACAAACATATCTAATTAAGATTATGCCAATAGATCAATATAAGTAAAGAGTACTATAATTTTAAATAATAGAATTGAGGTATTAAAGAATGTGATGTTTTAGATTTAAATTTCAACATGTACATATATATTTTAAAATTTTATGTAAAAAATAAAAATATTCTCAAAATAATATTTGTTATTTTATGAAAATAATATTAAAATTCAATTAACGAATTACATCAATTCAATTAAGAACATATAAAGATTTTTTATATAATATTTGAATTTAATTGTTTTATATAAAAATACAAATAAAATAATTTGTTATTAAAATGGAAAAGGAGTCAATTATTATGGTGGCTGCTCAATTCCTCAATGCTCCATCATTCCTTTTATTCCCGCCTTTTTTTGCACCATCCTCCGCGCTGCTACTCTCTTCTACTTCTTTGGCGGCAATGGAGGCAGCATCATCTTATAACAAAAATAAAATATAACATGAAATGGTTTTAAAATTCAGAAATTAGATTTATAAATTAAATAAAATAAACTAAGCTATAAATGGTTCATACCTTCCATCCTTCCAAAGGGGTTGAAGAACATTTTTAAAGTTTGGATGGTCATCCCACTCCAACCATTCCCACCATTCTTTCCATGACCTGATGGTAAGAGAAGGTGGAGCATATGCAAATGGCTGCCCATTGCCAACAAGGGGAACAAATGGAGGAATTCTCTTCAGTTTATAACAGTCTCCAGCAACTTGGATAACTTGGAGAGAATCGCAAACCATCACTCCACTTTTGCTGCATATGCTCGTCAAATTTGGTAATCTCCACAATTTCAACTTTCTCAATTTAGGAAGATGGAATTTGATTAATGCATCACTCCCTTTTTCTTCAACTTCTGATGTTGGTGCTCCCAATATTTCTGCTACCTTATCACAGTGTGACACTGATATTACTTCCAGGTTTTGGAGGTTTGGAAGCAACCAATGTGGAAGCAACGTCTTCATACTTGAGCAGCTGTCTATCGTAATTTCCTTAAGATGGGAAAAGGCGGCAGACGGAGCCAATGTTGATGTTGTTGCTGGACCAATTCCTTCATCTTTCATAATAAGGGCACTCAACTTTGGTAGCTCACTAAGATCCAACATCTCGAGGCTCTGAAATGGATGAGCGGAAGAAGAGGCAAAAGAGGACAGGGAAACAACACACTCTATCCCTTCACACCACCAAACCCTCAAGCCAATCGCATTTTTGAAGGAAGAATTATCATTGACTAAGCTTCTTAAATTGTGGCACTTTAAAATATTCAACTGTTGAATTTCAATTGGGTGCATAATTAACTCACCTTCCCAATCATGGAATCCTCCAATTGTTACTGTTTTATCTCTTGTAGCACGCATAAAAGATGAGCCCAGCTGTAAATCGTACTTGATGAGATTTTTCTTACTTTGTTGCATTGAGGAGATGAACTTACTGAATTCACTGACGTCTTCGAAATGTCCGGTTAAGTTCTCCAACTTCTTCAATGGTTCCATCTCCTCTGCTTTTAGACTGGTTCTTTTATTGTCCTTATGAAAACCCAAGTGCTGAAGGTGAACGAGTTTTGGTAAAAGTCCAGCGGGTATCTCTTTCAGAGTGAACACTTGAACATCAAGATATCTTAGCTTTATCAGCATATCCATGCCTTCTGGTACTTCCTCAATTCTAGTCCAACTTAGATCCAACTTCTTCAATTCTTGAAGCATCGAAAGACATGGCAGAGCTCTTAATTCATAACAGCCAGAAAGCAACAATGTTGTGAGGTTCTTTAGTTCAGAGATGGAATTTGGTAAACTTTTGATCTTCGTAGAGGACAAATTGAGAACACTAAGACAAGGCATGTTTATGAAGAAAGAATTTGAGATCTTCTTTATAGGGTTCTCCTGCAATAACAAGGTTGTGAGAAGTTGACATTTTGTGGGCAGCACATCTATGGAAATTTCTGATATGGAGTTATACATCAGTGACACTTTCTCAATATCCGGACTCCATTGCTCCTTTTCTGGTAACTCTTCTAATTGCAAACCTGCTTGTATCATACATCGAGGATTCATTCTTGTGATCGACAATGCCATCTCTCTCACTGCATCATGCATCTTTACGCAAGGTTGACCATTTACATTGGTAGTATTTTCCAACAAGCAATTCTCTTCTAACTTCTTCAAAATAACATGGCCCTTTTCTTTCATTTCTTGTCTTGTACCCATATCATCTATGAATCCCTCTTCAATCCAGCACTCAATTAGCCCATACTTCCAAATTTGAAAATCTTCAGGATATAATGCGCAATGTAAGAAACAATGCTTCATTTTCTCGTCTTTTAAGTGATTGAAGCTAACTTTCAAACTCTCGATCACTTTATCTTCCGCTTCTTTCACTTTCCCTATTCTCTCTTTCAATTCCCTGAGTGCATTTTTCCAAATAAGAGGGTCCTCTTCTCCTTTCAATGTACCAGCTACGACAACAATTGTAAGAGGTAGACCCGCACATTCTTCAACAACGGGCCTCAAAATTGGCATTAAAGTTTGATTTTGCACTATGTTCGGGCCAACTTTACTCAAGAATAGTGTCAATGCCTGTTGTCCTGAAAGGGGCTTCACTTTTATCACCTTACAACCCATAAACTTACAGACATGCTCCGAACGGGTTGTCAACACCAACTTGCAGCCATTGCTGTCACTCGGCTCGGGGATCCCAACTTCTTCTCGAGAGAATTCATCCCACACATCATCTAGGATTAGAACATGCTTTCCTGCGTTCTTCAGCATTTCTGACAAGATTGCTGCTCGTCTTAGCTTGTCTCCTTCTCTAGGCCAATCTTCGTTCAACTTCAAAGCAGCTGCAATATCATCTTGTACCTTCATGACATTGAACTCCTTTGATATGGTAACCCAGATTACCCTTTCGAATCTTTGTTCTTTCAAAAGATCATTGTGGATGTGCTTCATGATAGTGGTTTTACCCACACCGCCCATCCCCCAAACCCCAATCTCTTTTACCTCCTCTTGCATCAAACATGCCCAAATCTCTTTTCTTGCAGCTTCCTCCCCAACTAGTTCTGATGTTGGCAGTGGCAACCCACCACTTGGACCATCCATGGCAAGACCTTCAGAGGCATTAGGAGCTTTATCAAGAAATTCCTTCATTTCTCGAGTCTTTTCATCAACCAGCTTCCCGTTGCAAGCACGACAGAGATACCTTCCGTTACTGGCTTTGTTTTCAACAAATTGTGCTTCCCTAATCATCTCTTTCACAGCTTTCAACCAAATTTCAACTCCCTTCTTCGGTATCTTCCCCAGAGGACGAAAAAGCTCAGCTTTCAATTGCAGCTCTATTTCTTCCATTTTGCAATTCAATTCTTCTCTGATCCTGTTGAAGTTTCTCACATAATCGTTCAGCTTTCTGTGATATTGCAAATATTTACAAACAGGAGTTCCGAGACAATTTGCAATGCCGACAACAGGCTCTACGTACTCCATTGCTATGTCCCTGCAATGCAATCATATATAACAGTAGCAGAGAATGAAAATCTGTGAATGAATTGGATATTTTATGAAGTATTGATATGTCAGTGTAAGCATGAAAAGGGAAACATGAATGCAAGTTTCAAGCAATGGCGTTTATTAGATGGAGCTATGGATGGGTGGCAGACAGAAACATGATGAAATTCTGGTCACCAGAATCAAGCTCTCGATGTATATAAAATGCTAGATTCAAGTGTGCAGCAGTTCATTACACAATATTAAGAGTTAAAATGTTGACAGATTTCAACGTTATATTGCTTCTGGGTAGCTATTTTTGTATTAATTTCAATCTAGAGTAGATTATGACTGCTGATCATCTTATCTTAAAATCTAAAACTGTTGATAATCAGTAGAGGAAATCATTGCTTCAGATCTTATTACCTGACTTAGTGGCTGAAAGTGTTGAGAGAATAGAACTGAAAATGAAGCAGTGAAGTTCACTTCTTCCTTGGCTGTCTTACAAAGCTAGCTGATAAGAGTAGCAGATAATCAGAAAGAATCATTGCAAAGTCATGAATCGAGCAAAGAAAAGCATGTGATGGATTAAGCAAATGAAAGAAAATTAGCTTGACAGGATGCTTGAAATGTTGTGGTAGACCTTGGAGATCAAAACAAAATCATTGAAGATGGCAATAAATAATATTTAATAAAAATAATAGTTGGCAGGGTATCAGAATGTTACAACCTGAAATTAAATATACAAGTAAAGGAGCTGCGTTAGGTATAGTTATTGGCACCCCATTACTAAATGATTTGCATTGTTGAAGTTGTCAGTATTGAATATACAACTTGAAATTAAATATACAAGTCAATGAGTTGAATTAGGGTGTGACTTTAAATTTGAAACTTACTCTCTGGTTTTATATTATGTGTAAATTGTACTTGAATATTTCATCTATATGTTTAGCTGTGAATTGAAAAATTATGTGAATATTAGCTATTATGAACAAGTATAAGGTGCAAAATGTAACTTTGTTTTGTTTTCAATTTGTTATTGTATTTTATTAAATCATAGTTTTCTTTATTTTTCATACAATTTAGTTATTCAACAACTTCAAGATTTTATTTTTCTAGAAATCTTATCTACATTTTTCTATTCTATAAATATTTTGAGCTTTTTTAATAATATTTTATACACAATCAGAGTCAAATTGACAAAAAAATATAAGAACTGATGACTAGAATTATTATTATACCAACTAAAACAAGTGCCACTTAATAGTTGGGTGTCAAAAAGAAAATAATTTCTAAAACATTAGTGATCAAATTGTAACATATTTTAGTTAAGTGACCAAAATAAAAACTTAATCATAGTTGAATTTTACCCTAAATTCTTTTAAAAATTTTACCAAAAATACTATTTTATTTACAAAGTAAGATATATGTTTATGAGGGTGTTTTCATCATTTTATATTTTTTTATAAATCAATAAAAATTTACCCATAATGATATTTGAACTAGGGGACACCATGCATATAAAGCTTTTTCATTTACATTAGTTATAATGTTTTCATTTGAAACTTTAATAACTTTATTTGTGTTCTAAATTTTTATATATTTGTATATGTAAATCATGTCATTGATTTAGCGTCACAAATGAACATGACACCAACTCAGTATTGAAGACAAAACAATGATAAACATTTGTATTCATTTAATATTCATGTGTTTTTGTGTTTAAATTTTGTTTCACTCTCAATTTAATCTAATTTTTATTTTAATATCATACATATTTCATGTGTTATTATTAATTAGTTCCGAATCATACTCTTCATTATTTATTGTATGTTCTTTTTACCAACAAATATGTGTTCTAAATACGTGATTTTCACACTCATATGCGTGTGATAAGATTTCTAGTGTTATTAAAACCTTTTTAAAAAATTGTAATTATTAGACTTCTTGATATACTCTTAAAAATAATCTAAAATTTTTTCAAGCCTAATCCATTTTTAGCCCAGCTCAGTCAACCCAGAAATGTTTATTTGAGAGTTCAAAAAATAATAAAATATTAAAAAACATTTTTATATTCTTAATTAAATTTAAAATTTAAAAATATTTTTTATTATTTAAATTGAATTCTAGTTGAAACAGCTCGTGACATAAAAACCTTGTCTAAGCCCAACTCAACCATGGAAGAAGAAACACATTTTGTTTTTACAATTTAGGTTCTGAAAAATAATTTAAATGTAATTAAAACTTGAAATGAGTTTGAAAAAAAATTGTGGTATATTTTGTAATCTTTTGACAAGGAAAAAAAAGACATCCGGGTTGATTTTATAAGTCTTTGTAATATCAATCCTAGATGTTCTTCAAGAGCATGAAACTGAACTTTTTTATTTCGTTTTGTTTCTTTATTGTTATTGGATTCTATTGAATGATATTTTCTTTATTTCTCATACATTTTAGTTCTTCAACAACATATTCAAGATTTTATTTTTCTAGAATTTTATATACATTTTTCTATTTTATAAATGATTTTAATTTTTTTATATAAAATCAGGGTCAAATTGATCAATATATATATATATATATATTGAGGACAAAAATTGTAACGCCACAAACCTGGTTTATACTTTATGGTCGAATCTAGAGGAATTACATTAACTTGTCTAAAAACCCAAAAAATAAATTTGAAATTGTGTGTTTTGACAATATTAATTCTGGCAAATCGCTTTTCAATTTTTAAGAAAATAATCATTAAAACTATTTATTTTGTTATAGAAAAACACTTAAGTGATTACTTTATTTTGCAGTGAAAATTTTAGAGTACTAAAATTTGAAAACCATGACTTAATTTGTAAAACACAAAATCTTGTAGTTTTAAGTAATAATTACTAAATCCAACTAAGCAAAGCAAAATCCAGAAAAAGATTTACAACCCCCAAAAAAATCAGAATGTCCAGAATAATTTAAAAACATGAACCATCATACTTAAATAATTGAGAACTCAATCTGATCTCCTGCACGTCATCTGGTCCTAAATATGTTGATTAATTGAGAAGTTAGAAACATTGGGTGAGCTTATAGGCTCTATAACACCCCAAACCCGGCCTAGACGTTATGGCCAAATCTGGAGATGTTACTACAATTTATTTGAAAATCCAAAATCCGTTCGACTTATAAAACAATGCTAGCTCTTATTAAGTAAAATCCGAGTTTATTTGGGGAAAATATCCTTCTTAACCATTTCGATAAATTTGTCGATTATTTACTCGTAAAACACTTACGTTTGCAGCGAAAATTTTTAGTTGAGTTCGATTTTGAAAACACGGTTTGTTGCTATGTAATTTAACATTTTGTAGATCAAATTTAAACCAACCAAAAACGTTTAAATAAATAAATAAAATGAAAATAAACCTAAACTTAAAAACAGTCCAAAAACAATTCAAAACCAACATAGAATAAACCAAATTAAAATAACAAATATACCAAGAAGATAATTAACCGAGCTCCAGTCACACCTACCCACCTAAATCTAAGGATTGCCTAAGAATAAGAGAAACTGAGAGTGAGCTTACAAGCTCAATGTGTAACTTATAAGAGTTAAAATATTAGATTTAATTTTCAAACATGCTTTTGGAAGTCAATTAGACATATATCATATACAGAAACAGAATCAGAACATATCAGGTGTAGATTACAATCCTACTCCGATCCGTTACGCACCATCTCCGACCATCCCTACACACCATATAGGGTATTAAATAACCATCAAACCCTACACACCACTTAGTGTCGATATAAAACTTTTCAAAGTATTCGCAGCCTAACTGCCAGATCATTAGGTGATTCATCGCCAAATGCAGAAATATGTGTGGCTAAGCCACCAAATAAGGCAAATGAATTAAACTCCCACACTTCCTCCGTAAACACAAATCTCATCCTAATGCACATGCAGAATTAACAAATGTCAGAAATGTACATGTCATAACATTTGTGTTCTAAGTTTTTATATATTTGTGTATGTAAATAATGTTATTGATTTAGCATCACCAACTCGGGATTGAAGACAAAACAATGATAAACATTTGTATTCATTTAGTATTCTTAATATGATGTATTTTTGTGTTTAGATTTTGTTTTACTCTCAATTTAATCTAATTTTTATTTTAATATCATACATATTTCACGTGTTATTATTAATTAGTTCCAAATTATACTTTTCAGTATTCATTGTATGTTATTTTTAAACACAGTCTGTGTTATAAATACGTGATTTTCACATGCATATGTGTGTGATAAGATTTCTAGTGTTATTAAGACCTTTCAAAAAAAAATTGTAATTGTTAGACACCTTGATATACTCTTATAAATAATCTAAAATTTTTTCAAGCCTAACCCATTTTTAGCCTAGCTTGGTCACTCCAAAAGTCCATTTGAGAGTTCAGAAAATAATAAAATATTAAAAACATTTTTATATTTTTAATTAAATTTAAATTTTAAAAATATCTTTTATTATTTAAATTGAATTCAAGTTGTAACGGGTCAAGACATAAAAACCTTTTCCAAGCCCAACTCGACCATGGAAGAAGAAACATAATTTGTTTTTACAAATTGGGTTATGAAAAATATTTTAAATATAATTAAATTTTGAATTGAATTTGAAAAAAATTTTGTGGTATATTTTGTAATCTTTTGACTAAAAAAAATGACATCCGGGTCGATTTCATAAATCTTTGTAATGCCGGTTCTAAATGTTCTTCAAGAGCATGAAACTCAACTAGATAATATTACTAATTTGGTTTCGAGAAACGTTGAGGAAGTATGTAATGGTCTAACTTTTTTATTGTATTATGTGCCTAGTTTGTTATTGGATTCTATTGAATGATACTTTTCTTTATTTCTCATACAATTTAGTTCTTCAGCAACATATTCAAGATTTTCTTTTTCTAAAATTTTACGTACATTTTTCTATTTTATAAATGATTTTGAGTTTTTTTATAATTTTTATATAAAATTAGGGTCAATTTGGTAAAAATATAAAAATTAAGGACTAAAATTGTAACATCCCAAACCCGACCTAGACGTTATGACCAAATTTGGAGGAATTACATTAACTTATTTAAAAACCTAGAAATTGAATTTGAAATCGTGTGTTTTGGCAATATTAATTCTGGCAAATCACTTTCTAGTTTTTAAGAAAACATTCGTTAAAACTATTTATTTTATTATAGAAAAACACTTAAATGATTACTTTATTTTGCAGCAGAAATTTCAAAGTATTAAATTTCGAAAATCGTGACTTAATTTGCAAAACACAAAACTTTGTAGTTTTAAGTAATAATTACTAAATTCAACTAAGCAAACCCAAACGTAAAAGCAAAATACAGAAACAGATTTACAACCCCCCAAAAAATCTAGAAAGTCCAGAATAATTTAAAAACATGAACCATCATACTTAAATAACTGAGAACCCAATATGAGCTTCTGCACGTCGTTTGGTCCTTAGTATGCCGATTATCTGAAAAGCCAAAGAACTTGGGTGAGCTTATAGGCTTAGTGTGTAACTCAACCCAAACAGGCAGAATAGACTCAAATACAGTAACAGTTACATAAATAGAGACAATTCAATTACATATATAATTTCAATTTCAGATATAGATGCAATCTCATATATAAAATCAGATGCCGATACAAATACAGATGCAAATACAGACACAGAAATAGATCCTACACCTATCCACTACACACCATCTCCATCCCACCAATACACACCAAATAGGACTATAAGAGCCCATCCATCCGTCACACCAATAAGTGAGCGTATATCACTTTTTAGAATAGCGTAGTCATAGTCAAGCTGCCATAAATAATGCGATATTCTGCCAAAATCAATAAATGAGTTCAATCCACCATATTAGATATGAGGTTAAACCACAAATTAAGTTATATTAAACCACAAATTAAGTTATCTCGAGTTGCTCGACAACGATGGCTTATAAATATTAGTATGCAGTTAAACTGCCAAATACCTCCTCCATCACATCATCATACCACCCCAATGCACATATCAAAACATTTTACATACTTAGATGCACATAAATGAATCATGCTTAAATAGATTCTCAAATTACAGATCAGAAGCATAAATTATACCATAGACATACTCTCAAATGTTACACGTACAATGTCAATATTGAATAATATGCTTTCAAAAACCACATTAACAGAAACAAAATATCAAATTTCGTATCCAGAATGCATACATAACACATTTCAGAACCTAAGAAGTGACTAATTTTAAATTGCACTTCAAAAATGACCCTGACAGAATTTTACGAAAAATGGCCCCACACGGCCTGGCACACAGCCTGACACACATGGCCCAAATAACCCAGCCCGTATGACCCACATAACTTGGCACACGGCTGTGTGACGTCGATAGTGGGTTTTTTGACATCTTGCCGTTCGCTATTTTTTGATTTTTCCGTTACACACCTGCTCAATTTTCGATGTTAACACCAATACGAGGATTCCAGTACCTAAATCGACATTTTAGAATGTAAGAATTATTAGTAATATGCTAAATCCAAGTTACTAATTCGATCACAAATGCTAAACACTTAGCCTAAACAACCGAATCAACCTCAAGTTGAAAACTTTAATCACTTACCCTTGCAAGAACAACAGCCCTTTCCCGCACTTAAACCGCTGGAGACAATTCACGAGTCTGTCGATCTTCTCCTAACAACACATTACAAAGATCAAACTTGAATCCATCAATCACTTGAAAGATTAAACCAACACCACATTTATATAAAACAAATAACCAACACTTACCCGAAGGAATTACAGAGATTCAACAACGTACCAATATAATAACACAAAAGAAAATAGTAGAGCAAAGATGAGAAAGGAAGGCTCCAAAACTACTAAAGCAAAAAGAAAATAGAAATCAGTAGATGGAAGAAGAAAAGGGAAAAGAAAACGTGAACAATGTGGCAAGAAGTGGACGACAGAATGAGGCGAATTTTGGGGAAAGTTTGTAGGAAAATGGAAAACTTCCACACTCAATTTGATTAGCTATCCTTATAAAAAAAATTTCTTAGAGTTTAAAAACAAAAATAATTTCACTTTACACACATAAGATTCAAACACAAGACCTCTAAGTAAACTAAAGCCTTACCACTAAACTAGTAAACTCATTCTAATTATCAATTGAGCAAAAATAATATATAAGCTAGATGTTCAGAGATGAAAGTTAGGACAAAAATAATGAAAATTTAAGGGAAAAGATTTGAACACAAGACCTTAAACACATCCAAAGCACTTAACCACTGAACCAAATCAATTTACTTAACATAATTTTCACAATCTTAACTCAAAAATAGGACGTCACCACTCTTGGTTTGACAAACCCAATTTCTACGAACTTGGTTTTTGGGATGTGACAAAAATTGTTATCATATCAGCTAAAGTAAGCGCCACTTAACAGTCGGGTGACCAAATTTTTTTTCTAGAAACATTAGTGACTAAATTGTATCTTATTTTAGTTAAGTGATCAAAATGAAAATTGACCCTTTTTTGAGTGACTAATGGTGTAGTTTACCCTAAATTCTTTTAAAAACTTTGGTTTAAATTTTTTTTTATGTTATTAGAAGATTTCAAACAGTAAAAATTTAATATAAAATTTTTAATTACTAGACTCCTTGATATTATTATTCTCTTAAAAAAATCTAAAATTTTCAAGTCCAAACCCATTTTCAACCCAACTCGATCTACCTAAACAGTTCGTTTCAATGTTCAAAAAAAAAAAAAGAAGCATATTTTTATAATTAAATTTAAATTTTAAAAATAATTTTTTTATTTAAATTAAATTTGAGTTGGACCGACCCAAATTATAAAAACCTTTATCTATATACACCCGACTCTGGTCAAGGGCCCATGGATGGGTCTATAGTAAACTATTATCCCATATTTTAAACTTAAAATTTGAAGCCTATGTATGCTGTTTATTATAAAATTTAAAGTTTATTTTTAAAAAAATAATAAAATAAAAGTTAGTGTTGAATGTGGTAAAGGACCATTATAATATTTAATTTCGACATCATATCAAAATAAGTTTATAATTAATTTTATATGTATTATATAAATTATTTTCTAAAATAAATATTTTAGAAGGCTATTTTGACACATAAATATATATACATGTATATTAAGATAAAATCATGTTAATTTTTAAGGAAGAATAAGAATATGTTTATTTATGGGGGAAATAAATCTTTATAGTCATTTTAGTATAATTTTAATATTTCATGATTGATTCTTTCACCGATGCCACCTTTCAAGGTAGATTGACAATGTTTTGAAAAGTTGGTCATTTCCAAAGAGGAATCTGATTAGCATTACTTTGGTAGACTAGAATTTCATATGGTCCATGTGTCCTTCGCTCCAACTATTCAAAACAGCTCAATATCCAATTCCGTATTTATTTAAGCAACCTTTCTTTCATTCCTTTCACTTGAAACTCAAAATGAAATTACTTTCTTTAGATTCTCTTTATAGCAATGCCTTCCAACTCCTACTTAAAATTATCTTTCAAACTATTAACTTTAAAGAAATTCTTGTAATGGCAATCAAACATTTTTTCCAGTTTATGCACAATTTTACAATTAACAAAAATACCGATAAATATCTTTGATTCTAACACCGAATTATCTTCAATGCACCTAATACATTCCATGACTGTAAACTTGTACATCATATTTTCTCTATCATACAAAAGTAGGGGTTGATATTGGTAATTTATGTCTTGTTTGCAACATATCTTGCCTCTTTGATGCTAGAGAATTTAGCAAAGTCAAAATTGCACCCTTTAGCTGTCAACTTGCTTGATAGGAATATATATATATCATATCTTTGGGAAACATATGTGAGTCATCTTTGATGGATCTTTGATCCCAAATTATTTAAAAAAGACAAGATAGTAGGATTGATTAGTTGTCTCTCAAATCACCATTTCAAAATAAATAATCCTTTTATTATAGTTCATTTAGACCATATCAAATGTTTTCAATTTATTTTGCTACTCTTTTTATATTATTTAAGTTTTTATCATATCAATTGATAATATCTTATTTATCGTTTACAGTATAAATCATATCTTCTCGTAAATTAATTCTCTTCTGATTTTGAAGTTGGTGTCTATAAATAAAAATGAAATAATATTATAAGAACATTAATGAAATAATACAACCAATTGAATAGTTAATTTTAATATAAATTGATTATCATTTAACTGAATTCTTAAATATTTTTTAATTAACATGGAGAATATTTTTAAAAATTAGTGAATATTTTAATTTAATAAAATCAATTACAAATTGAATAGTTAATTTTAAAAATTAATTTTATAGTGTAAAATTTAAATTTCTAACAAATTGGTTTGTTTTTAACATAGAGGCTGATGTGGCCGTTAGCTATTTAACGGTCAACATTAACCTCTGACATGACGGTCCAAATGAATTTAGATACTAACAAAACATTATTTTTCTCTTATATACCACATCAGTAAATGGCTTTAAAATTACTAAAAGAACAATAAAAAAACCCCTAAATATACACGAACACAAATTTCATATTCAAACCGATACAATTGCAAAAATCAATAACCACAAACATAGAATTGAGAACACAATCTACAGTACCTTAAAAACTTAAGTCTTGTTCGAAAACCATAAAATCCCATATTGAACATAAATCCATGAAACACAATGCTTTCCTTGCCATCAAAATTTTCTCAAGAAAATCAATGAAGGATCTGAGATGAAGCGTAGTTATTGATGAGAGCCAAAACATTGCTCGTCAATTGTGTAATCTTAATAATTCGTTTCCTCACCATCATCTTTGCATAC
Organism: Gossypium hirsutum; assembly: GCF_007990345.1. Lineage (NCBI taxonomy): Eukaryota > Viridiplantae > Streptophyta > Magnoliopsida > Malvales > Malvaceae > Gossypium > Gossypium hirsutum. The sequence goes on along the minus strand of NC_053441.1, from coordinate 59,582,412 downwards.
CCATTCATAGCCCTGCTTAAGAATCCATCCATGCAAGTATCTTCATTCGTCAGAGCAGCATTAACCTAGGTTTGAAGATCACTCATAAGCACAAAGTTGGAGCATCTGATATGAAAAAAATTTTACGTATAGATTTTTGGAGCTATTTGATAGAGTCTTCAATTAGTTCGATGCAATCCGCATGGCAGAAGTGACCCGAGGTGTTAAACATGCGTTCTGGCGACTTTTTGCATGAACCTAGATGTAGATTTCTTGGCTTTGAAGGTGATGAGGAGGGCGGTGTGAGAAATCCCCAAAATCTCCAAAATTAAAAACCCTAAACAAAAATTCCCAAAATCAAAACCCTTACCCAAAATCCCCAAATTAAACCACCCAAAACCCAAAATCCCAAAATCGACAACCCTAAACAATTTATGGTGATCTTAGAAATAAATGCAAAAGAAAATAAATATTTATTTTTAAAACAGCTCAACCTCAAAAGACGAAACACACAAACATGATAAATAATCTCCACGAAAGGAATTTATACGTGCACCTGGTGTCGAGAAAGTTAGATTTAGGAAAACACTAAAATTTTTAGAAACTCTTCAAATGCAGCAAAAGAATCTTCCATCTAAATCAAGAAAAAAACTGGAAAGTGAAAATTGAACAAACAAACTGTACAGAAATCGGTTTGCAAATGATATGCCATGGATTCAATAAAGAAATAAAAGGATTTGAAGAGAGAAACTTACCGATTAAGAAAACAGAGAATTAGCAATGATCTATTTTAATACTTTTTTATGCCCATCCCCAAACCCCACTCTTGCTCACCTCCTCCTGCATCAAACATGCCCAAATCTCATTTCTGACAGCTTCTTCTCCAACTAGTTCTGATGTTGGCAGTAGCAACCCAGCACTTGGACCATCCATTGCAAGACCTTCAGAGGCATTAGGAGCGTTATCAAGAAATTCCTTCATTTCTCGAGTCGTTTCATCAACCAGCTTCCCGTTGCAAGTACGACAGAGATATCTCCCGTTACTGACTTTGTTTTCAACAACTTGTGCTTCCCTAATCATCTCTTTCACAGTTTTCAACCAATTTTCAACTCCCTTCTTCGGTATCTTCCCCAGAGGACGAAGAAGCTCTGCTTTCAATTGCAACTCTATATATTCCATTTTGCAATTCAACTCATCTCTCATCCTCTTGAAGTTTCTCACACAATCATTGAGCTTTCTGTGATACAGCAAGTATTTATAAGCCGGAGTTCCGAGACAATTTGCAATGCCAAGAACAGGCTCTACGTACTCCATTGCTATGTCCATGCAAATATAACAGTAGCAGAGAATGAAAATCTGTGAATGTATTGGCTTTTTGATATGTCAGTGTAAGCATGAGTGCAAGTTTGAAGCAATGGCGTTTATTAGATGGAGCCATGGATGGGTGGCAGACAGAAACATGATGAAATTTGTATATCCAGAATTAACCTCTCAATGTATACAAAATGCTGGATTCAAGTGTGCAACAGAATATTAAGAGGTAAAATGTTCAACAGTTTGGGATTTCAACATTATATTGCTTCTGGGTAGCTCTCTTGGTATTAATTTCTAACTATATTATTATTTTTTAAATCTTAATGTTTCCAGAAATTTTACATGGAAATTAAAAAATATTATGTCTTTTTACAATACTTTCCTAACTTTTATTGGAAATAAAACTATGATCATAGTTTTGTCTCACCTTAAATCATTTTGATTAATATAAATATTTTAATAATAAATATTTAGAAGGTTATTTTGGGAAGTGTATATATATATATATACTAGAGAAGAATATATAAGAGAATAGAAGGAATGGCAAGAGAGGGAAAATGTTTAAAAAGGGGAGACAGTTTGATTTCTTATTTACCTTTGCCCCTCAGTCTCCATGTTCTTCCATCATTCCTTTTCTCCTCTCTTTTGCACTATCCTCCCCCCTACTTCTTTCCCACCAACCCTTTTATCTTTCTCTTCAACATCTTCACAAATATACTTCAAATTTAATTAATATGGAGAAATTAGATTTATCAAAATAAAAAAAATAAACTAAACCATAAATGGTTCATACCTCTTATCCTCAACGGGGGTTGAAGCGAAGAACATTTTTAAAGTTTGGATGGTCATCCCACTCCAACGATTCCCACCATGCTGTGCTTGAGAAGATGGTAAGAGAAGGTGGAGCATATGCAAATGGCTGCCCATTGCCAACAAGAGGAACAAATGGAGGAATTCTCTTCAGTTTATAACAGTCTCCAGCAACTTGGATAAGTTGGAGAGAATCACAAACCATCACTCCACTTTTGCTGTATATGCTCTTCAAATTTGGTAATTCCCAGAATGACAGCACTCTCAGTTTAGGAAGATGGAATTTGATTAATGCATCACTCCCTTTTTCTTCAACTTCTGATGTTGCTGCTCCCAATATTTCTACTAGCTGACTACAAGCATCCACATCTATTTCTTCCAGGTTTTGGAGGTTTGGAAGCAACCAATGTGGAAGCAGCGTCTTCATACTTGAGCAGTTCACTATCATAATTTCCTTGAGATGGGAAAAGGTGGCAGACGGAGCCAATGTTGATGTTGTTGCTGAACCAATTCATGCATCATTCATAATAAGGGCACTCAGCTTTGGCAGATCACGAAGATACAACACCTCGAGGCTCTGAAATAGATGAGCGGAAGAAGAGGCAAAAGAGGACAGGGAAACAACACACTCTATCCCTTCACACCCCCAAATCCTACAAACCCTCAAGTCAATCGCATTTTTGAAGGAAGAATCATCATCGACTAAGTTTCTGAAATAGTCGCACCTTATAATAGTCAAATCTCGAATTTCAATTGGGTGCATAATTAACTCACCTTCCCAATTCTGGACTCCTCCAATTGTTACTTTTTTCTCCCTTCCAATACACACATTATATGAGCCCACCTGTAAAAAGTACTTGATGAGATTTTTCTTACTTTGTTGCATTGAGGAGATGAACTTATTGAATTCACTGATGTCTTCGAAATGTCCGGTTAAGTACTCCAACTTCTTCAATGGTTCCATCTCCTCTGCTTTTAGACTTGTTTTTTCATTGTTCTCATGAAAACCCAAGTGCTGAAGGTGAACGAGTTTTGGTAAAAGTCCCGCGGGTATCTCTTTCAGAGTGCGCACTCTAAGATCAAGATATCTTAGCTTTATCAGCATATCCATTCCTTCAGGGACTTCCTCAATTTTAGTCCCAGAAAGATCCAACTTTTTCAATTCTTGAAGCATCGAAAGACATGGCAGATCTCTTAATTCTTCACAACCACAAAGCAACAATGTTGTGAGGTTCTTTAGTTCAGAGATGGAATTTGGTAAACTTTTGATCTTCGTAGAGGACAAATTGAGAACACTAAGACAAGGCATGTTTGTGAAGAAAGAACTTGAGATCTTCTTTATAGGGTTCTCCTGCAATATCGAGGATTCATTCTTGTGATCGACAATGCCATGTCTCTCACTGCATCATGCATTTTCACTGTTACACTCGAGACCTTTTCCAACAAGCAATTATCTTCTAATTTCTTCAAAATAACATGGCCCTTATCTTTCGTTTCTTGTCTTGTACTCATGTCATCTATGAATCCCTCTTCAATCCAGCTATCAATTAGCCCATGCTTTTCAATTCCAAAATCTTCGGGATATAATGCACAATGTAAGAAACAATGCTTCATTTTCTCGTCTTTTAAGTGATTGAAGCTAACTTTCAAACTCTCGATCACTTTATCTTCCCCTTCTTGCACTTTCCCTATTCTCTCTTTCAATTCCCTTAGTGTATTTTTCCAAATAAGAGGGTCATCTTCTCCTCTCAATGTACCAGCTATGACGACAATTGTAAGAGGTAGACCCGCACATTCTTCAACAACGAGCCTCAAAATTGGCATTAAAGTTTGATTTTGCACTATGTTCGGGCCAACTTTACTCAAGAATAGTGTCAATGCCTGTTGTGCTGAAAGGGGCTTCACTTTTATCACCGTGCAGCCCATATACTTAAAGACATGCTCCGAACGGGTTGTCAACACCAACTTGCAGCCATTGCTGTCACTCGGCTCAGGGATCCCAACTTCTTCTAGAGAGACTTCATCCCACACATCATCTAGGATTAGAACATGCTTTCCTACTTTCTTCAGAATTTCTGACAAGATTGCAGCTCGTCTGAGCTTGTCTCCTTCTCTAGGCCAATCTTCCTTCAACTTCAAAGCAGCTGCAATATCATCTTGTACCTTCATTACATTGAACTCCTTTGATATGGTAACCCAGATTACCCTTTCGAATCTTTGTTGCTTTAAAAGATCATTGTGGATGTGCTTCATGATAGTGGTTTTACCTACACCGCCCATCCCCCAAACCCCAATCTTGCTCACCTTCTCCTGCATCAAACATGCCCAAATCTCATTTCTGACAGCTTCCTCTCCAACTAGTTCTGATGTTGGCAGCGGCAACCCAGCACTTGGACCATCTATGGCAAGACCTTCAGAGGCATTAGGAGCTTTATCAAGAAATCCCTTCATTTCTCCAGTCTTCTCATCAACCAGCTTCCCGTTGCAAGCACGACAGAGATATCTCCCGTTTCTGACTTTATTTTCCACATCCTGTGCTTCCGCAATCATCTCATTCGCATCTTTCAACCAATTTTCAACTCCCTACTTTGGTATCTTCCTCCCAGGAGAAAGAAGCTCTGCTTTCAATTGCAGCTCTATATCTTCCATTTTGCAATTCAATTCATCTCTGATCCTCTTGAAGCTTCTCACATAATCGTTCAGCTTTCTGTGATATTGCAAATATTTACAAACAGGAGTTCCGAGACAAGTTGCAATGCCGGCAACAGGCTCTACGTATTCCATTGCTATGTCCCTGCAATGCAATCATATATAACAGTAGCAGAGAATGAAAATCTGCGAATGAATTGGATATATCATGAAGTATTGTCAGTGTAAGCATGAATGCAAGTTTCAAGCAATGGCGTTTATTAGATGGAGCTATGGATGGGTGGCAGACAGAAACATGATGAAATTCTGGTCACTAGAATTAAGCTCTCGATGTATATAAAATGCTAGATTCAAGTGTGCACCAGTTCATTACAGAATATGAAGAGTTAAAATGTTAACAGTTTGAGATTTCAACATTATATTGCTTCTGGGTAGCTCTTTCTGTATTAATTTCAATCTAGAGTAGATTATGTGTGCTGATCATCTTGTCTTAAAATCTAAAACTGTTGATAATCAGTAGAGGAAATCATTGCCTCAAATCCTATTACCTGACTTAGTGGCTGAAAAGTGTTGAGAGATTAGAACTGAAAATGAAGCAGTGAAGTTCACGTCCTTGACAATCTTACAAAGCTAGCTGCTATAACAGTAGCAGATAATCAAAAGCAAAGAAAAGCATGTCATGAATTAAGGAAATGAAAGAAAATTACGTTGACTGGATGCTTGAAAATTTGTGATAGACCTTGGACATCGAAACAAATTAAAAGCAGTGAAGAAGAGATAAGAAGAAACTGAAGATAAAAACAGGCAAATTATGAAGTTTCTTTTAGCTTTTTCTTTGCTGTCTGCCATTACAGATATTCTTTTTATCAATTTTATTTACGGGCACCATATAAAATTATAATTATAAAATTTTTAAAAAAATATTTACTATATATAAATTATAATTATTAGTTAAATTTACACTTTATTAGATATATATGAGCCAAAGAAAATTACTATCAATAGTGATAACTGTTATGCCAGACATAATTTGACCTGAATTAATTGGTAAGAAGCCTTTCTGATTTTGGTGTTGAAGAAGAATAAAAACAAAATAATAAATAATGACGGTTTACAAAGAAATTAACCCTATTTAAGATTTTGTGCCGCTACACTGTCACACAACACTCTTATAGCTTATTTTCAACAGCCAACCAAAATGAGATATTTACATATCAAGTCCTTGAATATATTAGGTCATCACATTTTAATCTAGTACTACTAATATGCCAGGTGACACTAGCAGAACATTGTACCAAATGCCTTATTTTTGTAATTAAGCTATATTCCATACCATTTTCATAAGTAATTATTTTTTATATGATTTGGGTAAAAAATCCCTATGTTAAATAATCTATATTTTTCTATCTTATAAATAATTTTGAGTTTTTTTAATACAAAATCAGGGTCAAATTTTCATTTTACCAAAAAAAAGCTACAGTATTAGTCACTAAACTATGGGCATTTTTGTTTTGGTCACTTAATTAAAAAAGTTACAATTTCATCACTAATGTTTTTGAAATTTTTTTTATCTCTCAAATGTTAAGTGACACTTTTTTAATTGATATAATAACAATTTTAATCCTCAAATTTTATACTTTCAGTCAATTTGATCTTGATAATGTATAAAATGGTAAAAAATTAAAATTATTTTTAAAATTTTAGAACATTATAAAATAAAAAATTAAATAAAAGTAGATAAAAATTTCAAAAATAAATAAAGTGAGAGAAAATGAGAGATAATTGTTTTTAAGCCGTACAAAATTTCTCTATATTATCTGTATCGAAATATCCAATACACAATCCTTAGTAAAAAAGGTAGAAAAAACATTAAGCAAAATTATTTATTCTCTGTTTCTTGACATAACTTTTACGTTATAAATTTTTTTCCTAAATATAATTTATTTTTATAATTTGAGTTTTGAAAAATAATTTGAATGTAATGAAAAATTGAATTAAGTTTGAAAAAGGAAAGTTTGTTATATATCTTGTATTCTTTTGACTAAAAAATGGCATTAGGGTCAATTTCATAAGCCTTGGTAATATCAGTTCTAGATGTTCTTCAAGGGCATGAAACTTAACTTGATAATATTATTAACTTGGTTTCGAGAAACATTGAGGAAGCTTTTTTTGGTTTTGTTCTGTTTTTAATTTGTTATCGAATTTTATTGAATGATAATTTGCTTTATTTCTCATACAATTTAGTTACTCAACAACATATTCAAGATTTTATTTTTCTAGAATTTTTATAAACATTTTCTATTTTTAAAATTTTGAGTTTTTTTTTATAATTTTATACAAAATCAGAGTCAAATTGATAGAAAATATAAAAAAAAAGATACTAAAATTATTATTATACCAATTAAAACAAGTGCCACTTAACACTCAAGTGATTAAAAAAATAATGTCAAAAATATTAATGACTAAATTGTAATTTTTTTTAGTTAAATGATCAAAGCGAAAACTTACTCATGGTTGAATGACTAATGGTGTAATTTACCTTAAATTGTTTTAAAAATTTTAGTTTAAATTTTTTTAATCTATATTATGTATTAGGCCTTTTACTGACACAGTGTCAACCATCAATTAGTCCGAACACATTAAGAAAATTGCTAAAAAAAAACATTTTATTTGTAAAGTAAGATATATAATTACAAAGGTATATTCATCTTTTCATAAATCAATAAAACTTTATCGATAATAAGATTTAAACTAAAGATATCATGCATGCAAAATATTTTCATTTTCATTTAAGCTAGAGCAATTTTAGTGTTATAGGTCAAGACCATGTTATTTCACACTACCTTGGATTCCACCATCTTTAGCCTCCTTTAAGCTCTAGGGTCCACCATGAAGACTCTGATGATCTAAAACTACGAGTGCAAAGAGAAACAAGACAAAAAGAACCAAAATTGGGAGTCAATTATTAATGGTGGCTGCCACCATATCAGATTAAACTTTTTAGTTGTGGTTTAGGGGTATGATAAGCTACAAAATTAACATATTTTAATCTCATTCTTAATGTGTTTGATAATACTACTAATTTAGTTTTGAGAAATATTTAGGAAACATATAATAATCTAGCTTTTTTTTTATTTTAATTTATTATCTGATGTTATTGAATGACAATTTTCTTTATTTCTCATACAATTTAGTTATGAAACAATATATTCAAGATTTTATTTTTCTAGAATTTTTCTATACATTTTTCTATTTTATAAATAATTGTGAGTTTTTTTTTTGTAATTATATACAAAATCAGAGTCAAATTGACAAAAAATATAAAAATTGAGGACTAAAATTATTATTATACTAACTAAAACAAGTATGACTTAACAATTGGATGACAAAAAAGAAAAACAATTATGAAAGCATTAGTAATCAAATTGTAATTTTTTTTAAGTGATTAAAACGAAAACTTACCTATAGTTGAATGACTGGTGTAGTTTACTCTAAATTCTTTTAAAAATTTTAATTTAAAACTTTTTTTTATCTATACTGTGTTAAAGCTTTTTACTGAGTTGACGTCAACTATCAATTGAGTCCCAGCTCGATAAGAAAATTACCAAAAAAATCATTTTAGGTGGAAAGTGAAATTAGACTTTTCATCACTCCAAAAGCTATTAAAGTGATTAAACAAAATGTCCTTTTAAATTAAAGTATTTTATTTTTTATATATAAAATTTCTCTATAAAAAATATTTATTTCTTATTTAAAAAGATCTTGTTTTAGTGACTTAAATGAAAATATTCGAATACTTCAGTAACAAAATTTTAACTTTTTTTTTAGTTAAGTGAACAACACAAAAGCAACCTATAATTTAGTAACTAATAGGGTAATTTAACCGAAAACAAAACCCAAGTTTAAATAGAACTCCACCTAAGAAACCAAACCCAACTAAAATCGAAGTCTAACTGTAGCTTCGTAGTTTGACTTAGCTAGATGACACGAATGCCATGTAGAATACATTCTTATGACGTCGTACTGGTACTGTTGTTAAACTAGTTAGTCCTTCGTCATTTTCAGAGTAGCGGCGGCTAAGCGGAGAAACTTGTATCGGTGAACTGAATAAGATGGCTTGGACGGCCAAATTTCTGCTTGACGGCCAAATTTCTGCTTCTTTTTAGACAATCATTTTCTCAATCCCGACATTTATGTAAGTCTCATTAAACTATATTTTCATTTTTCTTTTCTTTCATTTTTTTAAAATATTTTTTTTCTTTTCATTTCCGGCTGTTCATGGAAAAATTAGACCTTTGAAAACATGGGTTCATATTTTTGAACCTAAACTGCAAAGCAGAAACTCGAAGTTCAAATATATGCTAAATATACAGAGAAAATGTGTTAACGGTGAATTTTATGCTCCTAATACTTTAAATTCATGTTTCTATACTTAGAAGAGCATTTGGAAGCAAAATGAGTAAAAAATGAGCGAAATAGGGTTACGAGGCATTACCGGACCTATCAGACAACTTACTAATAATTCATAATTAAAATAATGTTCATAGTATAATCTAATAATTATATTCCTATAATGGACTCTCGAAGCCCAAAACATATATTAAAAGTAGAACGGAACTTGTTCGAGTATTTCAATTTTTTTTTAATTTCGACAATATTTCTGCTTATTTTTATATAAAACCCTCTGCAAATTTCAAAACACAACCAACCTAATTCCAGTATTTCAACTAAGGAATTTATGTACTTAAATATACTTAAATCTTACTTGACATAATGTCTTAATAACTTAATTAAAAAAACCCTATTATCATTTCTAATTAGCTCGTAAAACTATTCAAACCATTTTAGTTCACTATTAATGCCATAAACAATTTCTATCATTTCACCACTTAAATCATCAAATCACCTAATATCTTACTTTACAACAAAATTATATAACATACCAAAATAACCATTATAATCCTTATGTACATGCCACTTTCACTGAAGGAAGAAAACATCACCAAAATCTTTATGCTGGAATCGGGATTGATCTGGATGCTGAATTGGAACCTTTGACTTCTATCGACCTGCGCACGAAAACAACCATACGCTGAGTATTCGAACTCAGTGGTATTACCATAATTCAAATTATAATAATAACAATAAAACATAATCATCAAACATATCATGCACAAATCATACATACAAGTTTAAACTCAAATTTCATAATACAACAATAACAATTTATCAATTAATATCATGTATCCACAATCTGAGCTTTGAACACATCATGAACCTTAGGTTTATTCTTCAATCTCGTATCACATTTCAATTCACAATTCAACTTTTTCATCTCATTTCAGTAGCTCGATTTACCAAACTCATTCGATTTATCATTTCATTATTTACCCTTGTTAACAAAACTCGGACTTTGGCAGATACACGGATCCAACCAAACACACCAGATTGGCACCCAGTGCCTCATCGGATAGTTCGAAGCAATAGTTGACACCCAGTGTCTCATCGACAAAGCCGAAGAAAGTTAGTACCCAGTACCTCATCAAATCTATCCGAAGAAATATAGTGACACCCAGTGTCTCATCGACTCGAGGTAGAAGCATCCCTGAACTCTTCCAATCCTATGGCATGCCAACTATATCCGACTCAGCCCGACTAGTTAATAGGGCATTTAAATCACATATAACCCCAATTCAATCACAATTTCTCACATTTTCAATTCAATCATTTTCCACCTTTCAATCAATAATTAATCCACAAATTCACACATTTTCACAACTCAATACATTTCCATTCAATTTAATATCAGTCACAATTCGATTCAAATTCACTTCCCACTTTCAATCAACAAACAATTCAAATATTAATTCATATCAACTATTCAATTTAATTCTCACTCATAATAATAATAATAATAATAATAATAATACTTACCTCACATTTCATTTTACTTACCTCACATTTCATTTACCAAACACATAAATTGAAATTTAACATTTAATAATAAATAACTTGAATTATAGTAATACAAACCGTGCTTTTCTCGAGTTTACTCCTCGAAAATCTTCTCTTTTCCCTTCCGTGCCGGTGCTTATGGTTCTTTGTTAGCTACGAAAATAATAATAATTTATACTATTAATTTCAGCACTAATTATGATAAATAATTGAATTTCTATTCAATTTCAACCCTTATTCTCAATTTAATCCTAACTAAGTTCACTTACTTTCCTAATTCAATTCACACTCTATTTCTATTCAAATTTCATCTATTTCTATTCAAATTTCATCCAAACTCAAATGTAACTATTAAAATTTCAGCATATTTTCCTAATTTCTAATTTCCCTCAATTTAGTCCCTAAAACATAAAAGTTATAGTTTCTTTTACAATTTAATCCTTTTATCAATTCTAACTTAAAATTTATTCAATTAAATCCCTAATTCAACAATTTATTCAACATGAACCATGCTTAAAAACCTATGAACTTACAAAATATCAACTTAATTTCATCAAAACTTTGTTTTAAAGCTTCTAAATCATCAAAACTAAATAAAAAGGGCTCAATTGACTTACCAATCAAAGCTTTAAACATTAAACCTTTAGTTTTTCCTTTTTCTTTTCTTTCTTTCTTTTTCCTGCTCTGTTTCGAATGCCTCTGTTTCTTCCTTCTCTCTTTTTCTTTTCTTTTCTTTTTATTATTTACTTTATATTATTTTTATTAATATAATATAATAATATAATAATTTCACATATAATATATAAATACCTTCACTTAAAATTTAAGAAAATATATCATTATAATACAAGTGTTTAAATACATGTTTTACACATGTACTAATTTTATTGCCATACATTTGTCACCATCTTATTTATTTCATCATCATAATAATAATAATAATAATTTAATAACATATTTTAACACATAAAAATATTAGATTTTTATGCTTATGCGGCCTCAAATTTGGCAATTGGCATAATTGCCTCTTTAATCTCCTTTATTTTATTTTAATTTATAATTAAACTTTCACTTCTATTGTAATTTAATCCTTTTTGCTAATTACTCTTAATTAAGCTAAATTCACCTATCTAAAACCTAATTAAACACACAACTAGTCTAGTAAATATTTCTAATAATTATTTTTAAACTCAATTTACTAAGACGGAGGCCCGATATTATACTTTTCCGATGCCCGTGAATTTTGGGTCATTACAAAACGACCATGTGCTAGACCATGTGAAAATCGTAAATTGCACTCTAAACACGCAAAAAATCATAATTTTTAGGTTTTTCGAGCATTCTAAGATATATATGACAAAGATAAGAGGAGGGGATCAGTGAGTTGTCATATAACATTGAAGAAAGCAACTCGGAAAATACTATTAAAGCCGACTTTGAAGTAGATTTCCATCAATATTGAAGTTCTCCTTTTGATTTTTTTGAAGTTTATTATGAGTTTCTTTATTTCTTATGGTTATACTATTTTTGGGATGTTTTTATTTACTATATGTACTAATTTTCCAAATACCTAGGGAGATAAAACTTAGGATGGATTCTATTATTTGATTTCTATTTTTATGGAATAAATACTTAGATCTTGTTCTCAATTATGTGTGTTTAATTCATAGTTTAATATTTTTAGACTATTGATTCATGTTTTATGTGCTTAAACCAAAGGAGGAATAGACCATATTTAAGAGTAGATCTAGCGTAATTGAGTGGAGTTGCATACAATCCTAAAAATAGGATTACATAAATCTACCGGATTAGAGTCAAATCTAATAGAATAATCCATAAATCGAGTTAATGCGATAATAGGATTTTTAATTAGAAAGAAATTTCAATTAATAAATCTAGAGTCAGTTACTCTTAGTCTTGAAGAGTGATATTACCATAATTTAGGGATTTCTACGGATCAAGATAGTAAGTGAAGAAATTACGTGATTTAGATTGATAATGACAGATGAAGTCTAGGTGGATTATTTCCTGGGTATTGTCTCGCTTTTTGGTTGTTAATCGTTTATTTTTCTGATTTGTTCTTTGTCATGTTCTTTAGTTAATTAGTTAATTTAATTTTAGTTTTAATCAATCACTCCAATTTGTCGGTTAAATAATAGAAAGACAATAATTACTAGTATTTTTAGCCATCGTGGGAATGATATCTTTATTCATCGTAACTATACTATTAATTGATAAGTACATATACCTTAATCAGATTTTTAGTTGGTTTATGACCACAATCGATACACATAACTATAAAAGATTAGTTGATGAAGTTGAAAGACTAAAACTATTACTGTAAGTGTTCTAAAACTATTGCTTCGGGTGCAAATCTAATGTATACAATCAAGTAAATATTGAGCAAAGAAATATTAGAATATGACAACTCAAGTTCAGGTATATATTACAATTTTTACTTATAATGTAGAAACAAAATGATCAATCATCTCACAATTACCTCTTTCACAAAATGAGCTAATAAATATTTTGTAGAATCGACCCAGAAGAGAGTTTTGCCAAAGTGAAGAAATATGGGCTTCCCCAAGATGAAGGCGTGAAATCCTTCATTCCCAACCCCACAGCCCAGCTTTCTGGTAAAATGTTTTTGGATATTTTCTTATAATAAAAGTGTACATTCTGGAAATGTATTGGAAAAAGAAAGGGTTGTGTTGGTTATGATGAGTAAGGCTACCAATGAGGTGTTGGAGAGGAGAGGTGGAATTTTAGCATTGAAATAGATAGTGAGGGTAATAGTTGATCCTCTTCTGCTTTAATGTTTTACTTGACATCAGTTTATTTGAAATGTAGGAGATTTTGCAATGTGTCACGGGGGCAGAGTGACAAAGAAATTATGAGAGAAATACAGGCAATCATGACACAAATTGCTTCAACTCACTTACTTGCCATGCCTTGATGAACCATGTAGACCACTATTTGAGTTCAATTTTTTAAAAGCTTTCGCATGCCCCAATATGTGTTAATGATGTATGATTTATTATGGATGATACATTAGTTTTTAAATAATTTTTAAGGTTTTAAAAATATATATAACTTATTTTTAAAATTTTTAAATTATTTAAAATTATTTATTATTTTTTTAAAACTTTAAAATATTAATTAAATGCTTATATATCATGACAACAATCATATATGACCTAAATCATAAAATAATATAATTACATGCAACAATCATATATGACATCTTTGTTTTCTTATAAGAACATCTTTTAAATATAAAGAATTTTTATATATTTAAATAGGATCATCGACTTTAGAAGCTTAACTGTTAAAGTTGAAGATAACCAATCAAACCCTACAATGACATTAACTTGTAAAAGAAAAAGTAATTATTTTTTAAAACTCTAATTCTAACACCCCAAACATTGCTTGGATGTTACAGTCAGATTGTGGAGATTACGTTGTATGTGAAAACAATATTACTTCATTTTGGCAAAAACTATTTAACTCAAAAGAAAACAAATTTGATTAACCTGGTGAAGATGTACCATTTTTTAAAACCCGTGAGTACATTGAAGAAAACCATATTTGTTAATTTTACAAAAATGTATTTAATTTACTTACTTTGTTTGTGAGATAAAACATCATAGCAGATTTCAATAAAACTTAATTATAGCGGATAGCATTATAGCAAATTGACCTTAAAACTTGCAGCAAAAAGCATTATAGCAAATTTTCCTTATAACTATGGTTTATTTTTAGTTGTCTTGATTTAAGTATCGATAAAAGTTAAAACTTTTGAAAAATAAATGCAAAATAATTTTTAGCATCCCAAATAAATTTTAAATATCCAAAAGTCCAAAAAGTCCATATAAACAAAAGAGAGTCCAATGCATACTTAAACCGAAAGTGTGAAATACGAGCTCTATAGTCATCATCCAATCCTTACTCTGAAGATCACCTGAAACAGAAATAACAAACGTGTGAGCTTAACATCCAGTGTGTGATTTGACGCACACATTGTAGTATATATATAAATCAGAATGTATCATAGCATATCGGAGCATATCTTATATCATATCGGTTTTCATATCATGTTATAGCATGTTTCATATCTTATCTTATTATATCATATCCCATATCATAAGACATCATACCCCCAATTGCTTCATACCATCTTCGTTCAAGCAATATCACCAATTAGGACTACAAGAGTCCATCCATCCAATCACACCAATATGTGGCGGTATGTCACTCATAAATATGCAACTGAGCTGTCAAACGGAAATTTTATAGTCTAGCCGCCATAGTTGCGGTAAAAACTATCATATAACACTTCCTCCATCATATCATAAGCCATTCCAAAACTTAGGCATAATCATAATTATAATATCATAAATACTTATATCATAAGTCGTATGACATGCATACACATATTTTTATAAGGAACATAACATAGCATATGATTTATATACAACCTACTTAACATACCTCCTAAGCTTAGCCATGTATATATACGTACTAAAACTTACATTTTTTTGGGCTTATATGATGGCTATGGACCCAATATTTGAGTCCTTTAATCGGCCCCTAATTGGGGCTTAAAATTGGCCAAAATACCCACATAGTCGTGTGGTCCTTAATTTTCTCGAGTTTCGATTGAGTTTTCAGGTTAATTTCATACACCTATTGCTTATTTTATCAACCGCTCAATTGGAACTCACGAATCCTATAAACGTTCATCAAACCACATGGATGAACTAACAATACTTATCCAAAATAACATCGTTGAATCAAAATTTCAGCCCCTAAAATAGAATTCGAATACTTAGTTCTCCAAAACAACGTCGAAAATTGTGATTACATTGCTAGAGGGTTAGGATTCTCACACCTTTTGCCTAATCGAGAACCACAAAAATACTAATCATGATAATGAACAGAAAATACCAACATAAGCTCAATTTGTTCAAGAAACGAAATAAAACTAAACTATTAATGGGAAGAGAACAAAAGTTACCAAATGAAACTTACACTGCAAACAGAATACGATCCAAGTGACAGAACTCACAAAATAAACGGTAGTATTCAGGAATAATCAAAGAGGAGAAAGAAGGAAGAGAAAAGAAGATAAAACCGCAGAATAGGGAAACAAAAGAAAGTAGCGTACAAAGTGGGGTGAGAGTGTGAATGGTTGAAACAATGAGTAAAAATAGAGATTTAGTAAAATTAAATTAAAATAAATAAATAAAAAGATTTAAGTTAATCTAAATCCCACTTACCAGATTTTATAAAATTTAAATTGGTGATAAGCTAAAGTCTTACCATTGAACGAGTAGATTCATCATTGAAAATAAGAGATAAGACCTAAGGCTCAAGTTGAACATAATACCATAATAAAGAGGAAAAATTTAACAAATACCATAATAAATAGGAAAAATTTAACAAAAAAAATTGAACCCCAAACCCAAAGCAAACATTCAAGGCACTTAACTACTACACCAAATCAAATTACTTTTAACACCTAAACTTTATAAAATTTGAGGCATTACGCGAATGTAAAATAAAAAAGTTGAAAGTTTTTTTTAATTCAGAACCTCTGTATCTATGCCTCTCTCGACAACAAAAACATCTTATTTTGACTTTTTCTTTTTAAAAATGTAAACTTTCTGCCTTGCAAACTACATAATTATTTCTCATGTTTTTATTTCTGGGTTTTTTTTTTTGTTTTTCATTTATCTCATGTTTGTAAATTTCTGGGTCTTTTCCATTAGTGTCATATGATTTTGCATGTTAATTTTCTTGACGGATAAAGGCTTGATCTTTTGTTATAGCATGAGCTAATGTACTTATAATTTAGTTTTTGATCTAGATTTTATCTGATTATTGTTTTTCTCCATTATAGTTTATCATTTATTTAGAATATATACATATATTTTTGCAATTCTACTGTTTGTTCACTCTTTTGATCTGATTAATGAGAAAACTAGCTAAAGGAATGACTTTAGATTGCACCATTTCAAATTGTATTGGCTACACTGTTCTTTAAAATTTATTTATTTAATATATATTGTTTTATACATGTCTATCAGGTGTCTGTTTTAAAATTTTTATTTTATGAATGAAATAATATTTTATATTTATATTTGTTGTTATATGGTGTCATAATCTTTGTCTTTGGATGTTTTCAGGTAGCTCAATTTTGTGTTTAATGGGTGTTGAGGTTGTTGATTCAGACCTGGCACAATTGTCTATTGACAAAGTGACTGAAGTAGACAAATCATTTCTTCATGAAAATGGGAAACTGGATAAGGATCCAGTTTATAATAACCCCATTGAAGTTGATTCACATAGTGAGGAACCTGATAAGGAGAAGAGAATGGTGCATCCGATCCCGACTTTCCGAAGGATGCGGTCGTCGAGTGGCCTGCACCTAAGCAGATCCACTCTTTTCATTTTATTAGGTATCGCTTCTACGAAGATCCGGCTATAAAAGCCAAACTTGATCAGGCTGATAAAGAGATACAAAAGTGGAATAAAGCCGGTTTAAGCTTACCGACGAATTAAAAGCAAAAAGGGTGAGTGAAAAGTTAATAATTTCAATTAGATGTATAGCATGGTAGCCATTAATTGTCATACTTTTAAGATAATTATTAGCCCTATCATTATGTCATTACGGTGTGCTTATTGTAATATGATGAATGTAGGGGAATTAAACCCGGAAGCATTTATTTGAATGTTTGAAATTTATGTCCTTGAAACGTAATGACACTTACAGATATGCTATTGGTATAATGATTCGTTATTGTTGTGTTTGCCTTCAGAATTTGAGAAAAAATGTGAAAGAAGTAAAAAATAATGGCGCCGTCAGTTGGCTAAATTGTGATTATCTTTATGCTAATGCAGGCAGAACGGTCAGATATGCTTTCGCAAGTGAGAGCGCTGAATGTTGATTTTGAGCAATTTAAGACGATTTTAGATGAGAAAAAGATGGAAATAGAACCACTGCAGCAGGCTTTAGGCAAGCTTCGCAAAATAAAGATGTTGATAATCGACTTAGTTTATGTGCATCTGAGGAAGAGCTCGATTTTATTGTATGATACTTCTATGAACTTTGACTGCATTTAGATTTATTCATTGTTTTCTGCCGCAGTTAATGCTTTTCTTTTTCTCCTTTAGTCACTTCAATGGAATTTATGAATTGCAGATCCATAGCTTGCAATACCGCATTCAGCATGAAGGCATCTCGTTGAGTGAGGAGAAGCGAATCCTTAAAGAAATCAAACACCTGGAGGGAACCCGCGAGAAAGTTATTGCTAATGCTGCAATGAGATCAAAGATTCAAGATTCATTAGGCCAGAAAGAAGACATTCAAGATCAAGTTAAAGTAAGATAATTCTATTTTCTGCCTTTATCCATCGGAGTTTGCTCCTCTTTTTATATGTGAATATAGAGCACCATTGTGTTACACTAAAAAAAAAAAGCTATATTTGTTTATTGTAGCTTATGGGTGTCGATTTGAATGGAGTAAGGAAGGAGCAGCATGCAGTCTGGTCCAAAAAAAAGCAAATTAAAGATAAATTGGACGAAACTGAGACTAAAATCGTGTCTTTACAAAATGAGCTGAAAGCTGTGACCCTGAAGAGGGACAAAGCTTTTGAAAACATTCAGGAGCTGAGGAAACAAAGTGATCAGGGGGTATCGCCTTTTCTTTGCTTCAACTCTTAAGATATCTGTTTCGTGTAATACTTGACCATGTCGGAACATTTTCATTTATGCATGAATAACTAGTGTCACTTAAGATATTAAATGATACATATTATGTCTACTTCCAATATTCCTGTGCACGATGTTACTAATGAATCGTTTTAATTACTCTTTCTCAAAATTTCAGAATTCTCACTTTTACCAGAGCCGTACCATTGTACACAACGCCAAACTGCTCGCTGCACAGAAAGATATAAAGGCTCTTGAGGAGTTATCAATTGTGGAGGTTTGTTGAGACTGCTTGTTAATGTTACTTCCAATGTATCTCATTTGCTTTATAATTAGCCGCTCACTTATCTTTTATATTCCTTTTAGGTTGAGAAGTTTATGGCTCTCTGGAAGGCAATAAAGCCTTCAGGGATGATTATGAGAAAAGAACTCTGCCATCTCTGGACAGTCGGCTATTGAGTCGGGATGGTCGGATAAGGAATCCTGATGAGAAACCACTGGTTGCACCCGAGAAACCAGTGGATTCTGAAACCGAAACAATTCTGAGACCTAGTGTAAGAAAACCAAAGGAAGAGGCCAAATCAGGTCCCCAAACAGATACTAAACCAGCCAAAAAGGCCCCAAAAGATGCCGAGACTATAGCAATGGAGTCGAATCCTTTGTCAGATATTAGTGTTGTAGCAGAGGAAATTTTGGTATCCGGAAAATTGCAAAAGAACAAGGAAGTCGATGCAGCAAAACTGAAAGAATTGAAGAGAGAAGAGGAAATAGCGAAAGCAAAGCAAGCCATGGAAAGAAAAAGAAGTTGGCTGAAAAAGCAGCAGCCAAAGCAGCTAGAAGAGCTCAAATGGAAGCTCAAAAGAAGCTCAAGGAAATCATTTGCTTCCTTATCTGGCTTCACTTTATCGGTTATTAGTTTGTGGGTTGAAACTGAAACTCTTTCGATCTTTTTTTCAGGAGCGTGAAAAGAGAGCTAAGAAGAAGGTGGCAGGATCGACAAATGCTGTGAATCCCGAGGAACTGATTGAAGCTGTGGCACAAGATTCAGAACACGAGAAGGTCGATGTTAATACTGATGCACCTGTTCCTGCTACAATTTCAATGAAGGGTAAAGTACCAAAGGAGAATACTAGTAGGTACAGGAATCAAACCAAAAGAACCGAGTCCCTCCCAAAAGCCATCCTGAAACGTAAGAAGTCGATGAACTATTGGATATGGGCAGCTCCTGCCGTGGTGGTTGTGCTGGTTCTTTTAGCATTATGTTACTATTATCTTGCCTGAAGAAGTTTTAACTTGAATGGAACTAGAGTTATAGGACAATCTTTATTTTATTTAGTTGAACAAACATTCTATAGTGGCAAAAGTTAGTTAATTTTGTTCTTTGCATCCCCATTAAGGATGGACCAGAAACTGATAATGTTACCGGTAGTTCAATCTGAATGCTTTATCTCATAGACCGGATTTGGCTCACGCTTAGACAAGGTATTGCTAACTGTTATTTTTGCTCAAGCTCTGCCTAATATGAAATATGGGTCTATATGTTTTATTCAAGGTCTACCCAAATTTTTGAGCTCAGCCTGCCCTGCCTGGACCAAAAAAGGCTGCAGAACGACGCTACAGTTTTCATCTCAGTAATTTATGGTCTAAAGTCTAAACTGCAAAATGCCACCCCTAAATTATGATCATTATTTTAAATCTATTTTCAAACTTCAAACTGATCTAATTACATTTTTAAACTATTGATGTTATATTAATCAGGTCATTTTATTATTAAAATCATTAAATGACACGTTAAATTTTATATAGCTAATTTTAAAATGAAAATTTTAAAGAAACTAAAATTAAATAAAACTGAAATTTTAAAAAAAATGAACAATAAAAATTTCGTAAAAACTTCAAAACCTAGATTTTTAAAACAAATATTTCTACAATTTTTTTAATTTTTATTTAAATTATACCACATAAGATTTAACATGTCATTTAATTATTAAACTAGGTAAAACAACCTCTCTAGTCCCTCTCAATTTTGATATTGAGCAAATTGGTTCCTCTAAAAAAATCGAAACAATTTAATCCCTACCAATTTCAAAAGTGAGCAATTAATCATAATATTAATGTTTTTCGTCAATTTTACATAAATTTAATTGATATGATAATAAATTTAGCCTGTAATATTTTTGTAAATGTGTAAATTTTGAGACTGAATTTGTTTTTTTTTTTAGAATCAAGACCAAACTAACAAAATATGTAAACATCAAGGGCTAAATGTGTTATTATACCAATCAAAATCATGCACAATTGACGAAAGACATGAACGTCGTGATTAATTGTCCTTTGTTGCTCACTTTCAAAATTGACAGAGATTAAATTATTCCAAAATTTTTGAAAGTGACTAATTTACTCAATTTTAAAATTGAGAGTGACTGAAGATGTCTTTTTATTATTAAATTAATGGTTTTAAAAACAAAAAAACTTGATTGATATATTCTCTTTAGTTTAGAAATGTAACTAAAATGATTTAAAATTTAATGAATTAATTTAGAATGCAGGCAATAATTTAAAAATATTTGGTGCAATTAACTTATTTAAAAATAATTAATCTATGCTCTCACATTTTCCTTGAAGTTTCAGTAATTGCTTGAGTGGATTTGGTTCATTTGGAGCAGTGTTTTAATTATTTTTATGATTTTTACTACATTTAGAATATTTATTATTAATGCTATCAAGTGGATGTTTAACCTTTCACCGTTCACTTTTTATCTCCTTTGACCTGTAATCTTTCATTTTCTTTAATTTTTAACCTTTCATCTCCTTATAACCCCTTTTTTTTATTTGTGTATTAGAATATGAAGAGTCTAATCTCTCTATATATAATAGAGTATACTACCTGTAAAGATTATGAAAAATATAGAATGCAATAGAAATTCCCCTTATGAATTCTCATTCATAACATGATAAAATTCATTTCATAATATTGTTACACTACAGCAAAACAGGCTTTTAGCGGCACTTTTAGTGGCGTTTGGATAAAAAACCCCGCTAAAAATCAAGCATTAGCGGCGCTTCTGAAAAAACACCACTAAAGATTGAGCATTAGTGGCGCACTTTGGAAAACGCTGCTAAAAATGAGCATTAGCAGCGTTTTTCAAAAAGCGCCACAAAAAACCTAAGCACAACGACGTCGTTTTCTGAGTTTTTGGGGCTTTAGTGGCGTTTTATAAAAAGCGTCGCTAATGCATGGGGCTTTAGCGGCGTTTTTGAAAAAGTGCCGCAAAAAACCTAAGCCCAACGACGTCATTTTTTGAGTTTTAGGGGCTTTAGTGGCGTTTTTTAAAAAGCGTCGCTAGAGTATGGGCTTTAGCGGCGTTTTTGGAAAAGCGCCGCTAATGCTCGGGGTTTTTAGCGGCGCTTTTGGAAAAGCGCCGCAAAAATATTTTATCTATTTATTATTATTTAATTGGTTTATTTATATTAATTAAAATTCAAATTATTTTTAATTGAATATTCAAAAATTAAAATACTATTATTTAAAATAATTTTAAAGTTTTTTAGGTATATGACTGATTTTTTTTAATTTATATATTATATAATTTCTTATATAATCATAAAAAAGATAGTATTAATTTTAAAATATTGAATTAATTATTATTATTGTTTAGGGTTTAGGGTTAAGGGTATATGGTTTAGGGTTAAAGTTTAGGAGTTACTATTTTAAGGTTTATAGATTATGGTTTATAGTTTATGCGTTTAAGGCTTAAGGGTTACGGTTTATGGTTTAAGATTTATAGATTAAGGTTTAGGGGTTAAGGGTTAGGAGTTGAGGGTTAAGAGTTAAGGGTTATGGTTTATGGTTTAAGGGTTGGGTGATACGAGCTCGATTCGGATGATGTGACGAGTCGTATTATGTTCCCGATCGAATTTAGGTAGTGTCGATTTAGTTCAAATTCAATAAGATGAGTTATATTGGTTTTAAATGGTTTAGGAAGCAAAATGAAGATAAGTGATTTCCAATGAAACAAGAACGAACCCTTATTAGCAAATAAGGACCCGGGCTTAAAGGTTTCAAAGAAAAAGGAAAGAAATGGTAGATAAAACCGAGACCCTCTATTTAGCAAAATAGGAACCTTCGGCATAGTTGGAACGCCACACCTTATGGTGATAAGTTCGAAACAAAGTCAGATTGACGCCACTCGTAAAGATAAGTCAATTGAGCTTTGAAGAATAAAGAGAGTGAATTGCCTCACTAAAATGATATTTCATTCAGAAATTCGTCCAAAGTCAGCTCTAGCTCGCGTTATTGGACCAATGGGCAGCTTGATGGCTTCTTGTTCGTTCTCCATTTGGTTCGTAGGCAAGCTCACATCATTGGGGTTTAATGTTTAGGGGTTAGGGGTTAGGGGTTAGGGGTTTAAGGTTTATGTTTTATGATTCAATGTTCAGGGGATTGGGGATAGGGGTTAAGAGTTTAGGGTTTAGAGTAATTAGTATTTTTTAATTTATATATTAAATAATTTCTTATATAATTGTAAAGGAGATAATATTAATTTTAATATATTAAAATTATGATTATAGTTTAAATTATTTAAGAGATTTATTATATGGTTTACTTGAGATTTCTTAAATGATGAAATTTTATACAATCAATTAATGCTTTTATATTTCAAAATATTTAATCTAAACCATTTGATATATTTAAATATTAGATTAAAAAAAACATTGATAAATAAATAAATAAAAAGTAACAGATTGATATGGATGGGTAACTATCTATTTTGCATAGGATCAAATTATAACAAATAAAAATAAAAATTATATAAAAGATTTAAAATTTATCTAATTCTTTTAAATATTACTTAATTTTTCAAAAACTATTTATTTAAAATTGATATGAATTATATAATAATTAAATATAAAATTGTAAAAAAATTTAATTATTAGCGGCGTTTATAAGAAAAACGCCGCAAAAGGTAAGCAATAGCGGCGTTTGAACCAAAAACGCCGCAAATATATATTTAAAATTTTCAAAACGGCCCGTTTCACTACAAAAATTTAATTTTTAGTGGCGTTTTTGTTGAAAACGCCACAAAAGTTATTCAATTAGTGACTTTTTTTGTAAGCGCCCCAAATATTCTGACGCGTGATGTTTATTTCAAATTCCCGCTAAAAATCCCTTCTGAAATTTTGCTCAAATGCTTTTTAAACTTTTTCATCTTCCTTTTAATTGTTTATTCCATCAACTCGTCTCGAAGTCTCAAACCGATTCAATAGCAGTGAGTTGACTTAGCAGCCGCTTATTTCCGTATGGAGATGGAAACGAAGGATGAGTTCACGACTCGCGAGCCAGAGCAGGCCCAAGTGGGATCTCGAGGACCGAGGTTAGTAATTAACGAGATGGTGATGAGGAACTTCAAGTCTTATGCCAGTGAGCAGCGCGTCGGTCCCTTTCACAAGGTTATATTTTCTTTTATCGTTTAATTTTTATAGTTTTTATTTGGTTTCTAGTAAAGTTTGGAAATTGAGAAGGAAAATTGCAAAATTTATGTAATAATTTCGCGGACTCAACTTGGAAATTGAGAAGGAAAAAATGAAGAACTGAGAAGGAAATTAAAAATTGCATGACTTCAACTCGAATAGCTTTCTTTTTTTTTTCTCCTCTTTGTTGTAATTTTAACGGTTTCCTTTTGGTTACTGAGAAAGCACTGGAAACCGAGAAAGAAAATTGCAGATTGATGAAATTATCTCAAATTTATATTTTCGATTACTTTTTTTTTTCATAGTTAGATGTAGAAAGTAAGCTTTTAGTTAGTTTGTTAGTAGTCTAACTCCTGCTTGGTTGCCAAGAAAAAAAAAATGTAAAATGAGAAAGAAAATAAAAATGATATGATAATTGCACGAATTGAATTTGAGATAATTTATTTTTTCTGTTATCAGTGTTTCCTTCTTCTGGTTGCGAGAAAGAGGTGGAAAATTGAGTGGGAAGTTGCTAGTCTATATGAAAAGTTCTAAAATTTAACTCAAATTAAAAGTAACAAGTAGTTTACATGACTTGTGTTAAGCATCCAACCTAAAACCAATTGGCTATAAGTGGAAGGGCCTGATTTAATGTATTTAATGGGTGCTCGAAGTCAAACAAATTTATTTAAGGTAGCTGAGATCCAACCAACTCCAGCCTTAAAAAACAGAAAGAAAAAAGAACAGAAGAGATTTTTTGACCCTGTTCTGGTTAGCTGTTATGAGATTCTTGCAGGTTCTTCAAATGCAATTGCAAATTTTGATAGTAATATACTGCTAACAGAAGCCTGCAACTAGAAAGACAAGGAGCATGTCGAGATTCTCATTTCAGTGACTGTGCTTCTATTTGCAACAATAATGAAAAATTTAAAGGTCAGAAAACTTATGTTGAATACGAACATGCCTAACGTTTTACCAACTCAAACCAAAAGAAAAATCGGATAGCTTATTTGTTTAATTATTACATAAAAGATGATTATTTGCTGTCCATGTTCGTATTAGTAGCCTTGTGCACTTCTCTTACATGTCCTCGGAATTCATAACCTCAATAATACTCAAAATTATGCTCTTTAAGTCCAAAACAAAATTACTTATTTTCTTAGCTCTTTAAGGTCATGCAATTAACCCTTTTTTTCTTATTTCCGCTTTCCTTCTATTCTTTTATGTATTATTTTCTTATTATTGAAACCAGAATGTGTTTTATTGGACAGGTGCGTGCAGTTCGCTGTGACAATGGAGAAAAGACTGATATCTCTAGAGTCTTTTTGGTTGAACAAGTAAAAGGAATGTTGGATAAGATTCAACAGAACCTATTCGATGTGGCAAAACAAAAAAGAGATGCCTGCATTGAAGTTGTAAAAACGCGGGATGAGTTTGTAAAACCTGTATTTTGTTAGGCAACAACATGAGCTGGATCATATTCTAATCTCTCGAGGCATATGTCGCTCATTTTTCTTAAATGATGTTTTATGTTTTGTATATATAGGAGGTGGAGAAAGATGTGAAAGCTCGAACAAGGGGTGAGATGGGAGCAGCTAAGTCTCTTTGTACCCCATTCGAACAACCTGAACTCTCAGAAGGTACTTGACTCCATCCATGCAGGCATTTATTTTAAATAATTTAAAGAATCTGAAATTAACCCTTTTCCATCCAAATTTCTTTAGAGCAAACAAGGTTTTATATATAAAATTATATATATATATTGTCAATGATTATGTTTGATTAATTCTGCTGGAGTTCAGAACCTTGACAGAGCTGCTATATAAGAAGCTTAGTTGGCATTTCAATTTTTCAATTCATCTATAGATAAAATAACATTTAGTCTTTAAATTTGTCAAATTTAAACCCTGATTAAAAAAATAATTTATAAAATAATTTTTAATTTTTTTAATCAAATAGTTAAACCCTGATTTTGTTTTGGACTGCATTGATAACATTGACACAAAGGTATCATCATGACTTATGAACTTTCAGTTTTACCTATTGGCTATAAGAATTCTATATAACGTTGCAGTCAAATATTGGCTTTTCACCATATATAGAACTCCTAATTTCTTTATGTGGTTCATGTTATGCTCTAATTTATGTTTTATTTTTCATTATTATGATAGTGCATGGCTAATCCTTCTATATGCTTGTTTGATATTGCACCCATCTAAAGCACGAGTAAGCAAGCAACATAAGTTATTCAGCTGAAGGATTAGGATCAACTTTGCTACTTAGTGTGTACGAAGGTTAGGTTTTGCTTCTAGATACGTATTTTATTTTAGTATCAGTAGCTTTAGGTTATGAAATATTTATGTTTTTGTATTTTTATTATTTATTGTGATTTGAGCTTCTGGCATTTTATATTATTGATTCTGAATACGGTGAAGTTGTTTTGGAGTTGTCAATCATTCTAAAATGGGGGCTCTTTGCGTCTGTGGCTTTTGAATCTACACTTGCTACTGCAGTTTTCTGGTGGTTGCTGATCTTATGATTGGTGTTTACTTTGGGGCCTTGTCCAATTAGATTTTATTTGGTTTGGAAAAACTTTAATATCTTATGCTTGTATTTGTTATTTTGGATATCCAATTTTACTCTTGTTTATCTATTGCATTAAGAAGACATTGTTTAGGGGTTTATTTCCTGATATCATTCACTTTACTCTTTCTCAAATTTTTGCTTCTAGGTGAGACACCGTTTAAGGAAAGATCATGGGATTGAGGGTGGAATTCCTGTTGTTTTCTCTTTAGAGAAACCTAAAGCTCAGCTGCTTCCTTTTAGAGGACCAAGTGGTGAGGAAGACAACCCTTCAGATTATCAAGTGAGGATGCTTGCTTCTTACTTTTGCAGTTTTAAAGTACTCTGTTTGATCACCTAACATCATGCAGTGGGGAAACTCATCCAATATATTGAAGCAGAATTTGAAATGAGAATTGAAAGTACATTTGGATGGAGCTAAAGTTGTGTTTCTTTTAGCAATATATTTGAACTTGCTGGTGTTAGGTCCCTGGTTTTTGCTATCTCTAGATTTAAGGGTAGAAGGAAAAGGAAAATATTTAGGTCTACATTAGTATGTAATCTACATGTTTAATCCAACAATTTAATGTGTTATTCTGCTGTCAGTTAGTACCTGGGCAGGTTCAACAATTTAATGCATTGTATTTTTTATTAGCTTGCAATGTGAATAGTCATAGGAGGTTCAACTAGTCAGTTTGTTTTTCAAATGTATTATTTATTTTAGTTTTGATTCTAAATTTTTATTTTTACTTTAATATTTACGACAACTTGAGTTCTAACTTTTGGATTTTAATTGTGTTATTAATTTATTATTTTAAATTTTAAAACTAAATTCATTCATTTTTATATTTAGTTTTAAAGTTAAAATTTTCATAGAAAATTTAATTTAAATAATATTTTTTATTTATCCTTAAAAAGTATATTTAAAGTTCAAAATTAAAAAATATAATATAATATAATATTTGATTAAAATAATTTTGTTAAAGGTTATGTTTTTAGTGGCGTTTTTGTGAGAAGCGCCGCTAAAGGTTTGTTCTTTAGCGGTGTTTGAATGAAAAGCGCTGCTAAAGATATTATTTGATTAAAATAATTTTTTTAAAGGTTATGTTTTTAGCGGCGTTTTTTGCGAGAAGCGCCGCTAAAGGTCATGATCTTTAGCGGCGTTTGTGGCAAAAGCACTGCTAAAGGTCGTGGTCTTTAGCGGCGTTTTTTTCTAAAAACGCCGCTAAAGTTAGCGACGTAGTCTTTAGTGGCGTTTTTTCCGGCGCTTGTAAAAGCGCCGCAAATACTTTTAGCAGCGCTTTTTAGCGCCGCTAAAAGCCTGTTTTGGTGTAGTGTTACTATATCAAAATTTTCATTGTACTGTTGAAATAATATGTTTTTGGTATAGGTGGAATAACCCCGCCAACAATATATTGACCGAGCTTGAGGACATTTGACTAACTTTAGACCAACAAACAAAAGAGGAGGTTAGTTTATTAATTTCAAAGTTTTCGGTTTTTTATTCCAACAAACTTCACCTGCCATGTGAGCATTGAGTTATCACCTGAGCAGTCGAGATCGCATTGCAACTCGAGATCCAACTTGATGGTGATTATACTGTCTCGGGTTGAAATGTAATTAAGGTTTCAAGTTTACAAAGGTTATACTGCCAAGGGACAAAACATAAATTTGGCCCTAGTTGGCGGTGGTTTTGTAGGCACAATAAGGATTTTTTTTCATCATCAATGGAGGAAGCTATACACCACATAAACAAAAGTATAAGGAAGAAAATTGTAGTAGCATTTTATCCATTTCTACCGAATTACTTGATTATACTAAAACGCCATTGCATTTTTTTTCCTCATACTTCTGTTTCTGTGGCAAATAGCATCCTCCCCTGATGATGAGAAACTCGTTGTCGTGCTCACATAACCACCATCAACTGGGGCCCCATTTATGCTCCATTCATTGATAACTAACCTTTGTAAAATTAAAGACCTAGTTACACTTCAATCGGAGACTATAGAACCACTGTCAACTGGGACCTTGAGTTGCAATGCAATCCAGATTCTCGGATGGCTCCATGCTCACATGCTAGGTGAAATTCGTAAGTCACCCAACTCCACGACACTACCGTAAATTCAAACATACCTTAAAACTATAACAATATTTATCTTGAACACGAGAAAAGCAAAACCTACAAACTTCTAGTTTCAAACTGTAAGAAAAAAAAAACAATTTTAGACTATCTGAAAATGCATCCTACAGAGCACTTTTTAGGAAAGAGAATAAAACGCGTCTCATGTTTTCTCCGAAAGATCAGAGAAAACACATCCTATAAGACACATTTTCTTTTCTATTTGTAAAAAATAATATAAATTGATAAATTTTCAAGAAAACAACATAAATTTTCAATTTTTTTTCAGCATATAGTTGTAATTTAGCCTTTTTGAAAATTTTTTAATTTGAAATACAAGATTTCTAATGTTGAAATTATGAATTCGGTTATCTTCAACAAAAAAAGAATTGAGAATTAATAAAAGCTGAACTGGTACTTAACAATGGTTATTAGCTATGTTTTGTTTTATTCAATGATAATAAGTGATATAATTATTCAGTCAATTTAATTTTAATAATATATAAAATGGTAAAAGGTTAAAAAATATTTTTAAAATTTTAGAACATTCTAAAATTTAAAAAATAAAAAAAAATGAGAAAATTAGGGATAATTATTTTTAAACCCTACAAAATTTCTCTATATTATCTATATTCAATACTCATTCTTTCAAAACAAACATAGAAAAAATATTAAGCAAATTTATATGTTTACAATGTGGAGCCTCTTAACCTCTTCCTTCCATCATTCCTTTTCTCCTCTCTTTTGCACTATCCTTCTTTCCCACCAACCCTTTTCTCTTTCTAACATCATCAAAAGCATACCTGAAATTGTATTAAAATGGAGAAATTAGGTTTATCAAAATAAAAAAAAAATAAACAAAACCATAAATGGTTCATACCTATCCTCCTCGGGGTAGAAGCGAAGAACATTTTTAAAGTTTGGATGGTCATCCCACTCCAACCATTCCCACCATTCTTTCCTTGACGTGATGGTAAGAGAAGGTGGAGCATATGCAAATGGCTGCCCATTGCCAACAAGGGGAACAAATGGAGGAATTCTCTTCAGTTTATAACAGTCTAGAACGTGGATAAGTTGGAGAGAATCGCAAACCATCACTCCACTTTTGCTGCAAATGCTCTTCAAATTTGGTAACTTATGTAGTCTCAATTCTCTCAATTTGGGAAGATGGAATTTGATTAATGCATCACTCCCTTTTTCTTCAACTTCTGATGTTGCTGCTCCCAATATTTCTATTAACTCATCACAGTGTGACACCCAAATTTCTTCCAGGTTTTGGAGGTTTGGAAGCAACCAATGTGGAAGCAACGTCTTCATACTTGAGCATTTGAATATCGTAATTTCCTTGAGATGGGAAAAGGTGGCAGACGGAGCCAATGTTGATGTTCTTGCTGAACCAATTCCTGCATCATTCATAATAAGGGCACTCAACTTTGGTAGCTGTAGAAGATACAACACCTCGAGGCTCTGAAATGGATGAGCGGAAGAAGAGGCAAAAGAGGACAGGGAAACAACACACTCTATCCCTTCACACTCCGAAATCCTACAAACCCTCAAGTCAATCGCATTTTTGAAGGAAGAATTATCATCGACTAAGTTTCTCGAATAGTCGCACCTTATAATATTCAACTCTTGAATTTCAATTGGGTGCATAATTAACTCACCTTCCCAATTCTGGACTCCTCCAATTGTTACTGTTTTATCTCTTGTAGCAAGCACATAAGATGGGCCCACCTGTAACCGGTACTTGATGAGATTTTTCTTACTTTGTTGCATTGAGGAGATGAACTTATTGAATTCACTGATGTCTTCGAAATGTCCGGTAAAGCACTCCAACTTCTTCAATGGTTCCATCTCCTCTGCTTTTAGACTTGTTTTTTCATTGTTCTCATGAAAACCCAAGTGCTGAAGGTGAACGAGTTTTGGTAAAAGTCCAGCGGGTATCTCTTTCAGAGTGTGCACTGCAAGATCAAGATATCTTAGCTTTATCAACATATCCATTCCGTCCGGGACTTCCTCAATTTTAGTCCCAGCAAGAACCAACTTCTTCAATTCTTGAAGCATCGAAAGACAAGGCAGATCTCTTAATCCAAAACAGCCAGAAAGCAACAATGTTGTGAGGTTCTTTAGTTCAGAGATGGAATTTGGTAAACTCTCGATCACCGTATAGGACAAATTGAGAACACGAAGACAAGGCATGTTTGTGAAGAAATAATATGGGATCTTCTTTATAAGGTTGAACTGCAATAACAAGGTTGTGAGCAGTTGGCATTTTGTGGGTAGCACATCTATGAAAATTTCTGATATGGAGTTATACATAAGTGACACTTTCTCAATATCCGGACTCCATTGCTCCTTTTCTGGTAACTCTTCTAATTGCAAACCTGCTTGTATCATATATCGAGGATTCATTCTTGTGATCGACAATGCCATGTCTCTCACTGCATCATGCATTTTCACTGTTTCACTCGAGACATTTTCCAACAAACAATTATCTTCTAATTTCTTCAAAATAACATGGCCCTTATCTTTCATTTCTTGTCTTGTACTCATATCATCTATGAATCCCTCTTCAATCCAGCACTCAATTAACCCAACCTTTTGAATTTTATAATCTTCAGGATATAATGCGCAATGTAAGAAACAATGCTGCATTTTCTCGTCTTTTAAGTGATTGAAGCTAACTTTCAAACTCTCGATCACTTTATCTTCCGCTTCTTTCACTTTCCCTATTCTCTCTTTCAATTCCCTGAGTGTGTTTTTCCAAATAAGAGGGTCAACTTCTCCTCTCAATGTACCAGCTATAACGACAATTGTAAGAGGCAGACCTGCGCATTCCTTGACAACAAGCTTCAAAGTTGGCATTAAAGTTTGATTTTGCACCATGTTAGGTCCAACTTCACTCAAGAATAGTATCAATGCCTCTTCTTCTGAAAGGGGCTCCACTTTTATCACCTTACAACCCATGTACTTACAGACATGCTCCGAACGGGTTGTCAACACCAACTTGCAGCCATTGCTACCATTTGGCTCGGGGATCCCAACTTCCTCTAGAGAGACTTTATCCCACACATCATCTAGGATTAGAACATGCTTTCCTGCGTTCTTCAGCATTTTTGACAAGATTGCTGCTCGTCTGAGCTTGTCTCCTTTTCTGGGCCAACCTTCCTTCAACTTCAAAGCATCTGCAATATCATCTTGTACCTTCATGACATTAAACTCCTTTGATATGGTAACCCAGATTACCCTTTCGAATCTTTGTTCTTTCAAAAGATCATTGTGGATGTGCTTTATGATAGTGGTTTTACCCACACCGCCCATCCCCCACACCCCAATCTTGCTCACCTCCTCCTGCATCAAACATGCCCAAATCTCTTTTCTTGCAGCTTCCTCCCCAACTAGTTCTGATGTTGGCAGTGGCAACCCACCACTTGGACCATCCATGGCAAGACCTTCAGAGGCATTAGGAGCGTTATTAAGAAATTCCTTCAGTTCTCGAGTCTTTTCATCAACCAGCTTCCCGTTGCAAGCACGACAGAGATATCTCCCGTTACTGACTTTGTTTTCAACAACTTGTGCTTCCCTAATCATCTCTTTCACAGCTTTCAACCAATTTTCAACTCCCTGCTTTGGTTTCTTCCCCAGAGAACGAAAAAGATCTGCTTTCAATTGCAGCTCTATTTCTTCCATTTTGCAATTCAATTCATCTCTGATCCTCTTGAAGTTTCTCACATAATTGTTCAGCTTTCTGTGATATTGCAAATATTTACAAACAGGAGTTCCGAGACAATTTGCAATGCCGACAACAGGCTCTACGTACTCCATTGCTATGTCCCTGCAATGCAATCATATATAGCAGTAGCAGAGAATGAAAATCTGTGAATGAATTGGATATTTTATGAAGTATTGATATGTCAGTGTAAGCATGAAAAGGAAAACATGAATGCAAGTTTCAAGCAATGGCGTCTATTAGATGGAGCTATGGATGGGTGGCAGACAGAAACATGATGAAATTCTGGTCACCAGAATCAAGCTCTCGATGTATATAAAATGCTAGATTCAAGTGTGCAAGAGTTCATTACAGAATATTAAGAGTTAAAATGTTGACAGTTTGAGATTTCAACATTATATTGCTTCTGGGTAGCTGTTTTTGTATTAATTTCTATCTATAGTAGATTATGTCTGCTGGTCATTCACTCTTAAAATCTAAGACTGTTGATAATTAGTAGAGGAAATCATAGCTTCAGATCTTATTACCCGACTTAGTGGCTGAAAAGTGTAGAGAGATTAGAACTGAGAAGGAAGCAGTGAAGTTGAGTTCCTTGACAATCTTACAAAGCTAGCTGCTATAACAGTAGCAGATAATCAAAAGCAAAGAAAAGCATGTGATGAATTAAGCAAATGAAAGAAAATTACGTTGACTGGATGCTTGAAAATTGGTGATAGACCTTGGACATCGAAACAAATTAAAAGCAGTGAAGAAGAAGTAAGAAGAAAGTGAAGATAAAAACAGGGAAATTATGAAGTCTCTGGTAGGATCCACAGAGGCAGAATTATTAGTAAGGAATCCTATTTTTATTACTTTTTCTTTTAGCCTTTTTCTTTGCTGTCTGCCATTACAGATAGCATTGTAATTATTCTTATTATTAATTTAATTTACGGTATCGTATAAAATTATAATTATAAAAATTTTAGAAAAACTTTATTATATATATATATATATAAGCCAAACAAAATTACTATCAACAATGTTAACGGTTATGCTAGACATAATTTGAATTGGATGAACAATATCACATAACATTTTTAAGATTTTGTGCCACCACACTGTCACACAACATCTTTAGAGTTTATTTTCAAGAGCCAATCAAAATGAGAGATTTACATATCAAGTCTTTGAATATTTTTGAAATTTACATATTAAAATTTGCCCAAATCTTGACTTAAACTTAGGACCTCTCAAACACTTTTAGAACACATAACCACTAAAGCTGACAGATATTTATGTTACACAATCATAATACCCAA
The DNA here is from genome assembly GCF_007990345.1 of Gossypium hirsutum. Lineage (NCBI taxonomy): Eukaryota > Viridiplantae > Streptophyta > Magnoliopsida > Malvales > Malvaceae > Gossypium > Gossypium hirsutum. The sequence continues at coordinate 59,548,832 of NC_053441.1, read as the reverse complement.
AATTAAAATTTTGGGCGTTACATCAAGTCCTTAAATATTTTAGGTCATCACATTTTAATCTAGTGCTACCAATATGTCAGGCAACACCAGCAGGATATTGTACCAAATGCCTTATTTTTGTAATTAATTTATTTTCCATACCATTTTCATAACTAAGTATTTTTTATATGATTTGGGTAAAAAATCCCTATGTTGAATAATATACATTTTTCTATTTTATAAATAATTTTGAGTTTTTTTTATACAAGAATTTTCATTTTACCAAAAAAAAGGCTACACTATTAGTCACTAAACTATGAGTATTTTTGTTTTGGTCACTTAATTAAAAAGTTACAATTTCATCACTAATGTTTTTAAAATTGTTTTTTTTTTGTCACTCAAATGTTAAGTGACACTTCTTTAATTGATATAATAACAATTTTAATCCTCAAATTTTATACTTTCGGTGAATTTCATTTTGATAATATATAAAATGGTAAAAAGTTGAAATTATTTTTAAAATTTTAGAACATTATAAAATAAAAAATTAAATAAAAGTAGATAAAAATTTTAAAAATAAATAAAGTGAGAAAATGAGAGATAATTGTTTTTGGGCCCTACAAAATTTCTCTATGTTATTTGTATCGGAGTATCCAATAGACATTCTTTAGTAAAAAACGTAGAAAAAAACATTAAGTAAAATTATTTGTTCTTTGTTCCTTGACATAGCTTTTATGTTATAAATTTTTTTCTAAATATAATTTATTTTTATAATTTGAGTTTTGAAAAATAATTTAAATGTAATGAAAAATTGAATTAAGTTTGAAAAAGGAAATTTTGTTATATATCTTGACTAAAAAAATGACATTAGGGTCAATTTCATAAGCCTTGGTAATATGAGTTCTAAATGTTCTTTAAGGGCATGAAACTCAACTTGATAATATTACTAATTTGGTTTCGAGAAACATTGAGGAAGCTTTTTTTTGGTTTTGTTCTGTTTTTAATTTGTTATCAGATTTTATTGAATGGTAATTTACTTTATTTCTCGTACAATTTAGTTATTCAACAACATATTCAAGATTTTATTTTTCTAGAATTTTTATAAACATTTTTCTTTTTTTAAAATTTTAATTTTTTTTAAAATAATTTTATACAAAATCAGAGTCAAATTGATAGAAAATATAAAAGAAAAGAGGACTAAAATTATTATTATACCAATTAAAACAAGTATAACAGTGATCTTGGTGCTCAATTGTAACATCATCATCATCATCACGATAATAATGGGAAAGTATGGGAAAGTAGGGTATAAGAATGTCTAATATACTGGTAAATGACTTTAATTAGGTATAACAAAAATATATAAGTATTGTGGATTGAGTCTTAGCTTCATTGTCATAGTAATTGTTGTCAATGTAGAAGGATGTGGTTTCAAGTGTACTGAAACATATTATCTTCCTATTTATGAGTTGTTAAAGTTGTTGATATTAAAATTTGATTTTAATTCGGGAGAATTGCTTACATATAGATGTTTGTAATATGTGAATAAATATGATCGAATGTTCACCCTTTTTAGGAATAGCCAAATTTCGAATTATCATTGTACCAAAAAAAGTTACATTATTAGTCACTAAACTATTGCTAATTTTTGTTTTAATCACTCAATTTAAAAAAGTTACAATTTTACCACTAATGTTTTTGAAATTATTATTTTTTTGTCACTCAACTGTTAAGTGGAACTTTTTAAATGATTTAATAAAAATTTTAGTCTTAAATTTTTATACTTTCGGTGAATTTCATTTTGATAATATATAAAATGATAAAAAGTTGAAATTATTTTTAAAATTTTGGAACATTATAAAATTAAAAAATAAATAAAGTGAGAAAATTAGGGATAATTATTTTTAAACCCTACAAAATTTCTCTCTATTATCTATATTGAAATATTCAATACTCATTATTTTAAAAACACACATATAGAAAAAACTATTAAGCAAATTTATTTGTTCTATGCTTTTTTACCTTATCAATCACTTGACATGGCTTTTACATTATAAGAAAAGATAAAATTCTGAATATATTTTCATTTTACAATTTGGGTTTTGAAAAAAAAATAAAATGTAATGGAATTTTGAATTGAGCTTGAAAAAGAAAAATATAAAAACTCTGCATGAAAATAAGAGTAATTTAAAATGTTCAAACCATAGTGAACATGGTAAAGATAAGTAAATCAATTCAACTCATTGTGCACTTACCTTTTATTTGGCGCTAGCCACGACCATACAACCTTAAAGCTTCAAGAAACCTGACCCACCAAATTGACTATAAAGTCAAGATTCAAGCAAAAAAAGCAAATCTAATTCTGAAAAGAAGGAAGAAAATGATTGAGGAACTTTAAAGACCCGAGTCCTGACATAAAAAAAAAAGGAAGAAAATTTCTCTATATTATCTATTACTTCAATACTCATTCTTTAAAAACAAACATAGAAAAAATATTAAGCAAATTCATTTGTTTTTTACATCTTCATTACTTGACATAGCTTTTACTTTATAAGAAAAGATAAAATTCTGAAAAAAATTAAAATGTAATGAAATTTCGAATTGAGTTTGGAAAAGAAAAATTATGGCATATTTGTATTCTTTTGACTGAAAATATGGCATCAAGGTCAATTTCATAAGTATTTATAATATCAGTTCTAGATGTTCTTCAAGGGCATGAAACTCAACTTGATAATACTACTAATTTGGTTTAGAGAAATATTCAGGAAATTACATATAATAATCTAACATTTTTTGTTTTGTTTTGTTTTGATTTTAATTTGTAATCGGATGTTATTGAATGATGATTTTCCTTATTTCTCATACAATTTAGTTATGAAACAACATATTCAAGATTTTATTTTTCTAGAATTTTTATATACATTTTTCTATTTATAAATAATTGTGAGTTTTTTTAAATAATTTTATACAAAATCGGGATCTAAATTATTGATGTTGGTACTGCTTGGTATCCATTTAATATTATGCATATAATGATGGAAAACATAATAAACATACCCACTTACCCCTTCAAAATGAAGTACTGATTCCAAGAATTTGAGTGTGAAAAAAAAAAGCAAATCCAAACAGTCTATTTTGCTCTGATTTAGTTCAAGAAAAACATAAAAATATAATATTAGATGAAGAAATATATAACAAATTTATATATAAAAAAATAAAAAATAAAGAAATTAAGCATACATAAATACATTTACCTCACTTGGGAACTTCAAAATCAAACTAGACTAGGTGCTGAGAAGATCCTTGCTACTTCAAGACGATCAAATGGGATTTGAAGGGATATTTTCTTGGTTTTTGGGAGCAAAAGAAAGTAAGCAAAACTGAAGAAGAAAAAAGAAAAAAAGTTGAAGGTCTTTTCTTCTTTTTAAGGGAAAGGAAATAAATAAAAATAAAAATCAAGGTTGCACTAAAATGTTAAGAAAAGTTTTAAGACAACTGGGTTCAAAGGATTTGTGTTATGAGATTACCTCGATATGGGGAGCTAAATTATTGATGTTGGCACTGATTGGTTTGGTAATGGCCCCATCCATTTATTTTGCAATTATGATAGGAGACGACTTAGAAAAAGATGAGTCTTTGGGTCCTATTTTCACACTTGATAATTAGCACATCAACCACCCCTAAATTATGACCATTATTTTAAATCTATTTTCAAACTTCAAATTCATCTACTAAACAATTGATGTTATATTAATCAAATTATTTTGTTGTTAAAATCAATAAATGATACGTTAAATTTTATATAGCTAATTTTAAAATAAAAATTTAAAGAAACTAAAATTAAATAAAACTGAATTTTTTAAAAAATGAACAATAAAAATTTTGTAAAAACTTCAAAACCAAGTTTTTTAAAATTAACTATTTTTACAATTTTTTTTTAATTTTCATACTTCTGTATCTGATTGTTTTTTTACAATATGGTATGTTTTAAAGTTTTGATTAGAATGGCATGTACTTAGGAAAAATATTAGGTATGTTCCAAGTATTAGTTTTTTATGTTCAATTATATTAGTAATTAGCCAAGTATTAATTTGGCACCAAATGTAATATTCTTATATCAGGTTCCTTAAGTCGAACATGGTATAGGGGTGTTACATTTAGAATTTTCTGCCATTTTTGATTCTCCATTGATGTCCATTTCTCCTTCTCCTGTTGTCGCACATTGAAGTTTTTGTTGCCCTCATAATTTCTGCATTGCTGCCCCATCTAAGTCTCATCTTGTCATCATTATATCTCACCCCTTGACTGAACCCTCTTAGCTTGGTTAGTGAGCATTCATTATTGTTAATCGACTATTAACGCAGATCTTCAAACCTGTTGACACCATTTTTTGGATGAAAACGGGGTCAACTTGGGTTTTGAAAAATGAAACGGGAGTCGCCACCAATCCCTTTTTTATAAGGTGTGATTGGATCACCTCGAAAAGTGGTGGTTTTTAATAAAAGGTTTGATTTTATTAAAACAACAAGTTTGGTCCACGAAATTCAGAAAAAAAAAACGGGTTCGGGAGTCGGTTACGCACGAGGAAGGATTAGCACCCTCGATACGCCCAAAATTGGTACCTAGTTGATTACTTAATGTCTTAATGTCAAAAATTGAGAACCTTGAAGAATTTTAAAAATACGATCCTTGTATTAAAACGTTGAAAATTTTTAGGAAAAAGGGGCATATTTCACGTTATTCGAGAAGGAGAATCATATCCAGTGAGTTAGGACACAATGTCTCGAATTTTCGATACGCGGATGAGAAAGTTTATTTAAGAAATTCTGGCCATCTCGAATTTAAAAATGAGATCACAACCAGTAAGGTAGGACGCGACCCCTTTTCTTAAATTTCGAGATCATTTAAAATTTGAGTTCAAAAAGATTCGTACATTTAGATTTATCGTGAAAATCGAAACCCAGTAAGTTAGGGTACGACCTTCTCGAATCTAAACACGAAATATTATTTATTCAAAACCAATTTGTTAAATCGAGTATAATAAAAAACACGAAAACCGTAACAAAAAATACGAAAGCAAATTACATTTTTTATGCATGGTGAAACCATAATGAATATGAAAGTATAAAAAGTATAAAAAATACGAGCAATAGCAATCAAAATAAAATAAATAAAGGAACAAACCAACAACTCACAAAATAACAAATGTATAAGCAAATAAAAATAAAACATTCTCTTAAAATAATCATGAGAACTTAAATAAATAAGTAAATAACAAAAAGATTAAAATTATAAAATATAAAAGTATATATATAATAAAACAATGTAAATATGTACATATGTATTTTAGAAATATAAAACCAAAGATAAATATGTATGTATGCATATACACGAGTAAAAAAATCTATGTATATAGATATATTCATTATATACATGTAACAAAGTTTGAAAAATAAGAAAGATATAAATAATATCAATATAATATAAATATAGTAATATCAATATAAAAACAAATATCTTTGATATTAAAATAAGTTAATATAAATAACATATAACAACAGTAATACACATGATAATAACCATGATAGTATCAAATTTATTAACATTATTAATAAAATAACTAAAATAAATAAACAAATCGACTAAACTGAATTTAGAAACAAAACATGGGGTCTAAAGTGCAAATAAATAGAAAAGGGCTCCCATGGACCACAATAAAATGCGCTGCAAGAGCAAGGGACCGATTGGGAGAATATCCCCAACTTCTAGCCCGTCATTTCATTCAGGACCGAATTGAAATAAACGCAAAAACTGCGGGGCCAAATTAATAAATGCCAACGAAAGGGTGAAAGGATTAAATTGAAGACAAGCATAAAAGCGGAGGACCTGGGTTGCAAATAGCCCATTGAACAGAAACACACGGATCCCCTGGAATGGGTCGGGTCGCGTGCGGATCCTAAGGGCCAAAACGGCGCCGTTTTATTACTGCTATAAAAGCACCCATTTCTTTTATTTTTTCATTTTTTCCCCATCCCACACAAAAAACTGCAGAAAGCTCTCAAAGCTTCCCTATGCCTTCCAACGGTTGGGCTCTCGCCGCTGACCGTCCGTCCGCCGTACCGCCACAAAATCGGCGGCCAAAGAAGCACAACAAAAGGGTTTTTAAAAGCCCTGCCTCCAGGCGACTTGAGAGTCGGGTCCTTGAACCCCCACGAGCGCCGGGACTAGGGCTCAGAATCCATCCTTCAGATCCGGGCCGACGACGGCGAGAGAACCTCCGTCGACGGAGCCAGAGAGCGATTCAGGTGCGCTCCTTTTTCTTTTCCTTTTTATTGATATATTTTTTTAACGGATTTGTTTAAAAATAAATGAAAGTAAACGAATCAAAAAAGAATAAAATGAAGAACACAGCAACCTTTGTTCCTTTTCTTATTTCTGATGTGGTTTTCTTTTTTACAAAAAAAATCCCCCCTGATTACCGATGATCAAGCTCCCTTTTATCCCCCCGAAAATGATACAATAAAAATGTTATTTTCTACTGCTTGGTCTCTACTTTGCGTGTTCTTTCATCTTGCAGGGAGTCAGAGGGCAGGTGAGGGAGTTGGTGGTGGCGTGGGACAAGGGCGGTGGCAACAGGTGGAGCATGCGGCGCCCTAGGGTTAGGTTTTTTAATTTTTGCTGAAATTGTTTTAAGTTAGGCCATGGTTGGTTTGGGTCTGGGCTGTTTGGGCCTGTAATGTCATTTGGGCTTGTAACGGGTAGTGGGCCACCGAGTAAATGGGCCTGCAACAAAACCGGTGTAGCGTTAAGAAGGAATCGAGACGAATCCGAGTTGTAGTGGTGCTCCGGTCAATTGTTAATATTCTATGGATTGTAATTGAGGTGTGAGATTCAAATCAATTGTGAGTGGTGTATGCATGTGTACTATTTTGCATGTTGGCCGAATAACGTTGTTTTACCAAATACTTATCGATCAACTTCCAATTAGCTGCTACTGGTTCCTTTTGTTACTGACTTGCTATTTAATTTGCTTCAATTTTGTTGCTTAACCTCGTACTGTTTGCCATCTAAATGTGCTGCCTGCTATTTGGGTGCTGATTAGCTTCAATTTCTTGTTGTTTTAGCCTGCTGTGCATTTGTCAATCAGCCCTTTATTATAGCCGTCAATTACCTTGTGGCCATTGTGCTAATCTTAAAAATTTGCAACACCGATTCTTTCATTTTTTTTTTCAATTGTTGTTTGCTTCAGCCATTGCCTTTAAGTGCTATCAACATTGGCTTAGTTGTTGCACTTGTTTGTGAGCTTGAGGATAATAGAAAAGACTACTCAATGAAGCATTCATCATAAACGAATCGAAAAGGTACAATTTTTATTAAGTGTTTATTACTTTAGATATCACAATTAAATTCTTATTTTAGAATTTTTTTAAACTTAGGCTTTTCCCTATATTGATTTTTGCTGCATTTTCAAAAACCCCTATATTAGGGGTTGACTTCCATCAATAATAGATCAGTTTCAGAAAATACAACAATAATCCCAGATTTCTCCAAAACCAAACAAAATTGCAGACACTTTAACACAAAAAAACACGAATCAAAGAAGGAAAATTAGAAGATCAAAGATGAAACTAACCCGACTTTAATAGCAAGAGCGAGCGAAGCTCTTTTTCTGAAACCCGTACTGTGGATAGAGAAGGAACGGAAAGACAAAAAAAACCACAAGCTTTTACCTCGATTTTTCTTCTTAATCATAGGTTAGATTCTATGATAAAATTTTCCTTGAGTTTCATTCTAATTGCAGATTTTGATCTTATAACATACCAGATTAGACTACCACAAATTCTATCATCTAATTCTTCTATGCTACATAAGAAGTCTCAGATATTGAATTTGTTAAGGTTCAGTGATCAAAGCCACTGAATATATACTCAACAGTACACATTTAAGCATTTCCAGAATGTACGCTCTATTATGATACCATGGGTTCATGAAAATTTAAAGTAACTGGTGCTTATTAGTCCCACTGAACTTATCACTCGATAAAAACAAGTCATGTAGCTTTGCATATATAAATACAAATCACATGGTTACTAAATGAGCAATTATTAGATTGAAGGGTACAAGCTTCTTTGGCAGAGAAAGCTGGTTATACTCTCAATTGCTGCTTTACAGCCACGAGCACGAAAGTGATTGGATTTCTTCTTTGAATGGCCAACAAGTTTGGGGTTAACCAGTTGATTTTGCAATTCACAAATGACTCTTTTCTTCCTTGTCAGATGCTTCACAGACATCTCTTCTTCTACATCATTTTTAACTTCTGGCTTCCTAGAATTTACTGCAACATTCCTGTTATCAACTGCGTCCTGAAAATGTTCAAAACAGATGTGAAGCATCAAACAAAGAAGAAAAGAGCTACCATGAAATGCAAAAAATCGAAATCCATGATAAGCTTAACAAAAATTGTAGCTCAGAATTGTTGCAAAATTTTTACCAAAGAAAGAACAAATGGTACTCAGAAAATGCATTGAATTTTATCATAAAAGCAGCTTAATAAACTCACAGCTTAATAAACATACTTCCGAACATCATCCTCCTTAGACAAGTTGAACAACTTCCTGATTTTTGATGCTCTCTTCGGACCACTCATTCTTGGTTTCTAAGTGTCAGTCAGTCCAGGAAGATCATTTTCACCCTTTTTCACAATAACCAAGTTCAAAACTGAAAGATCCTGACTAACAATGCATCCAAGAACTGACTTCCTCCTACGCTCTCCATTTCTCCTACCATATCCATGGAAGCAGGGAGTATCTATTCAAAGAATTAGAAAAGAAGACATTTAATTAACCGAAAAAACATTTCTACACAAATAAGAACAAGGAAAAATATTTCAGAATCCACAGACCTCTGTGAAGCAAAAGACGAACACATCCAGGAGTGAGAACTCCTTGCTTCATTGGAAAACCTTGTTTATCACAGCCTCCCATGATCTTGAATACATAGCCCTTAAACTCCTGTTGAAGGATAATTAAGGGGTGAGCAAATTGCAGTTATGAAGTCCAGATGCACCAGCAGAAACTTGAGGCAGTGAACGAAAAGCTAAAGGTAACTTGGAAACATACCTCATCGAAGGCATCACCATTGACTTCCTGTGAGATCCTCTTGTCAAAAAAGGCTCGACTGCATTTTCAAATGTCAATGTGAGAATACTTTCTTCTTAATACAAAGTAACAACTACCAACTAGCATTGACGCAAGAGAGTAAATGGATGCTCACAAATACAATCAAGCCAAGCTGCTTAAAAGAAACTATTATTTTAACATAATAATCAGCTACAAATTTAATAGATGAGCTATTATCTTATAAGGTATATTTGACGCACCGATTAGATACAAGTGAACTATATCCAGAAGGCTAATCCACCGTAATATTAAAAGTTCCACTTCATATCTAAATGAAAAAAGGAAAGACCTACAAATCAAATCCATTTGTTGATTTTGTGTTGCAAGACCATCAGAATTTTTTTAATTTCTTTCTCACAGTTGCATAAAATCATGCCTCAAATAGAAGATATCCAAACTTCGTTAGCAAATAATATACATTTTATTTTGCTTCAACATAATTGACTTTTCACATTCTATAAATACTCAGAAAAGTTGAATCCCACCCAAACAAAATATAACTGAAACCTGAATATATATATAGACAACATGACCAAAAAGAAGACATATCCTTCATATGGGTCTTTTCATGGTTAAGACAAGCAGCATTAAATTTAACACTAAATACTGAAATTAAATCAACGAATTCAACTTAAACCCAACTATTTCATGAGTTAGAGAGAGAAGAAAATCACAGTTTCTGGTCATCATCAATTTCCAGCTTTTTTTGGTAACCAATAGTCGTATTTGCAATGTTGAACTGAGAAAAAAAAAGAAAAAAATCAGCAAAATGAAAAGAATAAACAAACCCCCAAAAAGGATTGAAATCTATTTATATTTAGTTCAAAAAAGAAAAAAGAAAAAACCTTTATTTCTGTTTGATGGGTCTTCTGAGGAAGAGGTGATCATAAATGGGATGGGCCGGGTTTGGGTCGGGCCGGGTTAAAAAAAATTTAGCTTGCTTTTTAGGCCTTGGCCTAGCTCAAAATATGGGCCTAAAATTTTGTCTAGGCCCGGCTCGAGGAAAAAATACTAAGCCCGAGTCCGGTTCGGCCCGGCCCGTTTTTTAAAAGATTAAATTAATTTTTTATCATTTGAGGGCCAAAGTATAATTTTACCATTACTATTTTAAAATTTTATAAATTATAAAGAGTTAAAAAAAGAATTTTTATTTTAATTTTAGAATAGAACCCTTGCCCATGAAATATCATATCAACAAATTTGACAATACTAATAATTAAAATTAAATTTTAAATTTTGAAATATAAAAATTAAAAATTTTAAAATAAAAATAAAAAAATAAATTTCAAAATATACGAGCTTAGGGAAATGGGAAATGGGGAGGAGAAATGAGAATTTTTTTAAAAATATATATTTATTATATTAGGGTCGAGCTGGACCTGGGCCAAAAAATTTTTGCCCGAGGCCCGGCTCGTTTTCTAAACGGGCCTCGTTTTTTACCCAAACCCATATTTCGAGTTTATATTTTTACCCAAACCCTCCCATATTTCAAGCCCAGCCCAGTCCATCATCACCTCTAGTTTCGCTTCTATTAAAGGGTTTTTATTTGTGGATATTTATATAAATAAAAGGGGAATAACTAGGTGCTGCTAGTGAACACCATAACTTTTATCTGAATCAACATGTGGACATTTGATGGGTCTTGAATTCTAATTTAGGCTTTGGGTTAATTGGTTAAATGGGCTTACTTGGACCCACTATAATCGCTTTACTCTAAGTGAAAAAAACAAAATTAAAAAAAAAAGTTTGAAAATACTTAAATCAATAATTAAAAGTAAAAAATTGGTAAAAATCATAAGCACAAATTTAAAAAAAGTAAAAGCAACCATTAACAATTTAGAGAAAAAAATACTAGTAAAAAGTCAAAATTTAAATTGGTGTAGATGATGCAAACCGATAAGGTCATACAACAACAATTTAAATAACAGCAATATCCCTGGAGGAATAAGAATGAAAATTAACCTTGTACTTATTAAAATGTTGTGAAACTATTTAATGTCAAATTCTTTGAAAATGTTTAAAAACTCAGTATTACTGTTTTCTTATTCCCTCAACAAATATAATGCAGCTTTAACAGTTTTAAATACACCGAAACGATTTTGAAGAACCAAATCTTCACACGATTTTGAAGAACCAAATTAATATTGTCTATTTTACAATTATATAATAAATTAATTAATATATAAATTAGAAAACACTAGTTAATCTAAACCCTAAACACATAACATCTAAACCTTAAACCCCAGCCTTTAAACCATATACCATAAACCATAACCCTTAAACCCATAATCCATAAACCTTAAAATAATAACTCATAAGCCTTAAACTCTAAACCATGTACCCTAAATCAAAAACCCTAAACTATAGTGATAATTAATTCAATATTTTAAAATTAATACTGTAATACCCAATTTTAAGTTCGGGCCCAACACCAAATTAAAATAAATTAAAACTATAAGTGTCCAGCCCTAATTACAAATCCAAATAGCCCAAATTACAAAAAACCCTAGCCCAATAGGCCCACAACATGTTTTCAGCAACAAAGGAGGCAGAAGCCCTAGGGTGCGCCGCACGTCAGCAAGGCTCCCTCGCACGCCTTCGCTCACGTCGCAGTACGTCACCTTCGCACTACGCATGTTCTCCCTGCAACAAACGATAAACCAAAGCAGCAAAAAGAATAAACGGACTTACAACAAAGAAAATAATAAATTTACAGCGAAAAATTGTAAGGGGAGATAAAAACATAAAAAAAAGCAAAAAATAGAAAAAGAGGGATTTTGATTTTTCTTTTTGGCTATATAAAAGCCAAACACGGATTTGTAAAGGGGGAATACGAAAATCGATTAAAAAATCAATAAAAAAATTATAGCAGTGAGTTTTTAAGGTGATTTCCTTTTCTTTTTCGATTTCTCTGTTTCTTTTTATTATTATTGTTTATTCATTGTGTGTAAAAAAAATCAATTAGAAAACAGAAATTACCTGAAGTGTTGAATCTGCTTGCTCCGTCGCGATCGGAGCCCTTGCAAGGTTCGGGAAGCCTCAAAACAGCCTGAATTTCCAAAGCGGCGGAGAGAAAAAAAACCCAAGGTTTTATTTTTTATTTTTTTGGTTTTATTTTCTGTAAAAGTGGCGAAAATTCTGATTAGGGTTTTATTTGGGGGATTTTATAAGGTAATAAAAATGACATCGTTTAGGTCCTGCTTTAGTGGCCCCAAAACGACGTCGTATAATGCCACACCAATTAGTGACCCGCGCGATCCGACCCGAGGGGAGGATCTGCGCGTTTTGTCCCAGGGGTAAATTTGCGCAGTGGTCCTCTCTCTTTAGTGGCGTGTTCAAATAAATTCTTTTCTTTTTTTAAATTTCACCCTTTAATTCATTTTTCGCTTTATTTTAGTCCATGTTGCAACACAGTGTTTTGGAGGGTTGGGAATATTTCCAAATTAACCTTTCATGTCATTCGCGCATTGCACATTAGCCCTTATTTTGTTTTATTTACATTATTCCCCGATTAATTTCATTTTAGTTGCAATCTAATATATTTTTTTTAAAATTAGTTTAATATTTTCATTAATATTAGGATCATTGTTGTTGTTATTATAATTATTGCTATTACTACTTTCATTATTATTAATATTATTACTATTATTGCTATTATTGATAATATTATTTGCTTATATATTTTCCTATTACATATACATTACTTTATTTTATATGTATTATTGTTTTAAGTTACTTTTAAAATCTTATATGTATTTACCTTTTTATAATATACTATTATTAATATTATTTGAATTTATTTTATTCTACAATATATTTTCTCTAAATTCACTCATTACATATTTTTAGGTTTGTATAAATATAAATTTTTTTACGTAATACTATTTATGTATACATATTTCATATTAAATTATTTTCATTATACATACATAATCTATTGTTAATTTCGTATTATTATATAGATATTTTATTTCTTTCAAATATTTTAACATCTTTAATTCATTTCAACTTATTTCAATATTGTTAATTTATTTTAATATTTTAATATATATATTATATTTATTTCTTAAATTATGCTTAAATTTGTATATTTCGTTAGTGTTTATGTAAAATTGCTTGATTTTAATTAGTTTCCACTTATTAGCCAATGTGGGTATTTACATGAGATTATTGTTGCTATGTGTATTACTTGCTTGTATTTATCTACCATTCATTTGATTAATGTATAATTTATTTACAAATTATCCTTTCGCGTTGCATATTGTCATTTAATCACCTTACATTTTTCATTCAAGGATTTATAAAATAAGACTCGGTATCCAAGGTTCTCGAGAAGATTGTGCCCTAACTTACTGGGCCTCAATCTTCCTCGTTGAATTTAAGTAACCGAGTATTCCTTTTTGAATTTAAGTAACCGAGTATTCCTTTTTCAATTAAAGCTTATCTCGAAGATTCAAAATGTTGTGTCCTAACTTATTGGATACAACATCCTGTTATCTCGAGACCAGGTTTTTAAATAAAGGCAAACTCATGTGTCGTCTTTGAAACTTCAAGGAGTTGTGCCCCAACTTACGGGGTTTCGATTTCTTCATTGAAGCAAGAAGACTGATTTTTTTAGTTTTCAAAATAATAAATTTCAATAAAGATTTTTTAAAGGGGAATCGCTTTTCAATCTTTTCGAATTTTCAACATTCGAATTTAAGACATTAAATAATCAATTCGGTACCAATTTTGGGCGTTACGAGGGTGCTAATCCTTCATCTTACGTAATTGTCTCCTGAACTCATTTTTTCTGAAACTTGTAGACCAAAATCATTTTTAAGGTGATCCGATTACACCTCAATAAAAGATCGGTGGTGACTCCCATGTTCGTATTCATTTTTAAAATCCAAGTCGATCCCATTTTCACAAAAAAATGGTTTTGACAAATACTATCTCTTTTACGATTATATAAGAAATTATTTAATATATAAATTAAAAAAATTAGTAATGTACCCAAAAAACTTTAAAATTATTTTAAATAATAGTATTTTAATTTTTCCATTTTTAACAAATATTTTTCTATGTTTTTTATTTTAAATTATTTCTACATGTCATTATTTTTTCTGAAGATTTTAACTATTCAATTAAAAATAATTTTAATTTTAATTAATATAAATAAACCAATTAAATAATAAATAGACAGATAAAATGTTTATTGCGACGCTTTTTTAAAAACGCCGCTAAAAATAGAGCATTCACAGCGCTTCTTCAAAAACGCCGCTAAAAATAGAGAATTAGCGGCGCTTTTTCAAAAATGTTGCTAAAGCCCCAAGAATTCGCGGCGCTTTTTCAAAAATATTGAATATTGTAAAATTGTCATAATCTAAGAATGTCACTAGGACTATTGTATGATCATTCTTTAAATATGAGATAAAAAACCTTTCATATTATTTTAAAATATTGAGTGGGAGATGGTCATTTAACAAGACCTACGACCTCCATTGATGGCCCTTAAATGGTAACATGATAATTGAAAGAAAAAAAAATTGTCCCAAGATAAACTTTATCATTTGGGTTCACTAAATGAGATTTACTTTTCAGGATAAGTAGTTGTGCATGAATCTTAGTGAAATTGTCCCAAGATGACTCACAAATGAAAGCATGTTCATGATGGGTGTTGAGTCAATAGTTACATACTTAAGAACTTCTTATGAAATAGTTTCCCAAAAAACGATATTTAAGCTAGAGGCAATGGCTAAACGTTAAACGATCGTTGGTTTCTGTGGAGTCTTGAGAATTAAGATTCATGAACTGATTCCATGTTCTTACTAGTTAATCATGAGACCCCAAAGCGACATGATTGATGGGTGTGAGAATGATCGTAGCAATAAAAAAAATATTATCAAGATTTTAATACAAGACGCATGCATCATACTGCATTCTTGATATGTTGCTGAAATGAAAATATTTACTTAATACAAAGATAGTAATTAATGAATCTTTATTTTTTTCAGTTCAAATATGTCTTATAATCCTCTTATTAACATTTTTACTAAGAAAAATTTAAATGGGGATCATTTTTGTGAATGGCAAGGGTTCTCAAGGAAAAATATTTTTTGCGTGATGATTTCCTACTGTCGACATTAGGGAGCAAACCTTCTTTTATTAGGAGGAGCATCTGGGCGACGAAAGGCCTACTTGTCAAAGGTTGTAGTTGGTTGATGGGGAACAAGAATGAGATTTTAGTTTGTGACAAGTCATGGCGCTCTAGTGATCGACCATTTCTGGTGGAGTCACAACGAGTCAACGGTATTAATTAGGTTGTTGATTTGATTGACACAAATATGAATATGTGGAATGAGGATCTTGTTCTATCAATGTTTGATGCCTTAGAGGCTCGTACGATCCTCTTCATTCCTTTGCCGCAGTAGGGGGCCTTGACAGTTGAATTGGTGCTTAGAAGGTTCTCGAGAGTACACGGTTCGGAGTGGCTATTGACTCATTTTGCATGGTTTTCCTTGTTCGATGAAGGACAAGTACATTAATGTGGGTCAAGACATCAAGGACATTTATAGAATTCTTTGGCAGATTCCTGCGTAGGAAAATATCAAAATTATAGTGTCAAAATTCGTAAACAACTATGTGTCTACCAATGCTTATCTTTTCATGCGACAACCTTCGAGGTGACTGATGTGCCCTCGATGTGGTGTGGGTGGTGAAACATCTCTTCATGCTTGTCATGATTGTCCATTTCTGTTCTGGGTTTGGTTGAGCCTTGGTTTCACTTGGCATGTGGATGAGGTTAACGACTCTTTGTTTTGTTGGGTGTGGGATTTGCTTTGTGGTAGTTCTCCTGCACAACGTCTAACAATAATTGTCACCATTTAGGCAATTTGGTATTTGAGAAATCTTTTGGTGCATGAGGGCAAACGACAATAAAATTCAGAGCTTCTTACCTTTATTTTGGGTCATGTCCGAAGGCTGGGATGCTTACTCGATGTGCATGGTCGCGGAAGGACTCAACCTTCCGAACATGGTGATTGTCGGTCGAGCCTTGTATGCGACCTAATTTTGATATGGGGTTTCATAGGGACTTGGGGGTTGCACGTGCAGGGGTCATGACCTTGAATCATTTGGGCCTTCTAATGTGGGCAACCTACTTCTGGACGGAGTATGTTTCAACCCCTTTGGCAACGGAGGCATGGCTGAGTGTGGAAGAGATTTGGTTCACAAGGGAGATGGGGTTTGGTTCGGTGGAGATTGAAGGGGACTCTCTGGTGGTTATTATGAAACTTCGCTCTCCTCTCCTTGATCCCTCAGATATAGTTCATATGTTCTAGAGGCTCAACAACTTGCAAAGACATTCACTACTTGAAGATACCAACATATTCACAGAGAAGGAAACAATGTTGCTCATCTCATGGCTCAAGAGGGGTTTCTGTTGTTGAACTGCTTGTTGGTTGTTGGAGGATGGCCCTGATGTTGTTCATGATCGGGTGGCTGCGAAGATGGCAGGTGATCAGACATCTATCCAACCACAATAACATCTAGGAGTCAGGGGTCATGGCGACAAGTCTCTGTTGGTTCAATTGGGTGGCCGGGATGTTGGATGGACAATTCTTTTGGAGAGCTTCATTCATCACTATATTGTTACTCTGTTGGGAGAGGGCAGCTCATATGCTGGCTGGATTTAAGTGTTTTTTTTTCGGTTGTTTTCTTCTTTTCTTTTTCTGGTGTTTAGGGACTTTTTCGTTTGTACGATGGCTTTTTAATTTTAATAAGGTTCCAACCTTTTACTTCAAAAAAAATATATTATTTGAAAAAAAAATATAATACGAAGAGTGAAAATACAAAAAAAAAGTGAAGAGAAATCTAAAAAATTAGTAAAAGAGAGTTAATATATTTCTATAAAACAATGAAACCTTCTGTATTTATCTCCAAATAAATTTTTTTATATTTCATGTATTTTAAAAAATGAAAAGTAAATTTGATTTTTAATTGTTTTAAGCTTTTTCTGAAATTTTTGAAATTCTTATGTTTTTTTCTTTTTCTTTTGTATTTTTATCTATTTTTAAAAAATAGAAATATGTTTTTTTTTATTTTGAAAATTTTATACAACTTTCCATTTGTTATTTGTTAAAATTTTATAGATTTTTTTGTTTTCTTTGAATTTCTTGTATTTTATGTATTTAAAAAAAATAAATGTAAATAGTTTTTCAATTTTAGGAATTTGCTATAAATTTGCATATTTTTTATTTAAAAAAAGCTGAGAAAAAATTCTCAAATATTTTTTATTTTTTATTGCATTTTTTTAGAATTTATTTTAAGAAAATAAGAATTTGAACCACGTGATATGCTAGAGCACGCCACATCATCTTTTTTTAACACAGTTAACAAGTGAGGCAAAGTGATTCATAATTAGAAACTTCGTGTAGAAAATTGGTACAAAAAATTCTTTTAAGAATCAAAGTGATAATTGAGTATAACTTTTGAGGGCAAATAGTGCATTATCCCTTTTACAAATAGTATAATTTAACTTAATAAATTTAATTATTACCACATAAAATTTTAAAATTTAAAAAACTAAAAATTAAAATATAAAAATTAAATACACAACGTAATACAAAAATTAATAATAAAATTATTTATAGTGTTTCATCAAGTCTTACTTTTTAAAACTTTTTGAATTTATTTTATTTAAAAATATCATTAATACTTTATTTGGGGTTATTGGTTTCATTTTTTTTGTTTATTTTATTTTATTTTATTTTTATTTTTAGAATAGAATGATTGTTGAAAGAAGAAATAATGATATTTAAACTTTATTTTTTATTTTATTTAAAAGGAAATTATGGTATTTATTTATAATGATATTTTCAATACCTTTGCTATCTAAAATACCATTATTTTGAATAGACTTAATTTATCAATTAATATTTAAATTATATTTTTTTCATCTTTTTTGTCACAAGTGGTTTATAAATTACTTTTGTTTTCTTAAGTTGATACTTTTGTTAGTCAAATAGTAAGTCAAACAGTTAAATCCATTTTTTTTAGAAAAATGTTTAACTCATAAATTGGTACCTAAACTCTATCATTTTTCCCATTTTAGTACCTAAATATTTTTTTGGTTAAAAGTACTACCAAAACTATATTTTCCCCAAGTTGGTACTTTTGTTGTTAGGCAAACTATTAAGCCTATTTCTTTTTAAAAATAATCAATTAAAAATTTTCATGTAAAAAAATGATAAAAAGATAATACTTTCTTTATCTAAATTTAAAATATCAAAATTTCATAAAAATTAAAAAATAGAGAGAATTGGTTCAATTGGTTTCTTTAGCTTGGTTCAACTTATTTGTATTGGCTCGCAAGTCAACCAATTCAACTCCTATCTCTAGACCGATTTCATATCCAATTGACTGATCGGCTGGTATAATTTTTAAAACACTAGTTATTATAGATGAATTTTTTTTTCGATCCTATCAGGTCAAGCAAGTACGCAATGAAATTTGAAAACAAAATTAATTACGAGCGTTTTAACCTCGTGCGGGCCAAATTTTAACATTGTCGGCATTGCTAAATATTATAAAGGAATGTAACACTCCATACCTAGTCTAGACGACAAGGCCAAGCCTGGAGGGTTACAACGAACTATAATAATAATAAAGCAACTTCATAACTTAGCTTTAAAATCCTTCAGATTCATATAAGATTTAAAGAACTAATAAGGCAAGAAATTTGGTTTATCGTGCAACTACATTGAAAATACGAATAACAACTAACAATACTAGTACTACTAAACAGTTTAAAACAGTGAAACTGAGCTCCCCATCCACCGACTCGTCTAAGCCTGTGATTTACCTATAATTCTTTCAACAACAAAATGATTTAATATCTCATAAAGAAACGAACTATATACATATTCAATAGAGTGTGGATTAAACCAGTAGATGTCCAAGCGCAAATGCCGATTTAGACTTAGGAAATAGCTCATTCATTTACGGATCAAAACCATACAGAAAGATATCAAATCAAACTATAATCAGATACGGAACAGAATAGAACATATGCAATTTTCTTAATCCTAGCCGTTACACACTATCTCCGACTAACCTAACACATGAAATAGGATACTTATTACCCATCTAACCCTACACACCATATAGGGTCGGTCTGACACATTTCAGAAATTGCAGTCTAGCTCCCAGATCAGAGTACATATGACAGTGATTAATTTAATCGTTATGTCAGAACATAATACTTCCTTCTTGTTCAATTTCCACCTAATGCATATGCAGACTTCACATGACAGTTAATACAGATGCGGATATTTAGATACAATTCATGCTTGAATACAGTAGATCGATACTATTAACATTGGTCATACACAATACACACACAGATTATTAGTACTCAATTTCAGATAATAGAATATCAATTTATACAATTTAATTCAGTTCATACGGCCTTACAGAAGGCTTGTATTCATTTCAAACGAAGTTCAGGAAATGAAAAAATTCTATAAACTGGCCCGCACACCCGTGTAGTCCTACACGGCCTGACACATGCCTGTTTGCTTGCCCGTGTGTCCCGCATGGCCTAACACACGGCTGTGTCATCCGCCCGTGTGATCTTTATTTTGTAAACAGTGTGTTACATGACCTGGACACACGCCAGTGTCCTTGGCCTGTGTGAACCCTGCACTAACATAGCCACACACGGTCTGGATACACGTTTGTGTCCCTATGATATTTTAAAAATGTAAACTTTCTGGCGTTACAAACTCATAATTATTGAGAACCTATGATATTTTCAGTATTTAAGACTAAAAAAATTTAAACCTTCAGCTTTGAAAAAAAGTCGGACAACAAAATGAAGCAAGAAAAAAAGGAAGGAAACTAAGTATTTTTTTATTTTTATTTTCCAACTTATCCATCACACATTAAAAGAAAAAGGAAAATGTCTTTTATATATGGGAAACGTGGAGGGCTTATTTGCAACATAATCCCCTTAATGTTTTTAATTTATTTTAAAAGGGATTTCACCTTTTTCATTTTCACATTTAGTCCTCATAAATTAAAATATTATTTAATTTTAGAAATATGTTAATATTATTAACTATGTTAATCCCTACAATTTTTATATTACTTAAGAAAAGGAATTTATCTTATTTAATTTCCACTTTTAATTTCTAATATCATATTTTTATGAAAGTACATTATTGTTTTAATCTTTATCATTACGTTTACATATGAATGAATCCAATTATATTTTTTAATAAATATTATTTTTTTAAAAACAAGCAATTATTATTTTTTAAATCTTAATGTTTCTAAAAATTTTACATGGAAATTAAAAAATATTATGTCTTTTTACAATACTTTCCTAACTTTTATTGGAAATAAGTTTTGTGTCACCTAAAATCATTTTGATTAATATAAATATTTTAATAATAAATATTTAGAAGGTTATTTTGGTAAGTATATGTACATATTAGAGAATAAAAAGAGAATAGAAGGAATGGTAAGAGGGGGGAAATGTTTAAAAAGTGGAGGTAGTTTTATTTCTTATTTACCTTTGCTTAACCTTTTACTTTCATCATTCGTTTTCTCCTCTCTTTTTCACTATCCTCCCCCTACTTCTTTCCCACCAACCCTTTTCTCTTTCTCTTCAACATCTTCACAAATATACTTCAAATTTTATTAATATGGAGAAATTAGATTTATCAAAATAAAAAAATAAACTAAACCATAAATGGTTCATACCTCTTATCCTCCACGGGGTTGAAGCGAAGAACATTTTTAAAGTTTGGATGGTCGTCCCACTCCAACAATTCCCACCATTATGTGCTTGAGAAGATGGTAAGATAAGGTGAAGCATACGCATATGGTTGCCCATTGCCAACAAGGGGAACAAATGGAGGAATTCTCTTCAGTTTATCACAATCTCTAAAAACTTCGATAACTTGGAGAGAATCACAAACCATCAGTCCACTTTTGCTGCATATGCTCTTCAAATTTGGTAATTCCCAGAATGTCAGTAGTCTCAATTTGGGAAGATGGAATTTGATTAATGCATCACTCCCTTTTTCTTCAACTTCTGATGTTGCTGCTCCCAATATTTCTACTATCTCATCACATTCTAACACCCAAATTTCTTCCAGTTTTAGATGTTTGGAAGCAACCAATGTGGAAGCAACATCTTCATAATTGAGCATCTTACTACATAAATTTTCTTAAGATGGGAAAATGTGGTAGACGGAGCCATTGTTGATGTTGTTGCTGAACGAATTCCTGGATCTTTCATAATAAGGGCACTCAACTTTGGCAGATGTTTAAGATCCAACATCTCGAGGCTCTGAAATGGATGAGTGGAAGAAGAGGCAAAAGAGGACAAGGAAACAACACACTTGTTGGAACTTTGGCAATAGCAAAAGAACCAATTTGCAAAGAAAAAACCAATGGAAATCGAAGCAAAAGAAAAGAAAACAGTAAGCAAGCTTGAACACTCAGAAAAATGTAACTGAACAACAAGTATTTTTTATTCAAATTTTGAAATATATTGGAGTTACAAAAAATATCAACTTGACAGTTACCTAATGGCTTAACTGCCCCCACTAATACATGACTAGATTATAGCTAAAATCATACACAAAAGTAGCTGACCAATCAGCCATTACATCAAGGACTAATCAAAGACTAATCCTACTAACTTTCTTACACAAATTTGTAACTAAACAAGTTTACATTGAAACAAAATGAACTAAGCTACTGTTGTATTCGGTCAAACTCAAATACTGCACTTCATGTTGCTTTGCTGTTGCTGAACTCGATGATAGTTAGCTACTGGTTCCATGTTGCATTACAGGCCAACTTTCAACACTCCTCCTTGGACTGTATGCAACACATACCAATTCCATTTCTCAAGGCTTCAAATCGAGTAGCTGCTAATGGATTAGTCAATATGTCTGCCAATTGAGCCCCTGGGATACAATGAACAAGGCTGACTTCTCTTGTTTGTTCAGCCTCTCGAACAAAATGAAGTTTAATCTTAAAGTGCTTAGTCTTTCCATGAAACACAGGGTTTTTAGCTATAGCAACTGCCGATTGATTGTCCACCCAAATTTCAGTTGCTTCAACTTGATTCTCATTGAGATCTTGAAGGAGTTTCCTGAGCCATATGGCCTGGTTAACAGTTGCTACAGCTGCAATGTACTCTGCTTCAGCTGTGGACTGAGCAACAGTCTGTTGCTTCTTCGAACTCCAACAAAACACACTCAATCCAAGTGTGAAAAAGTAGCCAGAGGTACTCTTCATGTCATCAAGAGAACCTGCCCAGTCACTGTTTGAATATCCTTCAAGTTTTAGCTCTATTCCACTTTCAAATATCACACCATAATTTGCAGCCCCTTTAATGTATCTAAAAACCCTCTTTGCTGCTTTCAAGTGAGCCTCATTACAGCAGTGCATAAATCTTGATAACAAACTGACACCAAACATAATATCTGGTCTAGCTGCTGTTAGATATAGCAAACAACCAACTAGGCTTCGATAGTGTCTTTCATCAACCCTTTCCTTGTCTCCATTACTAGTCACTTTCTCACCTTGAGCAACAGGTGTGCTGACTGTTTTACAGTTTTGCATGCAAAACTTAGCAAGAATCTTCAAGGTAAAAGTATGCTAGCTGATGAAAATGCCTCGATCAGACTGATGCACTTCCATACCAAGGAAGTAAGTCATGATCCCCAAGTCAGTCATTTCAAATACTTGTTGCATTTGGACTTTGAATTCATCAATGAGCTCACTCTTGCTTCATGTTACAAGCAAGTCATCCACATAAAGAGAAACAATCAGCAATGTCTCATATTCTGACTTCTTCACATAAAGTGTAGCTTCACTAACACTTTTCTCAAACCCGAGCTTAGACAGGTAGGTGTCAACCCTATCATACCAGGCCCTTGGTGTCTGCTTTAGGCCATAAAGTGCCTTTCTCAGCCTGTACACCTTGTCTTCCTCTCTAGCAACTTTAAATCCATCTGGTTGCTCGATGAAAATCTCCTCATTGAGAAAGCCATTCAGAAATGCTCATTTTACATCCAATTGGTGAACCTTCTACTGTTTCTAAGTAGTTAAAGCAAATAGAAGCTTCATTGTATCCAATCTTGCTACTAGAGCAAATGTCTCCATGATATTAACTCCATACTGCTAACTGTAGCCTTTCACCACAAGCCTGGCCTTGTGCTTGTTCAATGAGCCATCAGCATTGTATTTGGATCTAAACACCCACTTAACACCTATGACTTTCTTGTGGTCTGGCCTGTTCACCAATTCCCAAGTCTAATTCTTGTTGATCATCTCCAATTCTGCTTCCATAGCCTTCTTCCAGTTCTTATCCTTGACAGCCTCTTCATAGCCAGTAGGCTCTACTACTGTAACATTGCACCTTTGGTAAATATCAGCTAAGGTTCTGGTGCCTTTTACTAGTGCATCATCAACAGCATCAAGATTTGATCCCTCTTCCGTAGGTTCAGTAACCAAGTCCAACTGATTTTCCTCAAGCAAGCCTGCTTCAACACCATTCTAGCTCCATACCCTCTCTTTATCAAACTTCACATCTTTGCTGACAGTACCTTCTTTGTTGATGGATCAAACACCCTGTAGCCCTTCTTGTTACTACTATAGCCAACAAAAATTCCTGAACATCTCTACTTTCAAGCTTGGTTCTCTTTTCCACTGGAACATGAACATAGCACACATAACCAAATACTTTCAAGTGTGTTACCACTGGTTTGAGTCCATGCCAATCCTTCAAAGGAGCTTTGTCTTTGACTGCTCGAGTTGGCAACCTGTTGAGCAGATATACTGAGGTGTTGACTGCCTCAACCCAGAATTAGTTTGGAAGCTTGCTCTGAAATAACATACATCTGGCCATATCAAGCACAGTTCTGTTCTTCCTCTCACATACTCCATTTTGTTGAGGAGTATAGACAGTAGTGAGTTGATGATGAATCCCAGCACTTTCACACAACTTCTGAAATCTATCAGAAAGATATTCAAAGCCATTGTCAGTCCTCAAGGCTCTAATTCTGCAACTAGATTGGTTCTCAACAAGTGGCTTAAATTTGCAAAATGTCTTAAACACATCTGACTTCTGCCTCAAAAAATAAACCCAACAAAATCTTGTTAAGTCATCTATAAACAGAACAAATTACTTGTTGTCACTTATTGAAGGAGTTTTCATAGGACCACAGACATTAGAATACACCAATTTGAGCCTCTCCTGAGCTCTCCAAGCATTATCAGTAGGAAAAGGCAATCTAGCCTGCTTACCAAGCTGGCAAACCCCACAAACAGTGCCACTAACTTCAATTTTAGACATGTCATTAACCAAATTTAGCCTATGCAACAGATCAAGAGACCTGAAATTAGCATGGCCTAATCTCCTATGCTAGAGATCAGTGCTACCAGCAAGGCTGGTGTAAGCCTTTCTCTCTACTTGACTTACATCCAACATAAAACATCTATCATTCATAGCTACAGTAACCAGTTCCTGACCAAGTGAGTCTTGAACAATGTAACAACCATTTCTAAAGACTAAGGTATAACTTTTTTCCACTAATTGGCCCACACTAAGAAAAATCTGATCTATATCAGGCACAAAGAGCACATCAGTAATCAGTTTATTACCTGAACCAGTGCTTACTAACACATTACCCTTGCCTTTGGCTTCAATCAAGTTTCCATCTCCAATTCTGATCTTCAAGGTAAAGCTTCTGTCTAGGTCCTTAAACAGCCTTTCATCAGCTGCCATGTGGTGTGAGCAGCCACTGTCCACTAACCAATCACTTTTGGCCTTTGTTGTGCTGACAAAACAGGATGCTGTGAACACATGCTCCTTCTAAGCTTGAAGGTCCTCAGCAGGTCGAGCTTGTTGCTGAGCATCCTCCTTTCCCTTGCCTTTGCACATTTTCTCCACATGGCCAAACTGTTTATATTTCTTGCATTGAATGTCTGGCCTATACCAGCAATACCTCTCTGAATGTGTTGTCTCCTTGTAGTGAGTGCATGGTGGAAACACCCCTTTTCCTTCATCTCTTCTTGGTTTGTCTCTTCTGTTGTGCCAGGGCTTCTTGCCTTTCAAATTTGGACTTGAGCCTACATTGGCTTTTGCCTGGAAAGCACCTTCAGGTTGTTATTCGTGCCTATTTGCTCTCCTTTGCTCAAGTGCAAACAAAGAGTTTATCAGGTCAGACAGTGAGATAGCTGATAAATCTCTCGAGTCCTCAAGTGAAGAGATCTTTGACTCAAATTTCTAGAAGTTACGTGCAAATTGAGCTAGAAACATATAAAGCAAAAATGATAATTAAAATCGATAGTTAGAGGTTTTAAAGCTAAAATGGTAATTAAAACTCCTTTTTAAAACTCAAAAATAATAATTAAACTATAAAGCTAAAACATAACCATACAAAAATTTAAACAATTGGAGATGTTTTTTTTAAGAAAACTAATTAGGGAAACATAGGAATAAATACATTAAATTTCCTCAATTTCAAAGCAAACTTCTGGAAAAAAAAGACAGAAGTAAATTAGTACCGAAAAAACAGAAGTAAAAAAACAAAAGTAAACAAAACAGAAGTCAACAGAAGTAAATTAGTACCGAAACTTCTGGAAAAAATAGAAGTAAAAAAATAAAATCTGATGAACCAACTGCCGAACACACAAAGAAATAGAAGATCAAATGATGAATCTGATGAAGATGATGATCCTAATGAGACAGACTTGTGGAAAAAAAGAAGTATTTTTTTGAGTTGCCTTATTAGGAGCATCACATTTTACGCTACAATCTTGATGTCATGCACATTGAGAAAAATGTTTGCGAGAACATCATCGGGACAATTTTGAATGTCAATGGAAAATCGAAAGATAATTTTCAGAGTTGACTTGATTTAGTCCACATGGGAATTCGACAAATTCTTCATCCCCAAGCACTTTCGAATGGGAAATATCGGTTGCCGCCTTCTATTTTTTTCAATGTTAAATATAGAGAAAGAAGTGTTCTGCATGGTGTTGAAGGATATAAATGTTCTAGATACATATGCATCAAATATATCTCGATGTGTTAGTATTAAAGATCGAAGACTTCGAAGCAAAAGCAAAGTTTAACAGGGGGCAAGAGGGCAATATACGAAGAAATGTGGGTTAATGACAAGAACTTGAGGAGAAGTACAAAATCTGAGAGAAAAGTCAAGGATTGAGGCAATGAATGTGGACCCTCACGAAAATCATGACCAAAAAAGGGCACGTGACAAACAGTCCAGGTGCATGGCATGATCATGTAGGCATAAAAACATTTACGACAAACACGTGCATATCATAATAACATCATACATGACATATACAGGCATTCTAGTAGAGCAAGAGACTTTGGTGGCAGCTACACTGAATCAATGAAAAAGAAGGCTTTTGAGTTTCACATGATAATCTTTTTCGAAACTCTGACTCTTTCAAGAATAATTTCCTTTCTGTTTGTCAAAAATCAATTCATAATCCAAGAAGAGAGTTGAGCCTTGGGTCGCACGTTGAGGTATTTATCAATTTCTCTTTTTTAAAAATAAACTCATAATCCAAGAAGTGAGTCGAGCCTCAGGTCGCATGTTGAGGTATTTTTCAAGTTCTGTTTTTCAAAAATTAACTCATAATTTGATAAGTTAGTTGAGCCTCGGGTCATACACTGATGTATTTTCAATTTCTATTTTTCAAAAATCAACTCATAATCCGAGAAGTGAGTTGAGCCTTAGGTCATACGTTGAGGTATTTTTCAATTTCTATTTTTCAAAAATCAACTCATAATCTGAGAGGTGAGCTAAGCCTTGGGTCGCACGCTGAGGTATTTTTCAGTTTCTATTTTTCAAAAATCAACTCATAATCTGATAGGTGAGTTGAGCCTCGGGTCGCACGTTGAGGTATTTTTAATTTCTATTTTTTGAAAATCAACTCATAATCCGAGAAGTGAGTTGAGCCTAGGGTCGCACACTAACGTATTTTCAATTGTTGTTTTTTAAAGATCAACTTATAATCCGAGAGGTGAGTTGAGCCCCGGGTTGCACGCCGAGGTATTTTAAATTTCACTCTTTTATTTGTTTTCAAAGTTTTGGTTCCATCCAAATCCATTTCAGTTTTTATTACTTGCCGAGGTATTTTAATTTCCAATTCGTTGTCAAGTGGATTTTTTTCCGAAGTAATCGTTACTTTCAAAATTGCATCATGAGTCAAGTTCCTTTGAAAAAACAATTGGATAATAGAACAAAATTCAGTGCTTTTAAGTTTTTACTCTATTCCTGTTTCATAGTGATGAGCAAAGAGGGGTACTTGTAATCACTAAATTTTGTCCGGTTCCGATTTCGTGTTTTAATTTTTTTTCCAAATTACGGGTTTGGGCTGGGCAAAATGATTGGGCCCGTTGTGATTGTATACTTGGGTTTAATTTTGGACTTGTTTGGGTTTTAGCCCATTAGTGTTTTTATTTTTTTTATTTTTATGATATATTAATAATAGTAGAATAATAATAAACAAATAAAAAAATACAAAAATTGAAAATTTACATTTTGACCCTAAATTTTTACTATTTGTATTTATTTGAATGTTTGAAATTTATGTCCTTGAAAAGTAATGACACTTACAGATATGCTATTGGTATAATGATTCGTTATTGTTGTGTTTCCTTCAAAATTTGAGAAAAAATGTGAAAGAAGTAAAAAATAATGGCGCTGTCAGTTGGCTAAATTGTGATTATCTTTATGCTAATGCAGGCAGAACGATCAGAGATGCTTTCGCAAGTGGGAGCGCTGAATGTTGATTTTGAGCAATTTAAGACGATTTTAGATGAGAAAAAAAAGGAAATAGAACCACTGCAGTAGGCTTTGGGCAAGCTTCGCAATAATAAAAATGTTAATAATCGACTTAGTTTATGTGCATCTCAGGAAGAGCTCGATTTTATTGTATGATACTTCTATAAACTTTGACTGCATTTAGATTTATTCATTGTTTGCTGCCGCAGTTAATGCTTTTCTTTTTCTCCTTTAGTCACTTCAATGGAATTTATGAATTGCAGATCCATAGCTTGCAATATCGCATTCAGCATGAAAGCATCTCGTTGAGTGAGGAGAAGCGAATCCTTAAAGAAATCAAACACCTGGAGGGATCCCGCGAGAAAGTTATTGCTAATGCTGCAATGAGATCAAAGATTCAAGATTCATTAGGCCAGATGTACTTCTTGAAGCTCCAGCAAGGCTGAATGCATATCCGGATGTACTTCTCATGTCATCACACAATCCAACCCAATCACTATCGACATAACCTGTTAACTTCATGTTTTCAACCCTTTTGAACAACACACCATGATCAATGGTGCCTTTGATATATCTCAGTACTCTTTTAGCTGCTTGAAAGTGCTGATTGTTGTAGCAATTCATGTATCTGGATAGCACACTAACTGTAAACACGATATCGGGCCTTGTTGCAGTCAAATACAGTAGACTACCAATGAGACTCTTGTACATAGTCTCACAAACTGGTTCACCAGTTTCTTGTTTCGATAGCTTCATTCCAACAGCCATTGGTGTGCTTGTTGGCTTGCAGTTCTTCATCGAGAACTTGTTTAAGACCTTCATAGCAAATGAACTCTGGCTGAGGAAGATTCCATTTGCTGTTTGCTTCACTTCCATTCCTAGGAAGTAGTTCATTCTGCCTAGATCAGACATCTCAAACATCTTCATCATTTTCCTCTTGAAATCATGCAACATGTTCTTGTCTCCTCCAGTTACCAACAAATCATCAACATAGAGTGACAGGATAAGCTGAGTCTCAGCTTGATTTTTCTTCACATACAGTGTTGGTTCACTGGCACTTCTCTCAAACTCCAAACTGAGCAAGTAGGAATCAATTCGAGCATACCAGGCTCGAGGAGCCTGCTTCAGGCCATGCAAGGCCTTTTTTAGCCTGTACACCATGTGTTCTTTGCCAGTGATCACAAACCCTTGAGGCTTCTCGATGTAGATCTTTTCTTCCAGGAAACCATTGAGAAATGCAGACTTCACATTAAGCTGATGAATGGTCCACTGATGTTGAGCAGCTAAGGCAACTATCATTCTGACTATGTCAAGCCTGGCTACTGGTGCAAAAGTCTCTAGGTAGTCCATACCATACCTTTGGCTAAATCCTTTGACAACAAGCCTGGCTTTTTGCTTGTTTAGACTGCCATCAGCATTTTGTTTTGCTCGATAGACCCATTTTACTCCAATGGTCTTTTTTCCAACAGGCTTGTCAACCAGCTCCCATGTCTAATTCTTTTGAATCATGTTGATTTCATCAACCATGGCCTGTTTCCAGCCTTCATTTGCCTCAGCTTCTTCAAAACTGCCAGGTTCTGCTATAGCAACCTGTGCCCTTTCATAAATCTCATCTAGAGGCCTTGTACCTCTCACAGGCACATCATCAACATCCATCTCAGGACCAAGCTGCTCGAGTTCAGCTTGATTAGGCACCAGGTCTTCTGAAATAGCTTCTGGTTCACTCTTTTCCCAATTCCAGCAAGCCTTTTCATTAAAGATGACATCTCTGCTTACCTGGACTTTGCTTGTCAAGGGATCCAGAACCCTGTAGCCCTTCTTGACTAAGCTATAGCCCACTAGAACACCGGGTTGAGCCCTTTCAGAGAGCTTGTCCCTCTTTGCTGCTGGTATTTGTGCATAACACAGGCAATCAAACACATTCAGGTGTGCTAAGGAAGGCTTGAATCCAAACCAAGCCTCGAAAGGTGTCTTGGAAGCAAGAGCTTTGGTAGGAAGCCTATTTTGAAGGTAGACAGCAGTGTTTACTGCCTCAGCCCACATGATCTTGGGCAGTTTCTTCTCAAACAACAGACACCTGGCCATATCCATCAGACTTCTGTTCTTTATTTCAGATACCCCATTCTGCTGAGGTGTGTAGACATTTGTAAGCTGGTGTTTGATGCCAGCATCATGGCAAATGGCTTGAAACTGAGCTGAAGTGTACTCAGTGCCATTGTCTGACCTTATCGATTTCAGCTTGCAACCTGTTTCTGTCTCAACGGCCATTTTAAACTTCACAAACACTTGAGCTACCTCAGACTTGTGTTTCAAGAAAAAAATCCAGCAAAACCTTGTAAAATCATCAATGAAGAGGATGAAATACCTGTTTTTGCTGAGTGATTCAGTCCTCATTGGGCCACATACATCAGAGTACACCAGCTGCAGTTTTTCAATGGCTCTCTATGCTGAATTTGTGGGAAATGGCAGTCTTTCCTGTTTTCCCATTTGGCACACTTCACACACATCATCATGCTCCACTGAGCGGTGAAGTTCTCTGCCAAGCCCTCTTTGGCCATTCGAGCCATTGATTTAAAGTTGGCATGCCCGAGCCTTTGATGCCAAAGCTTGGAATCATCAACAGAGGCTGTGTATGCTGACTTTGAGTCATTTGGCCAATGAACTTCAAAGCATTTATCAGTCATTGTGACTGTCATAAGGCTTGATCCACTTAGATCAGTAATCTGACACTTTTTATCCTTGAACACAACGGAATAGCCCTTCTCAAGCAGTTGAGTTATGCTGAGAAGGTTTCCGTCAATTTCAGGTACCAAAAGCACATTTGGAATGACCTTTTTGCCTGTAGGAGTACATATCAGCACCTCTCCTCTTCCTTCATCCCTTATGAACTGACCATTTCCAACCTTGACATTGGTTTTGCAACTTCTATCCAAGATTTTAAACAAGGAAGCATCTGGTGACATGTGGTTAGTGCAACCACTGTCCAATAACCAGCCTTTTGAACATTTTTTCTCAGCAGCTAAGCAAGAAACAGCAAAGACCTGCTCTTCTTGGTCACTACTGTCCTCAGCTACTCGAGCTTCAACCTTTGGTTGTTGATATTGACTCTGGCTCGGCTTGGTTTTTTTTTGCAAACCCTTTCAACATGGCCTTTCTTCTTGTAGTGTTGACATACTGCATTTGGCCTGAACCAACATCTGTCTTCTGGATGGCCTGGCCTCTTGCAATGTCTGCAGGGCTGGTCATTGCTCCTTGCAGCATTAGACTTGGGCCTACTTTTCCAAGGCTTTTTGCCTCTTTGAGCATTGGTGCTCGAGGCCTCTCTTGCCTTGGCTTGAAATGCACCTTCCTGGTGATCTTCAGCTCTGCTGGCTCTCCTTTGTTCCTAAGCATAGAAGGTGTTAATCAGTTCAGTCAAAGAGATGCTAGCCAGATCTCTTGAGTCCTATAGAGAGGATATTTTGGCCTCATATCTCTCAGGCAAAGTGGAGAGGACTTTCTCCACTATTCCTGCCTCATCAAAGTGCTCACTAAGGAGCCTTATACTGTTAACCACTGCCATGGTTCTATCTGCATACTGCTTCACTGTTTCTTCTTCCTTCAAGATTCTCGAAATCCCTTCTCAAATTCAACAGCTGCTGTTGCCTTGTCCTCTCAGTGCCTTGAAACTCCTCCTTAAGCTTGTCCCAGGCCTGTTTTGGAGTCTCACAGGCCATAATTCTGGTGAAGATGACATCTGACACACAGTTCTGAATGCAGGACATGGCTTTATGCCTTTTGGTCCTCTCATCAGCATGTTGCCTGATCTGAGCTACTGTGGGATTGGCCCTCAGTGGTGCTGGCTCAGAATCTGTGTTGACAACTTCCCACAGATCAAAGGCCTGCAGGTAAGTCTTCATCTTTACCAGCCATATGTGGAAGCCTTCTCCATTGAAGACTAGTGGGGCTGCTGGTGAAAATCCTGAAGAAGCCATCAGATTCCTTGGTTTGAAGCAACAGGTCCACTAAGACAAGAGCTCTAGATACCAATTGTTGGTGCAAGAGGCAGCGGCAAGCTGATTTCAGCTTTGCTTGGACAGCAAGCCTCGAGGCTTGCAGCAAAAACAACAGAAGAAGAAAGAAAAATTTGCAACAGAAAATAGAGAATGAAAGAGATAAAATTTGAATAAAAATGAGCTGAATTTTCATTAACTATTAAAAGAGGCATAATGCCAATACATATAAGAGTTAACAAAACAAAACAAACAAGTTATCACCTAATAATATACCTAACACCACTGATTTGCCTAGTAACTTGGTAAACTTGTTTGAACACTCATAACAAGTCACCTAAACTTGTCATTCAGCACCTAATTACATCAAAACATCCACCTACTTAGTTCAACATGAACTAGATTACAAAATAATCAAAATGCAACTAAAAACAGCAAGTGGTTCCACAGCTTCAGCTCCAGTTGCTGCACACCGTGGCTCGACTGATTGCTGCTCCTTTGTTTCTTGCATGGCCACCTTTGCATGGGAAGCATCTTGCATGGGAACTACATTCAACACTTTACAAAATGAGCTGAAAGCTGTGACCCTGAAGAGGCACAAAGCTTTTGAAAACATTTAGGAGTTGAGGAAACAAAGTGATCAGGGGGTATCGCCTTTTCTTTGCTTCAACTCTTAAGATATCTGTTTCGTATAATACTTGACCATGTCGGAACATTTTCATTTATGCATGGATAACTAGTATCACTTAAGATATTAAATGATACATATTATGTCTTCTTCCAATATTCCTGTGCATGATGTTACTAATGAATCATTTTAATTACTTTCTTTCTCAAAATTTCAGAATTCTCACTTTTACCAGAGTCGTACCATTGTACACAACGCCAAATTGCTTGCTGCACAGAAAGATATAAAGGCTCTTGAGGAGTTATCAATTGTGGAGGTTTGTTGAGACTGCTTGTTAATGTTACTTCCAATGTATCTCATTTGCTTTATAATTTTAGGTTGAGAAGGTTATGGCTCTCTGGAATGGCAATAAAGCCTTTAGGGATGATTATGAGAAAAAAAATTTGCCATCCCTGGACAGTCGGCTATTGAGTCGGGATGGTTGAATAAGGAATCTTGATGAGAAACCACTGGTTGCACCCGAGAAACTAGTGGATTCTGAAACCGAAACAATTCTGAGACCTAGTGTAAGATAACCAAAGGAAGAGGCCAAATCAAGTCCCTAAACAGATACGAAACTAGCAAAAAAGGCCCCAAAACATGTCGAGACTATAGCAATGGAGTCGAATCCTTTGTCAGATATTAGTGTTGTAGCAGAGGAAATTTTGGTATCCGAAAAATTGCAAAAGAACAAGGAAGTCGATGCAGCAAAACTGAAAGAATTGAAGAGAGAAGAGGAAATAGCAAAAGCAAAGTAAGCTATGGAAAGAAAAAAGAAGTTGGCTGAAAAAGCAGCAGCCAAAGCAGCTAGAAGAGCTCAAATGGAAGCTGAAAAGAAGCTCAAGGAAATCATTTGCTTCCTTATCTAGTTTCGCTTTATCAGTTATTAGTTTGTGGGTTGAAACTGAAACTCTTTCGATCTTTTTTTCAGGAGCGTGAAAAGAGAGCTAAGAAGAAGGTGGCAGGATCGACAAATGCTGTGAATCTCGAAGAACTGATTGAAGCTGTGGCACAAGATTCAGAACCCGAGAAGGTCGATGTTAATACTGATGCACCTGTTCCTGCTACCGTTTCAATGAAGGGTAAAGTACCAAAGGATAATACTAGTAGGTACAGGAATCGAACCAAAAGAACCAAGTCGATGAACTATTGGATATGGGCAGCTCCTGCTGGGGTGGTTGTGCTGGTTCTTTTAGCATTATGTTACTATTATCTTGCCTGAAGAAGTTTTTACTTGAATGGAACTAGAGTTATAGGGCAATCTTTATTTTATTTAGTTGAACAAACATTCTATAGTGGCAAAAGTTAGTTAATTTTGTTCTTTGCATCCCCATGAAGGATGGACCAAAAACTCATAATGTTACCGGTAGTTCAATCTGAATGCTTTATCTCATGGGCCGGATTTGGCTCAGGCTTAGACAAGGTATTGCTAACTGTTATTTTTGCTCAAGCTTGGCCTAATATGAAATATGGGATTAAATGTTTTATTCAAGGTCGACCCAAATTTTTGAGCCCAGCCTGCCCTGCCTGGACCAAAAAAGGCTGCAGAACGACACTATAGTTTTCAACTCAGTAATTTATGGTCTAAAATGCAAAATAGCTTAAGCAATGGTGAGTGATGGCTGATGGTTGAAGGTGGACACGAAAATGATTGCAAGTGAAACATGAATGCAAGTTTCAAGCAATGGCGTTTATTAGATGGAGCTATGGCGTTTATTAGATGGAGCTATGGATTGGTGGCAGACAGAAACATGATGAAATTCTGGTAATGGCCCTTCATTTCTTTTGCTTCATCGTTTGGTAATGGCAAACTTAGAAAAAGGTGAGTCTTTGAGTCATATTTTAACTCTGCTTTCCACTTTTTCACTTTGTCCTATAGCAGACTTAATTATTAGTACCATTAGAAATGAGTTAATTAGATCAACCACCCCTAAATTATGACCATTATTTTAAATCTATTTTCAAACTTCAAACTTATCTAATTACATTTCTAAACTATTGATGTTATATTAATCATGTCATTTTACTATTAAAATCATTAAATGACACGTTAAATTTTATATAGCTAATTTTAAAATGAAAATTTTAAACAAACTAAAATTAAATAAAACTGAAATTAAAAAAAATGAACAATAAAAAATTTGTAAAAACTTCAAAACCATGATTTTTATAACAACTATTTTTACAATCTTCCTTTTTTTTTTTAATTTTCATTTTAAATTATGTCACATAAGATTTAACATGTCATTTAATTATTAAACTAGGTAAAACTACCTCTCTAGTCCCTTTCAATTTTGATATTCGGCAACTTGGGCCCTCTAAACAAATCGAAGCAATTTAATCCCTACCAATTTCAAAAGTGAGCAATTAATCACAATATTAATGTTTTTCATCAATTTTACATAAATTTGATTGATATGATAACAAATTTAGCTTGTCATATTTTTGTATATGTGTAAATGTTGAGACTGAATTTGTTGAATTTTTTTTAGAATCAAGACCAAACTAACAAAATATGTAAACATCAAGGGCTAAATGTGTTATTTTACCAATCAAAATTATGCACAATTGACGAAACACATGAACGTCGTGATTAATTGTCCTTAGTTGCTCCTACAAAGCGCTTTTTAGGAAAGAGAATAAAACGTGTCTCATGTTTTCTCTGGAAGATCGGAGAAAACATGTCCTATAAGACGCGTTTTCCTTTCTATTTGTAAAAAACAATATAAATTGATAAATTTTCAAAAATTTTTTCAGCATAAAAAGAAATTATGGTATTTATTTATAATGATAAAAAAGGTAATTTATCACTTTAAATTTTCTATACCTTTGCTACCTAAAATACCATTATTTTGAATAGACTTAATTTATCAATTGATATTTAAATTATATTTTATTTTTAAACCCTACCATATTTCTCTTTCTTTCAAAACAAACATAGAAAAAATATGAAGCAAATTTATTTGTTTTCTTACCTCTTCAGCTTGTACATTATAAGAAAAAGAGAAAAGAAGGAATGGTAAGAGAGGGACAATGTTTACAATGTGGAGTCTCTTAACCTCTTCCTTCCATCATTCCTTTTCTCCTCTCTTTTGCACTATCCTTCCTTCTTTCCTACAAACCCTTTTATCTTTCTCTTCAACATCACCACCAAAGGGGTTGAAGAACATTTTTAAAGTTTGGATGGTCATCCCACTCCAACGATTCCCACCATTCTTTCCTTGACGTGATGGTACGAGAAGGTGGAGCATAGGCAAATGGCTGCCCATTGCCAACAAGGGGAACAAATGGAGGAATTCTCTTCAGTTTATCACATCTAGTAATATGGATAAGTTGGAGAGAATCACAAACCATCACTCCACTTTTGCTGCATATGATCTTCAAATTTGGTAATTCCCAGAGTGTCAACTGTCTCAATTTGGGAAGATGGAATTTGATTAATGCATCACTCCCTTTTTCTTCAACTTCTGATGTTGCTGCTCCCAATATTTCTACTAACTCATCATAATCTGCCACAGAAATTAGTTCCAGGTTTTGGAGGTTTGGAAGCAACCAATGTGGAAGCAACGTCTTCATACCTGAGCATTTGTATATCCTAATTTCCTTAAGATAAGAAAATGTGGCAGACGGAGCCGATGTTGATGTTGTTGCTGAACGAATTCCTGCATCTTTCATAATAAGGGCACTCAATTTTGGCAGATCTCCAAGATCTAACACCTCGAGGCTTTGAAATGGATGAGTGGAAGAAGAGGCAAAAGAGGACAGGGAAACAACACACTCTATCCCTTCACAAACCCAAACCCTCAAGCCAATCACATTTTTGAAGGAAGAATTATCATCGACTAAGTTTCTCAAATAGTTGCAACTTGAAATATTCAACTGTTGAATTTCAATTGGGTGCATAATTGACTCACCTTCCCAATTCTGGACTCCTCCAATTGTTACTGTTTTATCTATTGTAGCAAGCATAAAAGATGAGCCCACCTGTAAATGGTACTTGATGAGATTTTTCTTACTTTGTTGCATTGAGGAAATGAACTTATTGAATTCATTGATGTCTTCGAAACGTCCGGTAAAGCACTCCAACTTCTTCAATGGTTCCAACTCCTCTGCTTTTAGACTTGTTTTTTCATTGTTCTCATAAAAACCCAAGTGCTGAAGGTGAACGAGTTTTGGTAAAAGTCCAGCGGGTATCTCTTTCAGAGTGCGCACTCTAAGATCAAGATATCTTAGCTTTATCAACATATCCATGCCTTCAGGGACTTCCTCAATTTTAGTCCAACTTAGATCCAACTTCTTCAATTCTTGAAGCATCGAAAGACATGGTAGATCTCTTAATTCATAACAACAACAAAACAACAATGTTGTGAGGTTCTTTAGTTCAGAGATGGAATTTGGTAAACTCTCGATCTCTGTATAGGACAAATTTAGGACACAAAGACAAGGCATGTTTATGAAGAAAGAATATGGAATCTTCTTTATAGGGTTATGCTGCAATAACAAGGTTGTGAGCAGTTGACATTTTGTGGGCAGTACATCTATGGAAATTTCTGATATGGAGTTATACATAAGTGACACTTTCTCAATATCCGGACTCCATTGCTCCTTTTCTGGTAACTCTTCTAATTGCAAACCTGCTTGTATCATATATCGAGGATTCATTCTTGTGATCGACAATGCCATCTCTCTCACTGTATCATGCATTTTTACTCTTTTACGCGAGACATTTTCCAACAAGCAATTATCTTCCAACTTCTTCAAAATAACTTGACCCTTGTCATTCATTTCTTGTCTTGTACCCATATCATCTATGAATCCCTCGTCAATCCAGCACTCAATTAGTTCATCCTTTTCAATTTGAAAATCTTCGGGATATAATGCGCAATGTAAGAAACAAGACTTCACTTTCTCATCCTTTAAGTGATCGAAGCTAAATTTCAAACGCTCTATCACTTTAGCTTCCACTCCTTCCACTTTTTCTATTCTCTCTTTCAATTCCCTGAGTGCGTTTTTCCAAATAAGAGGGTCCTCTTCTCCTTTCAATGTACCAGCTACGACGATAATTGTAAGAGGTAGACCCGCACATTCCTTGACAACAAGCTTTAGAGTAGGCATTATAGTTTGATTTTGCACTATCTTAGGCCCAACTTTACTCAAGAATAATGTCAATGCCTGTTGTGCTGAAAGGGGCTTCACTTTTATCACCGTGCAACCCATATACTTACAGACATGCTCCGAACGGGTTGTCAACACCAACTTGCAGCCATTGCTGTCACTCGGCTCAGGGATCCCAACTTCTTCTAGAGAGACTTCATCCCACACATCATCTAGGATTAGAACATGCTTTCCTTCTTTCTTCAGCATTTCTGACAAGATTGCTGCTCGTCTGAGCTTGTCCTCTTCTTTGTCTAAATATTCCTTTGCCTCCAACGCACTTGCAATATTATCTTGTACCTTCATTACATTGAACTCCTTTGATATGGTAACCCAGATTACTCTTTTGAATCTTTATTCTTTCAAAAGATCATTGTGGATGTGCTTCATGATCGTGGTTTTACCCACACCGCCCATCCCCCAAACCCCAATCTTTTTTAACTCCTTTTGCATCAAACATGCCCAAATCTCTTCTCTGGCAGCTTCCTCCCCAACTAGTTCTGATGTTGGCAGTGGCAACCCAACACTTGGACCAACCATGGCAAGACCTTCAGAGGCATTAAGAGCTTTATCAAGAAACTCCTTCATTTCTCGAGTCTTTTCATCAACCAGCTTTCCGTTCCAAGCACGACAGAGATATCTCCCATTTCTGACTTTATTTTCCACATCCTGTGCTTCCGCAATCATCTCTTTTGTATCTTTCAACCAATTTTCAACTCCCTGCTTTGGTATCTTCCCCCCAGGAGAAAGAAGCTCTGCTTTCAATTGCATCTCTACGTCTTCCATTTTACAATGCAATTCATCTCTGATCCTCTCGAAGTTTCTCACATAATCATTCAGCTTTCTGTGATATTTCAAGTATTTACAAATAGAAGGTCCAAGACAATTTGCAATGCCAACAACAGGCTCTACGTATTCCATTGCTCTGCCCTTGCAACGCAATCATATATGTTAGTGTATTGGATTTTTGAATAATTTTTTATATGTTAGTGTAAGCATGAAAAGGAAGCATAAATGCA
The DNA here is from genome assembly GCF_007990345.1 of Gossypium hirsutum. NCBI lineage: Eukaryota > Viridiplantae > Streptophyta > Magnoliopsida > Malvales > Malvaceae > Gossypium > Gossypium hirsutum. Next base: position 59,510,012 of record NC_053441.1, on the reverse strand, counting down.
ATGGCCTTTATTAGATGGAGGTATGGATAGGTGGCAGACAGAAACATGATGAAAATCTGGTCACCAGAGTTAACCTCTCAATGTATATAAAATGCTAGATTCAAGTGTGCAACAGTTCATTACGGAATATTAAGAGCTAAAATGTTCAACAGTTTGAGATTCCTATCTATGCTAGATTATGTTTGCCGGTCATCCTATACTGTCTTAAAATCTAAAACTGTTGATAATCAGTAGAGGAAATCATTACCTTATTACCTGACTTAGTGGCTGAAATGTGTCGAGAGGTTGGAACTGAAAATGAAGCAGTGAAGTTGACTTGACTATTTTACAAAGCTAGCAGATAATAAAAAACAATCATTGCATAGTCATGAATGAAGCAAAGAAAAGCATGTCATGAATGACGCAAATGAAAGAAAATTACCTTTGACGGGATGCTTGAAATTTGGTGATAGACCTTGGAGATGAAAACAAAATAAAAACAGTGAAGAAAAAAGAATGTTGTGGGTAGAAAGGCAGAACTATTAAGCAAAGAAAAGCATGTAATGAAAGAAGCAAATGAAAGAAAAGTAGGTAGAGTGGATGGTTGAAATTTTGTGAAAGAAGAAAGAATGTTGTGGGTAGAAAGGCAGAAGTATTAAGTAAGGAATCCCTTCTTTTTTTAATTTTCCTTTGCTTCTGCCATTATAGTTGGCATTTTGGGTATTTGATTCTCAGCAGTTGTATCTATCAGCTGATTTACAATTTGATTTTTCTTTAAATCAGTAATAATTCACTAATCTGCCATGTCCTCCATTCATTCTGGACATTACTAACAAGTTTTGCAGTCATCTTGGTGCTCAATTGTAACAACAACATCAGCAGCAGCAGCATAATAATGGGAAAGTATGGTATAAGAATGCCTAATTACATGTTACAAGTTGAAATTAAATATACTAGTCGGCTTCCTGCAAAAAAATATAGTTGTTCTTACATATGATGTTTGTAAGACGTGAATAATATTACTAATTTAAATGTAATAAAATTTTGTGGTATATTTTGTATTCTTGATACTAAAAAATGGCATCAAGCTCAATTTCATAAGCTTCTGTTATATCAGTTCTAGATGTGCTTCAAAGACATGAAACTCAAGTTGATAATATTACTAATTTGGTTTTGTTTTGTTTTTAAATTGATAGTGGATTCTATTGAATGATAATTGCTTTTATTTCTCATACAATTTAGCCATTCAACAATATATTCAAGATTTTATTTGCAAAGTAAGATATATGATTATGAGGGTATTTTCGTCTTTTCATATATTTATAAATCAATAAAAAATTATCCATTACAAGATTTGAACTAAGGACACCATGCATATAAATATTTTTCATTTACTTTTGAACTAAAGCAATTTTTACTTTTTACTTTTCACTTTAAACTTTAATAAGTATATATGTATTCTAATTTTTTATTTATTAAAAAATGTTATTGATTTAGTGTCACAAATAAACACAACACCAACTCAGGATTGAAGACAAAACAATGATAAACAATTGTATTCATTTAGTATTTTTAATCTGATGTGTTTTTTTGTTTAGATTTCGTTTTACTCACAATTTATTCTAATTTTTATTTTAATATAATACATATTTCATATGTTATTATTAATTAGTTCCAAATCTGATAGCAACCTAATTTTATATATTTAATATACCCAATTTTGGTAAACTTTTTAATAGAATTCTACTAAACTTATGATTTATTGCCTGAATTTTATCATGGACACAATTGGAGTGCCGAAGTTCAAAAACAAACAGATCGAGCTAAATTGAAAAAAAAAACAAGTTGGGGGGTTGAATTGAAAGTTGCAAAATTATTTTTGGGTTGATAAAAAATATTAGATTTTTTACTTTGACAAATTCTATATTTAGAAAATTTTGATTTAGTTGTTGCTTGTTAAGCATGATTCTAGGAGTAAAATCATGTGAAATTGATTCTCTGGGATCGGTATATAAAGGTTTTTAATTGTGGCATGAATACATACTTTGGATTTAAAAAGACAATTTAGCACATTCTTGCGTATATTGCATTTGAAGCAATCTGCCATTGTTTTTCTATTTTTATATTTTGGTACAATTTCCCTTTTAGTTCTCTTCTTTCTTCACATATTATCTTTCATTAAAATTCACTCTCATAATCCAATCAAGTATGATTAATTTTGTAACACCCCAAACTCGGCCTAGACGTTATGGCCGAATCTGGCGATGTCACATGGAAAGGGATTTGAAGACAAGATTGTCGAGTTTAAAAATCGTTACAGTAAGTTAGCTTTTATTTAATTCAGAAAAAAAAACTTGTTGATTTGCTTTAAAATTTGTCTCTTAGCGGAAACTTTTGTAACCAATTAATTTAGGGAAAATCGTTTCTATTTATGAAAATCCTTAGTTTTTTTAGAAAAAAACCGTGTTTTGTGGAGTTGTAATTTAAAAAAAACCCATAAAAAATAGTATAAAATCCCAAAATTTAAAGCCAACCAATCCATAGTCCAGAAGATACATCAAAAACCTCAAATAAGTAATAAATTCTATGCATTAACGGAAAACAGTCCGAAATTTACGTGTGGCCACTGTCGAGTCCTCCGCTGGTGAGTTTTCGCAAACTCAGTGTGTAATCCTCACATAAAACATGCATATAGATAATCAACAGAATCAGTTTGGACCTTAGCCCGTTCAGATACAGTCTCAAAAATACATTAGGGCCTTGACTCATATCAGATACAGAATGCAGATACAGTAAATTAGAATCCTACCCACTAGCCTCTACACACCATCTCCGTCCAACCCTACACACCATGTGGGGATTAAATCAAGCCACACATCCCTACACACCATGCTGTACCGAAATGCAGCATATAATCAAAAGGTTGTAGCTATGCTGCCAGATAACAGGCTTAATAGCCTTTCAGACACTTCCTCCAAATATCATCAACCCACCCCGATGCAATGCAACATACAAAATATGTCATGCAATTATGCAATTAATAGTCATGCTCAGTATAGAAATCAGTCAGACAAATCACACATATAGGGGTCTAAATAGAGCTTATCGACCCTACAGTAGATCCACAATTGACTTGGGCGACCCGTGCAACCTTACAGAACTTTTCAGAAAAATGGGCTCACACGCCCATGTGGCCTACTCAGCCCAAATTGGCTTTGGCCGCGTGATCCATTTTTAATGTAACTCGTGCTAGCTAAATATTTATATATGTTTTTCACTATTTACTTATGTGTTCCTTTAAAACTGTCTATTTGAGTCACTGCTACTAAATTATTTATATCTTGAGCTACAGAATTTCGAATTAAAATCCACTTGATGTCTTTGAAATAGGCTCAGATACCTTTCTACCATAAAGTTTTCAGAATTTTTGGTTTAGCCAATAAGTACAGTAAAATCTTCAAACTTACCCCTATTCTATTGTCTGACAACTTCGACCATTCTTTGCTAAAAATTAATTACCTCTTAGTACAAATTTGGATGAAGTTCCCATTTGTTTCTATTGAAAATAGACTCGTTAATAATTTAAGCATGTAAATTTTAACCCCTAATTATTTTTCGAGAAATATTCAGGAAACATATAATAATTTAACCTTTTTTTCCTTTTATTTTGATTTTAATTTGTTATTGGATGTTATTGAACTATGATTTTCTTTATTTCTCATACAATTTAGTTATGAAACAACATATTCAATATTTTATTTTTCTAGAATTTTTATATACATTTTTCTATTTTATAAATAATTTTGAGTTTTTTTTATAATTTTATACAAAAATTGCGTCAAATTGACAGAAAATATAAAAAATTAAGGACTGAAATTATTATTATACCAACTAAAACAAGTATGACTTAACAGTTAGGTGACAAAAAAAAAATTTTGAAAGCATTAGTGATCAAATTGTAATTTTTTTAGTTAAGTAACCAAAATTAAAACTTACCTATAATTGAATAACTAAATTTAACCTAAATTGTTTTAAAAATTTTAGTTTAAATCTTTTTTTAATCTATACTGTGTTAAAGCCTTTTACTGAGTTTGCGTCAACCATCAATTGAGTCCCAACTCAGTAAGAAAATTACGAAGAACAAGACAAAAAGAACCAAAATTGGAAGTCAATTGTTATGGTCTTTGCTACAATATTCAATCATTAATGGTGGATGCCAACAGATTAGATTGTTACAACTAATAGCAATCTGGCAAAAGGTTCCATCCTTTTTAGTTATGGTTTAGGGGTATCAATTAAACTTTTAATCACTCCAAAAACTATTAAAGTGATTGACCAAAATGTCCTTTTAAATTAAAGTATTTTATTTTTTTATAAAAAATATTTATTTCTTATCTAATTATAAATTATTAATTTATTTAATATATCCTTTTAAAAATTTCAATTTAGTTTTTTATATTATTAGAATCTTAATAATTTAATTTTAATTTAAAGTTTTTTTAATTGTTGAAATTAGATAGGAGTTTTTTAATTATTTATTTAATAATAACTATAAATGAATGGATGTAATTAATCTAAAGATAAATCTTTTGGTCATTGGTCAATAATTATATCACTTAATTTTTTAAAAAGAATTATACTGTTTGAATAGTTATAATATTAGATGAATAATTATATGTCTTTTTACTAATAAAATGATCAATCACCTCACAATTGAGTGAAAACATTTTGAGTTAATCGAGTTTATAGGTTTTATTTTATCACCTTAACTTGAGATGAAATTTTTTCAAATCAAATCGAATGAAATGAAATTCAAATAGAGTGAAATTGTTTAAGTTAACTTAAAAAATTAAACATGTCAAATTAAAATATTTCATCTAGATTTAAAACCATATATATTAAAAAACTTAAATAAATATTGATAAATTTGAATCATTAATTAACTTATGTAAGTGCTAAAATTATTATTTCAGAAAATTTTAAAATTTCAACTTTATTTATATATATTTTTAGAAATTTTTAAAATATAAATTTTTGCAAATTTATAAAAATTTAAAAATTATTTTGAATTTCTTTTATGTGGCGAGATAAAAGAAAGGGTTGTGTTGGTTATGATGAGTAAGGCTACCAATGAGGTGTTGGAGAGGAGAGGTGGAATTTTAGCATTGAAACAGATAGTGAGGGAAATACTTGATCCTCTTCTGCTTTAGTTTTCTACTTGACATCAGTTAATTTGAAATGTAGTAGATTTTGCAGTGACAAATTATGAGAGAAATACAGGCAATCAACTATCGCTTACTTGCCATGCCTTGATGAACCATGTAGAGCACTATTTGAGTTCAAATTTTTAAAAGCTTTCCCATGCCCCAATATGTGTTAATGATGTATGATTTGTTACGGATGATACATTAGTTTTTAAATAATTTTTATGGTTTTAAAAATAGATATAACTTATCTTTTAAATTTTAAAATTATTAAAAATTATTATTATTATTTTTTAAAACTTTAAAATATTAATTAAACACTTTTATGTCATGACAACAATCATATATAACCCGAATCATAAAATAATATAATTGCATGCAACAATCATAAATAACATCTTTTTTTCCTTATAAGAACATCTTTTAAATATAAATTTTTTTTATATATTTAAATAGGATCATCGACTTTGGAAGCTTAACTGTTAAAGTTGAAGATAACCCATCAAACCCTACAATGACATTAACTTCTAAAAGAAAAAGTAATTATTTTTTAAAGCTCTAATTCTAACATCCAAACATGACCTAAATGTTATAATCAGATTGTGGAGATTACATTGCGTGTGAAAACAATATTACTTCATTTTGGCAAAAACTATTTAACTCAAAAGAAAACAAGTTTAATTAACCCGTTGAAGATGTACCATTTTTGAAAACCCGTGAATACATTGAAGTAAGCAATATTTGTTAATTTTACCAAAATGCATTTAATTTACTTACTTTGTTTGTGAGATAAAACATCTTAGCAAATTTCAATAAAACTTGCAGCGGACAGCATTATAGCAAATTGACCTTAAAACTTGCAGCAGAAAGCATTATAGCAAATTTACCTTATAACTATGGTTTATTTTTAGTTGTCTTGATTTAAGTATCGGTAAAAGTTATAACTTTTGAAAAATAAATGCCAAAATAATTTTTAGCGTCCCAAATAAATTTAAAATATCCAAAAGCCCAAAAAGTTACAAAAGAGAGTCCAATGCATACTTAAACCGAAAGAGTGAAATACGAGCTCTATAGTCATCATCCAATCCTAACTTTGAAGATCACCTAAAACAGAATTAACAAAGGTGTGAGCTTAACATCCAGTATGTGATTTGACCCACACATCGTCGTATATATAAAAATCAGAATGTATCATAGCATATCGGAGCACATCTTATAGCATATCGGAGCACATCTTATATCATATCGATTTTCATATCATGTTATAACATGTTTCATATCTTATCTTATCCTATCATATCTCATATAATATGATATCATACCTCCAACTGCTACATGCCATCTCCGTCCATGCAATATCACCAATTAGGACTATAAGAGTCCATCCATCCAATCACACCAATATGTGACGGTATGCCACTCATAAATATGCAACTAAGCTGTCAGATAGACATTTTATGGTCTAGTGGCCATAGTTGTAGTAAAAACTATCATATAATACTTCCTCCATCATATCATAACCCATCCCAAAACATAGGCATAATCATAATTATAATATCATAAATACATATATCATAAGTCGTATGACATGCATACACATATTTTTATAAGGAACATAACATAGCATATGATTTGTATACAACCTACTTAACATACCTCCTAAGCTTAGCCATGTATATATATACTAAAACTTACATTTTTTTTTTTGGGCTTATATGATTGCTATGGACCCAATAATATTTGAGTCCTTTAATCGGCCCCTAATTGGGGCTTAAAATTGGCCAAAATACCCACATAGTTGTGTGGCCCTTAATTTTCTCGAGTTTCGATTGAGTTTTCAGGTTAATTTCATACACCTATTGCTGATTTGATCAACCGCTCTATTGGAACTCACGAATCCTATAAACGTTCATCAAACCACACGGATTAACTAACAATACTTATCCAAAATAACATCGTTGAATCAAAATTTCAGCCCCTAAAATAGAATTCGAATACTTAGTTCTCCAAAACAACGTAAAAAATTGTGACTACTTTGCTGGAGGGTTAGGATTCTCACACCTTTCGCCTAATCGAGAACCACAAAAATACTAATCATGATAATGAACAGAAAATACCAACACAAACTCAACTTGTTCAAGAAACGAAATAAAACTAAACTATTAATGGGAAGAGAACAAAAGTAACCAAATAAAACTTACACTGCAAACAGAATACAATCCAAGTGACAGAACTCACAAAATAAATGGTAGTATTCAGGAATAATCAAAGAGGAGAAAGGAGGAAGAGAAAAGAAGATAAAACGGCAGAATAGGGAAACAAAAGAAAGTAGCATACAAAGTGGGGTGAGAGTGTGGACGGTTGAAACAATGAGTGAAAATAGAGATTTAGTAAAATTAAATAAAAAGATTTAAGTTAATCTAAATCCCACTTACCAGATTTTATAAAATTTAAATTGGTGATAAGCTAAACTCTTACCAGATTCATCATTGAAAATAAGAGATAAGACCTAAGGCTCAAGTTCAACATAATATAAATAGGAAAAATTTAACAAAAAAAATTGAACCCAAGACCCAAAGCAAACATTCAAGGCACTTAACCACCACACCAAATCAAATTACTTGACATGTTTAACAACTAAAATTTATAAAATTTCTAAATAAAAGTATGATGGCCCTTCATTTCTTTTGCTTCATCGTTTGGTAATGGCCCCATCCATATATTATGCAATTATATTTTAACTCTGCTTTCCACTTTTTCACTTTGTCCTATAGCAGACTTAATTATTAGCACCATTAGAAATGAGTTAATTACATCAACCACCCCTAAATTTTGACCATTATTTTAAATCTATTTTCAAACTTCAAACTGATCTAATTACATTTCTAAACTATTGATGTTATATTAATCATATCATTTTATTATTAAAATCATTAAATGACACGTTAAATTTTATATAGCTAATTTTAAAATAAAAATTTTAAAGAAACTAAAATTAAATAAAACTGAAATTTTAAAAAAAATGAACAATAAAAATTTTGTAAAAACTTCAAAACCTAGATTTTTAAAACAACTATTTCTACATTTTTTTAATTTTCATTTTAAATTATGTCACATAAGATTTAACATGTCATTTAATTATTAAACTAGGTAAAATGACCTCTCTAGTGCCTCTCAATTTTGATATTCAGCAAATTGCTCCCTCCAAAAAAATCGAAGCAATTTAATCCCTACCAATTTTGAAAGTGAGCAATTAATCACAATATTAATGTTTTTCATCAACTTTACATAAATTTGATTGATATGATAACAAAATTAGCCCGTCATATTTTTGTAAATGTGTAAATGTTGAGACTGAATTTGTTGATTTTTTTTTAGAATCAAGACCAAACTAACAAAATATGTAAACATCAAGGGCTAAATGTGTTATTGTACCAATCAAAATTATGCACAATTGACGAAAGACATGAACGTCGTGATTCATTGTCCTTAGTTGCTCTTACAGAGCGCTTTTTAGGAAAGATAATAAAACGCGTCTCATGTTTTCTCTGGAAGATCAGAGAAAACATGTCATATAAGACGTGTTTTCCTTTCTATTTGTAAAAAAACAATATAAATTGATAAATTTTCAAGAAAACAACATAAATTTTCAAATTTTTTTTCAGCATAAAAAGAAATTATGGTATTTATTTATAATGATAAAAAGGTAATTTATCACTTTAAATTTTCAATACCTTTGCTATCTAAAATACCATTATTTTGAATACACTTAATTTATCAATTGACATTTAAATTATATATTTTTTTTCATCTTGATACTTTTTTTTAAACCCTACAAAATTTCTCTATATTATCCATATTCAATACTCATTCTTTCAAAACAAACATAGAAAAAATATTAAGCAAATTTATTTGTTTTTTACCTCTTCAGTTACTTGACATAACTTTTACATTATACGAAAAAGAGAACAGAAGGAATGGTAAGAGAGGGACAATGTTTACAAAGTGGAGACAGTTTGATCTCTTATTTACCTTTGCTTCTCAGTCTCCATGCTCTTCCATCATTCCTTTTCTCCACTCTTTTGCACAATCCTCCCCCCTACTTCTTTCCCACCAACCCTTTTATCTTTCTCTTCAACAACATCACCAAATTCATCTGAAATTTTATTAAAATGGAGAAATTAGATTTATAAAAATAAAAAAAATAAACTAACTATAAATGGTTCCTACCTTTCATGCTTGAGAACATTTTTAAAGTTTGGATGGTCATCCCACTCCAACGATTCCCACCATTTTGTGCTTGACCTGATGGTAAGAGAAGGTGGAGCATATGCAAATGGCTGCCCATTCCCAACAAGGGGAACAAATGGAGGAATTCTCTCCAGTTTATGACAATTAATAATCAGGATAAGTTGGAGAGAATCACAAACCATGACTCCACTTTTGCTGCAAATGCTCTTCAAATTTGGTAACGTACGTAGTCTCAATTGTCTCAATTTGGGAAGATGGAATTTGATTAATGCATCACTCCCTTTTTCTTCAACTTCTGATGGTGCTGCTCCCAATATTTCTACTACCTTATCACAGTGTGACACTGATATTTCTTCCAGGTTTTGGAGGTTTGGAAGCAACCAATGTGGAGGCAACGTCTTCATCCTTGAGCATTTGAATATCGTAATTTCCTTGAGATGGGAAAAGGTGGCAGACGGAGCCAATGTTGATGTTGTTGCTGAACCAATTCCTTCATCTTTCATAATAAGGGCACTCAACTTTGGCAGATCATAAAGACCCAACACCTCGAGGCTCTGAAATGGATGAGCGGAAGAAGAGGCAAAAGAGGACAGGGAAACAACACACTCTATCCCTTCACACCCCCAAATCCAACAAACCCTCAAGTCAATCGCATTTTTGAAGGAAGAATTGTCATCGACTAAGCTTCTCAAATAGTCGCACTTTACAATATTCAACTCTTGAATTTCAATTGGGTGCATAATTAACTCACCTTCCCAATTCTGGACTCCTCCAATTGATACTCTTTTACCCCTTTCACAATCCACACTATTATATGAGCCCACCTGTAAATGGTAATTGATGAGATTTTTCTTACTTTGTTGCATTGAGGAGATGAACTTATTGAATTCATTGATGTTTTCGAAACGTCCGGTAAAGCACTCCAACTTCTTCAATGGTTCCATCTCCTCTGCTTTTAGACTTGTTTTTTCATTGTTCTCATAAAAACCCAAGTGCTGAAGGTGAACTAGTTTTGGTAAAAGTCCAGCGGGTATCTCTTTCAGAGTGCGCACTCTAAGATCAAGATATCTTAGCTTTATCAGCATATCCATTCCTTCAGGGACTTCCTCAATTATAGTCCCAGAAAGATCCAACTTCTTCAATTCTTGAAGCATCGAAAGACAAGGCAGATCTCTTAATCCAGAACAGCCAGAAAGCAACAATGTTGTGAGGTTCTTTAGTTCAGAGATGGAATTTGGTAAACTCTCGATCACCGTATAGGACAAATTTCGGACACAAAGACAGGGCATGTTTATGAAGAAAGAATACGGGATCTTCTTTATAGGGTTATGCTGCAATAACAAGGTTGTGAGCAGTTGACATTTTGTGGGCAGCACATCTGTGGAAATTTCTGATATGGAGTTATACATAAGTGACACTTTCTCAATATCCGGACTCCACTGCACCTTTTCTGGTAACTCTTCTAATTGCGAACCTGCTTGTATCATACATCGAGGATTCATTCTTGTGATCGACAATGCCATGTCTCTCACTGCATCATGCATTTTTACTCTTTCACTCGAAACATTTTCCAACAAGCAATTATCTTCTAATTTCTTCAAAATAACATGGCCCTTATCTTTCATTTCTTGTCTTGTACTCATATCATCTATGAATCCCTCTTCAATCCAGCACTCAATTAGCCCATCCTTCCCAATTTGAAAATCTTCAGGATATAATGCGCAATGTAAGAAACAATGCTTCATTTTCTCGTCTTTTAAGTGATTGAAGCTAACTTTCAAACTCTCGATCACTTTATCTTCCCCTTCTTTCACTTTCCATATTCTCTCTTTCAATTCCCTGAGTGTGTTTTTCCAAATAAGAGGGTCATCTTCTCCTCTCAATGTACCAGCTATGACGACAATTGTAAGAGGCAGACCTGCACATTCCTTGACAACAAGCTTCAAAGTTGGCATTAAAGTTTGATTCTGCACTATGTTAGGTCCAACTTCACTCAAGAATAGTATCAATGCCTCTTCTTCTGAAAGGGGCTTCACTTTTATCACCTTACAGCCCATAGACTTACAAACTTGCTCCACACGGGTTGTCAACACCAACTTGTACCCATTGCTGCTACTTGGCTTAGGGATCCCAATTTCTTCCAACGAGACTTCACTCCACACATCATCTAGGATTAGAGCATGTTTTCCTGCTCTCTTCAGCATTTTAGACAAGATTGCTGCTCGTCTGACCTTGTTTGCTTCTTCGGGCATCTTTCCATTCAATGCACTTGCAATATCATTTTGTAACTTCACAATATTGAAGTCCTTTGATATAGTAACCCAAACCACCTTTTCAAATCGCTGTTCTTTCAAAAGATCATTGTGGATGTGCTTCATGATGGTCGATTTACCCACGCCGCCCATCCCCCAAACCCCAATCTTGCTTACCTCCTCCTGCATCAAAGATGCCCAAATCTCTTTTCTGACAGCTTCCTCTCCAACTAGTTCTGATGTTTCCAGTGGCAACCCAGCACTTGGACCATCCATGGCAAGACCTTCAGAGGCATTAGGAGCATTATCAAGAAATTCCTTCATTTCTCGAGTCTTTTCATCAACCAGCCTCCCGTTGCAAGCACGGCAGAGATATATCCCGTTACTGACTTTGTTTTCAACAACTTGTGCTTCCCTAATGATCTCTTTCACAGCTTTCAACCAATTTTCAACTCCCTTCTTCGGTATCTTCCCCAGAGGACGAAGAAGCTCTGCTTTCAATTGCAGCTCTATATCTTCCATTTTGCAATTCAATTCATCTCTGATCCTCTTGAAGTTTCTCACATAATCGTTCAGCTTTCTGTGATATTGCAAATATTTACAAACAGGAGTTCCGAGACAATTTGCAATGCCGACAACAGGTTCTACGTACTCCATTGCTATGTCCCTGCAATGCAATCATATATAACAGTAGCAGAGAATGAAAATCCGTGAATGAATTGGATTTTTATGAAGTATTGATATGTCAGTGAAAGCATGAAAAGGAAAACATGAATGCAAGTTTCAAGCAATGGCGTTTATTAGATGGAGCTATGGATGGGTGGCAGACAGAAACATGATTAAATTCTGGTCATCAGAATTAAGCTCTCGATGTATATAAAATGCTAGATTCAAGTGTGCAACAGTTCATTACAGAATATTAAGAGCTAAAATGTTCAACAGTTTGAGATTTCTATCTATGATAGATTATGTTTTCCGGTCATCCTATCCTGTCTTAAAATCTAAAACTGTTGATAGATTAGAACTGAAAATGTGTTGAGAGATTAGAACTGAAAATGAAGCAGTGAAGTTGACTTCCTTGACTATCTTACAAAGCTAGCAGATAATAAAAAACTGTCATTGCATAGTCATGAATGAAGCAAGGAAAAGCATGTCATGAATGAAGCAAATGAAAGAAAATTACCTTTGACGGGATGCTTGAAATTTGGTGATAGACCTTGGAGATGAAAAGAAATTAAAAACAGTGGAGAAGAAAGAATGTTGTGGGTAGAAAGGCAGAACTATTAAGCAAATGAAAGGAAAGTAGGTAGAGTGGATGGTTGAAATTTTGTGATAGAAGAAAGAATGTTGTGGGTACAAGGGCAGAAATATTAAGTAAGGAATCCCATCTTTTTTTTACTTTTCCTTAGCTTCTGCCATTATAGTTGGCATTTTCGGTGCAGCTACCGTATTTGATACTGATTTTTCTCAACAGTTGATCGATGATTTACAATCTGATTCTTCTTTAAATCTGTAATAATAAAACCTTTGATCTGCTCTCAAAATTTGGAAGATAGATATGAGGTCTAAAATCCATAGAAATGTCCTTTGCATTAATTCTGGACAATACTAACAAGAATTGCAGTGATCTTGGTGCTCAATTGTAACAACAACGATGTTGATGATGATGATGATGGGAAAGCAGGGTATAAGAATGCCTAGTTATATGTTACAACTTGAAATTAAATATACTAGTAAATGAGTTGTAATAGGTGTTGTTATTGGCACCCTATAAAAACAAAGTATAGTTGTTGGTGTTGTAGTAAATGGCTTGTTGTTGGTTTTAAAATTTGGATTCAACTCTGAGTAATATTTTACATATGGAGGTTTGTAAAATGTGAATATAAATTCCTGGATAAGCTATCTCAAGTTGTGATTTATTGGTTAGGTGTTTACTTTCTTTAGGAATAGTTGAAATTCGAATGATCATTAATTGTACCAAAAAAATGCTACACTAGTCACTAAACTATTGGTAATTTTCGTTTTTGTCACTTAACTATAAAAAAGTAGTTGCAATTTCGTCACTAATGTAAAATGTAAAAAGTTGAAGTTATTTTCAAAAGTTCAGAAAATTATAAAATTAAAAATTAAATAAAAGTAGATAAAATTTTAAAAAATAAATAAAGTAAGGGAAAATGAGGGGTAAATGTTTTTAAACCCTCCAAACTTTCTCTATATTATTTACATTAAGATATCCAATATTCATTCTTTAAAAGAATATGGAAGAAACATAAAGGAAAATTATTTGTTCTCTGCTTTTTAATTCTTCTATTTCTTGACATAATTTTTATGTTATAAAAAAAACTGAATATAATTTGGGTTTTGAAAAATAATTATTTTCTTTTCTTTTGACTAAAAAAAGGCATTAAGGTCAATTTCATAAGTCTTTATAATATCAATTCTAGATGTTCTTCAAGGGCATGAAACTCAATTTGATAATATTATTAATTTGGTTTCAAGAAACATATAGGAAACATATAATAATGCCAAGAACAGGCTCTACGTACTCCATTGCTATGTCCATGCAACGCAATCATATATAACAGTAGCAGAGAATTAAAATCTGTGAATGTATTGGCTTTTTGATATGTCAGTGTAAGCATGAATGCAAGTTTCAAGCAATGGCGTTTATTAGATGGAGCCATGGATGGGTGGCAGACGGAAACATGATGAAATTTGTATATCCAGAATTAATCTCTCAATGTATAGAAAATGCTAGATTCAAGTGTGCAACAGAATATTAAGAGGTAAAATGTTCAACAGTTTGAGATTTCAACATCATATTGCTTCTGGGTAGCTCTTTTGGTATTAATTTCTATCTAAAGTAGATTACGTCTGCTGATCATCCAGACTTGAAATCTAAAACTGTTGATAATCAGTAGAGGAAATCATTGCTTCAGATCTTATTACAATTATTCATCTTTCTTGTCATGTAAAAGCAAAGGAAATCATGTCATGAGTTGATAATAAGGAAACAAATTTTCCAATGAGCTGAATTGCATATTTAAGGATCAAAGAATGGGAAGCACAAATTACCTGACTTAGTGGCTGAAAAGTCTTGAGAGATTAGAACTGAAAATGAAGCAGTGAAGCTGACTCCCTTGACTATAACTGAAGCAGATAATAAAAAACAATCATTGCATAGTCACGAATTAAGCAATGAAAAGCACGTCATGGATTAAGCAAATCAAAGGAAATTGCCTTGACTGGATGCTTGATAGAAACAGTGAAGAAGAATGAATGTTGCGGGTACAATAGCCAAAAAGAAGAAGAAAGTGAAGACAAAAACAGGCAAAATAATGAGGCATTCACTTCTGTGGTGGGTTCCACAAAGGCAGAATTGTTTAGTAAGAAATCCCATCTTTTCTTTTAGCTTTTTGCTTTGCTGTCTGCCATTATTAGTTGGCATTTTGGGTATTTCATACTTACTTTTCTACTTGATACTAAAACCTTTAATCTGCTCTCCAGATTTGGAAGATAGATATGAGGTCTAAAACCATGGAAATGTCCTTTCCATTCATTCTGAAATAAATTGATACCAACTCTTCGGTAACTTTGATTCCATTAACAACCACTTATGAATTGTTTTTCAGGTTACACCTATTGTCTCAAGTTTTGGATCGAACAAATCCATTGACACAAATAGTGCATGAGAGAAAATTGAGTTATTCGGGCCTTGGAGGATTGACTGGGCGAACTGCTAATTTTCAGATACGAAGTATCCATCTTAGTCACTATGGACACATTTGCCCAATTGACACGTCTCAGGGATCAATGTTGGCCTTATTGGGTCCTTAACAATTCATGCCAGATTGGTCATTGAGGGTCTCTAGAAAGTCCATTTTATAAAATCTTTGAGAGATAAAAAAAACAAAAAAAAAAAAACACAGATACTTTATTTATCCCCAAGTTGAAATGAATATTTATATGGTAGCGATAGGATATTCTTTGGCCCTGAATTAGGGTATCCAAGAAGAACATGTTGTTCTGGCTCGATACCACCAAGAATTCCTGGCTATTGCATGGGAACAAGTTCATCTTCGAAGTTTTTTTTCCTTTTCAATATTTTTCTATTGTTGCTTCCCTACTTCCTTTAATCCATCATAATGACGCAAATTGGGTATTAATGAGTTATAGTTAAATTAAAAAAAAATGATTTTGAATCCTTATAGCCACTGTTACTCACTGTAATCAAATTTATTACTAATTTTCATCCCCTCATAATTTATTTATTAATATTTTATATATGAGTTAACTTATTTGCTTGCTTAGTTGCTTCAATTATCTTCTGATTTTTGTCATCATGTATTTTGAAATTAAAAAAATATATTAAATGTAAAAAATGTGATTTTTTAATAAATGATATTTTAAAGATAAAATGTGAAATTGATACCAATAGAAAATTTTAACACGAATATTTTATGGCATCATCAATAATTCAATTTGAACTGAAATTACTAAAGATTTAATATGATTAAACAATTCAATAAAATAAATAGTACAAAATGTGAAATTTAATTCAATAAGATTATATATGAATTTTGTAGTATTGATGAACGTTACAAAATTTGTAAAAACTTCAAAACCAAGATTTTTAAAACAACTATTTTTACAATCTTCATTTTTTTTAAAAAAAATTCATTTTAAATTATATCACATAAGATTTAACATATCATTTAATTATTAAACTAGGTAAAACGACCTCTCTAGTCCCTCTCAAATTTAATATTCAGCAAATTGGTCCCTCTAAAAAAATCGAAGCAATTTAATCCCTACCAATTTCAAAAGTGAGTAATTAATCACAATATTAATGTTTTTCATCAATTTTACATAAATTTGATTGATATGATAACAATTTTAGCCTGTAATATTTTTGTAAATGTGTAAATGTTGAGACTGAATTTGTTGATTTTTTTTAGAATCAAGACCAAACTAACAAAATATGTAAACATCAAGGGCTAAATGTGTTATTGTACCAATCAAAATTATGCACAATTGACGAAAGACATGAACGTTGTGATTAGTTGTTCTTAGTTGCTCACTTTCAAAATTGACAGAGATTAAATTGTTCCAATTTTTTTGAAAGTGACTAATTTACTCAATTTTAAAATTGAGAGTGACTGAAGATGTCTTTTTATCATTAAATTAATGATTTAAAAAAAATTAAATTGATATATTCTGTTTAGTTTAGAGATGTAACTAAAATGATTTAAAATTTAATGAATTAATTTAGAATGCGGGTAATAATTTAAAAATATTTGGTGCAATTAACTTATTAAAAATAAATAATCTATGCTCTCACATTTTCCTTGAAGTTTCAGTAATTGCTTGAGTGGATTTGGTTCATTTGGATTTTGGAGCGATGTTTCAATTATTTTTATGATTTTTGCTACATTTAAAATATTTATATTAATGTTATTAAGCGGATGTTCAACCTTTCACTTTTCACTTTTCATCTCCCTTGACCTTTAATCTTTCATTTTCTTTAATTTTTAACCTTTCATCTCCTTATAACCCCCTTTTCTTATTTATGTATTAGAATATGAAGAGTCTAGTCTCTCTATATATAGTGGAGTATACTACTTGTAAAGATTATGAAAAATACAGAATGCGATAGAAATTCCCCTTATAAATTCTCATTCGTAACATGATAAAATTTATTTCATAATATTGTTACTGTATCAGAATTTTCATTGTAATGTTGAAATAACATGGTTTTGGTATAGGTGGAATAACCTCGCCAGACACAACAATATATTGACCGAGCTCGAGGACATCTGACTAAATTTAGACCAACAAACAAAAGAGGAGGTTAGTTTATTAATTTCAAAGTTATCGGTTTTTTATTCCAACAAACTTAACCTACCATGTGAGCATTGAGTCATCACCTGAGCAGTCGAGATCGCGTTGCAACTCGAGATCCAAGTTGACGGTGATTATACGGTCTCGGGTTGAAATATAACTAAGGTTTCAAGTTTACAAAGGTTATACTGCCAGGGGACAGAACATAAATTTGGCCCTAGTTGGTGGTACTTTTGCAGGCACGATAAGGATTTTTTTCATCATCAATGGAGGAAGCTATACACCACAAAAAAAAGTAAAAAGGAAAGAAAAATGTAGTAGCATTTTATCCATTTCTACCGAATTACTTGATTATACTAAAACACCATTGCATTTTTCTTCCTCATACTTTTGTTTCTATGGCAAATAGCTTCCTCCCCTGATGATGACAAAACTCGTTGTTGTGCTCGCATAACCACTATCAATTGGGGCCGCATTTATGCTCCATTCATTGATAACATAACCTTTGTAAAATTGAAGACCTAGTTACACTTCAATCGGAGGCTATAGAACCACTGTCAACTTGGACCTTGAGTTGCAATGCAATCCAGATTCTCGGATGGCTCCATGCTCACATGCCAGGTGAAATTCTTAAGTCACCCAACTCCATGACATTATCGTAAATTCAAACATACCTTAAAACTATAACAATGTTTATCTTGAACATGGGAAAAGCTAAATCTACAAACTTCTAATTTCAAACCGTAAGAAAAAAAAATAATTTTAGACTATCTGAAAATGCATCCTATAGAGCGCATTTTTAGGAAAAAGAATAAAATGCATCTCATGTTTTCTCTGGAAGATAAGAGAAAACACGTCCTATAATATGTGTTTTCCTTTCTATTTGGAAAAAAAACAATATAAATTGATAAAGTTTCAAGAAAACAACATAAATTTTCAAAAAAAAAAAAATCAGCATATAGTTGTAATTTAGCCTTTTTGAATTTTTTTTTAAATACAAAATTTCTAATGTTGAAATTATGGATTCGGTTATCTTAAACAAAAAAAAAAAGAAAGAAGAATTAAGAACTAATAAAAGTTGAAACTGGTACTTAACAATAATTATTAGCTATGTTTTGTTTTATTCAATGATAATAAGTGATATAATTATTCATCCATAGTGATATAATTTAGTCCCTTTTTTTGTGATTTTTATGTTTTTAGAATCTCGGTACCTAGGGCTACTCGACCCATGTTGTAATTTTAGTATCGATTAAGATTTTAAATGTTGTTATTGTTAAATATTTTTAGTATTAGGGATTAATTTGATAGATTTTTAAGCTAGAAATTGAAAAAGACTAAATTGTAGAACAAATTGTAAATTTTGAGTAATAGGGACTAAATTGTGAAAATTTTGAAATTTAGGGATTTAATTGAAAATAGGGAATTTAATTATTTTAAAGTGAAATTTGTATGAAAATATAGAATTAAATGTAAAAATAAAAATTAGTCTCGATTTAGGGACTAAATTAGAATTTAGGAAAATATTGAGTAAAAATTGAAATAATCATTATGAAATTAAATTTTGTAGTATTGATGAAATTTAGTTGTTTTAATTCTGTAGCTAACGTCGTATTGGAACCCTCGACTAAAAAGAGGAAGGATAAAATCGACGTCAAATAGCTCGGAATCCACAATATGTATTTTTATAATTCGAACCTAGCTATTAATTACTATATTTTGATTTAATGCATATGGTAAGTGGTTGAGGTGAGTATTTTGACACTTTGATATTGAATTGAAATTATAGTTGATTGAAATGGACTGAAGTGGTTTATACATTATGAATGTATTGATTATTATAGATTGAATTGAATTCATCTGTATATGTGATAATGTGATTAAATGAAAACTTGATATTGGATAATGGTTGTATTTGAGATGTGAAATGAAACCTTATTAATTGTATCAGGCTGAGTTGGATATAGATAGCATGCCATAGGATAGGAAGAGTTTAAAGATTTCTTCGACTTCGAGTCGATGAGGCACTGGGTGCCGATTTACTTCGGTTTAACCGATGAGACAATGGGTGTCAATTTATATAGTGCTGGGCGCAGCTATTACTTCAGATTTATCTGATGAGGCACTGGTGTCACACTTGTGTGTTGGTTGGATCCGTGTATCTGTCCGAGCTCGATTCGTGTTAGTAGGAATAATTAAATAACAAGTTCTATGATCGATATTGAAATGACAAAATATGTGAATTGGAAATGGAAAAGTGAATTGATATATGAAAGGTGAAAAAGTTGTGATTATAAATGAGATAAATGAGTAATGTATTCATTGATTGAATATAGTTGAAATATGTCATTGTTAATTGAGTTATATGTTAAACCAATTAATGGAAGAATATTAATGAAGTGAGCAAATCATGATATAATGTGGTATTATGCATGAAATTGTGATGTTGATTAATTTACAATTGCTTGATAGTTAGAAATATGATTATGCATTTCAAATTGAGCATTCATGTATCTTTATATCTTTAATTGTTCAGATTATAGAAATATCACTGAGTTTTACTCAGCATACGGTTTTGTTTTTCGTGCGCAGGTTAGGTACTTCTCTTTTGATCATTGATATGGCATCCAACAATGATCCCAGTCTCAAACGTCGTGATGTTCATCTTTTGTGTTGGCATGTACCTAGGATGTCTAGTTGATAGTTATTTTGTGGATGAATTGTAAATGAGGTTATAAGTGCTATGTTTTTTGGTATATATGTAAATATATGTTTGTGTTTGAAGCCTTAATATGGTATGTTGAATTAAACCAATACTTGTCATGTGTATGTGAATTAAAGTTGATGTTTTAGGTAGATATGAGCTAGGCCAAAGTGATGGATTTTGGCTTATAAACTTGATTTGAATGATGCATTGATGATATATTTTGATGATATAAATGTGGTACCAATGAGGGTACATTGGTTAGGCACCTAGGATGATTGTTTTAGCATGTTTTTGATCGTGTTTTGAATAGGTTAAATGAATGGTTTTTGAGTTACTTAATGCCCAAGCAAGTAGGAAATAGTAAACTTGTTGTTTAAGATACAATTTAAGTCAACATAGCCAGACACACGGGTATGTGACTTGTCCATGTGAGACACATGGCTAGCAACGGCGTGTGAGGCCATTTTTGAAGGGTACACAGCCTAGCATACAGGCGTGTGGCTTGGCCGTATGACCCAAGTCAGTGAGTTACACGGGCAGGGACATGGGTTGGGACACGACCGTGTGTCCCTACTTCGAATGCCCACACGGCCAGACACACAGGCGTGTGACTTGGCTGTGTGTGTCACACGGCCCGGCAACACAGCTGTGTGAACCCTGCAGTTAAAATTTTTCTTTCTCCTAAAGTTTTCAAATGTTTCCGATTTAGTCCCAAATCGATTCTAAAGTAATTTTATGCCCTCCAAGTCTTGAATAAGGGACTCTATGCATGTTAATGATGAATTATAATATGATTTTTGAAATGTTTGAAAATGAATGATTTAGATTACGGTTACTCGATAATGCTCTGAAACCCTATTCCAACGACGGTTATAGGTTAGGGATGTTACAATTAGCAACAGATAGTGAGAAGAGATACTTTAAATTTTCACATTTTTTAAACTTCTACTTCCCCAAAACTTCATATGCACGACACTTATGGATCTTGGATTATATTTTCTAGATGCAGGTAACTCTTTATCTTCAAAGTATGCAATTACTCAAGGGTATTTGCAACAGACAATGGGAAGGGATACTTTAAATTATCACATTTTTTAAATTCTACTTCCCTTAAACTTTGGAGGCTTATGTATGACATTTGTGGATCTTGAATTAGATCTTTTAATTGCAAGCATCTCTTTATCTTTAAAGTGCAAACTTATAAATATAAAGAGTCAATTTCTTGGTTTTTAACTAACGAAATATGTAAACATTTGAAGGGTTGTTTGAGTTATTTGTTTGATTTTTACTACATTTAAAATATCTATTTTCTTGAATGTTTTTTTTCTTAATTTTCATTTGCTATCAGAAATGAAAAAATGTTTCCATTATTCATTTTTGCTAAATCTAAAGACAAATGTATTTCCGATGTTTCTATTATACAGCAAGTTCTTTTCCACAAAACTAATAATAAATAAGAATAGGCTTTTCGAAATTTCCTTCAAAATTTCCATTTTCTAAAAGAAAACATACAAAAGTTCCAAGATTGAATTGGCTAAAAGCTCAAAGGGGTACTTAAGAATGGTGATTAGCTATGTTTGTTTTATTTGATAATAATATGTGATGTAATTATTCATCTATAGTGTATAAAATTTGTGCATCGACGGTAAATTAAATATTCACTAAATAAAAATAAAAAAATAATTTTAATGATAGTGACTCTATTATAAATGAAATTTAATCATAGATATTTTCAATTTTTTTTATCACCCAATTAATATTATGCATATAATGATGGAAATATAATAAACATACCCACTTACCCCTTCAAAATGAAGTAATGATTCCAAGAAATTGAGTGTGAAAAAAAGCAAATCCAAACAGTCTATTTTGCTCTGATTTAGTTCAAGAAAAACATAAAAATATAATATTAGATGAAGAAATATATAACGAATTTATATATAAAAAAATCAAAAATAAAGAAATTAAGCATACATAAATACATTGACCTCACTTGGGAACTTCAAAATCAAACTAGACTAGGTGCTGAGAAGATCGTTGCTACTTCAAAACCATCAAATGGGATTTGAAGGGATATTTTTTTTGGTTTTTGGGAGCAAAAGAAAGTAAGCAAAACTGAAGAAGAAAAAAGAAAAGAAGTTGAAGATCTTTTGTTCTCTTTAAGGGAAAGGAAATAAATAAAAATAAAAATCAAGGTTGCACTAAAATGTTAAGAAACCTTCACAAATATGAACTCTTAAGACAATTGGGTTTTCTTGGTTTAGTAGCAAAGGATTTGTGTTATGAGATTACCTCAATATCGGGATCTAAATTATTGATGTTGCTACTGCTACTTTCATAATAACTAGTTTCGATTGTATCTTTTTTTTTCAGTTTTAGGTTTCAAGACACCTGAAACCTATCAATATTGTATTGAAACTAGGAGAAATTAAGAAACAATTGAAATTAGCTAAACTTAATTATTATGGAAGTTTGATCAAATATTTATAATATTTGCCCATTTTTCATTCGAGCCCAAAAATATATAGATAGATAGAAGAGGTGCCGACTTTGAAGTTGAGTGCTGCACGGTCAGACTTCAACTATTTCACTAATTAATCTTTTTATTTCATATCTATGTATAAACCAAATGGAAATGAGCATCAATTTCAGAAGCATCTGAGGCCTTAACAAATCAATAAACCGAATTGTTGTAGTCCTTAACAAAGCAATAATCCAAATTCTAATATAAATCACATTAAATAACAAAGCTATGAAAAATTCTAATATAAATTGTTGTAGGCATACATAAATACATTACCTCACTTGGGAACTTCAAAATCAAACTAGACTAAGTGCTGAGAAGATCCTTGCTACTTCAAAACCATAAAATTAGAATTTCGATTATTTCGAAAAATACTAATTCAGTTAATACTAATTCGATTTGGTTAATCGATAGATTAAGCAATTGAACACTCCTACAACTATGTTTTTCATATTTGTTTCATTTGAAACACAAGAATTTTGATAAATTACATATTATTATATATTTTTAAATATGTAATTTGATAATTTACAAAAGATAAACATTTTATTTTAACACGGGAATTTTTGAATTTCTTGATTTTTTAGAAGGGCGTCCCATATTTAACACGAGCCAATGATATTCACCCAACATAGCGATGAAATCAATGTCTTAATGTCAAATCAATCCGTTGCTTGAAAATAATTTAACTAATAAGCCACGATAAATCATTGTAAAAGGGTTCGGATTTTGCTTGAAATAAAAAAGGAGATTCAAGCACAAAAACAACAAAAACGAAAGCAGATAAAAAAAACTAGAAACGTGCGAAAGGTCATTTTTTTATTTTCTTTATTTTCATTTTTTTAAAACTGTTTATATTCAAGTTTTTTATTTCCCTTTGTTTTAAAAAACTAGATATATATAATATATAATATAAAAGAAAAAGGAAACGAAAACTTACCTGGTCGTCCGACCACCGTACACAACGGAGGCGCGGCAGAGCCACGGCGGCCCTCTTCACCGGATTCTGGGCAGTGCCCAGAGAAAACCAGAGAGGGGGAGAGAGTTTTAAAGATTTTTTTTTTCTGAACAAAGGGCTAAATGATTTTTTTTGTCAAAAAAACTTACTTATATAGGCCAGCAAAACGACGCCGTTTTGGGCAAGCCTCTCAGGCACCAAAACGACACCGTTTTTAGCCTGACCCGCGCACCGACTCGACCCGCAAGGTAGATCCGCCCGTTTTAACTTTAATGGTCTATTTGAGCGATTGGTTCCCCGCCTTGGCGGCGTGTTCAATACGGTCCTTTTCTTCTTTTGATTTTGGCCACAAAATTTTGTCTCCGATTTAATTTGGTCCCTGGACCATGCACAGATGCTGTCCCCTGAAACGGCGCCGTTCAAAATACATGGGAATATTTCCCTTCCGACCCTGCATCTTTGCGCGTGCTTCGTTTGGGCCTGATTGTTTTTTTCTTGTAAATTTTGTCATTTTATTTTATTTTAATTTCAGTTTGGTCCTAGGTCCATTTAATTTCATTTTTTTGTTCTTATTTTTATTTTTTATATAAACTATTTTGTTTATTGTTTTTTCTTTGTTTGTTTAATCCTTTTTAAAAAATCAAATGCTTTATTTGTTTTTATTTACTCAATACTTCCATTATTTTTTTTATTTTTTTGTTTTCACACTTTTTGTTTATCATTTATTATTTGTCATTTTCTTTTATTGTTCTTACTTTTATATTACATTTATTACTTTCAATTTGTACATTTCATTATCATCCTTATTATTATCATTTTTATTAGTGTTTAATTCTTTTTTATATTTTTAATATTAGAATAAGTAATTAATATGGTCATTGTTATTATTATTTGGTGATTAATATTATAATTACGTCATTATTATTATTGTGTTCTATGATTTATTATTTACCCTTTAAATATTCTACTAACATAGTTATTTTACGTTATATCATTATTATTGTACTATACATTGTATGAAAAATTGTTCGCCTTCACACTATATTTGCATAAATTAAACGTACATCTCGTTAAATATTACATTAATTTTTACCCAAATTCGTAAAAAAAGGAAAATCTTGATAATAAAGGCAATATTCAATGTTTGGAATTTTGAGAAATTGTGCCCTAACGTATTGGACTACGATTTCTTCATCTGACTTAAACAATTGAATATCCTTTTGAATTTTATTGTATGAGTTTTTTTAAGGACAAGCTCATTTTTGAGGATGTGAAATATCATGCCCTAACTCATTGGGTGTGACATTTTCTCTCTCCGAAATGAGAGGGTCTTAACATGTAATTTGATTTATACAAGTTTTTTTTAATACAAGGATCGTATTTTAAAATCTTTGCACATTTTTTATATTAAGACACTAATTAATCAACAAGGTACCAATTTTGGGCGTGTCGAGGGTGCTAATCCTTTCTCGTGCGTAGCCGACTTCTGAACCCGTTTCATGATTTTATAAGACCAAAAATTATCGTTTTAGTAAATTTAAATTTTTATTAAAATGATTTAATTATGAGGTGATCCAATCACACCAAAATAAAAAGGATTGGTGGCGACTCCATTTTCATTTTTTTTTCAAAATTTAAGTCGATCCCTTTTCAAAAAAATGGTTTCGACAACTTGGCGACTCCACTGGGGACTAAAATAAGAGAGTCAAGCCACGAGTTGATACTTTTTGTCTTTTTGTTGAAATTGAAAACTTGGTTTAAATGTACGATTTTTCATTGCATTTCATTTTTTATAGTTTGCGTCATTTTGCTATATTTGCTTTATTTGTTCAAGTCTCTCGACATATTTTTGCATATTGCATTTGCATAACCGTTCGGTTATACCCTTTTAAGTAGGAGTGAGAAACTATTCCTTCGTGAGGTTTTCACCTCCGTGCAGGATAGTGGGTCACTTTCGGGATACATCTGTACCTATGTCTTTGTGAGATTTTCATCTCTGTGTAGCCATAGGGAAATGTATTCCCCTGAACTGAACTCGATCCATATGAGCCTATAATGGGTGAGGATCAAGGAATCTTCTGGTTCTGGTACCTTTACTTTAGAACCGAACCGCATATAGTGAGCCCTAAGAGCTTATCCTAGGTAGAACTACACCAAACCCTAGTGGTCTCCCAAATAGGTGCTCTATTTGTTTCTTTCTTGCTTACTTTTGCTTTGTACTAACCCGTTTCGTTTTGTTTTGTTTATGATTGCATTGCATTTTTCATCATATAAAAAAGGTGTTGATTCAAGTTCAGTTGCTAAATAGAGAGCTCGTCATGGAAAATGAGTCTCTTGATAAAACCCAAGACAACACGACCCTGCAAATATGGTCTAAGAAAAGGCAACAAGAGAAAGGTAACAGCCTGTGAGAGAGGCAGGTCAGAGATATGGACCATATCATGAGCGAAGCTTTGGTTCAAGTACGAGAAGTGGCTGACCACTTGCAGACCCCGGTCGTTCAAAGCCTGAAATATGAATCGGAGTCGGATCAAGGCTAAGAATTAACTTTATTTCTTAGGAAAATTAAGGTCTTAAGTGTGAAGGCGAGGCCGTATATGTATCCGCTTTATGCAAAGAAACTTGTTTTCTAGTAAAGTTGTTCTAATGGAATTGAACTAGAATTAACACCTTTTTGCATGCATCTTTTCCATTCATTAACATTACATTTCATTGCATACAATAAATTTCCTAAAATCCAAAAGTGCGTCTAGTTCAGAACTCTAGTACAGAGCCTGATGGATGATAAAGAATTGGAATTCTTTGAAGATATCGATGGTTTAGAAGGTAAAGATGTTTGTGCCTTTGAAGAAGGAATTAAAAAACAAACAAAAACAGAAAAAACCTATCAAGAATTTGTTTTTACATTCCTAGAGGCATTTCGAACAACTAGACTGTAGAGGAGATTCTTGTAATTTTTAGGACCATTTCAGAGTAATATTCAGAACACTCTTATTGCTCTGTTTCTGTGGCGAATAGCATCTTCCCCTGATGATGAGAAACTCATTGTCGTGCTTGCATAACCACTATCAACTAGGCCCCTATTTATGCTCTATTCATTGATAACATAACTTTTGTGAAATTGAAGACCTAGCTACACTTCAATCGGAGACTAGAACCACTGACAACTGAGTCCTTGAGTTGCAATGCAATCCAGCTTCTCGGTTGATAGCTCCATGCTCACATGTCAAATGAAATTCGTAAGTCACCCAACTCCATGACACTACCGTAAATTCAAACATACCTTAAAATTATAACAATGTTTATCTTGAACACGAGAAAAGTTAAATCTACAAACTTCTAATTTCAAACCGCAAGAAAAAATAATAATTTTAGACTATCTGAAAATGCATCCTACAGAGCGTGTTTTTAGGAAAGAGAATAAAATGTCTCATGTTTTCTCTGGAAGATCAGCGAAAACACGTTCTATAAGACGCGTTTTCCTTTTTATTTGTAAAAAACAATATAAATTGATAAATTTTCAAGAAAACAACATAAATTTTCAAAAAAAAAATTCAGCATATAGTTGTAATTTAGCCTTTTTGAATTTTTTTTTTTGAAATACAAAATTTCCAATGTTGAAATTATGGATTCAGTTATCTTCAACAAAAAATAAAATAAAATTGAGAACTAATAAAAGCTGAAACTCGTACTTAATAATGGTTATTAGCTATGTTTTGTTTTATTCAATGATAATATGTGATGTAATTATTCATCCATAGTGTATATAATTTGTATATGCACGGTGCATTAAATATTCATTAAATAAAAGTATAAATAAAATTGATAAAATTAAAAAGTAATTTTTACGATAAATTATATCATTAATCACTCAATTATGAGTAAATTTTCATTTTGATTATTTAATTAAAAAATTATAATTTAATCATAAAAAATTCAATATATTTATCACCCAACTAATGTTATACATATAATGATGGAAAATATAAGAAACATACTCACCACTTCAAAATGAAGTAACAATTCCAAGAATTTGAGTGTGAACAAGACAAATCCAAAAACTCTATTTTGCTCTCATTTAGTTCAACAAAAACATAAAAAGATAATATTAGATCAAGAAATATATAACTAATTTATATATAAAAAATAAAAAATAAAGAAATTAAGCATACATAAATACATTTACCTCACTTGGGAACTTCAAAATCAAACTAGACTAAGTCCTCAGAACATCCTCACTACTTCAAAACCATCACATGAGAATTTCAATAATTTTGAAAATATTAATTCAGTTAATACTAATTCGATTTGGTTAACCAATCGATTAAGCAATTGAACACTCCTATGTATTTCATATTTGTTTCATTTAAAGCGTCTTTCAATAAAATATGTATTTCCTTTTTAGTTTTTGTTTCATATTTCTTATTTGCTATAAAAAATGAAGATGAGTTTTCTTTATTTATTTTTATACATTTAAAGTGAATTTTCTATTTTCTAAAGACAAATGTAAGTATAGCTATTAAAATTACCTTGAAATTAACAATAAATAAGAATATGCTTTTTTGAAATTTCATAATTCATACTATTACTAGGGACTTTCAAAAATTCCAATGTTGAAATCATGGATTGGGGTATCTTCAACAAAATGATGAGCTTTAATAAAAGTTCAGAACATGTTGCATTTCATTTTGATTTTTTTCTCGTACAAATAATTTAGGTATTAATCGAAACAATATATAAAAGATAAAAGATATAATTAATGCATCACTTTTTAGAATAATGATCATTAATGGTCTCAACAGTTTTATGGGTAAATGGCAATTGAGGTTATTAAATTATTAATAAGTTTACGTTTTAGTTAATTTCAAAAAATTATAAAATGATTACTGAATTATACAAAAATTTTCATTTAAGTCATCAGGCTTTTAAAATTGTTACTATATGACCTTTGTTTGCACCATTTGTATTAATTGAAAGCTCACATTTCTCTTCTCTTTTGCAACATAATTTATATTCATGAAACAGTTTTGAACGTCACAAATCTGTGAACCAAAATTCAAACAACTTTTTTTCTCCAATCTCCTACACTAAATGGTAGGTTAACTTGGATCTAAGATATGTTTCACTCGTCAATGGGTATAGATTCACTACATCAATTGTCAAATCATCGCTTGGAGCTCATTAGTCAAACTTAAAAAAACAAACAAACCAATGACTTAAATGAATTAAATAGTTTATTGACCATTTTGTAACATTTTGAAGTTAAGTGACTAAAACGAAACATAAACTTACTAATAGTTTTGTCATGTCCCAAAAATTGGGTTGGAAGGAATTGAGTCAGAAGAAATCAGGCTAGTGAACTGAGAGTTGTCTTGCCCTAATTTTTAAGGTTTTGTTTGAGCATTTATGAAAAGAATGAGTAATTGGCCTAGTGATAAAGAGTTAGTGAAATTGACCTTAAGACTTGAGTTAATTCCCTTCCCTTGCAAATTTTTATTTTTTCAATGTTTCTGCTCCCTAAAACCTTGTTGCCTTCCAAGCCCTTTTTAACCTAGGCATAAATTGCATTTTATTTTATGTTTAGCCTATTTTATTTATTTTTCTCAAGCTATTGTAATCCCCTTCATTTTTTCTCTCCATTATTCTTCAATTTTCTCTCATAATCCATCATTATTGCTACCTAAAACACAAGTTTTATTTTCTGTTTATGTTGCCCTTTTGCCTATCACTTCTCCAATTTATTTGGCTGAATCCTTGCCTTTTTAATATCAATATTTTGTTTAGAATTTTCTGCCAATTTTGATTCTCCATTGTATTTTTCTTCCTCATACTTCTGTTTTTGTGGCAAATAGCATCCTCCCCTGATGATGAGAAACTTGTTGTTGTGCTCGCATAACCACTATCAATTGGGGCCCATTTATGCTCTATTCATTGATAACATAACCTTTGTAAAATTGAAGACCTAGTTACATTTCAATCGGTGACTATAGAAACACTGTCAACTGGGACCTTGAGTTTCAATGCAATCCAGCTTCTCGATTGATGGCTTCATGCTCACGTGCCAGATGAAATTCGTAAGTCACCCAACTCCATGACATTATCGTAAATTCAAACATACCTTAAAACTATAACAATATTTATCTTGAACACGGGAAAAGCTAAATTTACAAACTTCTAATTTCAAACCGTAAGAAAAAAATAATTTTAAACTATCTGAAAATGCATCCTATAGAGCGCGTTTTTAGGAAAAAGAATAAAATGCATCTCATGTTTTCTCTGGAAGATCAAAGAAAACATGTCCTATCAGATGCGTTTTCCTTTCTATTTGTAAAAAACAATATAAATTGATAAATTTTCAAGAAAACAACATAAATTTTCAAAAAAAAAAGAAGAAAATTCAGCATATAGTTGCAATTTAGCCTTTTTTGAATTTTTTTAAATACAAAATTTCTAATGTTGAAATTATGGATTCGGTTATCTTCAACAAAAAAAAAAAGAAGAATTAAGAACTAATTAAAGCAGAAACTGATACTTAACAATAGTTATTAGCTATGTTTTGTTTTATTCAATAATAATGAGTGATATAATTATTCATCCATAGTGATATAATTTAGTCCCTTTTTGTGATTTTTATGTTTTTAGAATCTCAGTACCTAGGGCTACTCGACCCATGTTGTAATTTTAGTATTGATTAAGATTTTAAATGTTGTTATTGTTAAATATTTTTAGTAGTAGGGATTAATTTGATAGATTTTTAAGCTAGAAATTGAAAAAGACTAAATTGTAGAACAAATTGTAAATTTTGAGTAATAGGGACTAAATTGTGAAAATTTTGAAATTTAGGGATTTAATTGAAAATAGGAAATTTAATTATTTTAAAGTGAAATTGGTATGAAATTATAGAATTAAATGTAAAAAATATAAATTAGTCTCGATTTAGGGACAAATTAGAATTTAGGAAAATATTGAGTAAAAATTGAAATAATCATTATGAAATTGAATTTTGTAGTATTGATGAATTTTAGTTGTTTTAATTCTGTAGCTAACGTCGTATTGGAATCCTCGACTAAAAAGAGGAAGGTTAAAATCGACGTCAAATAGCTCGAAATCCACAATATGTATTTCTATAATCCGAACCTAGCTATTAATTGTTATATTTTGATTTAATACATATGGTAAGTGGTTAAGGTAAGTATCTTGACACTTTGATATTGAATTGAAATTGTAGTTGATTGAAATGGATTGAAGTGGTTTATACATTATGAATGTATTAATTATTATAGATTGAATTGAATTCATCTGTATATGTGATAATGTGATTATATGAAAACTTAATATTGGATAATGGTTGTATTTGAGATGTGAAATGAAACCTTATTAATTGTATCGGGCTAAGTCGGATATAGATAGCATGCCATAGGATAGGAAGAGTTTAAAAATTTCTTCGACTTCGAGTCGATGAGGCACTGGGTGTCGATTTACTTCAGTTTAACCGATAAGACACTGGGTGTCAATTTATATAGTGTTAGGCGCATCTATTACTTCAAATTTATCCGATGAAGCACTGGGTGTCAAACTTGTGTGTTGGTTGGATCCGTGTAACCATCCGAGTTCAATTCGGGTTAATAGGGATAATTAAATAACAAGTTCTATGATCGATATTGAAATGACAAAATATGTGAATTGGAAATGGAAAAGTGAATTGATAAATGAAAGGTGAAAAAGTTGTGATTATAAATGAGGTAAATGAGTAATGTACTCATTGATTGAATATAGTTGAAATATGTCGTTGTTAATTGAGTTATAAGTTAAACCAATTAATGGAAGAATATTAGTGAAGTGAGCAAATCATGATATAATGTGATATTATGCATGAAATTGTGATGTTGATTAATTTACAATTGCTTGATTGTTAGAAATATGATTATGCATTTCAAATTGAGCATTCATGTATCTTTATGTCTTTAATTGTTCAGATTATAGAAATATTACTGAGTTTTACTCAGCGTACGATTTTGTTTTTCATACGCAAGTGAGGTACTTCTCTTTTGATCGCTGATATGGCATCCAACAACGATCCCGATCTCAAACGTGGTGATGTTCATCTTTTGTGTTGGCATGTACCTAGGATGTCTAGTTGATAGTTATTTTGTGGATGAATTGTAAATGAGGTTATAAGTGCTATGTTGTTTTGGTATATATGTAAATATATGTTTGTGTTTGAAGCCTTAATATGGTATGTTGAATTAAACCAATACTTGTTATGTGTATGTGAATTAAAGTTGATGTTTTAGGTAGATATGAGCTAGGCCAAAGTGATGGATTTTGGCATGTTTGTAAACTAGATTTGAATGATGCATTGATGATATATTTTGATGACATAAATGTGGTACCAATGAGGGTACATTGGTTAGGCACCTAGGATGATTGTTTTAGCATGTTTTAGGTGTGCTTGATTGTGCTTTGAATAGGTTAAATGAATGGTTTTTGAGTTACTTAATGCCCAAGCAAGTAGGAAATAGTAAACTTGTTGTTTAAGATACAATTTAAGTTAACACAGCCAGACACAGGGGTATGTGACTTGGCCATGTGAGACACATGGCTAGCAACGGGCGTGTGAGGCCATTTTTGAAGGGTACACAGCCTAACATACGGGCGTGTGGCTTGGCCAGTGAGTTACACGGGTAGGGACATGGGCTGCGGCACGATCGTGTGTCCCTACTTCGAATGCCCACATGGCCAGACACACGGGCATGTGAATTGGCTGTGTGAGTCACACAGCCTGGCCACACAGCTGTGTGAACCCTGCAGTTAAAATTTTTCTTTCTTCTAAAGTTTTTAAATGTTTCTAATTTAGTCTCAAATCCATTCTAAAGTAATTTTATGCCCTCCAAGGCTTGAATAGGGGACTCTATGCATGTTAATGATGAATTATAATATGATTTTTGAAATGTTTGAAAATGAATAATTTAGATTATGATTACTCGATAATGCTCCGAAACCCTATTCTAACAATAAATACGGGTTAAAGGTGTTACAATTAGCAACAAATAGTGGTAAGAGAAACTTTAAATTTTCACATTTTTTTTAAACTTCTACTTGCCTAAAACTTCGTATGCACGACACTTATGGATCTAGGATTATATTTTCTAGATGCAAGTAACTCTTTATCTTCAAAGTATGCAATTACTCAAGGGTATTAGCTACAGACAATGGGAAGGGATACTTTAAATTATCATATTTTCTAAATTCTACTTCCCTTAAACTTTGGAGGCTTATGTATGACATTTGTGGATCTTGAATTAGATCTTTTAATTGCAAGCATCTCTTTATCTTTAAAGTGCAAACCTATAAATATAAAGAGTCAATTTACTGGTTTTTAACTAACAAAATATGTAAATGAAATTTATCTTTAAAGTGCAAATTATTAATACAAAGAGTAAATTTATAAAAAAATTAAAAAATAATTTTAACGATAGTGACTCAATTATAAATGAAATTTAATCATCGATATTTTCAATTTTTTCATCATCCAATTAATATTATGCATGTAATGATGGAAAATATAAGAAACATACCCACTTACCCCTTCAAAATGAAGTAATGATTCCAAGAATTTGAGTGTGAAAAAAAAAAAAGCAAATCCAAACAGTCTATTTTTCTCTGATTTAGTTCAAGAAAAACATAAAAACATAATATTAGATGAAGAAATATATGACAAATTTATATATAAAAAACCAAAAATAAAGAAATTAAGGATAAATAAATACATTGACCTCACTTGGGAACTTCAAAATCAAACTAGACTAGGTGCTGAGAAGATCGTTGCTACTTCAAAACCATCAAATGGGATTTGAAGGGATATTTTTTGGTTTTTGGGAGCAAAAGAAAGTAAGCAAAACGGAAGAAGAAAAAAGAAAAAAAACTTGAAGGTCTTTTCTTCTTTTTAAGGGAAAGGAAATAAATAAAAATAAAAATCAAGGTTGCACTAAAATGTTAAGAAACCTTCACAAATATGAACTCTTAAGACAATTGGGTTTTCTTGGTTTAGAAATGTTGGTACTGCTATCCATTTATTATGCAATTATGATAAGAGACGACTTAGAAAACGGTGAGTCTTTGGGTCATATTTTAACTCTGCTTTCCACTTTTTCACTTTGTCCTATAGCAGACTTAATTATTAGCACCATTAGAAATGAGTTAATTGCATCAACCTCCCCTAAATTATGACTGATTTAATTACATTTTTAAACTACTATAAATTCGTACATACATTAAAACTATAACAATGTTTATCTTGAACACGGGAAAAGCTAAACCTATAAATTTCTAGTTTCAAACTGTAAGAAAAAAAACAATTTTAAACTATCTGAAAATGCATCCTACAGAGCACCTTTTAGGAAAGAGAATAAAACGCGTCTCATGTTTTCTCTGGAAGATCAGAGAAAACACGTCCTATAAGACACATTTTCTTTTCTATTTATAAAAAACAATATAAATTGATAAATTTTGAAGAAAACAACATAAATTTTCAATTTTTTTTCAGCATATAGTTGTAATTTAGCCTTTTTGAAAATTTTTTAATTTGAAATACAAGATTTCTAATGTTGAAATTATGGATTCGGTTATCTTCAAAAAAAAGAATTGAGAATTAATAAAAGCTGAAACGGGTACTTAACAATGGTTGTTAGCTATGTTTTGTTTTATTCAATGAGAATAAGTGATATAATTATTCATCCATAGTGAATATAATTTGTATATGTATGTTGCATTAAATAAAAGTATAAATAAAACTGATAAAATTAAAAAGTAATTTTTACTATAAATGATATCATTAATCACTCAATTATGAGTAAATTTTTATTTTGTTTATTTAATTAAAAAAATTATAAATAAATTAATTTTTAGAATAGAATGATTGTTGAATGAAGAAATAATGATATTTTTTATTTTATTTAAAAAGAAATTATGGTATTTATTTATAATGATAAAAAGGTAATTTATCACTTTAAATTTTCAATACCTTTGCTATCTAAAATACCATTATTTTGAATACACTTAATTTATCAATTGATATTTAAATTATATTTTATTTATAAACCCTACCATATTTCTCTTTCTTTCAAAACAAACATAGAAAAAATATGAAGCAAATTTATTTGTTTTTTACCTCTTCAGCTTTTACATTATAAGAAAAAGAGAATACAAGGAATGGTAAGAGAGGGACTATGTTTACAATGTGGAGCCTCTTAACCTCTTCCTTCCTTCATTCCTTTTCTCCTCTCTTTTGCACTATCCTCCCCCCTCCTTTCCCACCGACCCTTTCATCTTTCTCTAAACTATAAATGGTTCATACCTTTCATCCTTCCAAAGGGGTTGAAGAACATTTTTAAAGTTTGGATCTTCATCCCACTCCAACGATTCCCACCATTCTGTGCTTGACCTGATGGTAAGAGAAGGTGGAGCATATGCAAATGGCTGCCCATTGCCAACAAGGGGAACAAATGGAGGAATTCTCTTCAGTTTACCACATCTAGTAATATGAATAAGTTGGAGAGAATCACAAACCATCACTCCACTTTTGCTGCAAATGCTCTTCAAATTTGGTAATCTCCCCAATTCCAACTTTCTCAATTTGGGAAGATGGAATTTGATTAATGCATCACTCCCTTTTTCTTCAACTTCTGATGTTGGTGCTCCCAATATTTCTACTATCTCATCACAATCTGACACCCAAATTTGTTCCAGGTTTTGGAGGTTTGGAAGCAACCAATGTGGAAGCAACGTCTTCATACTTGAGCATTTGGTTATAAAAATTACCTTGAGATGGGAAAAGGGCGCAGACGGAGCCAATGTTGATGTTGTTGCTGAACCAATTCCTTCATCTTCCATAATAAGGGCACTCAACTTTGGCAGATTAATAAGACCCAAAATCTCGAGGCTCTGAAATGGATGAGCGGAAGAAGAGGCAAAAGAGGACAGGGAAACAACACACTCTATCCCTCTACACCCCCAAATCCTACAAACCCTCAAGTCAATCGCATTTTTGAAGGAAGAATTATCATTGACTAAGCTTCTCAAATAGTCGCACTTTAAAATAGTCAAATCTTGAATTTCAATTGGGTGCAAAATTAACTCACCTTCCCAATTCTGGACTCCTCCAATTGTTACTGTCTTACCTCTTGTACGACGCAAAATAGATAAGCCCACCTGTAAATTGTACTTGATGAGATTTTTCTTACTTTGTTGCATTGAGGAGATGAACTTATTGAATTCATTGATGTCTTCGAAACGTCTGGTTAAGCACTCCAACTTCTTCCATGGTTCCATCTCCTCTGCTTTTAGACTTGTTTTTTCATTGTCTACATCAAAACTCAAGTGCTGAAGGTGAACGAGTTTTGGTAAAAGTCCAGCGCTTATCTCTTTCAGAGTGCGCACTTCAAGATCAAGATATCTTAGCTTTATCAGCATATCCATTCCTTCAGGGACTTCCTCAATTTTGGTTCCAGAAAGATCCATCTTCTTCAATTCTTGAAGCATCGAAACACATGGTAGATCTCTTAATTTAGAACAACCACAAAGCAACAATGTTGTGAGGTTCTTTAGTTCAGAGATGGAATTTGGTAAACTTTTGATCATCGTATAGGACAAATTGAGAACACAAAGACAAGGCATGTTTATGAAGAAAGAATATGGGATCTTCCTTATAGGGTTATGCTGCAATAACAAGGTTGTGAGCAGTTGACATTTTGTGGGCAGCACATCTATGGAAATTTCTGATATGGAGTTGTACATAAGTGACACTTTCTCAATATCTGGACTCCATTGCTCCTTTTCTGGTAACTCTTCTAATTGCAAACTTGCTTGTATCATATATCGAGGATTCATTCCTGTGATCGACAATGCCATGTCTCTCACTGCATCATGAATTGTCATTTCTTCACTCGAGGAATTTTCCAACAAGCAATTATCTTCCAACTTCTTCAAAATAACTTGACCCTTGTCCTTCATTTCTTGTCTTGTACCCATATCATCTATGAATCCCTCCTCAATCCAGCACTCAATTAGTTCATCCTTTTCAATTCCACAATCTGATATAATGCGCAATGTAAGAAACAATATTTCACTTTCTCGTCCTTTAAGGGATCGAAGCTAAATTTCAAGCGCTCGATTACCTCAGCTTCCACTCCTTCCACTTTCCCTATTCTCTCTTTTAATTCCCTGAGTGAATTTTTCCAAATAAGAGGGTTATCTTCTCCTTTCATGGTACCGGCTACCACGACAATTGTAAGAGGTAGACCCGCACATTCCTTGACAACAAGCTTCAAAGTAGGCATTATAGTTGGACTTTGAACTATGTTAGGTCCAACTTTATTCAAGAATAGTATAAATGCCTCTTCTTCTGAAAGGGGCTTCACTGTTATCACCTTACAACCCATATACTTACAGACATGCTCTGAACGGGTTGTCAACACCAACTTGCAGCCATTGCTGCCACTCGGCTCAGGGATCCCAACTTCCTCTAGAGAGACTTTATCCCACACATCATCTAGGATTAGAACATGCTTTCCTGCGTTCTTCAGCATTTCTGACAAGATTGCTGCTCGTCTGAGCTTGTCTCCTTTTCTGGGCCAATCTTCCTTCAACTTCAAAGCATCTGCAATATCATCTTGTACCTTCATGACATTGAACTCCTTTGATATGGTAACCCAGATTACCCTTTCGAATCTTTGTTCTTTCAAAAGATCATTGTGGATGTGCTTCATGATAGTGGTTTTACCCACACCGCCCATCCCCCAAACCCCAATCTTGCTCACCTCCTCCTGCATCAAACATGCCCAAATCTCATTTCTGGCAGCTTCTTCTCCAACTAGTTCTAATGTTGGCAGCGGCAACCCAGCACTTGGACCATCCATGGCAAGACCTTCAGGGGCATTAGGAGCATTATCAAGAAATTCCTTCATTTCTCGAGTCTTTTCATCAACTAGCTTCCCGTTGCAAGCACGACAGAGATATCTCCCGTTACTGACTTTGTTTTCAACAACTTGTGCTTCCCTAATCATCTCTTTCACAGCTTTGAACCAATTTTCAACTCCTTTCTTCGGTATCTTCCCCAGAGGACGAAGAAGCTCTGCTTTCAATTGCAGCTCTATATCTTCCATTTTGCAATTCAATTCATCTCTGATCCTCTTGAAGTTTCTCACATAATCGTTCAGCTTTCTGTGATATTGCAAATATTTACAAACAGGAGTTCCGAGACAATTTGCAATGCCGACAACAGGCTCTACGTACTCCATTGCTATGTCCCTGTAATGCAATCATATATAACAGTAGCAGAGAATGAAAATCTGTGAATGAATTGGATATTTTATGAAGTATTGATATGTCGGTGTAAGCTGGAAAAGGAAAACATGAATGCAAGTTTCAAGCAATGGCGTCTATTAGATGGAGCTATGGATGGGTGGCAGACAGAAACATGATGAAATTCTGGTCACCATTGTATATCCAGAATCAACCCCTCAAACTATATAACATGCTAAATTCAAGTGTACAAGAGTTCACTACAGAATATTAGGAGGTAAAATGTTCAACAGCATGAGATTTCAACATTATATTGCTTCTGGGTAGCTCTTTTCGTGCTAATTTGTATCTATAGTAGACTATGTCTGCTGATCATCCTGTCTTAAAATCTATAATCAGTAGAGGAAATCATTGCTTCAGATCTTATTACCTTGACTATCTTACAAAGCATAGCTCTTTTCGTATTAATTTGTATCTATAGTAGATTATGTCTGCTGATCATCCTGTCTTAAAATCTAAAACTGTTGATAATCACTAGAGGAAACCATTGCTGCAGATCTTATTACCTTGACTATCTTACAAAGCTAGCTGCTATAACAGTAGCTGATAATAAAAAACAATCATTGTATAGTCATGAATAAAGCAAATGAAAGAAAATTACCTTGACTGGATGCTTGAAAATTAGTGATAGACCTTGGAGATGAAAAGAAAATAAAAAGAGTGAAGAAGAAGGTGGAAATAGAAATAAGCAAAATTGTGATAGGAATTAATGGGAAAGTATGTGAAGAAGAAGAAGAAACAGAAAATAATTAATAATTACATGTATAAAAAGACGAATGTTGTGGATATGAGTAAGAAATCCATCTTTTTTTACTTTTTTTCTTTGCCGTCACCCATTATAATTGGCATTAACTAATAATAATAATTAGGTTTAATGATAAATTTGGTCACCAATTTTGTTTATTTTGTCAAAATTGCCCTAATTCTATTTTTGAGTTTTTCTTTACCATTAACCTTTGTTTCAATATTTTTTTTTTCAAAAGTTTTCAACCTTTCATATGTTTGTTTACTAAGAAGTTTTTCTACTAAGTTAATTTTTTTAAAAATAATTACATTTATTTTCTTTAAATTAATTTTTTTCACTTTAATGTATTATTTTTTTATATTATCTGTAAATTGTACTTGATTTCATCTATATGTTTAGCTATAACTGGAATTTAGTGAATTCATCCCTAAAATGGGCTGAATTGAAAAACTATGTGAATATTAGCTATTATGAACAAGCATGAGGTGCAAAATGTAACTTTGTTTTGTTTTTAATTTATTATTGGATTTTATTAAATGATAATTTTCTTTATTTTTCATACAGTTTAGTTATTCAACAACTTCAAGATTTTATTTTTCTAGAAATCTTATCTACATTTTTCTATTTTATAAATATTTTGAGTTTTTTAATAATTTTTTATACACAATCAGAGTCAAATTGATAGAAAATATAAAAACTGATGACTAAAATTATTATTATACCAACTAAAACAAGTGCCACTTAACAGTTGGGTGACAAAAAGAAAATAATTTTGAAAATATTAGTGATCAAATTGTAACATTTTTTAATTAAGTGACCAAAATGAAAACTTAACCATAGTTGAATTTTACCCTAAATTCTTTTAAAAATTTTAGTTTAGAATTGTTTTACCTATACTATGTATTAAACATTTTACTGAGTTGGTGTCACTCATCAATCGGGTCCCAACTCAATAAGAAAATTACCAAAAATACTATTTTATTTGCAAAGTAAGAAATATGCGTGTGATAAGATTTCTAGTGTTATTAAAACCTTTTAAAAAAATTGTAATTATTAGACTCCTTGATATACTCTTAAAAATAATCTAAATTTTTTTCAAGCAAAACCCATTTTTAGCCGAGCTCAGTCAACCTTTTAAGAGCTCAAAAAAAAATGTTAAAAAATATTTTTATACTCTTAATTAAATTTAAAATTTAAAAATATTTTTTATTATTTAAATTGAATTGGAGTTGGAACAGCTCGTGACATAAAAACCTTGTCTAAGCTCAACTCAACATGGAAAAAGAAACAAATTTTGTTTTTACAATTTGGGTTTTGAAAAATAATTTAAATGTAATTAAAATTTGAACTGAGTTTGAAAAAAAATTTTGTGGTATATTTTGTAATCTTTTGACCAAAAAAATGACAGTCGAGTCGATTTTATAAGTCTCTATAATATCAGTCCTAAATGCTCTTCAAGAGCATGAAACTTAACTTTTTTATTTCGTTTTGTTTCTAATTTGTTATTGGATTCTATTGAATGATACTTTTCTTTATTTCTCATACATTTTAGTTCTTCAACAACATATTCAAGATTTTATTTTTCTAGAATTTTATACACATTTTCTATTTTATAAATGATTTTAATTTTTTTTATATAAAATCAGGGTCAAATTGATAAAAAAATATATAAATTGAGGACAAAAATTGTAACACCACAAACTTGGTTTATACGTTATGGTCGAATCTGGAGGAATTACATTAACTTGTTTAAAAACCTAGAAAATAAATTTCAAATTGTGTGCTTTGACAATATTAATTCTGGAAAATCGCTTTTCAGTTTTTAAGAAAACAATCATTAAAACTATTTATTTTGTTATAGAAAAACATTTAAGTGATTACTTTATTTTGTAGTGGAAATTTTAGAGTACTAAAATTTGAAAACCATGACTTAATTTGTAAAACACAAAACTTGTAGTTTTAAGTAATAATTACTAAATCCAACTAAGCAAAGCAAAATCCAAAAAAAGATTTACAACCCCCCCCAAAAAAAAATCAGAATGTCCAGAATAATTTAAAAACATGAACCATCATATTTAAATAATTGAGAACTCAATCTGATCTCTTGCACGTCGTTTGGTCCTAAATATGTTGATTAATTGAGAAGTTAGAAACATTGGGTGAGCTTATAGGCTCTGTAACACCCCAAACCTAGCCTAGATGTTATGGCCAAATCTGGAGATATTACTACAATTTATTTAAAAACCCAGAATCTGTCGACTTATAAAACAATGCTAGCTCTTATTAAGTAAAATTTGAGTTTATTTGAGGAAAATATCCTTCTTAACCATTTCGATAAATTTGTTGATTATTTACTCATAAAACACTTACGTTTGCAGCGAAAATTCTTAGTTGAATCCGATTTTGAAAACACGATTTGTTGCTATATAATTTAACATTTTGTAGATCAAATTTAAACCAACCAAAAATGTTTAAATAAATAAATAAAACGAAACTAAACCTAAACTTAAAAACAGTCCAAAACCAAAACAGAATAAACCATATTAAAATAACAAATATAACAAGTAGATAATTAATCGAACTCCAGTTGCACTGACCCACATAAGTCTAAGGATTACCTAAGAATAAGAGAAATTGAGAGTGAGCTTACAAACTCAATGTGTAACTTATAAGAGTAAAAATATTGGATATAATTTTCAAACATGCTTTCGGAAGTCAATTAGACATATATCATATATACAGAAACAGAATCAGAACATATCATGTGTAGATTACAATCTTAATCCGATCCGTTACACACCATCTTCGACCATTC
The DNA here is from genome assembly GCF_007990345.1 of Gossypium hirsutum. Lineage (NCBI taxonomy): Eukaryota > Viridiplantae > Streptophyta > Magnoliopsida > Malvales > Malvaceae > Gossypium > Gossypium hirsutum. The sequence continues at coordinate 59,468,375 of NC_053441.1, read as the reverse complement.
CTACACACCATATAGGGTATTAAATACCTATCAAACCCTACACACCACTTAGTTACAATATGAAACTTTTCAAAATATTCGCAGTCTAACTGCCAGATCATTAGGTGATTCATCGCTAAATGCAGAAATACGTGTAGTTGAGCCACTAAATATGGCAAATGAATTAAACTCCCACACGTCATAAACACAAATCTCACCCTAATGCACATGCAGAATTAACAAATGTCAGAAATGTCCATGTCATACATGCTTTATAACAGATAAACATTTGTGTTCTAGGTTTTTATATATTTGTGTATGTAAATAATGTTATTGATTTAGCATCACCAACTCGGGATTGAAGACAAAACAATGATAAACATTTGTATTTATTTAGTATTCTTAATATGATGTGTTTTGTGTTTAGATTTTGTTTTACTCTCAATTTAATCTAATTTTATTTTAATATCATACATATTTCACGTGTTATTATTAATTAGTTCCAAATTATACTTTTCAGTATTCATTGTATGTTATTTTTAAACATAGTCTATGTTATAAATACGTGATTTCCACATGCATACGCGTGTGATAAGATTTCTAGTGTTATTAAGACCTTCCAAAAAAAAATGTAATTATTAGACTCCTTGATATACTCTTATAAATAATCTAATATTTTTTCAAGCCTAACCCATTTTTAGCCTAGCTTGGTCAATCCAAAAAGTCTATTTGCGAGTTTAGAAAATAATAAAATATTAAAAAACATTTTTATATTTTTAATTAAATTTGAATTTTAAAAATAAATTTTATTATTTAAATTAAATTCAAGTTGTAACGGCTCAAGACATAAAAACCTTGTCCAAGCCCAACTCGACCATGGAAGAAGAAACATAATTTGTTTTTACAATTTGGGTTATGGAAAATAATTTAAATATAATTAAATCTTGAATTGAGTTTGAAAAAATTTTGTGGTATATTTTGTAATCTTTTGACTAAAAAAATGACTTCCGGGTCGATTTCATAAGCCTCTGTAATACCGGTTCTAAATGTTCTTCAAGAGCATGAAACTCAACTAGATAATACTACTAATTTGGTTTCGATACACGTTGAGGAAGTATGTAATGATCTAACTTTTTTATTTTGTTATGTGCCAAGTTTGTTATTGGATTCTATTGAATGATATTTTTCTTTATTTCTTATACAATTTTGTTCTTCAACAACATATTCAATATTTTATTTTTCTAGAATTTTATATACATTTTTCTATTTTATAAATGATTTTGAGTTTTTTTTTATAATTTTTATATAAAATAAGGGTCAATTTGAAAAAGCGCCGCTAATGCTCGTATTTTTAGCGACGTTTTTGTGAAAGCGCCGTAAAAAACATTTTACCTTAATTGGTTAATTATTTATATTAATTAAATAAAATTCAACTTATTTCTAATTGAATATTTAAAATCTTCAGAAAAAAAGAACACGTAGAATTAATTTGAAATAAAACACATGGACAAATTAAAATACTATTATTTAAAATAATTTTAAATAATTTTAAAGTTTTTTGGTTACATGATTACTAATTATTTTTTAATTTATATATTAAAAAAATTCTTATATAATCGTAAAAGAGATAGTATTAATTTAAATTTAAAATATTGAATTAAGTATCACTATAGTTGATTTAGGGTTTTAGGTTTAGGGTATATAATTATTAATTTAATATTTTAGGTCAGTTTAGGGATTACTATTTTAAGGTTATTATAATTGATTAGGAGTATATATATAGAGAGATTTAGGGATTATGGTTTAAGGGCTGAGATTTAATGTTTAGGGGTTAGGGCCGGGGTTAGATGTTGGGAGTTAGGAGTTAGGAGTTAGGGATTTAGGGTTTAGCTAGGGTTTAGGGGTCGGGCTAGGGTATTGGGTTTAGATTAATTAGTTTTTTTAATTTATATTTTAAATATGTTCTTATATAATTGTAAAAGAGATAATAATAAATTTGTTTAGGGTTTTTGGTTTCGGTATATGATTGGTTTGTGTATATAATTGTAAAAGAGATAATAAATTTGTAAAAGATAGTATGCTTCTTCATAATGCACTTTCACTCCTACTTTCATTTCTTCAACCAAGTTATCTTGGTTCCGAACAATATATATCAACTATTTTTTCATTATTTTTCAACATAAATAAAAATTATTAACTAACAAAATCTAAAAAAAATTAATAAAACACCACATTAAAAGCACGATAAAACAATAATCCTTGAAGAAATAGAAAAAAATCAATAAATATTACAATAAAGAACAAAGCTCGGTGGACACTTACATATTTAATGGAATAAAGAATATTTTAGTTAAAGATGAAAATTCTGATTACGAATTCTGATGATCTAAGACCTTTTTTTTAGGTTGGAATAATAGTTAGATTCAGATTTTAAAATTGCTATATGCTATATGAATTCGAAGTGTATGTGGGTATAAGATACCTTGAATATCCATTATTTAAATCTGCATTTCTTATTCAGATAACAAATGTAATTTCAGATATATAAATCTAGTAGTTACTAAATTCTTACAATTGTGATTATATATATTAAAATAATTTTACCATATTCAAATTCAGGTTTTTGTGGATTTGAAAATATCCACAAAAAAATTAAAAATTTAAATTTGGGTTTTTTTTAGGATTGAAATATTCGATGGATAATATTATTTAATTTAAATTTGAATTTGAATAGTAATACTCAAATAATTCATGAATAACATTTAAATACTTAAATAAATTTGTGAATTTAAATTGAAATCATTCAAAAATATGCATATACCTGACTCGCTATCATTCCTATTTTTATCACTTCAATAAAAAAAATCCCTTATACTTGTTTCTCCTTGTTGTTTTCATTTATCTATTTGAGAAAGAATATAATAAATTACTTAATTAGAGAAATTTATTCATTTATCAATAAAATAAAATATTATAAATTTCAACAATGTTGTGAGGTTCTTTAGTTCAGAGATGGAATTTGGAAAAACTTTTGATCTTCGTAGAGGACAAATTGAGAACAATAAGACAAGGCATGTTTGTGAATAAAGAAATTGAGATCTTCTTTATAGGGTTATGCTGCAATAACAAGGTTGTGAGCAGTTGACATTTTGTGGGCAGCACATCTATGGAAATTTCTGATATGGAGTTATACATAAGTGACACTTTCTCAATATCCGGACTCCATTGCTCCTTTTCTGGTAACTCTTCTAATTGCAAACCTGCTTGTATCATATGTCGAGGATTCATTCTTGTGATCGACAATGCCATCTCTCTCACTGCATCATGCATCTTTATGCAAGGTTGACCACTTTTATTGGTAATATTTTCCAGCAAGCAATTCTCTGCTAACTTCTTCAAAATAACACGGCCCTTGTCTTTCATTTCTTGTCTTGTACCCATATCATCTATGAATCCCTCCTCAATCCAGCACTCAATTATTTCATCCTTTTCAATTCCAAAATCTTCGGGATATAATGCGCAATGTAAGAAACAATATTTCACTTTCTCGTCCTTTAAGTGATCGAAGCTAAATTTCAAGCGCTCGATTACCTTAGCTTCCACTCCTTCCACTTTTTCTATTCTCTCTTTCAATTCCCTGAGTGCGTTCTTCCAATTAAGAGGGTCCTCTTCTCCTTTCAATGTACCAGCTACGACGATAATTGTCAGAGGTAGACCCGCAAATTCCTTGACAACAAGCTTCAGAGTAGGCATTATAGTTTGACTTTGAACTATGTTAGGTCCAACTTTATTCAAGAATAGTATCAATGCCTCTTCTTCTGAAAGGGGCTTCACTTTTATCACCTTACAACCCATATACTTACAGACATGCTCCGAACGGGTTGTCAACACCAACTTGCAGCCATTGCTGCCACTCGGCTCGGGGATCCCAACTTCTTCTAGAGAGACTTTATCCCACACATCATCTAGGATTAGAACATGCTTTTCGGCGTTCTTCAGCATTTCAGACAAGATTGCTGCTCGTCTGAGCTTGTCTCCTTCTCTGGGCCAATCTTCCTTCAACTTCAAAGCATCTGCAATATCATCTTGTACCTTCATGACATTGAACTCCTTTGATATGGTAACCCAGATTACCCTTTCGAATCTTTGTTCTTTCAAAAGATCATTGTGGATGTGCTTCATGATAGTGGTTTTACCCACACCGCCCATCCCCCAAACCCCAATCTTGCTCACCTTCTCCTGTACCAAGCATGCCCAAATCTCATTTCTGACAGCTTCCTCTCCAACTAGTTCTGATGTTGGCAGCGGCAACCCAGCACCTGGACCATTTATGGCAAGACATTCAGAGGCATTAGGAGCTTTATCAAGAAATTCCTTCATTTCTCGAGTCTTTTCATCAACCAGCTTCCCGTTGCAAGCACGACAGAGATATCTCCCGTTACTGACTTTGTTTTCAACAACTTCTGCTTCCCTAATCATCTCTTTCACAGCTTTCAACCAAATTTCAACTCCCTTCTTCGGTATCTTCCCCAGAGGACGAAGAAGCTCTGCTTTCAATTGCAGCTCTATATCTTCCATTTTGCAATTCAACTCATCTCTCATCCTCTTGAAGTTTCTCACATAATCATTGAGCTTTCTGTGATATTGCAAGTATTTACAGGCAAGAGTTCCAAGACAATTTGCAATGCCGACAACGGGCTCTACGTACTCCATTGCTATGTCCCTGCAACGCAATCATATATAACAGTAGCAGATAATGAAAATCTGTGAATGTATTGGCTTTTTGATATGTCAGTGTAAGCATGAATGCAAGTTTCAAGCAATGGCGTTTATTAGATGGAGCTATGGATGGTGGCAGACAGAAACATGATGAAATTTGTATATCCAGAATTAACCTCTCAATGTATAGAAAATGTTAGATTCAAGTGTGCAACAGAATATTAAGAGGTAAAATGTTCAACAGTTTGGGATTTCAACATTATATTGCTTCTGGGTAGCTCTTTTGGTATTAATTTCTAACTATAGTAGATTATGTCTGCTGATCATCCAGTCTTGAAATCTAAAACTGTTGATATTCAGCAGAGGAAATCATAGCTTCAGATCTTATTACAAATATTCATCTTTCTTGTTATGTAAAAGCAAAGGAAATCATGTCATGAGTTGATAATAAGGAAACAAATTTTCAAAAGAGCTGAATTGCATATTTAAGGATCAAAGAATGGGAAGCATAAATTGCCTGACCTACTGGTTGAAAAGTGTTGAGAGATTAGAACTGAAAATGAAGCAGTGAAGTTCACTCCCTTGACTATCTTACAAAGCAAACTGCTATAACTGAAGCAGATAATAAAAAACAATCATTGCATAGTCATGAACTAAGGAATGAAAAGCATGTCATGGATTAAGCAAATGAAAGAAAATTACCTTGACTGGATGCTTCATAAAAACAGTGAAGAAGAAAGAATGTTGTGGGTACAATAGCAAAACAAGGAAGAAAGTGAAGATAAAAAGGGGCAAAATAATGAGGCATTCACTTCTGTGGTGGGTTCCAGAAAGGCAGGATTTTTAGTAAGAAATCCCATATTTTCTTTTAGCTTTTTGCTTTGCTGTCTGCCATTATAAGTTGGCATCTTGGGTATTTGATACTGACATTTCTACTTGATAAAACCTTGAATCTGCTCTCAAAATTTGAAAGATAGATATGAGGTCTAAAATCCATGGAAATGTCCTTTCGATTCATCCTGGACAATACTAACAAGTTTTGCAGTCATCTTGGTGCTCAATTGTAACATCATCATCATCATCATCATCATCATCATCATAATGGGAATGTATGGGAAAGCAGGGTATAAGAATGTCTAATATACTAGTAAATGACTTGTATTAGTTATAAAAAAATATATATAGTTATTGGTGTTGTAGTAAATAACTTGTGTTGTTGATATTACATTTTGGATTTAACTCTTGGACAATTTCTTACATACTCCATTGTTAAGTGGTATTCTTTTGATTAATATAATTGTTATTTTAGTCTTTTTTTTAAGTTTTATATTTTTACTCGATTTAATCTTGATAATATATAAAATGGTAAAAAATAAATTATTTTTAAAATTTTAGTACATTATAAAATTAAAAATTAAATAAAGTTGATAAAATTTTCAAAAATAAATAAAGTGAGAGAAAATGAGGGATAATTGTTTTTAAACCCTACAGAAATTCTCTATATTATGTATATTGAAATATCCAATACTCGTTCTTTAAAAACAAACATAGAAAACAAACATTAAGCTGATTTATTTGTTCTATGTTTTTTACCTCCTCTGTTTCTTGACATAATTTTACCTTACAAGAAAAAATAAAATTCTGAATATGATTTCTTTTTACAATTTCAGTTTCAAAAAATAATTTAAATGTAATGAAAAATTGAATTGAGTTTGAAACATAAAATCTTTTGGTTAAAAAAAAATGGCATCAAGGTCAATTTCATAAGCCTCTGCAATATCAATTCTAGATATTCTTTAAGGACATGAAACTCAACTTAATAATATTACTAATTTAGTTTCAAGAAACATTGATGAAGCATGTAATGATCTAACTTTTTTTTATTTTTAATTTATTATTAGATTCTATTAAATGCTAATTTTCTTTATTTCTTATACAATTTAGTTATGTAACAACATATTCAAGATTTTATTTTTCTAGAATTTTTATATGAAAATTTCTATTTTATACATAATTTTGAGATTTTTTTTTATAACTTTTGTATAAAATCAAGGTCAAATTTAAAGACTAAAATTATTATTGTATCAATTAAAATAAGTGCCACTTAACAGTCGAGTGAAGAAAACAAATAATTTCGAAAACATGAGTGACCAAATTATAAGATTGTTTAGTTAAGTTTAGTATGAATGTTTTTGATCCTATTTCTATTAATTACTAATCTTAAAAAATGAATTAATAATTTTTTTTTGAAACATGCAATTTAATGATTTAATATTTGTGACATTTCTATACGAATGATGACAGTTATAAATATATATATACGCTTTTAAAAAGATATGGGTAAACTACATCACAGGTCATCTAATTATTGTCCCTTTTCTTTTTGATCACTAACTATTAATTTATTTTTAATTTGGTCACTCAACTAATTGAGATTATTATTTTTATCCATTTTCGTTAAGTGCCTTAAAACTTTAATCGGAGGGTGATGTGGCAGTTAAAAATCGATATAACAATAAATTTATCTATCAACTTTGACATGCATAATTTTAAAAAATTAAATTTCAAAATTTATAAATCAAGTGTGCTAGGTGGAAGTGGCTGAAAAGGAGGGTTGGAACCCATTAGTTGGATACACAACTGGGTTTATTAGGCTTTTTCACGTTCCATAAAAGAGTTAGGGGCAGCCTGCACTGAAGCTTGAGCTTGAGATTCTAAACGGAATTGGGATTTCAAGCAGTGGACGAAAGCAAGTTGTTGCTTTGCTGTTGAAGATATTGAAGAAAGTTTCAAGAGATAGCCTTGTCCTTGCGCAGCAGCTACCCCATTTTTTTTCTCGCCTGTTTTGTGTATGATTCTGCAAATCACCTATTGTTCCTGCAAAAAAAACACCATTTCAATCTTATACTATTGAGTATTTGACAATTCAGTGTTGCATGCTCATGCTTTTAGCCTTTTTCAAATCTTGTTTAATCAGTGCATGAACAATAAACATGCAACTAGTGAGTGAAATGAAGGCCGTCACATAAGAAATTACTCCAGTGTTTCATCATATTATTGTTATTATTAGCATTCAGCTGAAAAGAATATGTCAACCCAAAAATCGTCCAAACAGAATATATCTGCTACTATTTAACGATAAATTAGGTAGGTAAAATTTGATGATGAAATAGAGATCATTTGTAATTTTGAAGGTTATTTTTTAAAATTATGCCAAATTGATGATATAATATGTAAAAGTTAAAAGAGCAAATTTTTTTATTATACTAATTATTTGAATTGGTCACTATCGTATTAACCCACTAACTGATTGTTGATATGACATTCATTTTTTACTTTTTACTAAAATTAAGAATTTCTTTATAATTAATTTAAAACACTAACAAAGCCTCAAAGGTAAATTTATTTGAAAGCGGATTCCTTTGGTTTTTTTCATTTGTTCTTAAAGATTGATTTTTTCCCTTCCTGGATCCCATACTGAGTCCATGAAGAAGTCAGTTTCTACTCAATCCTTTCCCAAGCTTGTTACCATTTTAGCTTCCTTGTTGCTTCTCTTTCACCTTGTCTTAGCTATTACTATGTTCTAACCAAGAAGATTCTTGGCAAAAAATCTGAGCTATACAATAACGATAAGTGGAAATGGACTCTGGATATCGGATCCAAGATCCTCGTCAGAACTAAAAAATCCGTCATATCCCCAGTCGCCATGCAAGATTCGACGATAGCCGTAGGTCCTTACATGACAGCTTGTGTTTTTCGCTCCGACTTCACCTATAGTTTCCCAATAGTATCCACTCGGAAGTTTGCCGGTTGTATTTCTACACTAATTTGTACGATAGTCAAAACACAACCAACACTCTTTGTAGACCATTGTGATGAAACGTGGTTCTTATGGTGCAGTGAGGAGCAATAGAGATGGAAAGCAAAGGATGAGTGGTGACAAGCATACGTGGTTCTTATGCTGCAAATAAACAAAAACAAATGTTTTGGGCTAATAGAAAAGTCTCTAGCTTTAGTCAAAAGTAAAAAAAAAAATGTTATGGCAATGTCTAATTCGAACAATTATTTTAATTAGAGTGACTAAATTGACAAAAAAATAAAGTGACCAAAATAGAAATAATGTTGTTTTAGAATAACCTACAGTGTAGTTTATCCAATAAATTATACTATAAAGGTAGTAATAATTTGATATTATATTTTAATTCCATTTTAAATCCAAAATTTTTTAAAATTTATTTTTAGTAATTTATTTTTAATTTCAAATATTTTAATATTAATCATTTATAAATGTTAAGAAAAATAATTTCACTTTACGATCAATACAAACATATCTAATTAAGATTATGCCAATAGATCAATATAAGCAAAGAGTACTATAATTTTAAATAATAGAATTGAGGTATTAAAGAATGTGATGTTTTAGATTTAAATTTCAACATGTACATATATATTTTAAAATTTTATGTAAAAAATAAAAATATTCTCAAAATAATATTTGTTATTTTATGAAAATAATATTAAAATCCAATTAACGAATTACATCAATTCAATTAACAAATATAAAGATTTTTTATATAATATTTGAATTTAATTGTTTTATATAAAAATACAAATAAAATAATTTGATATTAAAATGGAAAAGGAGTCAATTATTATGGTGGCTGCTCAATTCCTCAATGCTCCATCATTCCTTTTATTCCCACCTTTTTTGCACCATCCTCCGCTCTGCTACCGTCTTCTACTTCTTTCGCACCAATGGAGGCCACATCATCTTAACTTAAAACAAAAATAAAATATAACATGAAATGGTATTAAAATGGAGAAATTAGATTTATAAAATAAACTAAGCTATAAATGGTTCATACCTTAAAAGCTTCCAAAGGGGTTGAACAACATTTTTAAAGTTTGGATGGTCATCCCACTCTAACCTTTCCCACCATTTTTTCAATGACCAGATGGTAAGAGAAGGTGGAGCATATGCAAATGGCTGCCCATTGCCAACAAGGGGAACAAATGGAGGAATTCTCTTCAGTTTATAACAGTCTCCAGCAACTTGGATAACTTGGAGAGAATCGCAAACCATCACTCCACTTTTGCTGCAAATGCTCTTCAAATTTGGTAATCTCCACAATTTCAACTTTCTCAATTTAGGAAGATGGAATTTGATTAATGCATCACTCCCTTTTTTCTTCAACTTCTGATGTTGGTGCTCCCAATATTTCTGGTACCTTATCACAGTGTGACACTGATATTACTTCCAGGTTTTGGAGGTTTGGAAGCAACCAATGTGGAAGCAACGTCTTCATACTTGAGCAGCTGTCTATCGTAATTTCCTTAAGATGGGAAAAGGCGGCAGATGGAGCCAATGTTGATGTTGTTGCTGAACCAATTCCTTCATCTTTCATAATAAGGGCACTCAACTTTGGTAGCTCACTAAGGTCCAACATCTCGAGGCTCTGAAATGGATGAGCGGAAGAAGAGGCAAAAGAGGACAGGGAAACAACACACTCTATCCCTTCACACCACCAAACCCTCAAGCCAATCGCATTTTTGAAGGAAGAATTATCATTGACTAAGCTTCTCAAATTGTGGCACTTTAAAATATTCAACTCTTGAATTTCAATTGGGTGCATAATTAACTCACCTTCCCAATCATGGAATCCTCCAATTGTTACTGCTTTATCTCTTGTAGCACGCATAAAAGATGAGCCCACCTGTAAATCGTACTTGATGAGATTTTTCCTACTTTGTTGCATTGAGGAGATGAACTTACTGAATTCACTGATGTCTTCGAAATGTCCGGTTAAGCACTCCAACTTCTTCAATGGTTCCATCTCCTCTGCTTTTAGACTGATTCTTTTATTGTCCTTATGAAAACCCAAGTGCTGAAGGTGAACGAGTTTTGGTAAAAGTCCAGCGGATATCTCTTTCAGAGTGAACACTCGAACATCAAGATATCTTAGCTTTATCAGCATATCCATGCCTTCAGGTACTTCCTCAATTCTAGTCCAACTTAGATCCAACTTCTTCAATTCTTGAAGCATCGAAAGACATGGCAGAGCTCTTAATTCATAACAGCCAGAAAGCAACAATGTTGTGAGGTTCTTTAGTTCAGAGATGGAATTTGGTAAACTTTTGATCTTCGTAGAGGACAAATTGAGAACACTAAGACAAGGCATGTTTATGAAGAAAGAAATTGAGATCTTCTTTATAGGGTTCTCCTGCAATAACAAGGTTGTGAGCAGTTGACATTTTGTGGGCAGCACATCTATGGAAATTTCTGATATGGAGTTATACATAAGTGACACTTTCTCAATATCCGAACTCCATTGCTCCTTTTCTGGTAACTCTTCTAATTGCAAACCTACTTGTATCATATGTCGAGGATTCATTCTTGTGATCGACAATGCCATCTCTCTCACTGCATCATGCATCTTTATGCAAGGTTGACCACTTTTATTGGTAATATTTTCCAGCAAGCAATTCTCTTCTAACTTCTTCAAAATAACACGGCCCTTGTCTTTCATTTCTTGTCTTGTACCCATATCATCTATGAATCCCTCCTCAATCCAGCACTCAATTATTTCATCCTTTTCAATTCCAAAATCTTCGGGATATAATGCGCAATGTAAGAAACAATATTTCACTTTCTCGTCCTTTAAGTGATCGAAGCTAAATTTCAAGCGCTCGATTACCTTAGCTTCCACTCCTTCCACTTTTTCTATTCTCTCTTTCAATTCCCTGAGTGCGTTCTTCCAATTAAGAGGGTCCTCTTCTCCTTTCAATGTACCAGCTACGACGATAATTGTCAGAGGTAGACCCGCAAATTCCTTGACAACAAGCTTCAGAGTAGGCATTACAGTTTGACTTTGAACTATGTTAGGTCCAACTTTATTCAAGAATAGTATCAATGCCTCTTCTTCTGAAAGGGGCTTCACTTTTATCACCTTACAACCCATATACTTACAGACATGCTCCGAACGGGTTGTCAACACCAACTTGCAGCCATTGCTGCCACTCGGCTCGGGGATCCCAACTTCTTCTAGAGAGACTTTATCCCACACATCATCTAGGATTAGAACATGCTTTTCGGCGTTCTTCAGCATTTCAGACAAGATTGCTGCTCGTCTGAGCTTGTCTCCTTCTCTGGGCCAATCTTCCTTCAACTTCAAAGCATCTGCAATATCATCTTGTACCTTCATGACATTGAACTCCTTTGATATGGTAACCCAGATTACCCTTTCGAATCTTTGTTCTTTCAAAAGATCATTGTGGATGTGCTTCATGATAGTGGTTTTACCCACACCGCCCATCCCCCAAACCCCAATCTTGCTCACCTTCTCCTGTACCAAGCATGCCCAAATCTCATTTCTGACAGCTTCCTCTCCAACTAGTTCTGATGTTGGCAGCGGCAACCCAGCACCTGGACCATTTATGGCAAGACATTCAGAGGCATTAGGAGCTTTATCAAGAAATTCCTTCATTTCTCGAGTCTTTTCATCAACCAGCTTCCCGTTGCAAGCACGACAGAGATATCTCCCGTTACTGACTTTGTTTTCAACAACTTCTGCTTCCCTAATCATCTCTTTCACAGCTTTCAACCAAATTTCAACTCCCTTCTTCGGTATCTTCCCCAGAGGACTGATGAAGTTGGTTCAGCATGCAGCAAACTCGACAGCATACAGGCCATGAAGACCAAGTCATGCAGGAGCTGCTGGTGCAAGCTTATTTTGTTTATTTTGTAATTCCTAGTCAATGAAATATAATCTTAGTTCATTTCTAACTAAGTTAGATTGTTGACTGATGTAATTAGCTTATGTATGAGCTGTAAACACAACTTTGTGTAAGTTTACAAGCCAAAATTTCAAGTTTCCATGTCATTAGTGGAGGTAGGTGATGTTTAGGTAATTACTTACTGTCTTTGACAAGCTTAGTGCCTGTTTTATGTATTGGCATTGTGCCATTATGCATTTTATGAATGAAGTTCAGTTTGTTCATCAATTTTTCTCTTCATTTTTCTTAGCCTTTTTTCCTTTCTCTTGCTCGAATTCTCTTGTTTGCTCAGCAAGTCTCGAGACTTGCTTAACAAGTCTGCACTGAATCTGTTAGTTTCAGTTACAGCACCAACAATTGGTATCTAGAGACTATTTCTTAACGGATCTGTTACACAAATCCATGGCTTCATCAAGCTTTTCACCAGCTGCACCTCAAGTCTTCAATGGAGAAGGCTATCACATATGGGTGGTCAAAATGAAGACCTACCTGCAGGCTTTCGATCTGTGGGAGGTGGTCAACTCTGATGTTGAACCAGAGCCACTTAGAGCTAATCCAACAGTGGCTCAGATCAAGCAGCATGCTGATGAAAGGACCAAGAGGCACAAGGCTATGTCTTGCATCCAAAACTCAGTGTCTGATGTGATTTTCACAAGGATTATGGCCTGTGAATCACCAAAACAGGCCTGGGACAAGTTGCAGGAAGAGTTTCAAGGGATAGAGAGGACAAGGCAGCAACAGTTGTTAAACTTGAGGAGAGATTTCGAGAATTTGAAGATGAAGGAAGAAGAAACTGTCAAGCAATATTCTGACAGGATTATGGCTGTGGTTAACAGCATCAGGCTCCTTAGAGAGCAGTTTAATGAAGCTAGGATAGTGGAGAAGGTTATAGCAACTTTGCCTGAGAGGTATGAGGCAAAAATCTCATCTCTCGAGGACTCAAGGGACCTGTCCACCATCTCCCTGACAGAGTTGATCAATGCTCTATATGCTCAAGAGCAGAGGAGAGCAAGCAGACTGGAGGAGCACCAAGAAGGTGCCTTTCAGGCAAGAACAAATGCTGCCTACAAAGGCAAGAAGGCCTGGAGAGACAAGCCAAAGAATGATGCTGCAAAGAGAGAAGGTCAGACTTGCAAGCACTACAGAAAGACTGGTCATTTAGAAGAAAAATGCTGGTTCAATCCAGATGCTGTGTGTCAGCATTGTAAGAAAAAGGGTCATGTTGAGAGAGTCTATAAGAGCAAGGCCAAATCAAGGCACAATCAGTTTCAACAGATGAAAGCTGAGGCTCGAGTAGCTAAGGAGGACAGTGACCAAGGGGAGCAAGTTTTTGTTGTGTCATGCTCAGCTGCTCAGGAAAGGTCCTCATCTGGTTGGCTCCTAGACAGTGGATGCACCAACCACATGACACCTGATGCTGCAATCTTCAAGTCTTTAGACAGAAGCTGCAGAACTAAAGTCAAGATAGGAAATGGTCATTTTATTCAAGCTGAAGGCAAGGGTGATGTGTTGATATGCACCCTTACAGGTACCAAAGTGATTTCAAATGTGCTGTTGGTGCCTGAAATTGACAGAAACCTGCTCAGCATAGCTCAGTTGCTGGAAAAAGGTTATTCAGTTTTGTTTAAAGACCACCAGTGCCAAATCAGTGATCCAAGTGGATCCAAACTGATGGCAGTCCCCATGGCTGATAAGAGCTTTGTGGTTGACTGGACAAAGAAGTCAGACATTGCCTACACAGCCACTTCAGATGAATCCAAGCTGTGGCATCAAAGACTGGGACATGCCAACTTCATATCGATGGCCCGAATGATCAGAGAAGACCTGGCTGAAAACTTCATCAACTCAGTGGACCATGATGATGTATGTGAAGTATGTCAGCTAGGAAAGCAGGCCAGACTCCCATTTCCCTCGAATCAAGCCTGAAGAGCCTCTAAAAAACTCCAACTGGTGCATACTGATGTGTGTGGCCCTATGAAGACTAAGTCATTAAGTGGAAACAGGTATTTCATATTGTTCATTGATGATTTCTCGAGATATTGCTGGATTTACTTCTTAAAACAGAAATCAGAGGTGGCCACTGTGTTTTGGAAGTTCAAAACTGCTGCTGAGACTGAAACAGGCTGCAAGGTGAAGACCATAAGGTCTGATAATGGGACTGAGTACACCTCAGCTCAGTTCCAAGCCTTCTGTGATAAGGCAGGCATCAAACATCAACTTACCAACACATATACACCTCAGCAGAATGGGGTAAGTGAAAGGAAGAATAGGAGTTTGATGGATATGGCCAGGTGCTTGATGATTCAGAAGAATCTGCCTAAAGCACTATGGGCAGAAGCAGTTAACACTGCAACATACATTCAAAATAGACTTCCAACCAAGGCTTTGGATCAAAAGACCCCATTCGAGGCCTGGTTTAGCTTCAAGCCATCACTGGCTCATCTGAAGGTCTTTGGATGCATCTGTTATGCACATGTACCTGCTGTTAAAAGGGACAAATTGTCTGAAAGGGCTCGACCTGGTGTTTTGGTGGGCTATAGCACTGTTAAGAAGGGCTATAGGATTTTAGATCCTTCAACAAACAAAGTGTCAGTAAGCAGGGATGTGGCATTTGATGAGAGGTCATGTTGGAACTGGGAAAGACATGAACCTGAAGAAGTTTCTAAAGAACTTACAGCAGACCAAGCTGAGCCAGGCCAAAATGTCCCTGAAATGGATATTGATGATGAACCAGTCAGAGGAACAAGGCCATTGGCTTAAATTTATGAAAGGGCTCATGTAGCCATAGCTGAACCAAGCAACTTTGAAGAGGCTGAGGCTCAGCAAGGGTGGAAGCAGGCAATGGCTGAGGAGATCAGCATGATTGAGAAGAACCAGACCTGGGAATTGGTTGAAAGGCCAGTCAAAAGGAAGGTAATTGGGGTGAAATGGGTGTACAAAGCCAAGCAGAATGCTGATGGTACCTTGAACAAGCTGAAAGCAAGGCTAGTTGTCAAGGGGTTCAGTCAGAGGTATGGCTTGGACTACCTGGAGACCTTTGCACCAGTGGCCAGGCTCGACACCATTAGACTGCTGATTGCCTTAGCAGCACAGCTCGAATAGAAGATCCATCAACTTGATGTAAAATCAGCCTTTCTGAATGGTTTCTTAGATGAAGACATCTATGTTAAACAACCACAAGGGTTTGAAATAGCTGGCAGAGAGCATATGGTCTACAAACTAAAGAAGGCCCTATATGGATTAAAACAGGCTCCAAGGGCTTGGTATAGCAGAATCGATGGCTACTTGACTGATCTGGGATTCGATCGAAGCAAGAGTGAGCCAACACTGTATGTCAAGAAACAAGGGACACAAATACAACTCATTGTGTCCCTGTATGTTGATGATCTTCTGGTGACAGGAGGAGATCGAGTAGTGCTGGCTGATTTCAAGACCAAGATGCAAGAAGTGTTTGAAATGTCTGATCTTGGGGAGATGTCATACTTTCTTGGAATGGAGGTGTCTCAAGTATAGAATGGGATATTTCTAAGCCAGAGAAGCTTTGCCACAAAGATTCTGACCAAGTTCTCCATGCAAAACAACAAGGCAACTAAAACACCTGTTGCTGTTGGAGAAAAACTATCGAGCCAAAGTGATTTTAAGAAAGTTTGTGAAACAACCTACAGAAGTCTAGTTGGTTGCTTGCTATACTTGACTGCCACTAGACTAGACATCATGTATGCTGTATTGCTCTCAAGGTTCTTGCATTGCTGCAATGAGAAGCATTTCCAAGCTGCAAAGAGAGTGCTGAGATATGTCAAAGGCACTTTAAACTATGGTTTGAAGTACAGCAAAGAAGGAAATCTGAAGCTGGTTGGCTACACTGATAGTGACTGGGCTGGCTCGGTAGATGACATGAAAAGCACCTCAGGGTATGCTTTTAACCTTGGTTCAGCCATGTTTTGCTGGAGCTCAAAGAAGCAAAGTCTAGTAGCTCAATCTACTGCTGAAGCAGAGTATGTGGCAACAGCAAGTGCTGTCAACCAAGCCATATGGCTAAGGAAAATATTGGCTGACTTGAATGTGCATCAAGAGGAAGCTACTGAGATCTTCTGTGACAACCAATCTGCAGTAGCAATTGCTAAAAATCCAGTGTTCCATGGAAGAACAAAACATTTCAGCATCAAGTTGCATGTTGTTCGAGAAATGGAGCAAGCTCAGGAAGTAAAGCTGATCCACTGTAATTCAGAGGATCAACTTGCAGACATTTTAACCAAAGCCCTTAGTGTCACAAGGTTCGAATGTCTAAGAAAGAAGCTAGGTGTTTGCTCCATGCAAACCAAGGAGGAGTGATGAAGTTGGTTCAGCATGCAGCAAACTCGACAGCATGCAGGCCATGAAGACCAAGTCATGCAGGAGCTGCTGATGCAAGCTTATTTTGTTTATTTTGTAATTCCTAGTCAATGAAATGTAATCTTAGTTCATTTCTAACTAAGTTAGATTGTTGACTGATGTAATTAGCTTATGTATGAGCTGTAAACACAACTTTGTGTAAGTTTACAAGCCAAAATTTCAAGTTTCCATGTCATTAGTGGAGGTAGGTGATGTTTAGGTAATTACTTACTGTCTTTGACAAGCTTAGTGCCTGTTTTATGTATTGGCATTGTGCCATTATGCATTTTATGAATGAAGTTCAGTTTGTTCATCAATTTTTCTCTTCATTTTTCTTAGCCTTTTTCCTTTCTCTTGCTCGAATTCTCTTGTTTGCTCAGCAAGTCTCGAGACTTGCTTAACAAGTCTGCACTGAATCTGTTAGTTTCAGTTATAGCACCAATAAGGACGAAGAAGCTCTGCTTTCAATTGCAGCTCTATATCTTGCATTTTGCCATTCAATTCATCTCTGATCCTCTTGAAGTTTCTCACATAATCGTTCAGCTTTCTGTGATATTGCAAATATTTACAAACAGGAGTTCCGAGACAATTTGCAATGCCGACAACAGGCTCTACATACTCCATTACTATGTCCCTGCAATGCAATCATATAAAACAGTAGCAGAGAATGAAAATCTGTGAATGAATTGGATATTTTATGAAGTATTGATATGTGAGTGTAAGCATGAAAAGGAAAACATGAATGCAAGTTTCAAGCAATGGCGTTAAGTAGATGGAGCTATGGATGGGTGGCAGACAGAAACATGATGAAATTCTGGTCACCAGAATTAAGCTCTCGATGTA
This sequence comes from Gossypium hirsutum, assembly GCF_007990345.1. Classification (NCBI taxonomy): domain Eukaryota; kingdom Viridiplantae; phylum Streptophyta; class Magnoliopsida; order Malvales; family Malvaceae; genus Gossypium; species Gossypium hirsutum. The sequence goes on along the minus strand of NC_053441.1, from coordinate 59,450,690 downwards.
TACAAAATGCTAGATTCAAGTGTGCAACAGTTCATTACAGAATATTAAGAGCTAAAATGTTAACCGTTTGAGATTTCAACATTATATTGCTTCTGGGTAGCTCTTTCTGTATTAATTTCAATCTAGAGTAGATTATGTCTGCTGATCATCTTATCTTAAAATCTAAAACTGTTGATAATCAGTAGAGGAAATCATAGCTTCAGATCTTTTTACCTGACTTAGTGGCTGAAAAGTGTTGAGAGAATAGAACTGAAAATGAAGCAGTGAAGTTCACTTCTTCCTTGGCTGTCTTACAAAGCTAGCTGATAAGAGTAGCAGATAATCAGAAACAATCATTGCAAAGTCATGAATCAAGCAAAGAAAAGCATGTGATGGATTAAGCAAATGAAAGAAAATTACCTTGACAGGATGTTATGGTAGACCTTGGACATCAAAACAAAATCATTGAAGATGGCAATAAATAATAATAATAATAATAGAATGCATAATTATAAGTTACAACCTGAAATTAAATATACAAGTAAACGAGTTGTGTTAGGTATAGTTATTGGCACCCCATTACTAAATGATTTGCATTGCTGAAGTTGTCAGTATTGAATATACAACTTGAAATTAAATATACAAGTCAATGAGTTGTATTAGAAATGAGTTTTAACATTAAAGAGGTAAAATGTTCAACAGTTTTAAATAAGAAACTTACTATCTGGTTTTATATAATGTGTAAATTGTACTTGATTTCATCTATATGTTTAGCTGTAACTAGAATTTAGTGAATTCATCACTAAAATGGACTGAATTGAAAATTATGTGAATATTAGCTATTATGAACAAGTATAAGGTGCAAAACGTAACTTTGTTTTGTTTTGTTTTTAATTTGTTAATTTTCTTTAGTTTTCATACTAGTTATTCAACAACTTCAAGATTTTATTTTTCTAGAAATCTTATCTACATTTTCTATTTTATAAATATTTTGAGTTTCTTTTAATAATTTTTTATACACAATCAGAGTCAACTTGACAGAAAATATAAAAATTGATGACTAGAATTATTATTATATCAAGTGAAACAAGTGCCACTTAACAGCCGGGTGAGCAAAAAGAAAATAATTTCGAAAACATTAGTGATCAAATTGTAACATATTTTAGTTAAGTGACCAAAATGAAAACTTAACCATAGTTGAATTTTACCCTAAATTCTTTTAAAAAATTTAGTTTAGAATTGTTTTATCTATACTATGTATTAAGCATTTTACTGAGTTGGTGTCACACATCAATCAAGTCCCAACTCAATAAGAAAATTACCAAAAATACTATTTTATTTGCAAAGTAAGATATATGTTTATGAGAGTGTTTTCATCATTTTATATTTTCTTTATAAATCAATAAAAAAATTACCCATAATGATATTTGAACTAGGAGACACCGTGCATATAAAGCTTTTTCATTTACATTATAACTAAAACAATTTAAGGTTTTCATTTGAAACTTTAATAAGTATATTTGTATTATAAATTTTTATATATTTGTATATGTAAATAATGTCATTGATTTAGCGTCACCAATGAGCATGACACCAACTCAGTATTGAAGACAAAACAATGATAAACATTTGTTTTCATTTAATATTCATGTGTTTTTGTGTTTAAATTTTGTTTCACTCTCAATTTAATCTAATCTTTATTTTAATATCATACATATTTCATTTGTTATTATTAATTTGTTTCGAATCATACTTTTCATTATTTATTGTATGTTCTTTTTAAAAGCAAATATGCGTTCTAAATACGTGATTTTCACACGCATATGCGTGTGATAAGATTTCTAGTGTTATTAAAACCTTTTAAAAAATTGTAATAATTAGACTCCTTGATATACTCTTAAAAATAATCTAAAATTTTTTCAAGCCTAACCCATTTTTCGCCCAGCTCAGTCAACCTAAAAAAGTCCATTTGAGAGTTCAAAAAATAATAAAATATTTTTATATTCTTAATTAAATTTAAAATTTAAAAATATTTTTTATTATTTAAATTGAATTCGAGTTGGAACAACTCGTGACATAAAAACCTTGTCCAAGCCCAACTCAACCATGGAAGAAGAAACAAATTTTGTTTTTACAATTTGAGTTTTGAAAAATAATTTAAATGTAATCAAAATTTGAACTGAGTTTGAAAAAAAAATTGTGGTATATTTTGTAATCTTTTGACAAAAAAAGAAGAAGAAGACATCCGGGTCAATTTTATAAGTCTTTGTAATATCAATCCTAGATGTTCTTCAAGAGCATGAAACTGAACTTTTTTATTTCGTTTTGTTTCTTTATTGTTATTGGATTCTATTGAATGATATTTTCTTTATTTCTCATTTAGCTCTTCATCAACAAATTCAATATTTTATTTTTCTAGAATTTTATATACATTTTTCTATTTTATAAATGATTTTAAATTTTTTATATAAAATCAGGGTCAAATTGATAAATATATATATAAATTGAGGACAAAAATTGTAACGCCACAAACTTGGTTTATACTTTATGGTTGAATCTGGAGGAATTACATTAACTTGTCTAAAAACCCAGAAAATAAATTTGAAATTGTGTGTTTTGACAATATTAATTCTGGCGAATCACTTTTCAATTTTTAAGAAAATAATCATTAAAATTATTTATTTTGTTATAGAAAAACACTTAAGTGATTACTTTATTTTGCAGTGAAAATTTTAGAGTACTAAAATTTGAAAACCATGACTTAATTTTTAAAACACAAAATCTTGTAGTTTAAAGTAATAATTACTAAATCCAACTAAGCAAAGCAAAATCTGAAAAAAGATTTACAACCCCCAAAAAAATCAGAATGTCCAGAATAATTTTAAAACATGAACCATCATACTTAAATAATTGAGAACTCAATCTGATCTCCTGCACGTCATCTGGTCCTAAATATGTTGATAATTGAGAACTTAGAAACATTGGGTGAGCTTATAGGCTCTGTAACACCCTAAATCTGACCTAGACGTTATGGCCAAATCTAGAGATGTTACTACAATTTATTTGAAAATCCAGAATCCGTTCGACTTATAAAACAATGCTAGCTCTTATTAAGTAAAATCCTAGTTTATTTGGGGAAAATATCCTTCTTAACCATTTCGATAAATTTGTCGATTATTTATTCGTAAAACACTTACGTTTGCAGCGAAAATTCTTAGTTGAGTCCAATTTTCAAAACACGGTTTGTTGCTATGTAATTTAAAATTTTGTAGATCAAATTTAAACCAACCAAAAACGTTTAAATAAATAAATAAAACGAAAATAAACCTAAACTTAAAAACAGTCCAAAAACAATTCAAAACCAAAATAGAATAAACCAAATTAAAATAACAAATATACCAAGAAGATAATTAACCGAGCTCCAGTCGCACCGACTAAATCTAAGGATTACCTAAGAATAAGAGAAACTAAGAGTGAGCTTAGAAGCTCAATATGTAACTTATAAGAGTTAAAATATCATATATAATTTTCAAACATGCTTTCGGAAGTCAATTAGACATATATCATATACAGAAACAGAATAAAAAAATATCAGGTGTAGATTACAATCCTACTCCGATCCGTTACACACCATCTCCGACCATCCCTACACACTATATAGGGTATTAAATACCCATCAAACCCTACACACCGCTTAGTGTCGGTATAAAACTTTTCAAAGTATTCGCAGCCTAACTGCCAGATCATTAGGTGATTCATCGCTAAATGCAGAAATATGCGTGGCTGAGCCACCAAATATGGCAAATGAATTAAACTCCCACAGTTCCTCCGTAAACACAAATCTCATCCTAATGCACATGCATAATTAACAAATGTCAGAAATGTACATGTCATACATGTTTTTATAACAGATAAACATTTGTGTTCTAAATTTTTATATATTTGTGTATGTAAATAATGTTATTGATTTAGCATCACCAACTGGGGATTGAAGACAAAACAATGATAAACATTTGTATTCATTTAGTATTCTTAATATGATGTGTTTTTGTGTTTAGATTTTGTTTTACTCTCAATTTAATCTAATTTTTATTTTAATATCATACATATTTAACGTGTTATTATTAATTAGTTCCAAATTATACTTTTCAGTATTCATTGTTTGTTATTTTTAAACACAGTCTGTGTTATAAATACGTGATTTTCACATGTAAACGTGTGTGATAAGATTTCTAGTGTTATTAAGACCTTTCAAAAAAAAAATTGTAATTGTTAGACACCTTGATATACTCTTATAAATAATCTAAAAAATTTTCAAGCCTAACCCATTTTTAGCCTAGCTTGGTCACTCCAAAAGTCCATTTAGAGTTCAGAAAATAATAAAATATTAAAAAAAATTTTATATTTTTAATTAAATTTAAATTTTAAAAATAACTTTTATTATTTAAATTGAATTCAAGTTGTAACGGCTCAAGACATAAAAACCTTTTCCAAGCCCAACTCGACCATGGAAGAAGAAACATAATTTGTTTTTACAATTTGGGTTATGAAAAATATTTTAATTATAATTAAATTTTGAATTGAGTTTGAAAAAAAATTTTGTGGTATATTTTGTAATCTTTTGACTAAAAAAAATGACATCCGAGTCGATTTCATAAGCCTCCGTAATACCGGTTCTAAATGTTATTCAAGAGCATGAAACTCAACTAGATAATATTACTAATTTGGTTTCGAGAAACGTTGAGGAAGTATGTAATGATCTAACTTTTTTATTTTGTTATGTGCCTAGTTTGTTATTGGATTCTATTGAATGATACTTTTCTTTATTTCTCATACAATTTAGTTCTTCAACAACATATTCAAGATTTTATTTTTCTAGAATTTTACATACATTTTTCTATTTTATAAATGATTTTGAGTTTTTTTTATAATTTTTATATAAAATTAGGGTCAATTTGGTAAAAATATAAAAATTAAGAACTAAAATTGTAACATCCCAAAACCGGCCTAGACGTTATTACCAAATTTGGAGGAATTACATTAGCTTATTTAAAAACCTAGAAATTGAATTTGAAATAGTGTGTTTTGGCAATATTAATTTTGGCAAATCACTTTCTAGTTTTTAAGAAAACACTCATTAAAACTATTTATTTTATTATAGAAAAACACTTAAATGATTACTTTATTTTGCAGCAGAAATTTCAAAGTATTAAAATTTGAAAATCGTGACTTAATTTGTAAAACACAAATGTCGAAACCATTTTTTTGGAAAAACAAAAAATTTAGGTTGTTGACTTAAAAAAATGAAAATTGGGAGTCGCCACCAATCTTTTATTGAGGTGTGATTGGATCACCTAAAAAAACGGCTTTGGTCTACGAGTTTTAGAAAAACAGATCCGGGAGTCGGTTACGTACAAGGAAGGATTAGCACCCTTGTAACGCCCAAAATTGGTACCTAGTTAATTAATTAGTGTCTTAATGTCGAAAATTTGAAAAATATAATCCTTAGCAAAAACTTAAAAACGTTACTTATTAAGACCCTTATCATTTCGGAGAAAGAAAATGTCACACCCAATGTGTTAGGGCACAACATTCTAATTTCCTCAAAAATGAATTAGTCTAAAACTCGTGTAATAAAAATTTAAAAGAATATTCATTTGTTTAAGATTTAAGAAATCGCGGCCCAATACATTAGGGCACAATTCCTCAAAATCCCAAACTTGAAATATTTCCTTTATTATTATTTTTTCAAAAAATCTTTGTCTCGAGAAATCAATACGTCACATCCAATACGTTAGGATACAACATATTTAACTCCCCAACAACAAGCCTTTTATTTTATATATTTTTTACTAATGAGCAACCCTCAATCGTTCTATTTAACGAAGAAAATGGGAACCCAATACGTTAGGGCTCAATTTCCTTGAAAATCCTAAATACGAGTGTTATCTCAATTTTGAAAATTTTAAAATCGAAAAAAAAATGATGTGATGCTACATTAAATATAAAATGTAATAATAAATACAACAATGGCATAGAAATAAACAAAATTAATGTACATAAACAACGACATGTAAAGTATCAAATGAATATAAATGAAAACATAAATCAATAAGCAAATCAAGAAAATAAACAACAAAATATAAAGAGAAAAAGGGACAAAATATATATACATTTGAAATTATGAAGAATAAAAGACATAAAGATAATTTACTCATAAAATTTTAGGTTATAAAACTTATATATATATAATACATAATGCATTTATGAAAACAAGGAAAATATAAATATATACATATAAAATATATTCATGCATTTACAAAAAAAATGAAATATATAAGTATAATATAAAAACGCTGAAAATATTTATAATAAGCTTTGAATGGAGTATAAATATATGTGTACATAAAAATCATAGAATATGGGCAAACGTATAAATATTATGAAATATAAATGTGTGTGTATATATGTATAAAAAACTATGAAAATAAAATAATAATAAAGTATGTATATAATATGTATATATATTAAAACGTTTAAAATATATATGTATATATATTAACATGCATATGCGCACATATATGTAGGTATAATAATAATAGATAATATAATAATAAAAATAATAATAACAAAATTAATAAAATAGACTAAAAACCTAAAATGAAAGATTAAGGATTAAATTGAAAATCAACAGAATTAAAGAAGAAAAAAAATGAAGGGCCCAATTAAAAGGTGCGAATAACTCATAGGGCTCGAATGGGAAAATATCTCCATCCTTTGAAACGCGTCACTTTATTAGGGCTAAATAATAAAAATAAATAAATAAAATTCGCAGTAATATCACATTCTCCCTTTTTTAAAATCGTAAATAAGTAAAAAGATAATCGGAAAAAAAAGCCACCTTTAAAAAACTGTCAATCGTTCTCCCTTTTTATTGATTTTTTCTTCCTCCCTTTTTTTTTTTGCAATGAAGGGAGAGGCCTCTATTTATAGTTGAGCCTCCCCAAATCCAACGGTACAGATCAATTACATCAACGGCGAAGATTAAAGGGTATCTACAAATTAAATCTCTAAGATTACAAAATCATATCTTCTAAGATTACATATCATATCTAAGATTGCATATCCTCGAAGATTATGTTTCCATATGTGAGCCCGGGCTAAAATTTGGGTATTGCAACAAAACTTTGTAGTTTTAAGTAATAATTACTAAATTCAACTAAGCAAACCAAAACGTAAAGCAAAATACAGAAACAGATTTACAGCCCCCCAAAAAATCTAGAAAGTCTAGAATAATTTAAAAACATGAACCATCATACTTAAATAACTGAGAACCCAATCTGAGCTTCTGCACGTCTTTTGGTCCTAAGTATGCTAATTACCTGAGAAGTCAAAGAACTTGGGTGAGCTTATAGGCTTAGTGTGTAACTCAACCCAAATAGGCAGAATAGACTCAAATACAGTAACAATTACAGAAATAGATACAATTCAATTACATATATAATTTCAATTTTAGATACAGATGCAATCTCATATATAAAAGCAGATACAGATACAAATACAAATGCAAATACAGACACATAAATAGATCCTACACCTATCCACTACACACCATCTCTATCCCACCAATACACACCAAATAGGACTATAAGAGCCAATCCATCCGTCACACCAATAAGTGAGCGTATATCACTTTTTAGAATAGCGTAGTCAAGCTGCCATAAATAATGCGGTATTTTGCCAAAATCAATAAGTGTGGTCAATCCACCATATTAGATATGAGGTTAAACCACAAATTAAGTTATGTTAAACCACAAATTAAGTTATCTCGAGTTGCTCGACAACGATGGCTTATAAATATTAGTATGCAGTTAAACTGCCAAACACCTCCTCCATCACATCATCATCCCACCCCAATGCACATGTCAAAACATTTTACATACTGAGATGCACATAAATGAATCATGCTTAAATAGATTCTCAAATTACAGATTACACGTACAATGCCAATATTGAATAATATGCTTTCAAAAATCACATTAACAGAAACAAAATATCAAATTTCGTATCCAGAATGCATACATAACACATTTCGGAACCTAAGAAGTGAATAATTTCAAATTGCACTTCAAAAACGACCCTGATGGAATTTTACGAAAAATGGTCCCACACGGCCTAACTGACCCAACTCGTGTAGCCTGCACGGCCTGGCACACAGCCTGACACACATGGCCCAAATAACCCAGCCCATATGACCCACATAACCTGGCAAATGGCTGTGTGACGTCGATAGTGGGTTTTTTGACATCGTGTCGTTCGCTATTTTTTGATTTTTCCGTTACACACCTAGTCAATTTTCGATGTTAACACCACTACAAGGATTCCAGTACCTAAACTGGCATTTTAGAATGTAAGAATTATTAGTAATATGCTAAATCCAAGTCACTAATTCGATCACAAATGCTAAACACTTAGCCTAAGAAACCGAATCAGCCTCCAGTTGAAAACTTTAATCATTTACCCTTGCAAAAACAACAGCCCTTTCCCGCACTTAAACCGCTGGAGACAATTCACGAGTTTGTCGATCTTCTCCTAACAACACATTACGAAGATCAAACTTGAAACCATCAATCACTTGAAAGATTAACCCAACACCACATTTATATAAAAACAAATAGCCAACACTTACCCGAAGGAATAACAGAGATTGAACAACATACCAATATAATAACACAAAAGAAAATAGTAGAGCAAAGATGAGAAAGGAAGGCAACAAAACTACTAAAGCAAAAAGAAAATAGAAATCAGCAGATGGAAAAAGAAAAGGGAAAAGAAAACGTGAACAATGTGGCAAGAAGTGGATGACAGAATGAGGCGAATTTTGGGGAAAGTTCGTAGGAAAATGAAAAACTTCCCCACTCAATTTGATTAGTTATCCTTATAAAAAAAATTTCTTATTAAAAACAAAAATAATTCCACTTTACACACATAAGATTCAAACACAAGACCTCTAAGTAAACTAAAGCCTTACCACTAAACTAACAAACTCATTCTTATCATCAATTGAGCAAAAATAATATATAAGCTAGATGTTCAGAGATGGAAGTTAGGACAAAAATAATGAAAATTTAAGGGAAAAGATTTGAACACAAGACTTTAGACACGTCCAAAGCACTTAACCACTAAACCAAATCAATTTACTTAACATAATTTTCACAAACTTAACTCAAAAATAGGACGTCACCACTCTTGGTTTCACAAACCCAATTTCTACTAACTTGATTTTTGGGATGTGACAAAAATTGTTATCATACTAGCTAAAGTAAGCGCCACTTAATAGTCGGGTGACCAAAACTTTTTTCTAGAAACATTAGTGACCAAATTGTATCTTATTTTAGTTAAGTGACCAAAATGAAAATTGACCCTTTTTTGAGTAACTAATGGTGTAGTTTACCCTAAATTCTTTTAAAAACTTTGGTTTAAATTTTTTTTATGTTATTAGAAGATTTCAAACAATAAAAATTTAATATAAAATTTTTAATTATTAGACTCCTTGATATTATTATTCTCTTAAAAATAATCTAAAATTTTCAAGTCCAAACCCATTTTCGACCTAACTCGATCTACCTAAAAAGCTCGTTTCAATGTTAAAAAAAGAGAGCATATTTTTATAAATAAATTTAAATTTTAAAAATAAATTTTTTATTATTTAAATTAAATTTGGGTTGGGCTGACCCGAATTATAAAAAAACTTTATCTATATAGAACCGACTCCGATCAAGGGCCCATGGATGGGTCTATAGTCAACTATTATCCCATATTTTAAACTTAAAATTTGAAGCCTATGTATGCTTTTTATTATAAAATTTAAAGTTTATTTAGTGTTGAATGTGGTAAAGGACCATTATAATATTTAATTTTGACATCATATCAAAATAAGTTTATAATTAATTGTTATATGTCTTATATAAATTATTTTCTAAAATAAATATTTTAGAAGGCTATTTTGACACATAAATATATATACATGTCTATTAAGATAAAATCATGTTAATTTTTAAGGAAGAATAACAATATGTTTATTTATGGGGGAAATAAATCTTTATAGTCATTTTAGTATAATTTTAATATTTCATGATTGATTCTTTCACCGATGCCACCTTTCAAGGTAGATTGACAATGTTTTGAAAAGTTGATCATTTCCAAAGAGGAATCTGATTAGCATTACTTTGGTAGACTTGAATTTCATATGGTCCATGTGTCTTTCGCTCCAACTATTCAAAAGAGCTCAATATCCAATCCCATATTTATTTAAGCAACCTTTCTTTCATTCCTTTCACTTGAAACTCAAAACGAAATTACTTTCTTGAGATTCTCTTTATAGCAATGCCTTCCATTTCCTACTTAAAATTATCTCTCAAACTATTAACTTTAAAGATATTCTTGTAATGACAATCAAACATTTTTTCCTAAATATCTTTGATTCTAACACTGAATTATCTTCAATGCACCTAATACATTCCATGACTGTAAACTTGTACATCATATTTTCTCTATCATACAAAAGTAGGGGTTGATATTGGTTTATGTTTTGTTTGCAACATATCTTGCCTCTTTGATGCTAGAGAATTTAGCAAAGTCAAAATTGCACCCTTTAGCTGTCAACTTGCTTGATAGGAATATATATATATATATATCATATCTTTGGGAAACATATGTGAGTCATCTTTGATGGATCTTCGATCACAAATTATTTATAAAAGACAAAATAGTAGGATTGATTAGTTGTCTCTCAAATCACCATTTCAAAATATATAATCCCTTTATTATAGTTCATTTAGGTCATATCAAATGTTTTAAATTTATTTTACTACTCTTTGTATATTATTTAAATTTTAATCATATCAATTTATAATATCTTATTTATCGTTTACAGTATGAATCATATCTTCTCGTAAATTGATCCTCTTCTAATTTTGAAGTTGGTGTCTATAAATAAAAATGAAATAATATTATAAGAACATTAATGAAATAATACAACCAATAAAGCTGATATTTTAATATAAATTGATTACCATTTAACTGAATTCTTAAATATTTTTTTAATTAACATGGAGAATATTTTTAAACATTAGTGAATATTTTAATTTAATAAAATCAATTACAAATTGAATAGTTAATTTTAAAAATTAATTTTATAGTGCAAAATTTAAATTTCTAACAAATTGGTTTGTTTTTAACATAGAGGCTGATGTGGATGTTAGTTGTTTAACGGTCAAACATTAACCTCTAACATGACGGTCTAAATAAATTTAGATACTACCATAATATTATTTCTCTTATATACCACGTCAGTAAATGGTTTTAAAATTATTAAAAGAACAATAAAAAAACCCTAAACATACACAAACACAAATTTCATATTCAAACAGATACAATTGCAAAAATCAATAACCACAAACATAGAATTGAGAACACAATCTACAGTACCTTAAAAACTTAAGTCCTATTCGAAAACCATAAAATCCCATATTGAACATAAATCCATGAATGCTTTCCTTGCCATCAAAATTTTCTCAAGAAAATCAATGAAGGATCTGAGATGAAGCATAGTTATTGATGAGAGCCAAAACATTGCTCGTCAAATATGTGATATTAATAATTCGTTCCTCACCATCATCTTTGCATACCCATTCATAGCCCTGCTTAAGAATCCATCCATGCAAGTATCTTCATTTGTCAGAGCAGCATTAACCTAGGTTTGAAGATCACTCATAAGCACAAAGTTGGAGCATCTGATATGAAAAAAATTTACGTATAGATTTTTGGAGCTATTTGATAGAGTCGTCGATCAGTTCGATGCAATCCGCATGGCAGAAGTGACCCGAGGTTTTAAACATGAGTTCTGGCGACTTTTCGCATGAACCTAGATGTAGATTTCTTGGCTTTGAAGGTGATGAGGAGGGCGGTGTAAGATATCCCTAAAATCTCCAAAATTAAAAACCCCTAAACAAAAATTCCCAAAATCAAAACCCTTACCCAAAATCCCCAAATTAAACCACCCAAAGTCCCCAAAATACACAACCCTAAACAATTTATGGTGATCTTAGAAATAAATGCAAAAGGAAATAAATATTTATTTTTGAAAATAAAAACAGCTCAACCTCAAAAGACGAAACACACAAACATGATAAATAATCTCCACGAAAGGAATTTATACGTGCACGTGGTGTCGAGAAAGTTAGATTTAGGATAACCCTAAAATTTTTAGAAACTCTTCAAATGCAACAAAAGAATCTTCCATCTAAATCAAGAAAAAAAACTGGAAAAAGAAAAATTGAACAAACAAACTGTAGAGAAATCGGTTAATTTGCAAATGATATGCGATGGATTCAATAAAGAAATAAAAGGATTTGAAGAGAGAAACTTACCGATTAAGTAAAGAGAGAATTAGCAATGATCTATTTTAATAATTTTTTATGCCCATCCCGCAAACCCCAATCTTGCTCACCTCCTCCTGCATCAAACATGCCCAAATCTCATTTCTGACAGCTTCTTCTCCAACTAGTTCTGATGTTGGCAGTGGCAACCCAGCACTTGGACCATCCATGGCAAGACCTTCAGAGGCATTAGGAGCGTTATCAAGAAATTCCTTCATTTCTCTAGTCTTTTCATCAACCAGCTTCCCGTTGCAAGCACGACAGAGATATCTCCCGTTACTGACTTTGTTTTCAACTTGTGCTTCCCTAATCATCTTTTTCACATCTTTCAACCAATTTTCAACTCCCTTCTTCGGTATCTTCCCCAGAGGACGAAGAAGCTCTGCTTTCAATTGCAGCTCTACATCTTCCATTTTGCAATTCAATTCATCTCTGATCCTCTTGAAGTTAATCACATTAGCGTTCAGCTTTCTGTGATATTGCAAATATTTACAAACAGGAGTTCCGAGACAATTTGCAATGTCGACAACAGGCTCTACGTACTCCATTGCTATGTCCCTGCAATGCAATCATATATAACAGTAGCAAAGAATGAAAATCTGTGAATGTATTGGCTTTTTGATATGTCAGTGTAAGCATGAATGCAAGTTTCAAGCAATGGCGTTTATTAGATGGAGCCATGGATGGGTGGCAGACAGAAACATGATGAAATTTGTATATCCAGAATTAACCTCTCAATGTATAGAAAATGCTGGATTCAAGTGTGCAACAGAATATTAAGAGGTAAATTGTTCAACAGTTTGGGATTTCAACATTATATTGCTTCTGGGTAGCTCTCTTGGTATTAATTTCTAACTATATTATTATTTTTTAAATCTTAATGTTTTCAGAAATTTTACATGGAAATTAAAAAATATTATGTCTTTTTACAATACTTTCCTAACTTTTATTGGAAATAAAACTATGATCATAGTTTTGTCTCACCTTAAATCATTTTGATTAATATAAATATTTTAATAATAAATATTTAGAAGGTTATTTTGGGAAGTATATATATTATATACTAGAGAAGAATATATAAGAGAATAGAAGGAATGGCAAGAGAGGGAAAATGCTTAAAAAGTGGAGGCAGTTTGATTTCTTATTTACCTTTGCCTCTCAGTCTCCATGCTCTTAACCTCTTCCTTCCATCATTCCTTTTCTCCTCTCTTTTGCACTATCCTCCCCCCTACTTCTTTCCCACCAACCCTTTTATCTTTCTCTTCAACATCTTCACAAATATACTTCAAATTTTATTAATATGGAGAACTTAGATTTATCAAAATAAAAAAATAAACTAAACCAAAAATGGTTCATACCTCTTATCCTCCACGGGGGTTGAAGCGAAGAACATTTTTTAAGTTTGGATGGTCATCCCACTCCAACGATTCCCACCATGCTGTGCTTGAGAAGATGGTAAGAGAAGGCGGAACATATGCAAATGGCTGCCCATTGCCAACAAGAGGAACAAATGGAGGAATTCTCTTCAGTTTATAACAGTCTCCAGCAACTTGGATAAGTTGGAGAGAATCACAAACCATCACTCCACTTTTGCTGCATATGCTCTTCAAATTTGGTAATTCCCAGAATGACAGCACTCTCAGTTTGGGAAGATGGAATTTGATTAATGCATCACTCCCTTTTTCTTCAACTTCTGATGTTGCTGCTCCCAATATTTCTACTAGCTGACTACAAGCATCCACATCTATTTCTTCCAGGTTTTGGAGGTTTGGAAGCAACCAATGTGGAAGCAGCGTCTTCATACTTGAGCAGTTCACTATCATAATTTCCTTGAGATGGGAGAAGGTGGCAGACGGAGCCAATTTTGATGTTGTTGCTGAACCAATTCCTGCATCATTCATAATAAGGGCACTCAACTTTGGCAGAGATTGAAGATGCAACACCTCGAGGCTCTGAAATGGATGAGCGAAAGAAGAGGCCAAAGAGCACAGGGAAACAACACACTCTATCCCTTCACACCCTCGAATCCTACAAACCCTCAAGTCAATCGCATTTTTGAAGGAAGAATTATCATCGACTAAGTTTCTGATATAGTCGCACCTTATAATAGTCAAATCTCGAATTTCAATTGGGTGCATAATTAACTCACCTTTCCAATTCTGGACTCCTCCAATTGTTACTGTTTTCTCCCTTCCAATACACACATTATATGAGCCCACCTGTAAAAAGTACTTGATGAGATTTTTCTTACTTTGTTGCATTGAGGAGATGAACTTATTGAATTCACTGATGTCTTCGAAATGTCCAGTTAAGCACTCCAACTTCTTCAATGGTTCCATCTCCTCTGCTTTTAGACTTGTTTTTTCATTGTTCTCATGAAAACCCAAGTGCTGAAGGTGAACTAATTTTGGTAAAAGTCCAGCGGGTATCTCTTTCAGAGTGCGCACTCTAAGATCAAGATATCTTAGCTTTATCAGCATATCCATTCCTTCAGGGACTTCCTCAATTTTAGTCGCAGAAAGATCCAACTTCTTCAATTCTTGAAGCATCGAAAGACATGGCAGATCTCTTAATTCTTCACAACCACAAAGCAACAATGTTGTGAGGTTCTTTAGTTCAGAGATGGAATTTGGTAAACTTTTTATCTTCGTAGAGGACAAATTGAGAACACTAAGACAAGGCATGTTTGTGAAGAAAGAACTTGAGATCTTCTTTATAGGGTTCTCCTGCAATAACAAGGTTGTGATCAGTTGACATTTTGTGGGCTGCACATCTATGGAAATTTCTGATATGGAGTTATACATAAGTGACACTTTCTCAATATCCGGACTCCATTGCTCCTTTTCTGGTAACTCTTCTAATTGCGACCCTGCTTGTATCATATATCGAGGATTCATTCTTGTTATCGACAATGCCATGTCTCTCACTGCATCATGCATTTTCACTGTTACACTCGAGACATTTTCCAACAAGCAATTATCTTCTAATTTCTTCAAAATAACATGGCCCTTATCTTTCGTTTCTTGTCTTGTACTCATGTCATCTATGAATCCCTCTTCAATCCAGCTATCAATTAGCCCATGCTTTTCAATTCCAAAATCTTCGGGATATAATGCGCAATGTAAGAAACAATGCTTCATTTTCTCGTCTTTTAAGTGATTGAAGCTAACTTTCAAACTCTCGATCACTTTATCTTCCCCTTCTTTCACTTTCCCTATTCTCTCTTTCAATTCCCTGAGTGTGTTTTTCCAAATAAGAGGATCATCTTCTCCTCTCAATGTACCAGCTATGACGACAATTGTAAGAGGTAGACCCGCACATTCTTCGACAACGTGCCTTAAAATTGGCATTAAAGTTTGATTTTGCACTATGTTAGGGCCAACTTTACTCAAGAATAGTGTCAATGCCTGTTGTGCTGAAAGGGGCTTCACTTTTATCACCGTGCAACCCATATACTTAAAGACATGCTCCGAACGGGTTGTCAACACCAACTTGCTGCCATTGCTGTCACTCGGCTCAGGGATCCCAACTTCTTCTAGAGAGACTTCATCCCACACATCATCTAGGATTAGAACATGCTTTCCTACTTTCTTCAGCATTTCTGACAAGATTGTAGCTCGTCTGAGTTTGTCTCCTTCTCTGGGCCAATCTTCCTTCAACTTCAAAGCAGCTGCAATATCATCTTGTACCTTCATTTCATTGAACTCCTTTGATATGGTAACCCAGATTACCCTTTCGAATCTTTGTTGCTTTAAAAGATCATTGTGGACGTGCTTCATGATAGTGGTTTTACCTACACCGCCCATCCCCCAAACCCCAATCTTGCTCACCTCCTCCTGCATCAAACATGCCCAAATCTCATTTCTGACAGCTTCCTCTCCAACTAGTTCTGATGTTGGCAGCGGCAACCCAGCACTTGGACCATCAATGGCAAGACCTTCAGAGGCATTAGGAGCTTTATCAAGAAATCCCTTCATTTCTCGAGTCTTTTCATCAACCAGCTTACCGTTGCAAGCACGATAGAGATATCTCCCGTTTCTGACTTTATTTTCCACATCCTGTGCTTCCGCAATCACCTCTTTCGCATCTTTCATCCAATTTTCAACTCCCTGCTTTGGTATCTTCCCCCCAGGAGAAAGAAGCTCTGCTTTCAATTGCAGCTCTGTATCTTCCATTTTGCAATTCAATTCATCTCTGATCCTCTTGAAGTTTCTCACATAATCGTTCAGCTTTCTGTGATATTACAAATATTTACAAACAGGAGTTCCGAGACAAGTTGCAGTGCAGACAACAGGCTCTACGTATTCCATTGCTATGTCCTTGCAATGCAATCATATATAACAGTAGCAGAGAATGAAAATCTGTGAATGAATTGGATATTTTATGAAGTATTGAGATGTCAGTGTAAGCATGAAAAGGAAAACATGAATGCAAGTTTCAAGCAATGGCGTCTATTAGATGGAGCTATGGATGGGTGGCAGACAGAAACATGATGAAATTCTGGTCACTAGAATTAAGCTCTCGATGTGTATAAAATGCTAGAATCAAGTGTGCACCAGTTCATTACCGAATATGAAGAGTTAAAATGTTAACAGTATGAGATTTCAACATTATATTGCTTCTCGGTAGCTCTTTCTGTATTAATTTCAATCTAGAGTAGATTATGTCTGCTGATCATCTTGTCTTAAAATCTTAAACTGTTGATAATCAGTAGAGGAAATCATTGCTTCGGATCCTATTACCTGACTTAGTGGCTGAAAAGTTTTGAGAGATTAGAACTGAAAATGAAGCAGTGAAGTTGACTTCCTTGACAATCTTACAAAGCTAGCTGCTATAACAGTAGCAGATAATCAAAAGCAAAGAAAAGCATGTCATGAATTAAGAAAATGAAAGAAAATTACGTTGACTGGATGCTTCAAAATTTGTGATAGACCTTGGACATCGAAACAAATTAAAAACAGTGAAGAAGAAATAAGAAGAAAGTGAAGATGAAAACAGGGAAATTATGAAGTCTCTGCTAGGATCCACAAAGGCAGAATTTTTAGCAAGAAATCCTATTTTTATTGCTTTTTCTTTTAGCTTTTTTCTTTGCTGTCTGCCATTACAGATAATCTTATAATCAATTTAATTTACGGGCACCATATAAAATTATAATTCTAAAAACTTTAAAAAATATTTACTATATTTAAATTATAATATGAACCAAAGAAAATAACTATTAATAGTGATAACTATTATGCCAGACATAATTTGACCTGGATTAATTGGTAAGAAGCCTTTCTGATTTTGGTGTTGAAGGAGAATAAAAATAAAATAATAAATAATAACGGTTTACAAAGAAATTAACTCTATTTAAGATTTTATGCCGCTACACTGTCACACAACACTCTTATAGCTTATTTTCAACAGCCAACTAAAATGAGAAATTTGCATATCAAGTCCTTGAATATTTTAAGTCATCACATTTTAATCTAGTGCTACCAATATGTTAGGCCACACCTGCAGAACATTGTACCAAATGTCTTATTTTTGTAATTAAGCTATTTTCTATACCATTTTCATAATTAATTATATTTTATATGATTTGGGTAAAAAATCCCTATGTTGAATAATCTACATTTTTCTATCTTATAAATAATTTTGAGTTTTTTTTAATACAAAATCATGGTCAAATTTTCATTTTACCAAAAAAAGCCTACACTATTAGTCACTAAACTATGGGTATTTTTTTTTGGTCACTTAATTAAAAAAGTTACAATTTCATCACTAATGTTTTTGAAATTATTTTTTTTGTCACTCAAATGTTAAGTGACACTTTTTTAATTGATATAATAACAATTTTAATCCTCAAATTTTATACTTTTAGTCAGTTTGATCTTGATAATATATAAAATGGTAAAAAAATTAAAATTATTTTTAAAATTTTAGAACATTATAAAATAAAATATTAAATAAAAGTAGATAAAAATTTCAAAAATAAATAAAGTGAGAGAAAACGAGAGATAATTGTTTTTAAGCTGTACAAAATTTCTCTATATTATCTGTATCGAAATATCCAATACACATTCCTTAGTAAAAAAGGTAAAAAAAACATTAAGCAAAATTATTTGTTCTCTGTTTCTTAACATAGCTTTTACGTTATAAATTTTTTTTCTAAATATAATTTATTTTTATAGTTTGAGTTTTGAAAAATAATTTAAATGTAATGAAAAATTGAATTAAGTTTGAAAAAGGAAATTTTGTTTTATATCTTGTATTCTTTTGACTAAAAAAATGGCATTAGGGTCAATTTCATAAGCCTTGGTAATGTCAGTTCCAGATGTTCTTCAAGGGCATGAAACTCAACTTGATAATATTACTAATTTGGTTTTGAGAAACATTGAGGAAGCTTTTTTTTGGTTTTGTTCTGTTTTTAATTTGTTATCGGATTTTATTGAATGGTAATTTGCTTTATTTCTCATACAATTTAGTTATTCAACAAAATATTTAAGATTTTATTTTTCTAGAATTTTTATAAACATTTTTCTATTTTTAAAATTTTAAGTTTTTTTTATAATTTTGTACAAAATCAGAGTCAAATTGATAGAAAATATAAAAAAAAGAGGACTAAAATTATTATCATATCAATTAAAACAACTGCCACTTAATAGTTAGGTGATAAAAAATAATTTCAAAAATATTAGTGACTAAATTGTAACTTTTTCTAGTTAAATGATCAAAACGAAAACTTACTCATGGTTGAATGACTAATGGTGTAATTTACCTTAAATTGTAACATAGTGTCAACCATCAATTAGTCGGAACACAGTAAGAAAATTGCTAAAAAAACATTTTATTTATAAAATAAGATATATAATTACAAAGGTATTTTCATCTTTTCATAAATCAATAAAAAATTATCGATAATAAGATTTAAACTAGAGATATGATGCATACAAAATATTTTCATTTTCATTTAAGCTAAAGCAATTTTAGTGTTATAGGTCAAGACCAGGTTTGTTTCACACTACCTTAGATTCCACCATCTTTAGCCTGCTTTAAGCTCTAGGGTCCACCATGAAGACTCTGATGATCTAAAACTACGAGTGCAAAGAGAAAATAAGACAAAAAGAACCAAAATTGGGAGTCAATTATTAATGGTGGATGCCACCATATCAGATTAAACTTTTTAGTTGTGGTTTAGGGGTATGATAAGCTACAAAATTAACATATTTTAATCTTATTCTTAACATGTTTTTAGATAATTAATTATGAAAATTAGTGAATTTGATGCTCCATCCTTTAAATTTATATTTTTATACTTAAGAGAATATTTAAGAGCGAAACAAATTACCATGTTTGATAAAAACAGTGTAGAAGAAAGAATGTTGTGGGTACAAAAGCCAAAAAAGGAAGCGAGTGAAGAAAAAAATAGGCAAAATTATGAGGCATTCACTTTTGTGGTGGGTTCCACAAAGGCAGAATTATTAGTAAGAAATCCCATCTTTTCTTTTAGCTTTTAGCTTCGCTGTCTGCCATTATTAGTTGGCATTTTGGGTATTTCATACTGACTTTTATACTTGATAATAAAACCTTTAATCTGCTCTCAAAATTTGAAAGATAGATATGAGGTCTAATATCCATGGAAATGTCCTTTCCATTCATTCTGGACAACACTAACAAGTATTACAGTGATCTTGGTGCTCAATTGTAACTGTTGATAATCAGTAGAGGAAATCATTGCTTCAGATCTTAAAATCTATAACTGTTGATCTCTACGTACTCCATTGCTATGTCCCTGCAATGCAATCATATATAACAGTAGCAGAGAATGAAAACCTGTGAATGAATTGGATATTTTATGAAGTATTGATATCTCGGTGTAAGCATGAAAAGGAAAACATGAATGCAAGTTTCAAGCAATGGTAAGAGAGGGAAAATGTTTAAAAAGTGGAGGCAGTTTGATTTCTTATTTATGCTCTTAACCTCTTCCTTCCATCATTCCTTTTCTCCTCTCTTTTGCACTATCCTCCCCCACTACTTTCCTACCAACCCTTTTATCTTTCTCTTCAACATCATCACAATTATACTTCCAATTTTATTAATATGGAGAAATTAGATTTATCAAACTAAAAAAATAAACTAAACCATAAATGGTTCATACCTTTCATCCTTCAAAGGGGTTGGAGAACATTTTTAAAGTTTGGATGGTCATCCCACTCCAACGATTCCCACCATTCTGTGCTTGACCTGATGGTAAGAGAAGGTGGAGCATATGCAAATGGCTGCCCATTGCCAACAAGGGGAACAAATGGAGGAATTCTCTTCAGTTTATCACATCTAATAATATGGATAAGTTGGAGAGAATCACAAACCATCACTCCACTTTTGCTGCAAATGATCTTCAAATTTGGTAACTTACGTAGTCTCAATTCTCTCAATTTGGAAAGATGGAATTTGATTAATGCATCACTCCCTTTTTCTTCAACTTCTGATGTTGCTGCTCCCAATATTTCTACTACCTCATCACAATGTGACACTGATATTTTTTCCAGGTTTTGGAGGTTTGGAAGCAACCAATGTGGAAGCAACGTCTTCATACTTGAGCAGCTGTATATCGTAATTTTCTTAAGATGGGAAAAGGTGGTAGACGGAGCCAATGTTGATGTTGTTGCTGAACCAATTCCTGCATCTATCATAATAAGGGCATTCAACTTTGGCAGAGCAGAAAGTTCTAACACCTCG
Source organism: Gossypium hirsutum (assembly GCF_007990345.1). Taxonomy (NCBI): domain Eukaryota; kingdom Viridiplantae; phylum Streptophyta; class Magnoliopsida; order Malvales; family Malvaceae; genus Gossypium; species Gossypium hirsutum. The sequence goes on along the minus strand of NC_053441.1, from coordinate 59,429,547 downwards.
AGGCTCTGAAATGGATGAGCGGAAGAAGAGGCAAAAGAGGACAAGGAAACAACACACTCTATCCCTTTACAATCATAAATCCTCAAGTCAATCGCATTTTTGAAGGAAGAATTATCATCGACTAAGTTTCTCAAATAGTCGCACTTTACAATATTCAACTCTTGAATTTCAATTGGGTGGATAATTAACTCACCTTCCCAATTATGGACTCCTCCAATTGTTACTCTTTTATCTCTTCTATGAGGGAAAATAGCTAAGCCCGTCTGTAAAGAGTACTTGATGAGATTTTTCTTACTTTGTTGCATTGAGGAGATGAACTTATTGATTTCATAAATGTCTTCGAAAAGTCCAGTAAAGAACTCCAACTTCTTCAATGGTTCCATCTCCTCTGCTTTTAGACTTGTTTTTAAATTGACCTCATGAAAACCCAAGTGCTGAAGGTGAACCAGTTTTGGTAAAAGTCCAGCGGGTATCTCTTTCAGAGTGAACACTTCAAGATGAAGATATCTTAGCTTTATCAGCATATCCATTCCTTTAGGGACTTCCTCAATTTTAGTCCCAGAAAGATCCAACTTCTTCAATTCTTGAAGCATTGAAAGACATGGCAGATCTCTTAATTCTTGACAGCCACGAAGCAACAATGTTGTGAGGTTCTTTAGTTCAGAGATGGAATTTGGTAAACTCAAGATCTTTGTAAATGACAAATTGAGAACACTAAGACAAGGCATGTTCATGAATAAAGAATATGGGATCTTCTTTACAGGGTCCCCCGCAATAACAAGGTTGTGAGCAGTTGACATTTTGTGGGCAGCACATCTGCGGGAAATTCCGTTATGGAGTTATACATAAGCGACACTTTCTCAATACCTGGACTCCATTGCAAGCCTCCTTGTACTATATATCGAGGATTCATACTTATGATCGACAGTGCCATGTCTCTCACTGCATCATGCATCTTTATGTGAGGTTGACCAAATACATTAGTAATATTTTCCAACAAGCAGTTATCTCCTAACTTCTTCAAAATAACATGGCCCTTGTCTTTCATTTCTTGTCTTGTACCCATATCATCTATGAACCCCTCCTCAATCCAGCACTCAATTAGCTCATCCTTCGAAAATTCAAAATCTTCAGGATATAATGCGCAATACAAAACACAATGTTTCACTTGCTTGTCCTTTAAGTGATCAAAGCTAAATTTCAAGCGCTCGATTACCTCAGCTTCCACTCCTTCCACTTTCCCTATTCTCTCTTTCAATTCCCCGAGTGCATTTTTCCAAATAAGAGGGTTATCTTCTCCTTTCATGGTACCAGCTACCACGACAATCGTAAGAGGTAGACCTGCACATTCCTTGACAACAAGCTTCAAAGTAGGCATTATAGTTGGACTTTGAACTATGTTAGGTCCAACTTTATTCAAGAATAGTATCAATGCCTCTTCTTCTAACAGGGGCTTCACTTTTATCACCTTACAACCCATATACTTACAGACATGCTCCAAACGGGTTGTCAAGACCAACTTGCAGCCATTGCTGCCACTAGGCTCGGGGATGCCAACTTCCTCTAGAGAGACTTTATCCCACACATCATCTAGGATTAGAACATGCTTTCCTGCGTTCTTCAGCATTTCTGACAAGATTGCTGCTCGTCTGAGCTTGTCTCCTTCTGTGGGCCAATCTTCCTTCAACTTCAAAGCAGCTGCAATATCATCTTGTACCTTTATTACATTGAACTCCTTTGATATGGTAACCCAGATTACCCTTTTGAATCTTTGTTGCTTTAAAAGATCATTGTGGATGTGCTTCATGATAGTGGTTTTACCCACACCGCCCATCCCCCAAACCCCCATCTTGCTCACCTCCTCCTGCATCAAATATGCCCAAATCTCTTTTCTGACAGCTTCCTCTCCAACTAGTTCTGATGTTGGCAGCGGCAACCCAGCACTTGGACCATCCATGGCAAGACCTTCAGAGGCATTAGGAGCTTTATCAAGAAATCCCTCCATTTCTCGAGTCTTTTCTTCAACCAGCTTGCCGTTGCAAGCACGACAGAGATATCTCCCGTTCCTGACTTTGTTTTCAACAACTTGTGCTTCCCTAATCATCTCTTTCACATCTTTCAACCAATTTTCAACTCCCTTCTTTGGTATCTTCCCCAGAGGACGAAGAAGCTCTACTTTCAATTGCAGCTCTATATCTTCCATTTTGAAATTCAATTCATCTCTGATCCTCTTGAAGTTTCTCACATAATCGTTCAGCTTTCTGTGATATTGCAAATATTTACAAACAGGAGTTCCGAGACAATTTGCAATGCCTACAACAGGCTCTACGTACTCCATTACTATGTCCCTGCAATGCAATCATATATAACAGTAGCAGAGAATGAAAATCTGTGAATGAATTGGATATTTTATGAAGTATTGATATGTCAGTGTAAGCATGAATGCAAGTTTCAAGCAATGGCGTTTATTAGATGGAGCTATGTATGGGTGGCAGACAGAAACATGATGAAATTCTGGTCACCAGAATTAAGCTCTCGATTTATATAAAATGCTAGATTCAAGTGTGCAACAGTTCATTACAGAATATTAAGAGATAAAATGGTAACTGTTTGAGATTTCAACATTATATTGCTTCTGGGTAGCTCTTTCTGTATTAATTTCAATCTACAGTAGATTATGTCCGCTGATCATCTTACCTTAAAATCTAAAAATGTTGATAATCAGTAGAGGAAATCATAGCTTCAGATCTTATTACCTGACTTAGTGGCTGAAAGTGTTGAGAGATTAGAACTGAAAAGGAAGCAGTGAAGTTGAGTTCCTTGACAATCTTACAAAGCTAGCTGCTATAACAGTAGCAGATAATCAAAAGCAAAGAAAAGCATGTGATGAATTAAGCAAATGAAAGAAAATTACCTTGACTGGATGCTTCAAAATTTGTGATAGACCTTGGATATCGAAATAAATTAAAAGCAGCGAAGAAGAAGAAAGTGAAGATAAGAACAGGCAAATTATGAAGTCAGTGGTAGGTTCCACAAAGGCAGAAAGAAATCATTTTTTATTTCTTTTAGCCTTTTTCTTTGCCGTCTGCCATTACAGATGGCATTTTAATTATTCTTATTATCAATTTAATTTACGATAGCGTATAAAATTATAATTATAAAAATTTTAAAAAAAATTATTATTATATATATATATATGAGCCAAAGAAAATTACTATCAACAGTGTTAACGGTTATGCTAGACATAATTTGAACTCGATTAATAGGTAGGAAAACTTTGTAATTTGGTGTTGAAGGGAGATAAAAACAAAATAATAAACGATGAGAGTTTATAAAGAAATTAACTCTATTTAAGATTTTGTGCCACTACACTATCACACAATATCTTTAGATTTTATTTTCAACAGCCAATCAAAATGAGTAATTTACATATCAAGTCTTTGAATATTTTTTGTTATCACATTTTAGTATGGTGTTTTCAATATGTCAGACGACCAGCAGAACATCATAGCAAATGTCTTATTTTTGTAATTAATTTATTTTCCATATTATTTTTGTAATTAATTTATTTTACCTTACATTATTAACTATTAGTTACTAAATTATGAATATTTTGGTTTTGGTTACAACATTGGGTTTTTTTTCTTAAATTGCTAAGGAATAAAATATTTTATGGAAATACTTACGTGGGTTGAAACATATGTAAAGACTTGAATGTGGGAAATGGAATGTCCCATCAATTTTATTCAAATTATTTTTAATTCTTAGTTTTTGTTTTAAAATATTTTAAATCTATTGCTAAAAAACTAACAACACTTTAACACTAATTTTAATTTTTATAATTATTTTTGGAAGAAATTTATAATTAAGAATAAAAATTATAGTTGTTTAATCCTGATCAGACAAAAAAAATTAAAATATTTTAGTTATAAATTATAAATTTATTTAACATTTTAAATAATTATTTTTAAAAATACATTATTAAAATCTGTTAAAGATTTTTAAATTTGTTTTAAATTATGGCACGTTGTTCATCGATCAAACTTTGCATTTGCATGTAATGAGCAAACTATATTTTGCATATGCATGTGCCATAGAATAGTGGTGAATAGGAATGGTAAAATGATTAACCAAATCGAATTATTCAAAATGTAAAAAATTTTAACGTTAATTAAATCGAATTTTTTTCAAATACATTAACTGAATTACCGAAATTTATATTGATACGAGCAACTCAGCCCAATTCAAAGGACATAATAGAGATGAGCTTAGTTTCTCTCAATGTCCAATTACGAGATCTAAATCCAAAAAGATAAAATTAAAACTCAACTTATTTGTTCAAGACTTTATTACGAAAATAATTCAAAAAAAAGAGTTGAAGTTTCAAGACGATAGATTCTGGAGTAATGATGGATTAGAATTGACTAATTCTGTCCGTGGGCCTAAACTCTTAATCTATGATGATAAGCCCATGTGGAAAATGCTAACAAGCTTAACCATTTCACTTCAAGAACCTCAATTGATCTCACAAGTCTAGACGTTTCATATTGGGTTCGAGTTTTAGGCTTAATTATTATTATATATGAGTCTAATATTTTATTTATCAGCTCTTATTATTTTATTATTTTAATCAAGTATTTTAAGTTCTTTAGGAATTTTATGTTAACAAGAAAGTTTAGTTTAAAACTACTTCTTGTTTAGGTTAAATTAGAGTTCTAGTATACTTAAGAGTTTTATTTAGATTTTTTTAGCTAGCCTATATATAGGCCTTTGCATTGTACACAATTGATACAATTCATTACTATTCTATTTCTCTTTGAGTTAATAAATTATCTCTGGGTTTTTTCTTTTCAAGAATTTCTCTTGAGTTTCTTTTAAAAAAATTTTAACAATCTTTTTAGACTGTAGGGATTATTTGCAAACTTTTTCTTGCCAATATTTCTATCTTGGAGGGGAAATTAGAGCCGCTTGAAGGGGGTTGTGGATTCTTCGTATTTTCAAAGCTTCTTATGACTTCTACATGCCACGTTCTATCTTTCCATTTATATTCTTTATTCGCCACCTTATTATTCTAAACTTTGATTTATTATTTTATTTTAGTTATTTATTTTAATTTTTTTATTTGACTTGGATTCAATTTCATTTCAAGTTTGTGTTAAAATCCAAGTTTCTTTCCGAACGTCTAGAGCCCTAAGTCAAATTCGCGACTTTGACAAACTTTACGATCTACTTCTGCGTTCATCCATTTCATTCTTTATCATTTGGTATCAAATTTGGGCATTTTAGGTGTTCTTTTTTTTTATATATATAAACTGATTTCTAGGAACAACCTCAAAATAATTTTTTTACCCCGACTGTTTTTGGAAAAAAGTATTTTTCAGTGGATAAACGATTTTCAAGAAATTTAAAAGTTTACATACTATTTCTTGGCACTATTTTAGAGTATACAAAAAACATTTCCCACAAAAAAGTGATCAAAAAATATAAAAAATAAAAAAATATTTTGTGGGCTGAATTTTGTGCTAAAACTTTTCAGATCATATCTACATTATTTGAGGAGGCTCTAGTTTAAATTTTGTGGTTTTTGGAAATATGAACATCCCAAACGAAGTTTGTCAAGTTGCTTCGCAATTTTTTAGGTTTTCGAGTTTTAGAAATTTTCATTGACTCTTAGCTTTAAGTTTTCATTTGTTTTTATTTTTATTTGTTCCTTTATGCATTCTTACACTTTCTTGTTTCTTGTGTAAGTAAGTTAAAGCATGTTGCATATTCTTTCCACCGTGCAACATAATTCTTTGATATCTAAGCCAATTTTGGACTCATAGTGCTATTAGCTTTGCTTTGATAGTTTGATTCTAATACATTCTGATTGATTGATATAAACACTTTTTAAAAGACTCACAAGATTAATTCTAACCTTATTGAGAATTTTTTTTGGAGTGCATATAGGTGAGGTTTGCTTAATTTTTTCTTTTGAAGTGTTGTGCTTTTCTAGGCTTTCACTATGACTCATGGCACTCATACCCGTAAAAACCATGATGAGATACCATCTGATGACAAAGAACGAGATGTTACATTAGAGAAAATTGTGAGGATGGTAACATTTCAACATCAACAATTGAACGAGGTACGTGATACATTTGAGGCCAATTTGACTAAGTGTCGAACAAAACTACAAGAGAACATTAATCAGCTTTCCAATCAAATTCAACTGCTAATTCAAGTTGTTGCTCATTTGGAGACTTCTTCAAATCGACAATCTTGTGCTCGTGATAGTGATGATGATAGGGACAATAAACAACTTCGTATTCATTCTAGTACTGGTATTCGTTCTAATCGAGGCCAATCTTCTATCGCTAAACCAAAGTTCAACATTCCACCATTCCAAGGAAAGTATGATCCAGATGCATATTGTGATTGGGAGGATAAAATGGAGATCACATTCCACCACTCAACTTGTGTTGAACTCCTAAAGGAATCATGAACGAGAAGTTGATTCGTGGGAACAGTTGACACAAATCATGCAAAAACATTTTATCCCACCTCACTATTATAGGTATATTAAACAAAGACTTCACCACCTTATTCAAGGTAATCGATTTCTTTATGGTGCTTGTCAACCAATTAACCAAATTACTATTAAGTATAGACATCGTATTCCAAAGCTTGATGATATGTTTGGTGAAACTTATGGTGCTTGTATCTTTACAAAAATTGATTTAAAAAGTGGCTACCATCAAATTCGAATGAAAGAGGGGGATGAATGAAAAACAACCTTTAAAAATAAGTTTGGTTTATATGAATGGCTTGTCATGCCTTTCGGTTTGACTAATGCACCTAGTACTTTCATGCGCTTGATGAACCATGTTTTGAAACCTTATTTGGGTAAATTTGTGGTAATATATTTTGATGATATTCTAATTTACTCAACTTCTTTTCTTTAGATGATCATGTTTTTCATGTTAAATCTATTTTGGATATTCTGCAAACTGAAAATTTATTTACCAACTTTAATAAATGCACTTTTTATTGTGATAAACTAATCTTTTTAGGTTTTATAGTAAGTGTTCAAGGTATTCATGTAGGTGAGGACAAAGTAAAGGCAATTAGGGAGTGGCCCACTCCTAAATCAATTATCGATGTGAGATCTTTCCATGGTTTAGCAAGTTTTTATAGACGTTTTGTGAAGGATTTCTCCACAATTGCTGCTCCATTAACTGAGATTATTAAAAAGTCTGTGGGTTTTAAATGGGGAAAAGCGCAGGAAAAGGCTTTCCAAACTTGAAAGAAGTTATGTTCTACTCTGGTTCTTAAATTACCTGATTTTTCTAATATTTTTGAACTTGAATGTGATGATTCAGGTATTGGAATTGGTGCCGTGTTGATGCAAGGAAAAAGGCCAATTGCATATTTCAGTGAAAAACTGATTGGGGAGCAATTAAACTACTCAACTTATGATAAAGAGTTGCTAACATTAGTTTGAGCTCTACAAGTTTGGCAACATTACTTACTGCCAAATGAGTTCGTTATCCATATAGATCATAAATACCTAAAATGGTTAAAGGGACAAGGTAAGTTGAGCAAAAGACACGCTCGATGGGTAGAATTCATAGAGACATTTCCATTTACAATTAAGTATAAAACAAGTAGAGAAAATATAGTTGATGATGCCTTATGTCGTAGATATTATTTGATAACTACATTAAATGCTAAAGTCTTAGGGTTTGAACATATAAAAGATTTATACTTAAATGATATTGATTTTGCAAATGTTTTTTTTTTCTAATTATTGGAATGGTGCCTTTAAAAAGTTTTATCTTGTAGATTGGTTTCTTTTTCGCCTAAACAGGGTATGTGTTCTACAATGTTCCATGAGAGCATTATTAATTTGTGAGGCACATAGTGGAGGCCTAATGGGACACTTTGGTGTCGTCAAGACACTAGATATTTTACATGAACATTTTTATTGGCTGCACACGAAAAAGGACGTTGAAAAGGTATGTTCTAATTGTATTACTTGTAAACAAGCAAAATCTAAGGTAATGCCTCATGGACTTTATACTCCTTTGCCGATTCTTTTTTTGCCATGGGTAGACTTATTTATGGATTTCATTCTTGGTTTGATACTAACTAAAAAGGGTCGAGATAGTATCTTTGTTGTTGTTGACAAGTTTTCAAAGATGGCTCACTATATTCCTTGTCACAAAACGGATGACGCTACACATGTAGCTAACTTATTCTTTTGGGAGGTGGTGTGCCTACATGGAATACCTTGTACCATTGTATCTGACAGAGACATAAAGTTCCTAAGCCACTTTTGAAAAGTATTGTGGGGGTAAGCTTGATACTAAATTATTATATTCTACTACATGTCAACCCCAAAACTATGGACAAACAAAGGTAGTCAATCAAGTTTTAGGTGCTTTACTACGAGCTGCTATGGGTAAGAACCTTAAAAATTGGGAAGAATGTTTTCCATTTGTTGAGTTTGCATATAACTGATCTATTCACTCTACAACTGCCTATTCCCCATTTGAACTTGTTTATAGTTTTAATCCACTGAATGTACTTGATTTTGTACCATTTCCTATAGAAAACATTTCTAGTTTAGATGGTGAGAAGAAAGCTAAATTGGTGAAATCCATGCATGCGAAAGCAAGACAATGAATCGCCAAAACAAATGAAGCAAATGCCAACAAAGCTAACAAGGGGCGCAAGCAAATTATCTTTGAACCCGGTGACTGGGTTTGGATCCACATGAGAAAAGAGCAATTTCTAACTAAACGCAAAACAAAATTGGACCCATATGTTGATGGACCTTTTCAAGTACTCAAGGACATTAATGATAATACATATCAAATCGACCTTCTTGGTGAGTATGATGTTAGTGCCACTTTTAATGTCACTGACCTTTCTCCTTTTGATATTGTAGCTTCAAGGACGAATCCTTTTGTGGAAAGGGGAACGATATGAGAAACTTAGCCCAATTCAAATGCCATAATATAGATGTGCTTAGTTTCCCTCAATGCCCAATTACTAGATTTAAATCCAAGTAGATAAAGTCAAAACTCAACTTATTTGTTCAATACTTTATCACGAAAATAATTCGAGAAGAAGAGTCGAAGTTTTAAGACAATGAATTCTGGAATAATGATGAATTAGAAGGGACTAATTCTATTTGTGGGCCTACACTCTCCCATGTGGAAAATGCTAAAAAGCTTAGGCATTTCACTTCAAGAACCCCAATTGATCTCACAAGCCTAGACGTTTCATATTGGGTTCGAGTTTTAGGCTTAATTTTTATTATATATGAGCCCAATATTTTATTTATCAGCTCTTATTATTTTATTATTATTTTATTCCAAATTTTTTATAATTATTAAGTATTTTAAGTTATTTAGGAGTTCTATGTTAATAAGAAAGTTTAGTTTAAAATTACTTATTGTTTAGATTAAATTAGAGTTCTAGTATACTTAAGAGTTTTATTTAGATTTATTTAGCTAGCTTATGTATAGGCCTTTGCATTGTACATAATTGATACATTAATTCATTATTATTCTATTTCTCTTTGAGTTAATAAATTCTCTCTGGGTTTTTTCTTTTTAAGGATTTCTCTTTTGAGTTTATTTTAGAAGAGTTTTAACATTGTTTTTAGCTTGTGGGGATCACTTGCAAACTTTTTCTTATCAAGATTTCTATCTTAGAGGGAAAATTAGAGCCGTTTAAAGGGGGTTGTGGATTCTTTATGTTTCCTAGGCTACTTAGGACTTATACACACCACGTTCTATCTTTCGATTTATCTTCTTTATTCGCATTCTTGTTATTCTAATATTTGATTTATTATTTTATTTTAGTTATTTATTTTAATTTTTTTTACTTGGATTCAATTTCGTTTCAGGTTTGTGTCAAAATCCAAGTTTCTTTCCGAATGTCTACAGCCCTAAGTCAAATTTACGACTTTGACAAACTTTATGATTCCCTTACGCTTTCATCCGTCTCAATCTTTATCATATATGTTTTTGTCTTTTGGTTCAAATATGTATAAAAGATATAAAAAATACCCTGTTAATATACTTTAAATGGAGGTGAAAACTTCAAATAAGATATTAAAAACACTAGATAAATCTTGAAAGCTAACAACCAAACACTACATATATTATATATAATATATATCGGTTAATCCAATCAATTACTCGATTTCGAGTTGAACTAACCGATAACCGAAATTTCAAAAAATCATTAACCAACCTTCAACCGAACTAAATTCGGCCAACGACCAATTAACTGAATTAGATTGATTCGATCGGTTAAATCGATTTTAACCAAACTGTGAACAATCCTTGTGGTGAATTACATTAAAAGCAACAAGCAATTTTAACACTTGGCTGGTGCATTATTTGCAAGCCACACTTACTTATGTTGAAGTCAAAGAACATGTATAAAAAAGAAGCTCATTATTCCCTATCTTCCGAACCTGGTAACTCCTGTATTTTCTATTTTCTGGATATTCTACATTTATACAACTTTTGGTAATAACATAACTTATTCAGGACATGTTCTACTATGGTGTATAATTGAGTGGAACCAACATGAACATCATTAAACTTTACGATCCAAGTGATTGTCTTGGTTAATTTTGAATCAATCTAATATCTAAAAACTAATCTCCTTAGTGATATGATATTCTATAATAGGCTAGATATCAACCATGAACTCAATCATAACCCATTAAAGTCATTTAATAAATTATCAATATAATAGATATGAAAATCATTTTCATATCAATTTGGTGCTACTCTTGCACAAAAAATGTTAGTTTCATATTTTTCAACAATATGAAACTAACTTTATAAGTTAGAAATTTAAGGGTAGAAGAAAAGTGACATGTAATTAAATTGAAGGCTTTTCCATAAATAAATAAAATCTAAATAAAAATGAGAGACACAACAATTCAGGATGTGGTTTATAAGCCTATAAACAGGTTTCATGTATTTGTGATATGTATAAGCGAGTGTGTGGATGAGAAGAAAAGGAAAGAGTATGAAACAAAACAAAGGTGTGTGACTTTGTGTGCATGGAAGTGGAAATAAGCAAAGAGTGAATTGTGAGTGTATAATTAGTTGTAGGTACTAATTGAGAGGAAAATATAGTTTTATTTTGCATTGGTGTATTTGTTTTGAGTAATAAAAGTTAATTTCTTTAGTGCTCACTACACTTTCAACAAATTGGATACACATAAATAATATAAAAATCTAAACTAATCTAAACTCAATAAATACTGAACAAAGCACTTCACTTCAAATTGGTTTTTGGTTTTCTTGCAATTTGTCTCATCCATAAAAGAATGCTATCAAAAAGTTAAAACAATAAAGAAGATTAACAAAATTGGAGAGAATCGGTATTCCTACCTCAATAATCTCTTCTTCTTTGCCGAAGTCAATGACTTGCTCTAATCCATCGCAGTGCCTTATATTGAGTTCTTGTAGATGCAGCATACTTAGAGCCAAGCAAGGTGAGAAGATTGTTTTCGGTTTATTGCAATGCACAATTCTTAAAACCTTTAGTCTTGTGAGGCTTGCAATTGCATGATGTGATGGCTCTAATTTCCATACGCTTTCCAATTTATTTGGCAGTGATCAATATAGTTCCAATATTGTTAAATTTGAGCACAATGGTGTCTGACATTTCACCTTTTCATAAAGCTTATCCATTTGAAGTATCACTTGTAACTCCTCACAATGTTTGATGCTTACTTGCTTAAGATTTTGCAAGAACCTAGTCGGAGGAAGACCATAGCACAGCCCTTTCAAAGAAACCATTCTTTCTATATTTAATTCCACCAAATTAGAGAATGCAACAATTGACTCCTGATCTCTTGTCATATCAATCAAGAATTCCATATCCTTACAATAATTAAGCTGCAGAGAAGTCAACTCATTTACTCCCATTTTACTTGACACAATGTTCTTTTGTCCACTAACATTGTTCAAGTTCAACTTTTTCTCCATATTGCAAAATAAAGTGTTAAATGCAGTCAATGAGGATGAGAAGTTTCCAATTGTCAATGTTCTAAACAACCTCCGATAGTTAAAATTGTCACTTACAGCTATATTGTACCTTTGTAGTTTAGGGAACACCCAATATTCTTGAGAAAATTGATTAGTAGAAAGCGCCAGTGATAGTGCAGTTAAACGAGACAATGAATTTGGCTTCAATAAGTTGATATTGCTTTTGCTGATCACATCTACTTCTTGCAATGAAGTCAACTTATTATATTCATAAAAAGAAGCAACATTAATTGTCAAGTTATATATGTAACACAAATTACGAGGTTTAGAAAAAAAAAACTCATGTAAGTATATTATTTTGTATTTAAAAGAAAACATTTTTATTTTTTATGTGGAATGATTAAATCAGATACCTTCGAAAAAAAGTTAAATATTGGGTGCAAATATCATATAATTTATCTCTAAATGAAAAAAAAATAAAGAAGTTTGGGAAAAAAAATATAAATGTTTTTTCTTATAATAAAAATTTGGGTGCAATGATTGAAATTGAAAAATGAAAAGTTTCATTTAAACAAGATTATTAAGTTCTTATTAAACAGAAATTCATTAATTGATTTCTTTTATTAAATTAAATATTGACAATTTTTTATATATTAAATTTTTATAGTTACATTGAATTGAAGGTTTAATTTTTATTAATTTTTTATTGAATATTTTATATTTATTTAATATTATTAATAAAAAATTTATTGATATGGCAATCCACATGTTAATACATGTATTTTTCATGCAAACATTACATTATATATCTTATATGTCAACTAAAGAAATAATTTAAAATTTATACAAAAATTCAAAAACTATAGCAAATGCATACTTTTTTTTTTTTGAATAGCATAAGTAAACATGGATTACCATGCAGGCTTCCATGTATAGAAACTTTACATTTTAGTTAGTATTTCCGTTATAAAAAAATTCAATAATTTTTTAAAAGGATAATGTTTAAATTCGACTATTTTTAAAAGGTGCACAACCAAATTTAGCTAAAAAAATAAGGGTTAAATTAATAAATGATGTAAACGTTAACGACTAAATTTTCATTATGCCTTAATTAATTTATTAAGTTGTTTTTTTTTATATTTATTACGTTGACTATTGAACTATATATTGTGATATCTCCAGGTGAAGGAACATGTGATAAAACTAGTATTCCAAAATAAAAATTACCTATGAAAGAAAATGATAGGAAAATAAATGGTGTCAAACAAAATACGAATATGATAAAAAAGAAAATTAAATTTGATGCACTATTACCTTGATAGGAAATTGGGGGGAAATTGATTTTTTCTTCCTTTTCAACTTCAACATATAATAATTTCAGTGTAGACAATTTCACTAATTCTTCACTTATCTCATCAATCTTAGTGCCAAACAATGCAAGGATCTCAAGGCTTCTCATATTTGTCATTGATGATGAGAAGTTTTTCAGCTCGCAATTAATACAACACAAAGTTTTAAGATTTGGTAAGGAATGGAATCCCGTCGGTGAGAAACTGACATTTCTGAGTAGTAGAACTTGGAGTGCTTTCATTTCTCCAAAAAATGTTTCGGAAACCACTAGTAAATCATCCCACTCCCCTGCTAAAAACAAAGTCATCGGGAATATTTTTTATGTTACTACTACAATTCCATAAAGCGATTGCAGTATAACATCCAAAACTTTCATCCAGATGAGGCCATTCTTTCACCTCATCTTTTACCATAAACCTATTTTCTCCTGTTGATGTTAGCCGATGAGCAAAATCTCGAACCACACCATGCATTCTTATCGTTTTTGCGTCATAAGTTTCCAATAATAAGCTAGATTTTTGGAGTATTTTTAGTGCCATACTAATTTCTTTACTTTTATCTTCAATCGAGTAAACATTAGGGAACAATCCTACTCCAATTTGGATGTCAATACGGATTTCTTCATATTCAGGAAAAAGGGAACACAGTAAGAAACACTTTGGATGTCATTTTCCGTTATTTGGTTATTGCCTTCCTTCAAATAAGCGTAGCTAAGCTTAAGACCCTTGAAGACATCTCCGAGAACTTCTTCATTAACCAAATGCCTTGAGTCCTTGAATCTCTGCTTTAAGGCTCTCCACGCATCTAAACTCTCATCTTTTAAAGCTCTTGCCACGGTATCAAGTACAGGAGGCAATCCCTTACATTCACCATCAACCTCTTTGGCTACATCATTCAAGGAGGAACAGTAATCATCTAAACCAGATCTTTCTCGAAACAAAACCCATGCTTCGTCTTCGGATAAGATGCCAAGTTGAATCACCTTCTGACAGTTTATTTTAATGCAGACTTGTTGATGACATGTAGTCAGAAGAATTTTACAACCCTTGTGTCCATCACCGAATGGAATTCTGATACTCTCCAATTTGAATTCTTCCCAGAGGTCGTCGACAATTACGAGGATTTTGTTCACGCCTTGCATACTCCTGAAAAGCGCTTCTGCTTTTCCTTCTTGGCTACTTGTTTCAAATTTTAAACCAAAAAAATCTGCAACTTTATCTTGAATTTTGTTGATGTTTGGATTTTGGGACACAGTAAACATCACAATTTTATCATAGAGCTTTTGTTCTCGAGCATGCTTCCCAACTTCTTTGGCTAAAGTTGTTTTCCCGACTCCTAGCATTTCGTACAGTCCAATCATGTTGACACCGTTATCATTTATAGCCTCCATGATCCCGATTAAAGCTGATTTTGAAGATGCAGGGCCCACGCAATCCGTGGGTGTGATGAACTTTATTCCTTGAAGAGAAGAATGATAGCTCACCTGTGCAAAGTTAGAAGTATCTAAAAGTTTAGAGATAATAGAAGTGTTCTTTGCCAGTTTCACCATTTGAAACACTTGACGCGATCTATTTCATGTTTCAAGTTGTTGGAACGTTGGCATTAAACAAAAGCAAAACAGCAAAACAAAAGCAATGAAATTGAAGCAAAAGAAAGAAAGAACAGCAGCAAAAAATGTAACTGAAGAACCACACTAATTTTCATTCAAAAAGTGAAAAATACATAAGTTACAAGTTTAACTCGACAGTACAGTTACCTACTAGCTTAACTGCCCCCACTAATACATGACTAATTAATAACTTAAATTACACACAAAATGAGCTAACATATCAGCCATTACATCAAAGATCAATCCTACCAACTTACTTGCATAAGTCACAAGTAAACTAAACAAAATTACATTGAAACAAAATGGACCAAGCTATTGTTGCATTCGGTTCAGCTCCAATGCTGCACTTCAAGCTGCTTTGTTGTTGCTGGTCTTGTTGTGAGCTTGTTGTTAGTTCCATGTTGCATTGCAGGCCAAAGTTTAACACTCCTCGTTGGACTGTATGCAACAAACACCAATTTCCCTTCTCAAAATTTCAAATCTAGTAGCTCCCAATGGCATGGTCAGTAAATCAGCCAATTGACCTTTTGAGCTACAATGAACAAGGCTGACTTCCTTCGATTGTTCAGCCTCTCAAACAAAATAAAATTTGATCTTAAAGTGTTTGGTCTTACCATGAAAGACCGGATTCTTAGCTATGGTAACTACAAATTGATTGTCTACCCTGATCTCAGTTGGCTCGGCTTGATCTTCATTGAGATCATGTAGGAGCTTCCTAAGCCAAATGGCTTGATTAACAGCTGCTGTAGTTGAAATGTACTCTGCTTTAGCTATGGACTGAGTAACAGTTTGTTGCTTCTTTGAACTCTAGCAAAATACACTTGATCCAAGTGTAAAAAAGTAACCACAAGTACTCTTCATGCCATCAACAGAACCAGCCCAATCACTATCTGAATATCCTGCTAGCTTGAGCTCCCTTGCTTTCTCAAACTTAACTCCATAATCTAAGGTTCCTTTAACATATCTAAGGATCCTTTTTGCTACTTTGAAATGAACCACATCACAGCAATGCATAAACCTTGATAAAAGACTAACACCAAACATGATATCAGGTCTGGTTGCTGTTAAATAGAGCAGACAGCCTACCAGACTTCGATATTACTTCTCATCAACCCTTTCCTGATCTCCACTACTGGTCAGCTTCTCCCCTTGAGCCACAGGTGTGCTGACTGTTTTGCAGTTCTGCATACAGAATTTATTGAGAATTTTCAAGGCAAAAGCATGTTGGCTGATGAATATGCCTTGATCAAACTGATGCACTTCCATACCAAGGAAGTAAGTCATGATCCCCAAGATAGTCATTTCAAACACCTTTTGCATTTGAGTTTTAAATTTAACAATCAATTCATCTTTACTTCCAGTCGCAAGTAAATCATCCACATAAAGAGAAACAATCAGCAAAGTCTTACCTTTTGACCTCTTCACATAAAGTGTAGCTTCACTAACACTTTTCTCGAACCCAAGCCTAGACAGGTAAGTGTCAACCTTGTCATACCAGGCCCTTGGTGCCTGCTTCAAGCCATAAAGAGCCTTTCTTAGTCTGTAAACCTTATCTTCTTCTCCTACAATTTTAAATCCATCAAGTTGCTCAATGAAAATTTCCTCCTTGAGAAAGTCATTCAGAAATGCTGACTTGACATCCAATTGGTGAATCTTCCATTGTTTTTGAGCAGCCAAAGCAAACAAAAGTTTGATTCTGTCCAGCCTTGCTACTAGAGCAAATGTCTCCATGAAATCGATCCCATATTGCTGACTATAGCCTTTCACCACAAGTCTTGCTTTGTGCTTGTTCAATGAGCCATCAGCATTGCACTTGTCTCTAAACACCCATTTGACACCAATGACCTTCTTGTGATCAGGTTTGCTCACCAATTCCCAAGTGTTATTTTTTGTGAATCATCTCCAATTCTACTTCCATGGCTTTCGTCCAGGGCTTGTCCTTGATAGCTTCCTCAAAGTCAGATGGTTCAACTATTACCATATTTCTTCTTTGGTAGATGTCATCAATAGTTCTGGTGCCTCTCACAGGAGTATCATCAACAGCCTCATCATTTGATTATTCTTCTGCAGGTTCAACAACAATGTCTAGCTGATCCTCTTCACTTAAGCCTGTTTCAACATCATTCCAGCTCCAAACCTTTTCTTAATCAAATCTTACATCTCTGCTTACCAAAATTTTTTTTGTTGAGGGATCAAACACCCTATAGCCCTTCTTAGTACTGCTATAGCCAACAAAGATCCCTGGAACAGCCCTATTTTTGAGCTTAGTCCTCTTTTCTACTAGAATGTGGGCATAACAGACACAACCAAACACTTTTAAGTGTGATACCACTAGCTTGAGTCTATGCTATGCTTCAAAAGATGTCTTGTCCTTGACAGCTCGAGTTGGCAACTTGTTGAGCAAATACACTGAGGTATTGACACCCTCAGCCCAAAATGTACTTGGAAGTTTACTTTGAAATAGCAAACACCTGGCCATGTTCATCACTGTCCTGTTCTTCCTCTCGCATACCCCATTTTTTTGAGGAGTATACATTGTATTTAACTGATGGTGGATCCCAGCCTACTCACATAGCTTCTAAAATCTTTCAGACAAGTATTCAGTGCCATTATCTGTCCTCAAAGCCTTAATCTTGTAGCCTGCTTGATTCTCAATTAAAGCTTTGAATTTTCCAAAAGCTTCAAACACTTCTGACTTCTGTTTAAAGAAGTAAACCCAACAAAATCTGGTTAGATCATCTATAAACAGCACAAAGTACTTACTTCCATTCAGTGAAGGGGTCTTCATTGGTCCACAAACATTAGAATGTACCATTTCAAGCTTCTCTCGAGCTCTCCATGCATTGTTTGATGGAAAAGGCAATCTAGCTTGCTTACCAAGCTGACAAACTTCACAAACAGTATCACTGACTTCAACCTTAGACATGTCATCAACCAAGTTCAACCTGTGCAACCGATCAAGTGATCTGAAGTTGGCATGTCCTAGTCTCCTATGCCAAAGACCAGTACTATCAGCAAGACTGGTGTAAGCCTTTCTCTCAATTTGACTCACATCAAGCATGAAGCATCTATCAATCATAGCTACTGTAACTAACTCATGAAGTGAGCCTTCAACAATGTAAGAACCATTTCTAAAAACCAAAGTGTATCCTTTTTCCACTAACTGACCAACACTAAGCAGGTTCTGGTCTATGTTAGGCACAAAAAGCACATCAGAGACTTTGTTACCTGAACAAGTGCTGATCATCACATTGCCTTTTCCTTTGGCTTCGATTAGGTTCCCATCTCCAATCCTAATTTTTGAAGAAAAAGTTTTGCCAAGGTCTTTAAACAGCTTCTCATCAGCTGCCATGTGGTGTGAGTAGCTACTATCCACTAACCAATCACTTCTGACTTTGTTTGTGCTAGCAAAACAAGAGGTTGTAAAAACATGTTCCTCCTGAGCTTGTAGGCCCTCAACAGCTCGAGCTTGTTGCTGAGCAGCTTCCTTTCCTTTGCTTTTGCACACTTTCTCAACATGACCAAACTGATTACAGCTTCTGCATTGAATGTCAGGCCTATACCAACAGTATCTTTCTGAATGTGTGGTTTTTTTGCAGTGAATGCATGGTGGAAACACTCTCTTGCCTTCACCTCTTCTTGGTTTCTCCTTTTTGTTGGACCAAGGCTTCTTCATTTTCTGATTTGAACCTAAGCCTTCATTGGCTTTTGCTTAGAAAACACCTTCAGGATGTTCTTCCTGCCTATTTGCTCTCCTTTGCTTAAGTGCATACAAAGAGTTTATTAGTTCAGACAGTGAAAAAGCGGACAAATCTCTCGAGTCCTCAAGTGATGAAATTTTTTACTCGAATTTTTCAGGGAGAGTGGTGATGACTTTTTCAACAACTCTGCCCTTACTGAAGTCCTCTCCAATTAGCCTTATGCTATTGACAGTTGCCATGATTCTGTCTGGGTACTGCTTAATGGTATCAAACTCTTTCATCTTCAAATTCTCAAAGTCTCTCCTGATATTGATCACTTGCTGCTGCCTTGTTTTGTCTGACCCCATGAACTCCTCCTTTAGCTTCTCCCATGCCTGTTTAGGTAAGTCACAGGCCATTATCCTGGTGAAGATTACATCTGATACCCTATTCTGCAAGCAGGACATTGCTTTATTCTTTTTGGAGCACTCTTCACTATGTCGCATCATCTGAGCAATGGTGGGATTGGCCCTCAATGGAGGTGGTTTGATGTCATTTTCAATCACATTCCCCAGATCATGCGCCTGAAGGTATGTTTTCATCTTAACTACCCAAATGTGGTAGTTCTCTCCAATGAATACAGGTGGTAGAGGTGGTGTGAAACTCATCCTGCTGAAACAAGTTCAAAGACTTCGATTTCTCTTTTCTCCAAGCTTTGTTTTTACTAAAAACACAACCAGCAACAGAGGCCCTCAAAGATGACAGGCTCTAATTACCATTTGTTGGAACATTGGCATTAAACAAAAGCAAAACAACAAAACAAAATCAATGAAATCAAAGCAAAAGAAAGAAAGAACAGCAGCAAAAAATGTAACTGAAGAACCATACTAATTTTCATTTAAAAATTGAAAAATACATAAGTGACAAGTTTAACTTGACAGCTACCTAATGGCTTAACTGCCCCCACTAATACATAACTAATTGATAACTTAAATTACACACAAAATGAACTGATATATCAGCCATTACATCAAAGATCAATCCTACCAACTTACTTGCATAAGTCAAAAGTAAACTAAACAAAATTACATTGAAACAAAATGGACCAAGCTACTGTTGCATTCGGTTCAGCTCCAATGCTGCACTTCAAGCTGCTTTGCTGTTTCTGGTCTTGTTGTGAGCTTGCTGCAGGTTCTGTAGCGACCTAAAAATTTTGTGCACGGGCGCTACTCGAAGTAATTATTGAAAACTTGAAAATTGAATCTCGATTTTATTTGAAAAAGTAGTCGCCACCGATCTTTTTTAGGTGTGATCAGACACCAAATAAAATCCTTTTTTAGAAGAATTTTTTTAAACTTTTCTAAAAAAGAGACAATTTTAGGTCCACGTCAAAATCAAGAGAAAATTAGGGTCCGGGAGTCGGTTACGCGCGAGGAAGGTATTAGCACCCTCGCGACGCCCAATTGGTATCACGTTAAACGCATGTTGTCTTAATTTTCAAAAATACGAGTTCCATTTAATATTTAGTCGTGATCCGATTGAAATACGAGAACCCTTTTTTTTTTAAAAAAACACGAGAATTTTGAAGCGCAGTATTTCTTTTTAAAACGAAAGTTTTTTTTAAAACACGAGAATTTTTGAAAACACGAGAATTTGTAAACACGAAAATTTTAGAAACACGAAAATTTTTAGAAAAACAAATTTTTTTTAAAACACGACATTTTTTTGAAACACAGGAATTTTTAAAACAGGGAAATTTTAGAAACACGAAAATTTTTAAAACACGACATTTTTTTGAAACACGATTTAAAAAACAAAAATTGAAATGCGAGAATATTTTGAAACACGAATTTTTTTTTTAAACGCGAGAATTTTTGAAAACATGGAAACTTTGAAATACCGGAGTTTTTGAAAACACGAGAATTTGTGAAACACGAAAATTTGTGAAAACACGTAATTTTTTTTAAAACACGAAAATTTTTGAAACGCCAGAATTTTTGAAAACACAGATTTTTGAAAACACGAAAATTTTTGAAAACACGAAAACACAAAATTTGTCGAACACGGAATTTTTTTTTTGAAAACACAATAATATCAAAAAATATTCACGAGAATTTTTTTATTTTTTTTGAAACACGAGATGTTTTCGAAAACACGAAAACACGAATTTTTTTGAAACACGGGAATTTTTGAAAACACGATTTTTTTTAGAAAGAAACACGAATGTATTTTTTTCGAAACACAGGAAATTTTATTATTATTATTTTGAAACACGAGAAATTTTGAAGACATGAAAATTTTTTAAAAACGATTTTTCTTTAAAAATACTGTATTTAACACAAATCGATGATATTCACCCCGATATGGCGATGAAACCATCGAATTAGTGTTAAATCAATTCAATTTAATATTTAATCGGGATTCTAATAAAACAAGAGGATTTTTATTGAAATACGAGGAATTTTGAATATTTTTGATTTTTTAGAAGGGCGTCCCGTATTTAACACGAGCCATCGATATTCATCCAACATAGCGATGAATTCGATGATTCGATGCTAAATCAATTCGTTGCCTTATGCATTAAAATATTTATCATTATTATTATTTAAAAAAATATGTAATTAAAATGACATAATAATATCTATGAAAAACTATTTTTAAACATACTATTTTAAATTAAATAAAATACCATTTAAATACATTAAACAAAATAAAATAGATTAAAAAGAAAAAAGAAAAAAAATTCACCCAAAAGCCCAAAGTCTTGGAGGACAAGCCATTTTTCCTTTTTTTGCTGCAAATTGAGGCTTAGTGGGCCGTCAGTGGTGTTGGGCCTGCGCTGGGTCGGGTCCACTGGTGGTGGGCTGCTGGTGGCCTACCAAAAAAATGGGCTGCTGTTTTTATTTTTTTTCTTTATTTTATCTTTTTCTCTCTTTTTCCTTTCATCTTTCTGTTTCTTCTCTTCTTTTTTCTTTTCAGTTACCTTTTTTACTTCTTTTGCTTGCTGTTTTTTCTGTCTTTGTCTGCTTATTTGTGGAGGTGCGACGGTGGTGGGAATGTAAGGGCGCGCCGGCGAGCACGGTAGCGGCGAAGGAGCGGCGAATTTTTTGAAGTTATTTTGTTTTTTTTTTGCTACTCTTTTGTTTGCTTTGCTTTTCTTTTTGGTTGCTTGCAACTTTTCAGGTGGTGGGGCAAGGGGACGACAACGGTGGCGGTGGTTGAACGACGGTGGTGAGGGCTTTTGCTTGCTGCTGCTTGATTTTTTTCTCTCTTTTTTTTTTGCTTTTTGGTTGCCGAAAATGAAAAAACCCCCCCTTCTCCTACATTCGGATCTGACCTTTATAGCCATTTCTATACAACATTTTTTAAGTTTCTGGCCATTGCTCCTTGTCGTTTGTTCTGTCTTGGTGTTTGTTTCATTTTGCAGGGTATGGAGGACCAGACGCGTGTGTGGAGAGTGGTGGTGGTAGTGCGCAAGGTGGCCAATGGTTGGCCCTTGGTGAGAAGCGGCGGCTGACAAGATGGGAGCTAGGGTTGCCAGGGTATGGGGCTGATGGCTAGTGGAATTAAGGTTTCCTCTCTGCTGATTTGTTTTGGGCTGCTGGGCTAGGTTAATTTAGGGTATTGGGCTAGTAGTACTTGGGTTAGACTAATTGGGCTGGTGGCATTTTGGGTTTGACGGGCTTTAGTGTGAATGGGTCATGTTGGGTTTGTGGGTTGTTTGGTTTAGGGCCCAAAATTGGCCTGTACAGCTGCCCCTCTTTGCTCATTTTCGTGTAACGAAAATAGAGCAAAGACAAAATGCAAGGCCAATTTTGTCCCGTCTTGTTGAGTCTTGACTTCATTGGTGCTCTTCTTATGCAAATAGTCTTCTTCCAGTCCATCGTATCTTGTAGCTTGGTCCATTGCATCTTCTGATATATGCCTTGTAGCTTCAACCTATTTCAATGTAACTTCAAAGATATGAGATATGTAGCATTGATCTGCTTCCATGCTGCTTCAGAAAGATAAGATCTACAGCTTCAATCTGCTCTTTTATCACTTCAGTGAGATGAGATTCGTGATCTTCTCTTTTGTAACTCTAGCGAGACAAGATTTGATATCCTCGATCAGTTCCACTGCGACCTCAGGGAGACAAGACTTGCAACTTTTGACCAGTTCCACTATAGCTTCAGGGAGACCAAGTCTGGTGTCTTTCATCAACTTCAATCTTTATTCTTACTCGGCATGTGATCTTGAGCCCAATTCATTTCTCGCAATATGAATTGGCTCTTTAAAAACAGACATTAAAAACAAAAACTAAAGATATCTCAACATATGAACTGAGGCTCAACTCACTTTTCGCAATATGAGTTGATTTTTTTGACAACAGAAATTGAAATTACCTCAGCGTGTCCTGAGGCTCAACTCATTTCTCGCAATATGAGTTGAATTTTGAAAAGCAGAAATTGAAAATACCTCAACGTGTCTTGAGTCTCAACTCATTTCTCGCAATATGAGTTGAATTTTGAAAACAGAAATTGAAATTACCTCAATGTGTCTTGAGGCTCAACTCATTTCTCGCAATGTGAGTTGATTCTTTCAAAAACATAATAATGAAAACAGAAATGGAAAATACCTCGGTGTGACTTGAGGCTCAACTCACCTCTCGCAATATGAATTGAAAAAAAATACCACAGTGTGTAATCTGAAGCTCAACTCACCTCTCGCAATATGCGTTGATTTTTTTTTTAAACAGAAATTAAAAATACCTCAGCATGTGAACCGAGGCTCAACTCACCTCTTGCAATATAAGTTGATTTTTTTTTTTGAAAACAGAAATTGAAAATACCTCAACGTGTCTTGAGGCTCAACTCATTTCTCGCAATATAAGTTGAATTTTGAAAAAAGAAATTGAAATTACCTCAGTGTGTCCTGAGGCTCAACTCATTTCTCGCAATATAAGTTGAATTTTGAAAACAGAAATTGAAATTACCTCAGTGTGTCCTGAGGCTCAACTCATTTTTCGCAATATGAGTTGATTTTTTTTTTAACAACAGAAAATGAAATTACCTCAGCGTGTCCTGAGGCTCAACTCACCTCTAGCAATATGAGTTGATTTTGAAAAACAAAAAATTAAAAGGCTTAACTCACCTCTCGCAATATGAGTCAATTTAAAACATAAACTAAAAATACCTCGGCGTGCCCCGAGGCTCAACTCACCTCTCGCAATATGAGTTGATTTTTAAAAAAAATTAAAAATACCTCAACGTGTCTTGAGGCTCAACTCATCTCTCGCAATATGAGTTGATTTTCCTTGGAAAGCATGAATATTAAACATCAAAATACCAAAACCAGTCCTTTGGTAGAACTCGGGTATCTTTTCCTTTGATTAAGTGCGACTCTCATTCAAGATTTCTTGCTTTACTGGATTACCTGTATATGCCGTGCATAATGTCATCATGATATGCACATGTTTGTCTTAAATGCCTTTATGCCTACATGATTATGCAGTGCTCCTTAAGCATATTGGTCGTATGTCATTTTCGCCATGATTGTTGAGGATCTGCGTTCATTGCTTTGATTCTCGACCTTCTCTTCAGGCCTCATACCTATCTTCGAGCTTTACGAGTAATCGACGTTTCTCAGATATCACCCTTTTGCCTTTGGTTAAACTTTGTTCTTGCTTTGAAGATCTTGCACTTATCATATTCTTATCCGGGTAATGCTTGACATTTCTTTTGTTTAGAGTATGTCATTTCACTATTTATCATTAAATAAACACATAATGAGATGCATGAAAATGGTCAGGTAGGGACAAAAAGGATATCTCATATTCCTTTATTTCAAATGTGGCAAACAAAGAAAGTTAACCAATGAGAGTAAAGAAAAGGTCGTATTCAATAGATACAAATGCTCTAGATATTCAACACATGAACTCTTCCACGTTCCTCAATCAATAATCTTTTCGAGCATGGCTTCTTGCGTAGAAAATTTCGAGCTTTCAGAAGTGCTTCAAATACTGTAGTCTCACTACTTGACCTATCGTTCGACCGCTAGGTTTGTTTCATTAGGACGCCCTCTCGGGTTTTCATCCTAATCTTTTTGTACTAATCAAGACGCCCTTTTCGGGTTTTCGCCCTGATCCCTTTTTTTTAAGATGCCCTTTTCGGGTTTTCATCTTAAGCATAATATTTCTTGACCGCATCTAAATTCACCGGATTCGGTAACTCCTTCCCATCCATCTCGGTAAGGATTAAAGCTCCTCCTGAGAATGCCTTTTTTACAACGTATGGTCCTTCCCAATTTGGTGCCCATTTTCCTCGCAGGTCTTTTTGTATTGGGAGAATCTTTCTCAGAACGAGTTCTCCTTTATGGAACTCTCTTGGTCGTACCTTCTTGTCATGAGCTGCGATCATTCTCTTTTGGCACATTTTCCCATGACAAATTGCCCTTAGACGTTTTTCTTCAATGAGGTTCAACTGATCATATCGAGCTCGAACTCATTCTGCTTCTTCTAACTTTGATTCCATCAATACTCGCAGAGAGGGGATCTCAACCTCGATAGGTAGCACAGCTTCCATTCCATAGACTAGAGAGAAAGGAGTTGCTCCCGTAGATGTTCGCACAGATGTGCGATATGCAAACAAAGCAAATGGAAGTTTCTCGTGCCAATCTTTATATGTCTCAGTCATTTTCCCAATGATCCTCTTAATGTTCTTGTTAGCTGCTTCAACAGCCCCGTTCATCTTTGGGCGATAGGGCGAGGAATTATGATGCTTTATTTGGAACTGCTCGCACACTTCTTTCATCATCTTATTGTTCAGATTCATGGCATTATCTGAGATGATTCTTTCAGGCAAACCATATCGGCAAATGATTTCCTTTTTCAAAAACTTGCACACTGTAGTCTTCGTCACGTTGGCAAACGAAGCAGCTTCAATCCATTTTGTGAAGTAATCGATAACCACAAAAATGAATCAATGTCCATTTGAAGCTTTTGGAGAAATTGGCCCTATGACATCCATGCCCCACATAGAAAAAGGCCACGGAGAAGTTATGACATGAAGGGGTGAAGGGGCTACATGAATTTTATCACCGTAGATTTGACATTTGTGGCATTTTCTGGCAAAATTGATGCAGTCACTTTCCATTGTTAGCCAATAATAACCGAGTCTCATGATCTTTCTGGCCATATTGAAACCATTGGCATGCGTTCCGCAAATTCCCTCATGGACCTCTTCAAGTATTTTTCTGGCTTCAACATCATCCACACATCTCAAAAGCATCTGATCCTTTCCTCTTTTATACAAGATATCCCCATCAAGAACAAATCCCGCTGCCATTCTTCTAATTGTTCTTTTATCGTTCTCATTCGCTTGTTCGGGATACCTTTGATTCTTGATATATTCTAAGATATCATGGAACCAAGGCCGTCCGTCTACTTCTTTCTCAATGCTACAACAGTGTGCAGGGATCTCGTATATGCTCATTTTGAGGGGCATTATTTCTGCTTCTCTACTTACTTTGAACATTGAAGCCAAAGTGGCTAGGGCATCAGCCAGTTGGTTCTCTTCTCGTGGGAAGTAATGAAAAGTTATTTCTTTGAATTCCTTGATCAATCCAGCCACTAAATCGCTATACTTAATCAATTTTGAGTCCTTCACTTCCCATTCTCCACGGATTTGGTAAATCACTAGGGCTGAGTCCCCGTACACCTCCAAGATCTCGATGTTTCGTTCGATAGCTGCACGAAGCCCCATGATACAGGCCTCATATTCTGCGATATTATTGGTACAGAAGAAGTTCAGTCTTGCAGTGAACGGATAATGATTCCCGTCTATTGATACCAAGATTGCTCCAATTCCATGCCCTAAAGCATTTGACGCACCATCAAAGTACATCTTCCATGACTTCTCTTTTGATGACTCGGATTCTATTTCTGTGATGCACATTAAGTCTTCGTCTGGGAAATCGAATCTTAAAGGCTCATATTCCTCTGTCGTTCGAGTTGCTAAGAAGTCAGCTATTGCGCTCCCTTTTATCGACTTCTGACTTACATAGGCAATGTCATATTCCGAAATGAGGATCTGCCATCGTGCCATTCTTCCTGATAGTGCCGGCGATTCCATCATGTATTTTACTGGGTCCAGCTTTGAAATTAGCCATGTCGTGTGATACAACATATATTGTCTGAGTCTCCGAGCTACCCAAACCAGAGCGCAACAATATTTCTCAATGGACGAATATTTTACCTCATATTCAGTGAACTTTTTGCTGAGGTAGTAGATCGCATTTTCTTTCTTTCCTGACTCGTCATGTTGTCCCAGTACGCAACCCATTAAACTTTCGAACACTGTCAGATACAAAATTAATGGTCTTCCCGGAGTTGGCGGTACTAGCACTGGAGGACTGGACAAATATTGTTTTATCTTATCAAAGGTCACTTGGCATTCCTCGTTCCATTCTCCCGGGTTATGTTTTCGAAGAAGCCGAAAGGTTGGGTCGCATTGGTTGGTAAGTTGAGCGATAAATCGGGCGATGTAATTTAATCTCCCTAAAAATCCTCTAACTTCCTTTTGCGTGCGCGGAGGTGGTAATTCTTGGATGGCTTTTATTTTATCTGGATCAACTTCGATACCTCTTTCACTGACAATGAAGCCTAGCAACTTTCCCGAGGTAGCCCCGAATGTACATTTGGCTGGATTAAGCTTTAGCTGAAACTTTCTCAGCCTTTCGAACAACTTCTTGAGGTTCATTACATGCTCTTCTTCTCCTTGAGATTTAGCAATCATATCATCAACGTAGACCTCTATTTCTTTATGCATCATGTTATGAAATAACGTCACCATAGCCCTCTGATATGTTGCCCCAGCATTCTTTAACCCGAATGGCATCACCTTGTAGCAGAACGTTCCCCACATTGTTATGAAGGTAGTTTTCTCCATATCCTCAGGGGCCATCTTGATCTGATTATACCCCGAGAATCCATCCATGAAAGAAAACAATGAATGTTTTGCTGTGTTGTCCACCAACGTGTCAATATGTGGCAAGGGAAAATTATCTTTTGGGCTTGCTCGATTCAGGTCACGGTAATCCACGCACATTCGTACTTTTCCATCTTTCTTTGGTACCGGGACTATGTTAGCCACCCATTCTGGATATTTGGAGGCTTGTAGGAAGCCAGCGTCAAATTGCTTCTTGACTTCCTCTTTTATTTTCAACAGCATTTCGAGCCTCATCCGTCTTAATTTTTGCTGGATGGGCTTGCATTCTGGCTTTAATGGGAGCTTATGGACCACTAAATCTTCATCTAGCCCTGGCATGTCCTGGTATGACCACGCGAAAACATCTTTGTATTCGCGGAGTAAAGTGATCAAACTATGCCTGGTACTTTCTGAAATAGAAGTCCTAATCTTCACTTCTTGTTTCCTCCCTTCAGTGCCCAAATTTATTGTTTCCATAGATTCTTCATGAGGCAGAACCTGTTTATCCTCTTGTTCCACCATTCTTAACAATTCAGGAGACGAGACATAATCTTCAGCATTTTCTTCGGCTTCAAATTCTCCTAAGCAAACAGCCTTCTCAAAATCAATTTCAAGATTCGTAACGGGCTTATTCATGTCGTCAATATTTGAGCACCTGAAAGTTGAATGGAAAAGGAAGCTATCGGGGGACATCCAAGTATTGGAAACAACAAACAAAATGTTATGTCATGGCAATGAGGCAAATGTAAGGATAGGCTATGAAATGAGAAAATGATTATGAAATTAGTGATAATGCGAAAAATCGTGACAAAATGCATCTTCATTGATATTCACTTAAATGATAAAGAGTTAATGCAAGCTCCTACAAAAGAATTCCATTATATCTAAGGACACAATAGAAGGTTGATGTTTAGCATTACTCTGAAGGCTTATAAACTACAAGAAGCTCCTCAGCAATCCAATTGTTCAACATGAAACCAGGAGGGCTAGGGCGTATCCTCGAGACATCTTTACTTGCACCAGCTTCTTTGTCAATGACATTTATACTGACATTCTGAAAATCCCTTTCAATTAATCCCAGCATGTTTCGTGGATCATCTTGTCCAGGGTACATCATTCCCGCAGATGTAAATGTTTTTGACAAAGGAGGGTACTCTATTGGTTCCCATTCTGGTTCTCGGCCCAAAGTTCTTGCAATTCTTCTCTCTTGATCCTTCTTCCACTGTCTTCTTCTTTGGCGCATGTCAGGCTGGAACCCCAAACCGTATCGGGCCTTGTGGTGCACTGGCTTTAAAGCCCTCACTATTCCTTACAGATGTCTCCCTAAACCTCTTCTCGCACGAGCTCCCCTTCCTACGGTCAACTTGACACCCATTCTGGTATTTCTCGACAGTTTTGGCATTAGAATTCTATTTCCCTCAGCGACGAAAGTGGATTGATGAATTCAAGGGATCGAAAGGAACATTCCACTGCGTCCTTGCTTACTTCCAGGTATGGCGCATCAGTAGAGATAGATGCGACGATGTCTTCTTCGCCCTCGACTGTGACCAAACAGCCATCCATGATGGATTTCACCTTTTGATGGAGGGATGCTAGGACTGCTCCAGTAGAATGAATCCAAGGTCTTCCCAAAAGGCAGTTATAAGAGGGTGTAATGTCCTTGACTTGGGATTCGACCTTATAGATGTAGGGGCCCACTTCCAAAGGGATTTCGATCTTTCCCATGACTTCGCGCTTCGTCCCGTCGAATGCCCTTACCATGGAATGACAGGGCTTTAAGTAGGACAAATCTATCGGTATTCTGGAAAGCGTAGCCAATGGCATAACATTTAACGCTGACCCATTATCGATGAGTACGTTCGGTATTATGTAGCCCTTGCAGCGGGTCGTGATATGCAGCGCTTTCACCGAACCTCTACCATTTAGCGGTATCTCATCATCACTAAAAGAGATGAAGTTGTCTGCATTCAGATTGTTTACCCACCTATCAAGCTTTTCGACAGATATGTTGTTGGCCACGTAAGCTTGATTTAACACCTTCAATAAAGTGTTCCGGTGTGGCTCTGAATTTAACAGTAGAGATAGAACTGAGATTCGTGCTGGCTGCTTGCTCAATTGTTCCACCACACTATATTCGCTGTGCTTAATAAATTTCAAGAATTCTTGAGCTTCTTCCTCATTCACAGGCTTTTTAGTTTCTTGTACGGGTGGAATTTCTTGCTCGACTTCGATCTCGTGCATCACTGCTTTCCCTTTTTACTTCGAGTTGCTACTTTTCTTTACCGGTTCAACTTCTTTAGAATAGCATCGTCCACTTCGAGTAAAATGACCTACCTCCCCAACATCTTCAATTATGGCTTTGGACTTTTCAACTTTCGGTGTAACGATATTAACATCATATCTCCACGGTACTGTTTTGTTATCCTTATACGGGAAAAGAGATGGTACTTCAATTACCATCTATGGTTTCAGTGGCTTTCTCATCGCGTCGTAATAAATTACCAACGGTCGATCAGCACTATAAGGGGGCCCTGATGATTGGCTATTAGAGACGCATACTTCTCTTTCGTTGGCATCTTCACTCTTGTTAAGGACCTTGATCTCCTTATTATCCATCCGGTCTTGAAGTAACCTTTTAAAGTCCTCACATGACTGAATGTCATGTCCAACAATCCCATGAAAATTGTAAAAACTTTGACCTTCTTCTCCAAAAATTCTATCAGAGTGACAGAGCAATCCTTTCTTAACCAATACCTCCCAGATTTTTTGCAGAGGCGTCCTTATTTCTGATACACATCTTTTGACCTTCCATTCATCCTCTTTCCCCACTGTGCTCACATTCCCTTCGGTATGGTTAGGGAACGGGTTCCCCGTGGCGTTACTAGCACTATCGAATCGTAGGATACCTGCGTCAATGAGTCCTTGAACTCTCCTTTTGAAAGCGAGACAGTTCTCAGTAGAGTGCCCTTGGTTCCCTGCGTGGTATACACAACTAGCGTTTGGATCGTACCACTTTGGGTATGGAGGTTTAAGGGGTGCCATGTAATGGGGAGAAATTAGCTGTTTTTCTAAAAGTTTTGGGTACAATTCCCCATACGACACAGGGATGGGGGTAAATTGTGGTCTCTCGGGATTATGCCTTGATGGTCTTGGTTCGTTTCTGGGTTGGCTTTGGGCGGGTACTGTGTTTTGTGGGAAAGTGGTAACGGGTCTTTGGTTGTTCGTGGCGTATACGGGGCAGGACAGATGTGGTGCTTGGTAGTAAGAGGCTTGAGGGGGATAATAGAAATTCGAGGGTGGATAATTTCGAGGTCGGGGTTGGTTAGGATACGAATTGAGAATGTAACGACTCCCAGTTCCCACCATGTGGGCTTCTGGCTCTTTCTTCCTTAAGGGTGCTGCTTTTCTTGAGCCTTCTGATCCTTCCATTCTACCGTTCTTGACGGTATCCTCTATGAGTTCACCAGTTATTACAATATCCGCAAACTCTTTCGTGGCACTTCCCACTAATTTGTCATAAAACGGCGCCTTTAAAGTATTGATAAAGAGAACGGTTATCTCTGTTTTTGTTAGTGGGGGTTCCACTTGAGCTGAGACGTCTCTCCATCTCTGCGCATACTGTCTAAAAGTCTCTGATGGCTTTTTCTCCATCATTTGCAAGGTCATACGATCTGGCACCATATCCGATACATGCTTGTATTGCTCGCAAAATGCTGACGCCAAGTCCTTCCAGGATCGAATCTTTTTTCTACTAAGTTGATTGTACCACCGAAGAGCTGACCCTGTTAGACTATCTTGAAAGCAATGTATGAGTAGTTTATCCTCGTTCACATAACCGGTCATTTTTCGACAGAACATAATGAGATGTGCTTTTGGACACCTTGTCCCATCATACTTCTCAAAATCAGGCACTTTGAACTTCGGAGGTAAAATTAGATCAGGTACCAAACTGAGTTCCTTGGCACCTAGTGCGGGGAAGACTTCAGTGCCTTCTATTGCTTTGAGTCTTTCCTCTAGACTCCTATATTTTGCGTCATGGTTATCCAATTTCAACTTGGCTACCTCTGCTGGGTCATCCAGATCTGGAACTAGTGGATTAGCAGGACTAGCCCCTAGGTTCAACGCTAACATTCCTTGCCCCAAATTAGTGGGTGGAGCAGGATGTTGTTCTAGGCCTGTAGGTTCCCTTTGGGGGTATCCTCGTTGCATTACGTGGACATGAGGTGGAGTAAATCCTGGGGGATAAAGTGGGTCTTGATTAGCTCTTGTCTGAGGTGGCTCTACGACTTCAGGACTCTGCATAGGTCCCTTTCCTTTGACCAAAGTTGTCATCATCTCCATCATTTTAGCCATCTGATCTCTTTGCTCGAGAGATTCCTCTCGAGATCTCACCATTAGGTCTCTCATCTCTAGTTGCGATTTGGCCAGTTGCTCTTGTAATTCCTTTTGAGCCCTTTCCATCCTTTCAATTCTCTCATTGAATTCATTCTCCATTACTCTAGCTTGTCGGCGCGTTTTATACGGATGACGTGGTTCCAGTCTTGAAGTCTTGCAACTGCGAATTGTACGTTTTAACCTCAGCGAACGAGTATGGGATATGTAATGAATGAATTGATGCATGAATGAATGCATGAATGTCAAGTGAATGTCAATTATGAATGAAATGCAAGAAATTGGTGTTGATTTCAAGATAGCCCCATATTTAGGCATTTCATTTATCAACATAGTCTATTACACAAAGTTCTCATTTTTCCAACAGTTACACAAATTTCCTAGCCACATTGCCTATTTCTTCACTTGCTCTAAAAACTCTGATATGCTCGATCTTTGGCTCGGAGGGAATTGGCAACTGAGAACTTCGGCTTCATCTGATAATTGAACAACTTGCATAGCCGCTTTACGAATTTCATTGATCAAGAAGTCAAGTTGCATTTCTTTTTCTTTGAGAGTTCCTTCATACGCGTGAATGTCCTATCGTACTGCTCACTCTTTTCTTCTAGAGCCTTCAAGAGGTTATCTAATTGTTGTTGACGAGATTGCAGCATATTTTCTAGATCTCATTTTTTCCTTTTTAATTCTTGATGTTTAGACTAACTATTCGCCAATTTTGCAGTCACTATTTCATACTCAGCGTTCTTCTTCTTAACTCTATCACAGCGCGCGCAGCCTTTTTCTCCTCTTTCTTTGCTTTTCCCTTCCAAAACTCCATTCCTCCCTTGATATTGCTAATTTCTTCCTTCCATTCTGCTGTCGACTTGCCCAACCCGCTATTCTTTATAGTGTTTCTTAATTTCTTGTTTTCCAAATGAAGGTCCCTTAAGTCGTTTCTCACAATCTCGGCTTCTCTTTGTACTTTTTCAATCCTGGACCTTTCAACCTGAACTTCAATCTTCAGTTGATAGTTTTCTTCTTGAAGGGCACTAAGGTCCCGAGACATCTTGGCCTTTTCTCGTTCAAATTCTTGTCTTGCCATTTCTAGCTCAGACGGCGTTTCCTCCGAGAAAGGATTCTGGATGGTGTAGTTTGTTGATGAGATTTGCTAACTATTTACCCGTTGCTTCCTCCATATGTCGTAATCTTGGGTAAGGGTATCAACATACAAAGCTAATTCCATGAAATGAATTTCCTTCCAATACTTTGCAGTGTCTCGGACTCTCTTCATATATCCTTCACCCGCGAAAGTGAACTCGAACTGTGCTAATCCTCCAGTTGCGGGGAGGAATTGTTGCGAAGAAAATTGCCTTTGGACTAATAGCGGAGCATATCCAACTCCTCCCCATAACCCGAGTAGAGGTACTCAATCTTGGCTTCCACATTTGTATAGCAGAACTGAAGGACGGATCCAGGGTGCTCTCCATGTTATATTCTCGGCGCGAAGATTCTGAAAAACTGATACCCAATGTTGCTCGGTGACTTCCTTCGGCCATTCTTTATTGAGGTAAGCTTCTAGCGGGGAGAATGTTTTAGAAAACATATGGAACGGAGTGCGCTCTACCTTTCAGAAGTGACTCAAAATCCAAACATTGAGCAACTGCGCGCATCCGATAAATCGTCCCTCCCCTTTTCTTCGACAACTACTCAGGGACCTGAAGGTCTCGGCTAGGATGGTCGGGACAGGGTTGATTCCTTGTTTTAACCTTTCGAAGAAATCAACTACTGCAACTTCGAGATGTCCGAGAACTTTTGGGAAAATGACCAAACCATAAATGGCCAAAGCGAA
This sequence comes from Gossypium hirsutum, assembly GCF_007990345.1. Classification (NCBI taxonomy): domain Eukaryota; kingdom Viridiplantae; phylum Streptophyta; class Magnoliopsida; order Malvales; family Malvaceae; genus Gossypium; species Gossypium hirsutum. The sequence continues at coordinate 59,395,714 of NC_053441.1, read as the reverse complement.
TAGATTTAGCTTTTTCAGCATGTCGGGATGGTTCAGAGCCAAATCTCGTAGGGAGGACCATGGAATGCAAATGGTTTCATTCTTCTTCTTTATCTGTTTTTCGGCCCATGCATCAGTCATGTCTGTCAGTCTCACTAACTTTTTCTTGAAGGTCATCGGCTTAGGCTCCTTCACATATATTTTGCCGAATTGTGCATTGTCGATGCGGAGTAAAGCAGCATACTCTTCTATGGTTGGAGTCATGTCTTCTTGATTGAAGGTGAAACACTGATAAGCTGGGTCCCAGAACCGAACCATGGCTTGAATCAACTGTTCGTCTACACGGATGGTGATCAGGTGAGCTATATCTCCATACCTCTCAGTGAAAATGTCTCTAGTGTCTGAATCCCACTGATTCCAAATTCGAACCAAATCCTTAAAGTTATTTTGGCGAACATTTACAGTTATATGTTCGGGCAAATTAGCGACACACCCTTCCACTAGACTATCCCCCTTTTCTCTCTGAATTTTTAGAGACCAGTCCCGAACCACGACATTCTTCTCGGTTATTTGTGTAATTGACTCCTCCATCAGAAACCCGTTTTTTGGCAACCAACTTTAATCAACATCTTCCTAATATGATGCCTATGATGCATGATGAAAATAAAAGTAAAACAAACAAACTTGGTTAGTAAACACAACAATATAATTTGAAAACGTATTAAACTACCCAATCCAATTATTGCATAACAGTGTAAATGAAGGCAAAGGCATTTCCCGTGTACTTATTTTGTGACTATAAGCGACAGGTTCGCATGGCTCTAGTTAGGTGACTCGTATGGTTCATTATATGCGATTTTGGTTCTAGATAGGTACTCGAATTGCCTGTACTATCATCTGCTAAGATTAACACGGAGCCTCGGTCATAGCCTATCACAGGCTCACGAGTTCAATTCGAGGGGTTACATTTACTTATGCCTATGCGGAGGGACAAGTTAACTCACGAAAGCATAAGTCATATGTAACCCGAAAGTATTCACTAGCCTGTGCGGAGGGACGAGTTAACTCACGAAGGCGTAGCATTTACTTTCACTTAAACGGACGGAGCCCGGGTAGAGAGCTCATGTTGTGCGAAAATGCAAGTACACGGTGTGTGGGGAACAACTCATAAACCTTTACGTTTCACTTAAAGAAACTAAACCAAATTAAAACCATAAAATTGAAACACTGAAAAACAACCAAATAAGCAAGTTAGAAGAAATATTTACAGCACGATACAAATGCATGAATTTTGAAAACGAGATTTTCGGATCATGACCAAATATTTACTTTGAACAAGGAAATTTGAAAATTTTGACAAAATGTGTTTAATTCCGGACACGACTCTCAACAAGGCTGTCCCCAGTGGAGTCGCCAGCTGTAGTGACCTAAAAATTTCGTGCACGGGCGCTACTCGAAGTAATTATTGAAAACTTGAAAATTGAATCTCGATTTTATTTGAAAAAGGAGTCGCCACCGATCTTTTTTAGGTGTGATCGGACACCAAATAAAATCCTTTTTTAGAAGAATTTTTTTTAAACTTTTCTAAAAAAGAGACAATTTTAGGTCCACGTCAAAATCCAGAGAAAATTAGGGTCCGAGAGTCGGTTACGCGCGAGGAAGGTATTAGCACCCTCGCGACGCCCAAATTGGTATCTCGTTAAACGCATGTTGTCTTAATTTTCAAAAATACGAGTTCCATTTAATATTTAGTCGTGATCCGATTGAAATACGAGAACCCTTTTTTTTAAAAAAACACGAGAATTTTGAAGCGCATTATTTCTTTTTTAAAACGAAAGTTTTTTTTAAAACACGAGAATTTTTGAAAACACGAGAATTTGTAACACGAAAATTTCAGAAACACAAAATTTTTAGAAAAACGAAATTTTTTTAAAACACGACATTTTTTTTGAAATACGGGAATTTTTAAAACAGGGAAATTTTAGAAACACGAAAATTTTTAAACACGACATTTTTTTGAAACACGATTTAAAAAACAAAAATTGAAATGCGAGAATATTTTGAAACACGAATTTTTTTTAAACGCCAGAATTTTTGAAAACATGGAAACTTTGAAACACCGGAGTTTTTGAAAACACGAGAATTTGTGAAAGACGAAAATTTGTGAAAACACGTAATTTTTTTTAAAACACGAAAATTTTTGAAACGCCAGAATTTTGAAAACACAGATTTTTGAAAACACGAAAATTTTGAAAACATGAAAACACAAATTTGTCGAACACGGAATTTTTTTTGAAAACACAATAATATCAAAAAATATTCACGAGAATTTTTTTATTTTTTTGAAACACGAGATTTTTTCAAAAACACGAAAACACGAATTTTTTTGAAGCACGGGAATTTTGAAAACACGATTTTTTTAGAAAGAAACACGAATGTATTTTTTTCGAACACGGGAAATTTTATTATTATTATTTTGAAACACGAGAAATTTTGAAGACATGAAAATTTTTTAAAAAGATTTTTCTTTAAAATACTGTATTTGACACAAATCGATGATATTCACCCCGATATGGCGATGAAACCATCGAATTATTGTTAAATCAATTCAATTTAATATTTAATCGGGATTCTAATAAAACAAGAGGATTTTTATTGAAATACAAGGAATTTTGAATATTTTCGATTTTTTAGAAGGGCGTCCCGTATTTAAAACGAGCCATTGATATTCATCCAACATAGCGATGAATTCGATGATTCGATGCTAAATCAGTTCGTTGCCTTATGCATTAAAATATTTATCATTATTATTATTTAAAAAATATGTAATTAAAATGACATAATAATATCTATGAAAACTATTTTTAAACATACTATTTTAAATTAATAAATACCATTTAAATACATTAACAAATAAAATAGATTAAAAAGAAAAAAATTCACCCAAAAGCCCAAAGTCTTGGAGGACAAGCCCTTTTTCCTTTTTTTGCTGCAAATTGAGGCTTAGTGGGCCGTCAGTGGTGTTGGGCCTGCGCTGGGTCGGGTCCACTGGTGGTGGGCTGCTGGTGGCCTACCAAAAAATGGGCTGCTGTTTTTATTTTTTCTTTATTTTATCTTTTCTCTCTTTTTCCTTTCATCTTTCTGTTTCTTCTCTTCTTTTTCTTTTCAGTTACCTTTTTTACTTCTTTGCTTGCTGTTTTTTCTGTCTTTGTCTGCTTATTTGTGGAGGTGCGACGGTGGTGGGAATGTAAGGCACGCCGGCGACAGGTAGCGGCGAAGGAGCGGCGGATTTTTAAAGTTATTTGTTTTTTTTTTTGCTACTCT